>NC_081323.1:60015189-60640189 GCF_026419965.1 Kogia breviceps
TCAGAGAATATTGGAAGAATGAATGAATAAATTATTTATGACTACTAATCTCACACGCTGTTGATGCCCATTGTATAGGAAACTCTACAAATTCCTGGCAAGAAACCACTCATCTCTCATGATGAACTACTTTGAAGCATTGATCAAACCAACTTCTAGCGCTCGCTTCAGCAGCACATATACTAGAATTGTAACGATACAGAGAAGATTAGCATGGGAAATGAAACTGAGTTATTTGTAGTGAGGTGGAAGGACCTAGAATCTGTCATACAGAGTGAAGTAAGTCAGAAAGAGAAAAACAAATACCGTATGCTAACACATATATATGAAATCTAAAACAACAAAAAAAATAGGTTCTGAAGAACCTAGGGGCAGGACAGGAATAAAGATGCAGATGTAGAGAATGGACTTGAGTACACGGGGAGGGGGAAGGGTAAGGTGGGATGAAGTGAGAGAGTGGCATGGACATATATACACTACCAAATGTAAAATAGATAGCTAGTGGGAAGCAGCCGCATAGCACAGGGAGATCAGCTCTGTGCTTTGTGACCACCTAGAGGGGTGGGATAAGGAGGGTGGGAGGGAGACGCAAGAGGGAAGAGATATGGGGATATATGTATACGTATAGCTGATTCACTTTGATATAAAGCAGAAACTAACACACCCTTGTAAAGCAATTATACTCCAATAAAGATGTTTTTAAAAAAAAGCCAACACAAATAAAAGCCAAAGTCTTAACAGTGGAAAAAAACTTATATAACCCATTATTTCCCTTTTTTATTGAAGTATAGTTGATTTACAATATTGTGTTAGTTTCAGGTATACAGCAAAGTGATTCAGTTATAAATAAATTTTTTCTCAGATTCTTTTCCACCATAGGTCATTACAAGATATTGAACAGAGTTCCTGTGTTACACAGTAAATCCTTGTTATCTATTTTATATACAGTGGTGTGTATCTGTTAATCCCATACTCCTCATTTATTCCTCCCCCCATTATTTCCCTTTTTGCCTAGGCTGCCAGGAAGCTCAAAGTTAAATGCCATACTTAATCATCCCAATGGTTCTAGTCTAGATTTTGCTGATTAATTTTCTCTTTTCCTCTCTGTGATTTTATTATTGTTACTCTTTTCTACTTCCACTGGCCCTATTTTCTCATTTTATTCATCATTGGTATTGCAAACATCTTCATATAGTTGGGCTGAAAAGAATAAGTAAAGGAAATACCCTCTGATGCATGCTTTATGTCTGACTTAACAGATAAGCACACCTTTTAGATAAATAACAAGCATAATTTGTCTAAGCAGTAACCAAATAGTAAATGTCTGTTAAGCATTAACTGTGAGACAGGCAGTAAGCTAAGCCCTTTGCATCCAAAGAAGAAAAACACATGGTCCCCTGACTGAAGGAGTTCATTGTCTACTGGGAAGCAGATGTGATTACAGTCCAGTACGGGTACCTGCCATGACAGAAGTTTGTCCTGGGTGCCATAGGAGTAGGGAAGGCAAAGCATGAGGCTTCCTGGGGAAGTTGGGGAGAGGTTTTCTAGAAAAAGTAATGTTGTGTAGGGTCTTAACGGATACATAGGAGTTCATCAGTTTGCTTTGAGAAAGTGAAGTGATATTGTTGGAGGACCACATATGGAATGGGGGTGGGAGGTCGGTAGATGACTAGCCTGTTAAGACAAGGAAGGCTAGATCATGAAACACACAGAGGCAGACCTTGCTGCCAAGTTTAAATTTTATCCTACAGGCCACTGGTCTATAATAACTGTTTTGCATACGGGGACCCCATTTCAATGTTCAGAAATTTCATGGCAGTAGTTTCACTGCAAATTGTCTGAGAAAACACATCACAGCAAAAGTTATGGTAAGTTCAGTGATGCATTTAAATTAATTTGTACTTTGTTCAGCCCAATCAAATCTATAGACGTTTGAAAAATAGCTGCACCCAGCAAAACATAAGCTGTTCTCCTCGTAGCTATAAATAAAATATGACTGTGTCTATTGCACGCGGTCACCCTTCTCCCCAGCATCTTACATCGTGATGCTCAGCATTGAAGTACTACAGTCTCTGCGTTCTGTCTTTCCACTGTGGTACCAACTCATGGACTGTTTTTATCAGATGCTTCTCTCTTTTATTTAATTAGGCCCATTCTGCACCTTTTCTCTTCTCTATAACTGTTTTTCACTTTCTTCAATATTCTTTATTGATAATCTGTTGTTGTCAAGTTACACTCTGATGCGTTCATCCAAATTGGTGGTCCTCAAACTTTCATGCTCATCAGCATCACCCAGAGGTTAAAACACAGATTGCTGGGCCCCACCCCAGAGTTACTAATTCAGTGGACTGGGACCTGAGAATGGCATTCTAACAAATTCCCAGGTGATAACCGATGCTGCCGGCCCAGGGACCGTTGATTTACATTATCTCTCTTCTACTTTATTATCAGTCTGTCTATGGTTTCATGGATTTCTTACATATTTTTACTCTCTTAAAATTTTCAAACCCTTGATTTCACAAACCAGCGGTCCCCAGCCTTTTTGGCACCAGGGACCGGTTTCGTGGAAGACAATTATTCCACAGACGGGGGGTGGGGGGGAATGGTTCAGGCAGTAATGCGAGCGACGACGGGGAGCGGCGGGGAGAGGCAGATGAAACTTCCCTCGCTCGCCTGCTGCTCACCTCCTGCTGCTCAGCCCTGTTCCTAACAGGCCACAGACAGGTACTGGTCCACGGCCCAGGGGTGGGGACCCCTGCCATAAACAAATGCTCAAAAAATACGAAATAATTAGCTTAAGAAATAAATGTCAGGCAATGCGTACAATCCCTATAACAGTTTTACATCTGCTTGATGTCTACGATGGATGGTACATATTCCTAAGAATTATAGGAATTCTGAACTCATTTCAAACTAAGTAAATAAATGCCTCTAATTTGCACTACCTCTACCTGTCACCTGTCAGTATATGTAAACACTTACCAATTAAGAGCCAAACCTTTTGTGTGATCACTCTATGTTTATATATTCATTATGAGAAACTGAATACACAAACGGACAAGGGCCGGAGCATATATATTTTTTTAATTTAATTTTATTTTTTTTCACATTTCCTTCATTTGCTTTTATTTTTTTTTTTATTTATTTTTTTTAACATCTTTATTGGAGTATAATTGTTTTACAATAGTGTGTTAGTTTTTCCTTTACAACAAACTGAATCAGTTATACATATACACATGTTCCCATATCTCTTCCCTCTTACATCACCCCGGAGCATATTTAAAATAGATTTCTAACCCACAATCTGCAGCAACCAGCCCAGGAAGGTTAACTACACTAACCAGGCCAGGAAGCCAGCCTGCTCTCTATAGCTACATATATTCCATAGGTCAGACTGTAGGAAGTTAGACCATTATCTCTACCAACCAGTCCAGGAAGCCAAAATTGGCCCGAAATGGTCAGGACTTGATTAATAACTGACAGCTTTCCTAATTGTTGTTAGTCCCAGCACGGGACTAACCAGAGAATGGCTCATATATACCCCTAACCAGCCACATAAGATGCCCCACTTCTAGGTAGCTCATCCCCAACTCCCCATATGCCAATAGCCTCCAGTCAGGGCATATCTGAAGACTCTCCCTTTTTCTCCTCCAAACCTTTTCCTCTCCTCTGCCTGCCTTTGAGCCCCTGCCAAAACACAAGGGAGTCAGCCACCATCACTCGCGTCTTGGCTACCTCTGAATAAATAGCCTTTGCTTGTGCTCGTTTGGTCGGTCTTTGTTTATTTCCTCAGTTAGCTGGAGGAACCAGAGGAAAGCCCCAGCCAACGGAACCTTGGGGAGGGGTCTCTAAGCATTTCGTAAAAAGATTTACACGTGTAAGGCCCATTAGGATATTATATACAATGGCTGCTGTGCGTATGTGCTCTCGGGCCTTTCTCCGTAGTTATGTTGAAGGACTCTGTGGCCCTGGTGATGGCAGCCATGGCTGTAGGCAGGTGGGACCCCTCTAGGCATTTCTGAGCTGAGACGTGTATGATCTGTGTGTTAAAATCATCATCCCAGCAGCAGTGCAGAGGATGAGGAATAAGGAAGGACAGGAAGAGTCTATCAGGGTTTCTTTAAAGAGATTGAACAAGAACTCTAGACCAGATCCTGTCTCCATGCACCTTTCCTGGTCCTGAACTGAATTCGCATTGCCCTTGGAGAGCCAGGGTTTCATTCCTGATCACAAAGGACGGGGTCATTGGCTTCCCAGGCAGGGCCTTGTGTGGCCTCCGTGTGAAGCTGCGTGCAGTCCCAGGCCACAGTCATGGTTTGTTTTATTTTCCCCTGGCTGCGACGTGCGGGATCTTAGTTCCCACACCAGGGATTGAACCCAGGCCCTGGAAGTGACGGCGCTGAGTCCTAACCATTGCACCGCAGGGGAATTCCCAAGGTCATGGTTATTTAATTAGCACAGTAGATTTTCATCAGGAAGCCCAGGGGCGTATTCACAGCTGAGAATCCCCTCTTAATTGCTGGGTGTGGGAGGTCCATCATTCCTTTGATGGGCCCGTGGCTTTGCTCTTTTGCCCTCCAACATCTGGCCTTGCTGGGGCTGTGGAAATGATTCCAGGCTAGGTGATAGGCATCCCAGGAATGAGACTCTGGCCAGAATATTTGGCCAGACTTCTTAAATTTCATGAGGATGGGAAATGCACATTCCACACTCTCGGAGCTGCTGCAAGCAAGAACCCCAGAAAACCCCGATCTTCCAATAAATTAAGTCGGACACCCCGAGTTTGATCCAAGCCTCGGTGCTTAGCAACGGTGGGCACCTGACGGCACAAGTGCCTTACCCTCTGCATCCCTCCACTTCCCTGTTTGTAAAACGGGTGCAAGTTGAACATCTGCCTCTCAGAGCAAAATGGTGCAAGTGAAGGGCTTGGTGGCCTGACCCACAACAAAGGCCAACAATTATGCCACATACATCTCGAGCTCCAGGTGGCACTTTATAGCACCCCGCAGTAGAGGTCAGCAATTTCCAAGTGCAAGCCCCTTGGGCCCATGCAGATCTACAGCAGCACTTCATGACCTTTTATACATCACCACCTCTCCAAAGAGTCTTTTAGACTTTTTTTTTCTTAATTGCCACCCCACCCGTGAAATTTTAATAGCACAGATACGCTGTATATCCATTTATGGACTGTGGTCCTTTGGAGGGCCAAAAAAACATGAATTTTTTTCACCTCCAAGAGCCAATTTTCTCAATAGGGGTGAAATCTTATATGCATCTTTTATTCTCTTCCCTGCCCAGAGGGAAGTGACCTAAGATTCATTGTGTATATACGTGTGCAAAGCATATACACACACATAATTGATGATGGTAGCTTTACATTAACTGATTGGTATGACAATGTGAAATATTTACATTTTACATACAGGAGGAACTAGTGTTAAAAGAAATAAAGCACCTCCTAATTTTTTTTAAAAAGAGCCAATTTTCACTCACATTAAGAATGCATGATCTCAGGGCTTCCCTGGTGGCACAGTGGTTAGAATCCGCCTGCCAATGCAGGGAACACTGCAGGGTTCGAGCCCTGGTCCGGGAAGATCCCACATGCCGCAGAGCAACTAAGCCCATGTGCCACAACTACTGAGCCCATGTGCCACAACTACTGAAGCCCTTGCGCCTAGAGCCTGTGCACCGCAACAAAGAGTAGCCCCCGCTCGCCACAGCTAGAGAAAGCCCACATGCAGCAATGAAGACCCAACACAGCCAAAAATAAATAAATAAATAAATAAACTTATAGAACAAACAAAAGAAATGCATGACCTCAAAGAGAGTGAACTGAGAAAAGTAAGACACTCCACACATATTCAGTTTGAAGTACAAGTACAACCTCTGATTCCAAAATATTTCCCTTCCAGTGCATGCATTGCATACATGCACGCATGTGTTTGTGTGTGTTAGTGAGGGAGACATGGTAGTGACGGGAAATGGTAGTGATTGTCCTTTTTGTATGTGGTTTTGTGTGTGTCTGTGTGTTTGGGGGGTTGTTTAATTGATGGACTGACTTGGCAAGATAAAAAATGGGTAGGAAAAAACCTTAGTCCTGGGCTTCCCTGGTGGCGTAGTGGCTGAGAGTCCGCCTGCCGATGCAGGGGATGCGGGTTCGTGGCCCGGTCCGGGCAGATCCCACATGCCGCGGAGCGGCTGGGCCCGTGAGCCATGGCCACTGAGCCTGCGCATCCGGAGCCTGTGCTCCGCAACGGGAGCGGCCATAACAGTGAGAAGCCCACGTACCACAAAAAAAAAAAAAAAAAAAAAAACCAAAACCTTAGTCCTCCAAATTTTTTTCCTGTGCAGTGAGATCTGAAGTCTGGGTCCCTCTCATCACTCTACCTGTCAGGGCTCTGAAGGCTCACCTTCCTCCCATCCCCCACATTCACATGTGCTCATGGCGTATTCATAGCCCTGTGGTCCTGGCTGGACCCACTGGAGAGAGCGCCCCCCCCCCACCCTGGGGAGGAGCCACAGGAGAAGACGGTGGACTCAGCATCCCTGGGCTCAGCTATCCTCCATCCTACCATGTGCTTGGCATATGGAGGTACAAAGGTGGACAGTTCATGGCTCTGACACTCAAGGTGGCCACAGTTGAACAAAGGTGACTGATCTCTCCCACCTTCCTGCTCCCTCACTCTTTTGTCAGCCCCCAAACTCATCTTCCCAGTTGCCAAAGCAAAGAAACTCCATAAGTGACAAGATTCCCAGTTTCCTTGGATAAAAACCTACTAACGGTTGAAGAAGAACATTGCCTTTTTGTCTCTGAGGCATGAGAGAAATTCTTCTTGCAGAAGTTGTAAAGGATAGCCCAGCTGACATTACGGGGGCATTTAAATCAACGCCCTTAAATCATATTTAACATCCTTAGGCGATATCCTGTGATAAACCATAATGGAAAAAATATGAAAAAGAATATATATATGTATAACTGAGTCACTTTGCTGTACAGAAGAAATTAACACAACATTGTAAATCAACTATACTTCAATAAATTTTTTTTTTTTTAAAAGCATCTTTAGGGATGTTTTGGAGAGGAGCCTCCCTATTCAAGCCCATGTGCCATTCAGTGAAAACAATGGTCCCAATTGCCAAAAGCTGGAAAGCCCTCTCATGTCCTTCAGTGATTGACTGGAACAGTGAACTGTACCACATCGATGCTGTGGAAAACTACTAAGGGACAGAAAGGACAGAGCTATGGATGCAGGCCACACCCTGGGTGCATCTCATAGGCACTATGCTGAGAGAAGATGGGCCAGTCTCAAGAAGTTACATACTGAGGAATTCCCTGGTAGCACAGTGGTTAAGAATCCACCTGCCAATGCAGGGGACACGGGTTCAAGCCCTGGTCCAGGGCGATCCCACATGCCACGGAGCAACTAAGCCTGTGCACCACAACTACTGAGCCTGCGCTCTAGAGCCCGCGAGCCACAACTACTGGAGCCCACGTGCCTAGACCCCATGCTCCGCAACAATAGAAGCCACTGCAATGAGAAGCCCACGCACTGCAACAAAAACCCAACACAGCCCAGAATAAATAAATAAATTTATTTAAAAAAAGAAAAAGAATAACAACTCTGAACTACTCAACAGCAACGCTAGAATCCAGAATACAAGAGACAAAAAAAAGAAGAATGATTCCACTCATGTCATAGTCCCTAAATGACAAAACTCTGGCAATGGAAAACGGGATCCCACATGGGATGGAAGGGGTGGGGAGTGCAATTCTAAACAGGTAGCACGAGGGTCCTGTTTAGGGTGATGGTAAAGTTCTGCATCTTAATTACAGTGGCGGTAACAGGAATCTATATGTAGGAGGAAACTGCATAGAACTACACGCATGCACACACACACACATACACACAGAAATGAGGTCTGTCCTCACCTTAGCATTGCACCAATTTCCTGATGTTAACATTGTACTACAGGTACACAGGGTGTCACCCCTGGGGTTCAAGGAACTCTGTGTACTAGTTTTGCAATTTCCTGTGAGTCTATAATTATTTCAAAATACCAGGTAAAAACAACAACAACTAAAGACGATGGCCATTATCTAGGCGTTCTCCCGAGTTCTCCAACCCCGAAACACCTGCCTCCAGCTTAAAAGTGAATCCTCGCTGGGTCAACACAACACCCCTGCCCTTCCTGCAGCCCCCCAAGTCAAGGCTGACGCAGCTCTCAGCTCGCAGCTCTCAGACGGCTGTGCTGTGATTCCAATGCGTCTTTGATCCCTCACTTTTGGTCTCTCACCACTTAAACTGCCTTTGTTTCATGCTCCCTGAGTGATCATCTTTCATGCAGGCCCTTTGATGACTTAGTTCTGGTCAGTCACTAATCCGGCCGAGCTTCCTGCTTCCCACCAGGCTTTCTTCTGCCTTCTCATCATTTCCTTTGTTGCTGGCCCTTTGCTGGGCTGAGAGGCCACGGTGAAAATGCCAGGGGAGTGCAGGACCTCTGACCACCGCTGTTGCATCCCTCTGGTCTAAGAAACACTAGGCTGACCCCAGGGCTTTGGCTCAGGGATCCTGCTTTCCAAACCGTGACCTGTGATTTAATCCGTATCATTTCATACTTTGAAAATTGGAGTCCTAGAAAAATCTGGCAACAGGTGGTCCCCACTGCAGGTACCTGCGACCAGAGAACTCATTCAGGAGAATGAAAAAGGCCATGGAGTGTAGAATCAGGAGGTAGGGATTCAAGTAGTCGCATCACCGTTTGCCAACAAGGCTTTACCTCTCCTGGAGACAGAAATGACTGTACTGTACCTAGGGCTTAGGTAGTTTGCCCCCCTCTTTGGTGTTGTTGGGTGCAGGGGGCATGCACAGTACCCTGCTTTTGCTCCCAACACCCTGTTTTTGCTCCCAGCTCTTCAGAAGTGGCAGTTAGGCTTTTTGGTCTTTTTGTATCTTGTTGTCCATACTTTGCCCCAACTGGGCATGCACGCAGTTATTTTTAGTCCCTTACAGTTTCTTTGTATTTTCTTGCTCAAGGAGACCTTTGTGCAGGTGCAAGCACTGTAGCAAAGTGTCCCAGGTCCCAGGTCCCAGCCTGTCTCAAGATGTATGGAAAGGCTTTGAGGAGACACAGAGGGGTGCTCTGCCTGCTCGGCTATACCCCCTGTTGCTCCAATTCCAGCCCCTGCATGAGAAAGACCAAACCAGAACCAGCTGCTGAGCACTTTCTGAATTCCTGACCCTCAAAGACCACAAAGGATAAAAAATGATGGTTGCTGGTTTTAGCCACTGCTTTTCTGGTGACTTGTTATGAAGCAACAAAGGAGACAGGCAGGGATGGTGCTCAAGAGCACAGATGCTGATCAGTCAGCCTCCACCCATCCCCCCCCACCTCTTACCAGGGGTGCAGCTTGGGCAATGATCTCCCCTCCCTAAGCCTCAGTCTCCTCATTGTGGAAGAGAAAATAACAGCACCTGCCTCACAGGTATCTTAAGACTGAAGAAGATAATGTGTACTCAGCAGGTGGTAAGCACTTGATAGTGTAGCTGTGGTTATTATTCTGATGTTTAAAACAATACTGTTATAGTGCCTGTATTAATCTCCCAGGACCACCATGACAAAGTACCCCAAACTGGGCAGCTAAAAACAACAGAAATTTATTCTCTCAAAGTTCTAGAGGCCAGAAGTCCAAGATCAAGATGTCGGGAGGGTCATGCTCCCTCTAAAGACTGCAGGGTAGGATCCTTCCTGCCTCTTCTAGTTTCTGGAGGCTCCAGATGTTCCTCGGCGTATGGCAGCATTCCTCCATTCTATGCCTCTGTCTTCACCTGGCCTCCTCTCTGTGTGTCTGTGTCTTCCAATGGCCTTCTTATAAAGACACCAGTCATTGGGTTTAGAGGCTACCCTAATCCAGTGTGATCTCAATTTAACTAATTACAGCTGCAACGACCCTCTTTCTTTTTTAAAAAATATTTATTTATTTAGCTGCACCGGGTCTTAGTTGCGGCAGGCATGTGGGATCTAGTTCCCCAACCAGGGATCGAACCCAGGCCCCCCGCACTGGGAGCACAGAGTCTCAGCCACTGGACCAGCAGGGAGGTCCAAAGATCCTCTTTCTACTGACGGTCACAGGTACTGGAATCACGACTCCAATATATCTTTTGGAGTATACCCTTGAACCCACAGCAGGCCCATTTTTAGGTAGGCAAGTACAGCGCGCTTAGCACACACCTCACCTCAAAGGGCCTCATGGGTAAAAGGTGAAGATCAGATGCGGATATCAGACCATCCAGGTCTGACACCAGCTGGTTCCGTGGTGCAGATTGAGGACCAAGTCCCAGGCAAAGAGAAAAACAAACAGCTGGTTCCGGGGATTACAGGTGAGGCCTCAGCTCACCTCTCGGGCTTCCCGAGGCTGCTGCTTCCAGGCAAGGACTCAACAATCCAGAGAGGTGCAGGAGGGAGCAAACCCCACAAAGAAGCAGGGAGGCAGGGGATGGGGGAGTCAGCTCTCCCAACGCATAAATATTTTATTAGTCATCACAGCCTTGTTCCTCCTCCGGGTCTCCGAGTATTTACGTTAAATTGAGCATTTCTAACTGAGGAAATAGAAATGAACATGGAACAAATGCCGATGTTCTGAGAGGACCCCCGTGTCCTCCTAAGAGGGAGAGGTCTCCCCGCCCTGCGGTTGCAATCCTAGCAACTTACTGCGGTTGCTGATGAAAGGGCAGGAACCCTCAGGTGCAGCAGCACTGTGACCACAATAGGTGCCACCAGGAGGTCCTCAGACCCCAAGGATGGTGGACGAGGAGGCAGAAGCACACAGCTCGGCTCAGTGATCAGAACACCGGGTTTGGGTCTTGGTCCTGGCCCGTGACCTTGGACGCATCCTTGGCCTCCCTGAGCCTCTGGAGGAGCGTCCGTCGGTGGAAACCATGGTGGACGCCCCCTCCCTGCAGGACAGCAGCAAGGGTCAGACAGGAGCCAGGAGCTTGGGAAACTCTAAAGTGCTCCCAGGTGTAAGAAAGGCATGCGTGCCGGGTGACCCACCCTAAATGGTGTTCCCAGGAGGCTTCCAGAAGAGGCCAAAGCAGGTCACTCGTGGCTGAGCACAGAGGAGACGCCTCCTGGGGACAGTCAGGGACATCTGAGCAGCGGTGAGGTGATGTCCTCCCTCTCCATCTGTCAGTCCTACTGTGACAAGCTCACACCTGTAGGGTAGGTGAGAAATTGGGGCTCAAGCAGGAGAAGGAACTTTCCCAAGGCACACGTCTGGGAAGCAGAAGAGCAAGTGCTCTGGAGCACGGCTGCCTGAGCCCACCCGCCACCTTCTCCCTGAACCACACTTCCTGCGCTGCCAGCCCCAGCCCCACCTAACAAAGTCTCTTGTCCCCTGGGCTGGGCCCCTGCGTTTGAGAGAGGGTGGTGGGATAGCTGTGCCACCAGAGAGCCTGCAGGACAGGGGATGCCATTCTCCTAAGAGGGACTTCCTAGACCCCAAAATCACATTCACACCTGATATTTCATGGGACCTGGTGAAAACAATAAGTTTTGCTCACTGGTGCGTCCCCAGTACCTGGCAGAGGACTTGAAACAGAAAGGCTCTCAGGAGACATGTGTGGGATTTAATTGGATGAAACGGGCTTGGGGAGGACCACCCGTGGGCCCATTTTACAGACAAGAAGACTGAGGCCCAGAGGGAGACAGGAACGTCCCCAAAGCCACAACACTGAGCAGGAAGAGGTGCATCCGTCTGTTCCCCGCCTTCCTCGGACCTCTCCACCTCGATTTTGCACCACTCCCCAGTCTCAGCTGGGCCAAGGCATGATCCTGGGGGTCTCACAGCCCCTGCTGGAGAAGAGTCTCATATCCACCAGGGCAGAGGTTTGGGCAGCCGTGATGGTGAGAGACTAGGACGAGCATCTTCCCTTCCCAGACACCTTAGAGAAACACCTTCCTCCTGGGGCCTGACCCTGCCCGGCTCCTCCTTCAGGCGGGCCTAGCGGAAGGAGAGGGCAAAGTGCTTGCAAAGCCGGGTTCTGTCTGCAGCCTCTGAAAAGACCCACAGCACCCACGGCTGATTGTAACAAGATGCAGAATAAAATTTACGCCCCCACCCAAGAGAATCACAGAAGAGGTGAGATGCGGGTGGCAACGCATAGTGCAAAAGATCAGAAGTTCGGCATGGATGACACTGGCTTTGAACTCAGACTCTGCGCGGAGGACCATGCAGCCGCGGGTGTTCCCAGCCTCAGCCCAGGGCCCGGGGCGCTGGCCTCCTAGGGATGCTGTAAGAATCGAACCCCATGGCACGGGTGAGGAGCGCCTGTTGTGTAGTAGGTGCATGATAAATGCTGTTTGCTTCTCTGCACCTTCTCGTCCCAGTCTTCCTCCTTCTTCTGTCACTTTTTCCTCCTCTTTCCCCTCCCCCATACTGTAGTCCCTGCATCCCAAGAGGCCCTCAAATCCCAGATGGGGAACCTCCCGAGAGCCAGGTGACCATCCCCCTCCCCCAGGGGGCAGGGAGGAAGCAGGGATCCAGGG
This sequence comes from Kogia breviceps, assembly GCF_026419965.1. Classification (NCBI taxonomy): domain Eukaryota; kingdom Metazoa; phylum Chordata; class Mammalia; order Artiodactyla; family Physeteridae; genus Kogia; species Kogia breviceps. Next base: position 60,027,736 of record NC_081323.1, read on the forward strand.
TCGTAGGTGGAAGGAGGGCTGGGAGTCTGCGCTGCCCTGGGGGCTGCGCAACACGCCCCGCCCCCGGACCCCCGTTGCCTGCCAGCCCGGAACAAGCTCACAGTCCCCTTTGTGTCACCCACCCCCTGGATCTGAGGATCTCTCCTGCACCCTGATTCCTTTGCATTCGGTTTTTCTTTTTTTTTCTTGGGTTTTTTTTTTTTTTTTTTTTTTGGCGGTACGCGGGCCTCTCACTGTTGTGGCCTCTCCCGTTGCGGAGCACAGGCTCCGGATGCGCAGGCTCAGCGGCCATGGCTCACGGGCCCAGGCGCTCCGCGCGCGGCATGTGGGATCTTCCCGGACCACGGCACGAACCCGTGTCCCCTGCATCGACAGGCGGACTCTCAACCACTGCGCCACCAGGGAAGCCCCTCAGAACAGTTCTTGACACATAACAGGTGTTTGGTAAATATTTATTTAATGAATGAGATTCTTTTCAGCCGCGTTGTCAGTTCCTTTAGAACACACGTGCTTTCTCTTGTTATTATTCCTTTCGTTCCCCTAGCAGGGTTTTTCACCTTCGGCACTTTGACGTGTGGGGCTAGACGATTCTTTGTGGTGGGAGCATCCTGTGCACTGTGGAAGGTGAGCAGCACCCCTGGCCTCCACCCACTAGATGCCAGTAGCACTCGTCCCCAGTAATGACAACCAAAAATGTCTCCAGACATTCCCAAAAGCCCCAGGTGGAGAGGGAGCGGCGAATCTCCCCAGTTGAGAAACCCTGCCCTGCAGTATGCAGTATTTAACCCGCTGCTGGGCACTGAGGAGGCGGAAAGAAAACAAATGTCCCTGGACTGTTTGGAATATCAAGTCCAGCCTCAGTTCCACCATGTGACCAGCAGGTGGCAGCAAAGACCGCTCTCTCACTAGCACGGTTGCTCTCGCTTTGTGAAAGTTTTTTTCTGTCCTCAGCTGGTTTTGCAACCACTTTCACGCGGTGCCATGGAGCTTTGTGAGCCATCCACTCAGTTTGCGCTTTTCCGGACTAGAGAGAAAGAGAAGCAACAGCAACATCCTGAACCCAAGAGCAGACAGGGTCGGCAGAAGTGGGAAGGAAATCATCTTGGAATCAGGCAAATGTGAATTTCAGTCCTAGTTGCACCCTTTCTCTCCCTAATTTAGTCCACCTGTGCCTCAGTTCCCTGACCTGTACCCTGCCTCGGTCATCTCCAGTCATCACCAACAACCATATGTTTCACCTGCCTGTCTCTCCTCAACCGTGTGGCGGCTCAGAGAGCAAGGGCTTGCTCTGGTGGGTCACTGCCCCTAGTTCCTGGCATGAAATGGCCTGTCCTCGGGGGTTTGTTGAACGACTGATTGATTGATGAGCTCATTGAGCAATGCAGGTAAGGGATGACTTAATGGGTTTCAGCTGTGATGATGTCGTGCCATGCTGAGGATGATGACATCATGGCGATGGTCATGTTATGATGAGGCTGTCATAGTTTAAAGTAATGATGTCATGGTCAGGAGGATGATGTCATGGTGAGAGTAAGGGTGTCATGGTGGGGTGAGGTCATGGTAAGGATGATGACATCATGTGGTTGATAATGGTGTTCTCATGGTCCACACCAGTGGTCCCCAAACCTCTTGCCATCAGCCCTGCCCAGGCAGTTTCTTGTCTTTTCTTTTTTGAATTTATTGTATTTATTTATTTATTGGCTGCGTCGGGTCTTAGTTGTGATACACTGGATCTTTCGTTGTGGCTCGCAGGCTTCTCTCTAGTTGTGGCGTGCTGGTTTTCTCTCTCTAGTTGTGGCGCGTGGGCTCCAGAGTGCGTGGGCTCTATCGTTTGCAGCACGCAGGCTCTCTAGTTGAGGCGCGTGAGCTCAGTAGTTGTGGTGTGTGGGCTTAGTTGCCCCGTGGCATGTGGAATCTTATTTCCCCGACCAGGGATCAAACCCGCGTCCCTGCATTGGAAGGTGGATTCTTTACCACTGGACCACCAGGGAAGCCCCTCGGGCAGTTTCTTAAACCTGAGGCTCCCCAGTCCCTCCCCACATCTCATGACTCAGCATCTTACAGGAACAGGTTCTAAAGCTTAGCTGATGTTGGAATCATCTGAAGAGGCCTTAAAAATGGTCGGTGCCTGGACTCCCTCCCTAGAGACAATCTGAGCAGGGATTCGGCCCCAGCATCAGGGGGTTTAAGATTCCCTCGTGATTCTAACATGCAGGAAGGTGACAACCAGCCCTGCCACTTAACAGACTCCCAGGTCAGTGTGATACAAAGGGTGATCCCAGACCAGGAGCGTCTGAATCACCTGGGAACTGGGGAGAACTGTGAATTGTGGGACCCCACCCAGACCCACTGACTCAGAGACTCTGGCCAGATGGGTTTGGACGTGCGGCCACTTTGGGGCCCCCATCCCCATGGGCCGAAATATCAGGCTAAAAGAGGGATGGCATTTTCTGGGGGAGGGACAAAGTGTTACGATTAGTCCCCAAAGATCACCCTATCAATTGACCAACTCCGTGGGAAACTTTCAACTCCATATTCTAGACCAAACTTCCACCCCACTTGATAAAAACGCTGGGTCAAAACTAGAGTGATTTTCACCCCAGAGGAGCCAAGTCTTCTCTGAAGAGGGCTCAATACCAACAGGGCCGAGGAGATAGGTGCACCCCTCACTCAGACTCGCTGCAGCCACGCCAAGAAAACATCTTCCTCTGGCCACACAACTGCTATGGGGTGTCATTATTTCACAGAAGGGCTGCAATATGTCACCAGGACCCGGCCTGTGATAGTACAGACCTCCCATGCTAGTACGGAAGCGAGTCACAATCCCTGCTGCTTTCAAGGAGACCAGTGTGTGTTTCCGCGGTGTGAATCCTCCCCATAAAAGCTGGTTAGAGGTGCAGGATCGCCAGCCCCGCACCCAACCTACTGAATCAGAGGCTGCGTTTTCAGAAGATCTCCATGAATTTGAGATGCGCTAGTATGAACCAGATGCCAGGCCGCTCTCCTTCTTAAGGTTTCTGTTGTTGTTCCCCCAAATGCAGCCTCTTATGGAGCTGAGACCATCACCACAGGAAATCCCACCTGTGTTTTATAAAGTTACACACAGGCATCTGTCCGGGTTCTAAGCCATTCTGGTGCTTATCTCAACCCAGGCTGTACTTTGGGAAAAAAACGGAGCAGTTCTGGAAGCTAATGGTGCTTGGGCCCCCAACCCCAGAGGCTGTGATTTCGTGGCCTGAGGTGACACCTGGGCATTTTTTAAATTCCCCGGGTGACTGCAGTGGGGTGTTAGGGTCGAGATCTGCTGATCCCCATGCATAGGCCTTATTCAGGGGACGTCAGAGGACTTAGCAGATGACACTGGTTATGTGTTTCCCAGTGTGTTTAAATCTCACCAGCCTTGGACGTTACACCTGGGAACTGGGCTCCATCAACACTTTGATGTGGAAACTATCTCTATCACAGGCTTGGGGTGTCCTGAGCTCACATTTAGCGTTTGGAATGAAGGCTAAGTGCGAAGCTGATGGTCCAGGAGATGCTCGTTGTGTTTGGAGGACTATTGTTTCCCACTAACTGTGAGTGCGGATAATTCTCTCCTCCCTGGTGAGCTTGCCAATGAGTGCTCCTTGGGCATCACAAGTTTGCTTATTGCCCTTCCTGCTAATTGTGGGCTTCCTGATCCTTCCTCTCCTCCCAGGAGGACCTCCTGGCATCTGTGAAGTGACACATGAATGGGACCACTGACCACCTGAATGTCCAAGAGGGGCTTTCATCTCTGGGATGACTGTGTTATGTTTCAAAAGCGAGTCGCTGACCACGGAGAATCCTTGCATTAACTGAGCCTTTTCTGCTTGAGCCTCAGGACTCTAGACCAGGTGAGCACGAGCCCGGTTGGGGTCAGGGAGGACACGTCCACCTCCTGGTTGCTGCGAAGCCCAGATCTCTGCTGTCTTCCCTCCAATTTCCCACGGTGTCTCCTGTCTGGTTCCAGGTCTCGGGAAGCATGAAGCCCGGTGTCTGAGACCCAGCATCCTCCACACACAGGATCCACGTCGCAGCCAGCCGGCATGAACCTGGTCAGAAAAGCTGTGATAAAGAACATGCCTCTAGCTTGCTGTGTATTTTTGCAACACTTACCTAACCTCTCTGGTCCTCCATTTCCTTAACAAAGAAGAGAAACCCATCCAAAGGGCAGGAGTGAGGATGAAGTGAAGCCAGAGGAGACTCACGGAAGTTGCAATCGGTAAGTTCTGTACACGATGAAGGGGGTGCTTTTGTTTTTTCATGGGTTTGGCATTCAGCCTCCTCCAGCCCACACGAGACACACGTGCCTGGACAGAGCACACACCATGCCAGGCAGCACTCAGATAACAGCCAGGGCTGGAGCCCAGTACACAGCGGCTCTCAGGTGGTGGCCTTGGAGGAGGAGGAAGCCGCTGCCCACCGAGATGGGTCCATGAGGCCCCCAGGCCAAGCCCCTCCCTCCCACCACGACCAGGCATCGCGGCTCAGATGGCCTGGTCCTGCCTCTGTCTCAGGCTGAGCACGCGGGCTGCTGCCAGGAAGGCCACCCCGGTGAGCAGCTCAGCGATGAAGCTGATCCAGCCCAGGGCCAGGGACCAGCCAAAGCGGATGTCAACCTGGTCCAGCAGGGCCTTCTCCTCCAGGAGAAACAGCGCCTCCCGGAAGGCGGTGGCTGAATACGCGATGTAGACGCTGATGCCCGCGAGGGTCACCAGGGCTAAAGGGGTTGCAAAGGGAGGAGATCAGACCCCCATCCCCGGGTACTGCCCTCCTTCCCACTGCCGGCCCCTCTGCCCGTGCCCCCTCCTCCCTTCCCCTCCCTTCCTGCCACTGCTAACTCCCACCCATCCCCGCGTCTCAGCTCCTGGCGATCCCTGGACCCCCCCTGAGCCAGTCAAACCCACCGTGGGGTTTCACAGCATCACATGGCCCTCCATCACTGCCCAGGTCAGAATGTGTTTGTGAAACGACTTAACTAATGCCTGTCTGCCCCAATGTGAGCTCCAGAGACTCCACCCTGGCTGCCCAGCACCCAGAACAGCACCCTGCACACGGCAGTGCTCCATCCATACGTTATTAGAACACACTGTCCAGTCCCACAGCCACTGGCCCCACGTGGCTCTTTAAACTTTTATTAATTTAAATGAACACCTCAGCTCCACATTGGCACCTGCCACATGCCGAGTGCTCGTTGCCTGTTTCGTGGCAAATTAGGGAATTTCTCCATCAGGAGAGTTCTCCTGGAAGGTGCTGTTTGGAGAATTAGACACTGGGCAAACTATCAATGCCAATATTAATAATAATAGCAGGTGGGTGGAGGGGATCGGAGCCTCACCGTATTCTCACCTCTAGGCATTACTTTTCTTTATTTCCCTCCATGGATTCTGAGTGTGTGTGTCATTACTGTTCTTGTTCTTTTTTAAGGTCCATTTCAAATGCACCAGAAGCAGGGAGGCCAGAAAACAACCAGCTGTGATTTGGGGTTTGTTTTTTTTTTAATTTATTTATTTTTTGGCTGTGTTGGGTCTTCGTTGCTGCATGCGGGCTTTCTCTAGTTGTGGCAAGCGGGGGCTACTCTTCATTGCGGTGCGCAGGCTTCTCACTGCGGTGGCTTCTCCTGTTGTGGAGCACGGGGCTCTAGGCATGCGGGCTTCAGTAGTTGTGGCACACGGGCTCAGTAGTTGTGGCTCACGGGCTCTAGAGCGCAGGCTCAGTAGTTATGGCGCACGGGCTTAGTTGCTCCGCGGCATGTGGGATCTTCCCAGACCAGGGCTTGAACCCATGTCCCCTGCATTGGCAGGTGGATTCTTAACCACTGCGCCACCAGGGAAGTCCTGTGATTTTGGTTTGAATCAATCGAAGCAACGCCTGTCAGGATGGCAGGAGCACATGAAAGACTGAGGGTGGCCAGAGAGAGGGTCTCCCTCCAGCCCATGGCCCTAACGCTGACGCTCTCATAACACGCTTCTTTTGTGAAATAATGATTCTCAGAATCTGCTCTCACCCTTATGCTTCTCTCTTGGGAACACAGACCCAGGGACCCTGGGTGGGAAACTAATGATCCCTTCCAGCTAGGACATCACAGGGGGGGGAACCAAGCCCCAGAAGCGATGGGACCCCCCCCCCAACCCTTCCCTTCTGGGGAATCGGGCACAGCTCCTCCTGGAACCTGGACCCCGTGCAGGGTGGGCACCTACCTCCAAAGAGGAAGAGGGTCCCCGTGAGCAGGAGGAGGAGGGGGCCTCGCAGGAGGAAGCTCAGAAACCCTGTCATCCCCCCCAAAAATCAGCAGGATCAGGCTGAGGCAGCAGAATCACAATGTCCCATGCATAGCTTAGGGGGGACAGGAGGACAGCAGGTTACTAACATCCTTCTGTTAATCAACAAACATTCACTGAGCGCCTCCTGTGAGCCAGCACCCAAACGCTGGGGGGAGTCAACACCACTGCTGCTAATAATAATGATGATAATAATATTATTAATAGCAACAGTTATCGAGGCTCGGCTATGCCAGACTTTGTGCTGTACGAGTATCAGCTCAAGTAATTCTCACACACCCTGCGAGGGAAATATTGTTCTTGTTCGTTCGCTTATTCACTCAGCACATGTGTATTGAGTGCATGCTTTGTGCCAGGCTCTGTCCCCGGCACAGCGGATTCAGCGGCAAATCCACCAGGACTCCTGCCCTCGTCGGGCTGTGTGGATTCAAGCAAGTGAACAAATAAGTGACAAAGTTGAGAGGTGGTGACAAACTCCTGGGGAGGGGCGTAGCAGAGGAGGGGCCGGGGCAGTGGCTCCACTGAAGAAGTGACTTTGGAGCAAAGACCGGAAGGAGGCGAGGGAGGCAGCTGTGCACAAGGAAGGGCCAGAGGGAGGGACCGAGGGAGGAGCGGGGGCGGAGTCTGAGATGCGAGGGCGTGTGCCTGCTGGAGCTGAGGCTGGGGAAAGCCGGCGAGGGCAGCGGGGAGTTAGGGAGGGCAAGGCAGTGGAGGAGGAAAGCAGAGCTAACAGCAGCTCACGTGGGGCTCTTGAGCCATCGGGAAGATTTTGTACTTCTCTCTGAATGAGATGGAGGCCACCAGACAGTTTGGGGTGGAAGAAACTAAAATTTAACTTCTGTTTCTAAAGGTCGCTCTGGCGACTATATTGAGAGTGGACAGCAGAGGGCGTAGTGGGTTGAAAGGCGGCTCCGAAGTTCACATCCAGCAGGAACCTGTGAATGTGACCTCATTAGGGACAAGAGTCGTTGCCGATGGAACGAAGTCCAGAGTCTCCAGATGAGCTCATCCCAGGTGAGACCCAATGACTTTATTTATTTATTTATTTATTTATTTTTAACACCTTTATTGGAGTATAATTGCTTTACAATGGTGTGTTAGTTTCTGCTTTATAACAAAGTGAATCAGCTATACATATACATATATCCCTATATCTCTTCCCTCTTGCGTCTCCCTCCCTCCCACCCTCCCTAACCCACCCCTCTAGGTGGTCACAAAGCACCGATCTGATCTCCCTGTGCTATGCAGCTGCTTCCCATAGCTATCTGTTTTACATTTGGTAGTGTATATAAGTCCATGCCACTCTCTCACTTCATCCCAGCTTACCCTTCTCCCTCCCCGTGTCCTCAAGCCCATTCTCTATGTCTGTGTCTTTATTCCTGTTCTGCCCCTAGGTTCTTCAGAACCCCTTTTTTTTCTTTTCTATAGATGAGATAGTTGTTTTAATTTCCTAGAGCTGACATAACAAATTACTACAAACTAGGTGTCTTAATAGCAGGAGGAATTTATTCTCTCACGGTTCTGGAGGCTAAGTCCAAAATCAAGGTGTCAGCAGGACCGCGCTCCCTTCAGACTCCAGGGGAGAATCCTTCCTTGCCTCTTTCAGCTTCTGGCAATTGCCAGCAATCCTTGGCTCGTGGCAGCATCCCTGTCCACCACCATCTTCTTATGACCTTCTTTTCTCTCCTCTATGATTCTCCTTTTTTTACGAGGACACTTGTCACAGGATTTAGGTTAATCCACAATGATCTCATCTCGAGAGCCTTAACTCAATTACACCTGCGAAGTTACTCTTCCCAAATGAGGTCCCATTCACAGGTACCGAGGGTTAGGATGTGGACACATCTTTTTTTTTGGGGGGGGGGGTGATACCTTTCAATCCACTACAGTGTTTACAGTAGTAGCTCAAGACGTGAGAGCTGAGATTACCGTCTAGAGTTAATAATACTAATAAAGTTGGAGATCAGGAAGATAACTAACATGCAGCCCCGTCCTCAAGGAAGCTATGTTCTGATGACAATAGACTCGAAAATTTACAAAAAATCCACTTCCTTACCAGGCATAATAGGACTGACTATATCTGAGCATTTCTTGGAGTCTCCAAGTCATATTGACAAGGTTTGAAAATAAAGATAGTGACACTTTGCCCTCTGGGAAATGGTTCCTGAGACTTCCTTCTTTTGCCAGAGCTTCTGATGTTTCTGGAGAATATTTCTCTGCTCTCTTTAAGAGAAGGACTGTTACTTCGCTAACCACCCTGCGGCTTCCTGACCTCGCAAGCATTCTGGAAGGCTGCTTTCCCCATCGAGCTATTCTTTGAACAGCGCAATAATGGATCATTCACACACTTATCCTTGGCATGAACGTCTTGGCATTTTTCTGGGTTTGCTTTTCCTTTGCAACAAAGCACTTCTGAGTCGAAAAGATCTCTTGCACCTGAGTACATATTTGCTCTTGATGGAAAAAATGACCTGTCAACATTATTTGTGTTATTACTTCTTACATGGTAATCTTAGTTCTCACGTGTTGAGTTCCTACTGTAGGCAGTGGAGGATAGCAGAACTCTGAACCCAAGAAACAGACTAGGAACTTTTCCCGTGGTCTGCCGTGGCCTCCGGTCTTGGCACACTCACGTTATACTGGAATTACCCTCGGTGTAGCATCATTCTAAAAGAATAGAAACTGCCTGGGTTCAAATCCCAGATCAACCAGTTACCGTGCAAACTTTGGTAACTTACCTAACCTCTCTGTGCCTCGGTTTCCTCATTTGAAAAGTGAGGAGTATAATAACAGTACCTGCCTCATGGGTCTGTTGTGAAGATTAAATGGGTTGAAACATGTAAAGACCTCAGGACAGGGTCTGGCACAGAGCACCTGTTCTGTAATCACTGTTATTTTTATTGCCCTTCAACCACTCCACTGAAAGTGGTCCCCACCTCCTTTTATTACATGCCCTTGTTTTATTTCCTTTGTTACACCTACTACTGTTTGAAGCCATTTTATGTTAATTTATTCACTGGTCCATGTGTTTATTATCTGTCTCCTGCACTAGACACTAAGCGTATGTGGCAAGGACCCCACCTGTCTCATCATGTTTTATCCCCAGCACTAAGCGAAGGCATTTGCAATGATTAGCTCCATTTTACAGATGAGAAGCCTGAGGTTCAGGGAGACAATATGACTTAGAGCAGAAGGAGGAGACAATAACTGACCTCCTGCTTTGGGTGATACCCTACACTGGATGCTTTCTTTCCGTGATCTCATTTCATCTCAAAACAGCCCCTTTATTTTTTTAATTTATTATTTTATTGAAGTATAGTTGAATTACAATGTTGTGTTAATTACTGCTATACAGCAGAGTGACTCAGTTATACATATATATACATTCTTTTTCATATTCTTTTCCATCCACAGGATATTGAATATAGTTCCCTGTGCTATACAGTAGGACCTTGCTGTTTATAAAACAGCCCATTTATGGAAGCAGGTGACTGGCCAGAAGTCACACAGCTGGGAAGAAAGATGGCCCTTACCTATGATGTGGCTGACCCCACCCCCCACATCTGGCTGGGAGAGGCACATGACTCAGCTCAGCCAATCAGCACATTCCTTCCCTTTGTCCACACTGATTGGCTCAGACCTGGGCACGTGATCCAATCTAGTCCAGTCAGAGACCTACCTGGAGGTTTTGCAGAATGACTGGGCAACAGTCTCCATCTGCTTAGGTTGCTGATTCTGGAGAGGATTTAGTTGAAAGCAGAACCCAAACAGAAGCAAAGCCCAGAGACGAGAAAAAGAAATTGAGTTTAGCTCTGGATCCCAGGGGGCTTGAGCTTTTCAGTTTCGTGGACCAGGAATTCCTTTACTGTTTCAACTAGTATGATTTGAGTTTCCATCACTTACCATCAAAAGACTCCTGGCTGATACAGCTAGCCTGGTTGATTCTAGACTGTGGCTCTTTTATGTAAACTGTGCTGAATTTGAAGACCCCCCCCCCCCCCCGCCACCAAAACAAGTTCCAGTCTCTAGCCAGGGAACCAAACCCATGACATCCCCAGAGCTAATCAGGAAGATAAAACATCCAAGCAAGGTGGATTTTTATTGGGTAATGAAGTAGGCTACCTGCTTGGATTTTCTTGGAGGAAAAACCAATGGTTCTTCCCATACACCCCCAAGGGGATTTGTCTAGGAGGCTGACTCACAGAACATGTTGCTTGTCACCTGGCCTCTCTCCTCTATGGGCTCTGCATAAAGGGAATGAAACGTCTTCATATAATAAAAGAACTTGGACAACAAAACTCTTTCTGGGGATAAAGATTCTGTGAAAAAGCTCTCTCTGGGGGTGATTTGCAGTGAGCACAAGGTCTGAAGCAGCAGCCTCCTCTCTGTAATGTTACAATGGTAGTAAGAGCAGCTAACACTTACACGGCAGACTTAAAGGAGCCAGACACTGCATGAGGCTCTTTAAATACAATCTCTCACTTCATCCTTGAATTAGCCTTATGAGGAGACATGACAGTTATCTTCATTTTTCCCATGGGTGAACTGAGGCTCCGAGAGGTAAGGAATTTGCCCAAGGCCATGTGCCTAGTTGGTGGTGAAGCAGGGGGTCAGACCTAGGGCCAAGGGAACAGATGAAGAGACTGTGGATGTGAATTTTGCCTGTTTCTCAAAACCCAGGACAACACAGGGTTGGTTCATTATCAAGTTTCAGGAAGAGGCCAGACCAGTGGTGATTGTGATTAGCCATCCAATTTACTCACTGATGTGATAAGCAGGCTGAATGCCAGCACCCAGCCCAGCAAAGGGCCATAGATGTGACTGCATCTAAAAGAGGCTGGGGGGGACTTCCCTGGTGGTGCAGTGGTTGAGAATCCGCCTGCCAATGCAGGGGAAACGGGTTAGAGCCCTGGTCCGGGAAGATCTCACATGCCGCGGAGCAACTAAGCCCGCGCGCCACAACTGCTGAAGCCCTCGTGCCTAGAGCCCATGCTCCACAACAAGAAGAGCCAACGCGATGAGAAGCCCATGCACCGCAACAAAGAGTAGCCCCCACTCGCCGCGACTAGAGAAAGCCCACGCTCAGCAACGAAGACACGACACTGCCAAAAATAAATAAATAAAATAAAAATGATAATAAATAAAAAATAAAATAAGCTGCACAGGAACAACTTTAAAGTCCAAAGAGACACCAACTTTGTTTTAAGGCTGTAGTAGCTTGATACACCATCTCCTTGCTACCTTCTCTGTGGACCACAGCACTACATTCAGAAGCCTAACTGTTAGCCAACACAGGAGTTTTTGAACGGGAATTCTTGATTATTCTTGAAATGCTCTGAGAACACCCAAAGTTCCTCCTAGCGCAGCTTGGGGCTGAGGACAGAGTTCGTGAGACCACTTCCTTTCCTCCAGCCCCCTCATATTCCAAGCATCCAGGGGATATCTCCTTCGATGGAACTTCATTCAGTGGTGTGCTAGAGCTGGATTATATCAGAGAGTCAGCTGTTAAGTTTTCAGCAGTATGAGGAGCCAGTTGACATCATGTTGACAGCCTGAAACTGACCACAGTGGGAATATTTACACCACAGAGATTGGCAAATGCCACAAATCAAGACTCTCCCCTCCCGCAGACAGCCAATTGTTAAATATTTTCCAGCCCACCACTGGACTTTAGAGAAACAGTCTGGTTCATTCATATACTCATTCAGTCATTCAACAAATTTGGATTGAGTTCCACCTCTAAATAAGAGAGTTTGCATTCACTCTCATGCCTGCTCTGCAAACCTTGGCTCATGGGCTACTCTATACCAGGCTCTGTGCTAAACACAGGGAATCCAGCAGTGGCAAGAAAGACGTGGTCCCTGCCCTCATGGAGCTCAGGGTCTAAAAAAATGTCACACAACCTGTAGCACGAGTAGGAGCTGACCAAGTCAAGCTGGAAGGATGGGAGCAGGGAGACTCCAATTGGAGACAATGGCATGTGCAAAGTTCCTGTGGCAGGAGGAAACTTAGCACCCCTCCAGGAACTGGCCCAAGGCCAGCATAGCCGGAGAGCAAAGAGCAAAGGGGAGAGTGGGGTTGGAGAGGGACCCTGGCAGCCCTTGTGGGCCATGCTAGGGACTTGTCTTCATTCTAAGAGTCACATCCCCAAGCCTCACTCAGTAAGTCTATCAAAAGCTGCACATACTTTTCAAGGTCTGTGGAACTCAGTCCTCATTTCCTCATCATGTCCTTTCTGTGGCACCTCTCTGGGCCTCAGTTTCCTCTTTGGAAAAATAAAGATTAAGACAGAGATGACAAACGACTTCATAGGGAGGCTGTGGAGCTTAAATGAGGACACAGATGGAGAGCGTTCAGCTCCATGTCTGGCCAGCTGCGAGCCTCAGTGAATTGAACTATGACTTTGATTTCCCTCCTTCCTCCACTGTTTGTTCAGCCCGTTTGCTTTCTCAAATTATATCCTCCCACCTTTCCAGAGTTCCAATCAACGTGCCAGGCACTGGGAGATCAGCCAGGAACAACAGACACATGGTCCCTGGCGAGAGGGAGCGGTCCTCTGCCTCCTGGTTGCCTCTCCTGAATCATTCAACAAATATTTACTGCATCCCTGCGACTGCCAAGCGCTGGTTCTCAACACCAAGGATGCAGAGAAGGCTGACAAGGGGGTGAGCCAGTTAGCTCCCCGGGCTGGTTTAGGTGTCTCTTCGGGCTCCCAGTCACCCTCCCTCGTGCTGCTTGTCACCTGAAATGTAACTGTGCACTTCCACCTCGGTCTCACCAGCTAGTCTGTGCGCCCCCTGAGTGCCCTTGGCCTGGGGCTTTGGCAGCAGCACGGTGCCTGGCGCACAGAAAGCCTTCAGCCAACGTTTGTTGAATGAATCCTCAACCACACGTTACAGGTGGAGCAAGTGGACCCCGCCTCCTACTCCTAACCGCGTTCCCCTCTCCCGCCGGTGCCAGAGGCCGCCCCGACCGCCCTCTCCAACGCAGCGCCAACGCCCCCCACCCCACCCCGCCTGCTGTTTGGACAAAAGCTCCCAAACTGGTGTCCAGCCCCGGGTCCTCCCCCATCCCACCCTCCCCGGACTCAGAAGTTGTCGGCTCGAGTCGCTGAAGGTCACGTTCTCCTGCCAGAAGGGGTTTATCAGCGGCGCGCACGGGCTCTGGACTGGATGGGGCAGAGGACTCTGTGGGCGGGGGCCCCGGGGTTCGGACCCCGGACCGAGGCTTCGCCCCGACGCCCGCTCTGGGTGCCCCACTCTGGAGGGCGGGCGCGGAGCCCGAGCAGCCGCAGGCTGAGCGGAGCGCCTCTCGGAACGACGAAGGCAGCCCCAGAAGCCCTGCCCACCTTCCCTTTCGACCCCAGATACCGCGTTTCGCGCCCCGGGGCTTGGGGAGCGGATGCGCTCCAAGCCACAAGTCCCGGGCGAGCCCGGCGCCGTGCAGGGCCGGCGGTGGCGGCCACCGCCCCGGGTACATCCTTACCCCGGCAGGTCCGCCAGAGGCCGGAGTGCGAGCTCAGAGGTTCGAGCTGGCTGCGGTTGGCGGCCCCTGCCGGGTCCCACGCCCCCGGGCCGCTCCGCTCCAGCCGCTCCGTGTCAATGATGTGTCAGAAGTCCGTGCCGATGGCGGCCCCCAGGAGCACAAAGCTGAGCGCCCCGGTCAGCGCCGCCGCGCCGGCCAGCGCGCCCAGGTGCACCCGCATCGCCGAGCCGGGACCCCCCGCGCCACCTCCCGCGTGCCTGAGCTCGGAGCCGGAAAGCCGGCCTCCGGACCTCGATCCCTCCCTCCGACCCTGGCTCCACCCCTCAGCCCCTCACCTGCGCCCCGGGACCTACCCCACTACGCCCTGCCTCTGCCTTTCCTCCCCAAGCCCAGCTCCTCTCCTCGCACCACCGACTCAACTTCCTACTTCCGGCCCGGTGCGCCAGGAGTCTGCCCTCCGCAGCCCTTCCCACCGCTCACGGCGCCCGGGCGCCCAGCACAGTGAGAAGGGCTGGGTGGGCTGGGAGGGAGGGCGGCCTTCCCGCAAACTGGGGCAGTAAGAAGGTCTTCAATAGCCTCTCCCTCCAGCTTCAACCACCGTTCCTCCAAAATCCACCTTCAGTTGATTTTTCTAGGCTGGCTACAGAGGAAGAAGACAGATCAGGGTTTTTTTAAATAAAAGCTCTTTAACAGATTACCAACAAGCTCCTACTGTATAGCACAGGGAACTCTGCTCAATATTCTGTAATAACCTAAATGAGGAAAGAATTTGAAAAAGAATAGACACATGTATATGTATAATTGAATCACTTTGCTGTGCACCTGAAACTAACACAACATTGTAAATCAACTATTGTCCAATATAAAATTTTTAAAAAAATTTTTTAAGTTCTTTAAAGCAATGGGCCACGTCTTCTGAGTCCATCATCTCCACCACCAAAGTCTTCATAATCATCACTGCCACCACCAGCACCAGCACCACCAGCACCACCATCATCACCATCACCATCCTCTTCTTTATCATCACCATCACCCTTATCAATTCCACCACCTTTGTCACCACCATAAAACCTTTCATTATTTCAAGAAAGACTTCCTGAGTGCCTACGATGTGCCAGACACTATAGTTTATATTAAAAATATAGCCATAAACAATCCAAACACAGCCCCTACCCTTAAGAAATGTGTGGTGTAGGCTTCCCAGCTTTTTCAAAGCCAGGAATGCAGAGGAAAAAAAATCATACTTGTATGGCACACCGGGATAAATAGAAGCTTCTAGAAGCTAGAGATGACCAGCCTCAGGGGCTGCAGCTACCAAAGGCCCCTGGAGGCTGCCCTTTATGGCTGAGAGACCAAAATCTTGGTGCTCCTGTGACACGTTCTTAAGGAAATACTGTGCCAACTCCCAAAAGTTGATGAATTGGGGAGAGAATCCTTCAACAAAGCTTGCTTTGAACAGGGTACTCTGAGAGAAAGTAAAAGAGGGGCGGTCTCATTGGGATTCGGAATCCAGGAAGTGACACAGATGATGAGACACAAAGAATGTAAAGGCATTTCACGCCTAGGGGATGGCTTATACAAAGGGTTTGGTACATTTTAGAAAAACGCCAAGAGTAATCAGGCTGGAACATAGTGAGAGAGGAGTAAGTAGAGGGAAATGAGACTGGGGGAATAGGTTGGGGCCAGGTCATGCATGTCTTGGGGTCACAATAAAGAGTTTGGTTTCTAGTCTAGGCTTCTGACCAGTTTTGAGAAGAGTAGTGAAATGCTGTGATTTACATTTTTAAAATCTCACTCTCCGTACAGGTTTTAGTGTGGAACAGAGACTTTAAGGGGACAGGAAAGGAAGCAAGGAGGCCAGTTAGGAGCAACATAGAAGTAGAAGCAGCAAGAGATGCTTGGATGCTTAGGCTATGGTGGGGGCAGCAGTGAGGAGGGAGGGAAGTAAATAGATTTTTTTTTTTAATTGAGAGGGGTAGAACTGATAGGACTTGGTGATAGACTGAGGCTGAGAACCATTCTTTTCCTTGTTACTTTATTCTCTCTTACCAACACCATCTTAATCTTCATCATTGGCATCCTCATCTCCATTATCAGCAGCATCAGCACACTGAACAGAGCCATCATCAGCAAGAACACATCCTCCCCTTGATTTTATACACCATTCTACTCCATCACCCCTTCAACCACCATCTTGATTAAGATTGATCTCTCCCATTACCATCCCCACTGATGGTTTTGCCTTCAACTCCATCACCTTATTACTGTTATCTTCCATTGCATCATCATCCAACCCGTCCTCCACTGTTCCATCTACATTAGGGAGCCTACATGAAGGTAAAATTCAATGAGGCTGGTCCCAAGACCCCTAATAATGTCTTTAACGTTTAATCTCTTCTCTCTCCCTTTCTTTCCATCTCTCAAGTGTTTTTCCTCTCTTGGCTTCATTCTTATTCAGACT
Organism: Kogia breviceps; assembly: GCF_026419965.1. NCBI lineage: Eukaryota > Metazoa > Chordata > Mammalia > Artiodactyla > Physeteridae > Kogia > Kogia breviceps. The sequence goes on from NC_081323.1 coordinate 60,043,984, forward strand.
CTCACTTGTTGGACCCCAGGAGCTACCTTTCACCGCTTAGCAACCCCAACAAAAAGAACAAAACTCTTTCTCAGTGGTGCAAGCCAGATTTCCAGAATCGAAGCCCATATCCCCGTCTCTGAACCAATCTCTATGAGTGATAGGGATAGAAGGCTCTGATTCGCCAAGCCTGGATCGCCTGCCTGCTCCTGGAACCGAGGCAGGGTGAACTGGACCCATCTTAACCATTTGAGTTTAAGCAGTGTCATGGCTGCCAGATGTACCAAATAAAAGCACAGTGTGCCTGGTTAAATTTGAATTTCAAATAAATAATAAAAATTTAGTATAAATATATTCCACGCAATATTTGGGACACACTTATACTTTTTAAATTGTTATTGTTGTTGTTTAATCTGAAGTTCAATTTTAACTGAGTGTCCTGTCTTGTATCTGGCAAACATAGCTGGCTCCCCAAAGGAAAACCAAGGTGCTATGGCCAGAACCAAGAGAAGGGGTGATGGCAGGGTGGATGGTGCCCGTCCACCCAGCATATGCATTTTCCTTCACTAGGTCCCACGTCTCTCGTCTACGTAAGGAGAGCTTCTTCCTGGCCCCTTTGCAAAGACAACCTTGTAAGCTTTGATCATTCTATTTTTCCTGAGGATTTTGATATAATGTACCTGAATCATGCTCGGTCACTCTAAAAAGCACAGAGGGGCTTCCCTGGTGGCGCAGTGGTTGAGAGTCCGCCTGTCGATGCAGGGGACACCGGTTCGTGCCCCGGTGCGGGAAGATCCCACATGCTGCGGAGCGGCTGGGCCCGTGAGCCATGGCCGCTGAGCCTGCGCGTCCGGAGCCTGTGCTCCGCAACGGGAGAGGCCACAACAGTGAGAGGCCCACATACCGCAAAAAAATAATAATAATAATAAAAATAAAATAAAAAGCACAGAGAGTAATGTTTTTCAATGAATCTGGGGAGGGGTGGAGCACATCAAACATCATATGCTATCATTACTCAGCCAGTCAACTGAAGAGGCAGGATAAAACCTGAAGGCTCTTGAGGCAGAATCCAAACAAAGCACAGCATTTAGGATTCAAGCCACACCAGGCGCCATGCTGGGTACCGGACTGGTGGAGAAAGGGCATTGAACAGGGATTCCAGAGGCTGGTTTTGAGTCTTAAATCAGCATCTTACAGGCTGTGTGAGCCCAGAGAAATTGCCTCTCTTCTCTGAGCCTCAGTTTTCTCGGCTGTAAAATGGGGGCACTCATACGTACCAAACTCAGAAGGGCACCATGAGGTGTAATGATGGTGGGTATAAAAGTACTTTGTGACCTATGCAGAGTCATACCACCATAATTATTAGCATATGTGGAAAACGCTTTGAGAAGAGGGGAGGAGTGCATTTCAAACATGCAAAGAAGAAATACTTAAAAGAAAGAGGAGGGCATCAGCACCTGCGCTGCCTCATACTGAGAAGCAGGAATTTGCTTTTAAGCACCACGGACAGCAATCTGCTGGCAGCCGGGAGGCAGAGCCAGAAATGGGGGCATACATGGAGCCAAACAGATACTGACTGAGCACATCCTGGGGCCAGGCACACTGGAGAATACAAAGATTCATGTGGTCTTGACCTTCAAATAACTTAATCTCTTCAAGTCATCAACATTCCTAGACTGATACAGCTGGGGCAAGGCCCCAAGCCTTCTGATACTTGAAAAGTGGGGAGAATCAAAGGGAAAATGTTTTCTTTTCCAACAATTGTTGAATTTCTGCTGTGCGTTCACATATGCCTTCTAATTTTCTCACTAGACTACCACCCTCAAAGAGAAGAGTTACTGCAATGTCCTATGCATTGTTACATTCCAAGTGCCCAGCACGGTGCCTGGTATACAGCAGATACTCAGTAGTTTTTTTTTTGTTTTTTTTTTTTTTTTTTTTGCGGTATGCGGGCCTCTCACTGTTGTGGCCTCTCCCGTTGCGGAGCACAGGCTCCGGACGCGCAGGCCTAGCGGCCATGGCTCACGGGCTTAGTTGCTCCGCGGCATGTGGGATCTTCCCGGACCAGGGCACGAACCCGTTTCTCCTGCATCGGCAGGCGGATTCTCAACCACTGCGCCACCAGGGAAGCCCACTCAGTAGTTTTTGAATGGATGTGTGAAGGAATTCTTATAAAATCCTATTTTACTCTTAAAAGGAAAAAAAACAAAAAAGAGGAAGGCAGAAGGGAGGGAGGATGTCAGGATACCGAGAAGAAAGGTTACCTTCCATTATGAAGCATCGAGTATCAAGGGAAAGCTGACATTTTTTTAATCAGTGAGATCTGGATTTGTTCAACTCTGCAGCCCTGAGGCCCTGCTTGCCTCGCCAGCCTCACAAACCCAGGCTTCAAACACGTGAAGTTTGTTCCTGCCTCTGAGCATCCGCACATGCTGTTCCCTTTAACTGAAATACTCTTATCCCCACCTTTTGTTTTCTTTTTCTTTCTTTCTTTTTTTTTGGCGGGGGGGGGGGGTGGTGGTCTCAATTTAAAATTTAGTTCTTTGGAAAGGGCTTAGCCAACCCCCAATTTAGGTTGAAAGCTCTTAGGATACGATGATTTACGATGAGTCAGGTGTGGTTAAGGTCCACTGTATCTCCTTAGGCTCTCAACTGCTCAGCGGCACGCCTACAACATCTACCACACACACCTGTGACTCTCCACATACGGACTTTTCTCCCAAGTGAAAAGGCTGGAATTACTGGAGAGTGAAGGCCCCCAGGAACACTGAGCACTGATGAAGTTGGAGGATAAACAGCCCTAGCTCCCTCACCCCTTTGGGGAGGGAAAGGCTCTGAAGCCTGTTCTACTCTGTCCCCCAGAGTTTCCAAGGGGGAGTGAACCCCAGCTGCCCACTGCAATGACATCTTCAATTGATTTCCTTTCTTCTTCGTCTTAATTCCCCACTCTTGTACCAGTGTGTCCTACGATCACCCCCCCAATACAATTACTGGCTCTCAAATCCTTATATCAGAGTCTCCTTTGAAAGAAACCCAACCTAAAACGCATGCTATCTTAGCACTGAGACTCTCCCCGTAGTAATTAATGATTATCGAGTGACGAAGCCATTTGCTACTTGTCCGTCTGCTCCTTTGGACATTCAAGCGGGATGGTGGTTACCAGAGGGTGGCTCATCCTACACCATTCTGATCCCCCTCCCCCTTCTCATTTCTAGGTACCTTCCAGCCAGTGGTGGCCACGTAACGCAGTTCTGACCAATGAGGTAGAAGCAAGAGTCTGTTGGGAAGGGCTCCCCAATTTAACAAAGGCCAGGCCCTGGGAGGAGAAGGCTTTTGGTCCACTTGTAATACAGACGTGAGGTCTGGAATGACAACCGCCATCTTACAACCATGAGTTTAACCCTCCTGGTGGGAGTTAAAAACAAAAAGAGTCTGAATCTCTGATAGCATCGTTGAACAGCTGCCCCATCCTTGAATTGCGTACCTCAGAAGTTCTTGTTAGGGCTTCCCTGGTGGCGCAGTGGTTAAGAATCTGCCTGCCAATGCAGGGGACACGGGTTTGAGCCCTGGTCTAGGAAGATCCCACATGCCGCGGAGCAACTAAGCCCGTGAGCCACAACTACTGAGCCTGCGCGTCTGGAGCCTGTGCTCCACAAAGGGAGAGGCCGTGACAGTGAGAGGCCCGCGCACCGCGATGAAGAGTGGCCCCCGCTCGCCGCAACTGGAGAAAGCCCTGGCACAGAAACGAAGACCCAACATAGCCAAAAGTAAATAAATAAATTAAAAAAAAAAAAGAAGTTCTTGTTAGAAGATAAAAATAGGCCCCTATCAGTTTAAGCTACCATCTTAGGGTTGTCTGTGTTTGCAACTGAATGCCTTGCGAACTGTGGCAGACACAGACTGTGTCGGTCCTACCCAATGCATATCATTGGCCTTTAGGTTACTGCATGATACACAGCAGATGTGTAATGAAGATTTGTTGATTCAATAAATGAAGAGCCTTCCCAAAAGTCTCTTCTTGCAAGCACAGAGCTTATCTTGCATGGCAAACTCGTAAGGAACCAACTCAAGGCTTTAGACATATAGCCAGGATATCGGTTCAGTTATTAAGATCGCCACACTAGAGACAAATGGCCTCTGTTTATTAAATCTCATGAGGTCATGATGTTCTACTGGTCAGCTGGACTCCGTGGACTTGACCCATGCATAACCGTTTAAGTGCAAAGCCTCCATCTGTCCATTGGAAACCTCTAGAAGGGCTAGCTGCCACTCTTCATTACCTATATGATGTAATTAGCTTAGGATGAAAAGGGATCGATAACCCATTGGTCTAATTTTCCCATTACACACCTGGCGTGATGCCAAGAGATGAAGGCTGAGTTGCCCTTTTTTCATTTCAGGGAATCTCTTCCCAAATTGGAATAAAGATCCCTCAAGCCGGAGAGAAGCCGCTTCCAGGAGCAATGTGGTAGGGAAAGAGCTAGGACCATGAGCCAGTGCACCTGGATTCCAGCACCACTAGCCTGCTGAGAGATCTGAACTGATTGCTTCCCTTCTCTGAGCCTCGGTTTTCTCATCGGTAAAAGGGGCTCATAGAAGTCCTCTTCTGGGAATCTATTCCTGCCACAGTTTACATGCTGCATAGTTACAATGTGGCAGGCATCATAGAATTTTTTTTTTTTTTTTTTTTTTTTTGCAGTACGCGGGCCTCTCACTGTTGTGGCCTCTCCCATTGCAGAGCACAGGCTCCGGACACGCAGGCTCAGAGGCCGTGGCTCACGGGCCCAGCCGCTCCACGGCATGTGGGATCTTCCCAGACCGGGGCACGAACCCGCGTCCCCTGCATCGGCAGGCGGACTCTCAACCACTGCGCCACCAGGGAAGCCCCTTGTCCTCTTTTTATGAGGACACTTGTCATTGGATTCAGGGTCCACCCAAAATCCAAGATGATTATGTCTACAGAGACCGTATTTCCAAATAAGGTCATATTTGGAGGTTTCAGGTGGATATGAATTTTTGGAGGATGCTTTTCAGATCACTACAGACCCTTAATTGTGTGATTTTAACACAATTAAAAGGGCATCTGCATGGGCTTCCCTGGTGGCACAGTGGTTGAGAGTCCGCCTGCCGATGCAGGGGACGCGGGTTCGTGCCCCGGTCCGGGAAGATCCCGCATGCCGTGGAGCGGCTGGGCCCGTGAGCCACGGCCTCTGAGCCTGCGTGTCCGGAGCCTGTGCTCCGCAATGGGAGAGGCCACAACAGTGAGAGGCCCGCGTACCGCAAAAAAAAAAAAAAAAAAAAAAAAAAAAAAAACGGGCATCTGCAGTCCTATGAGGGCCACAGCAGGCTGTGGGAGATATGAGAATTGGCTGGGTTATCCTTAAACAATTCATAAGAACAGCAGCCGAGATACTTCACCGCGTCCCTTTTTTCCACACATCCAGGCCCAACATCTAATAGGAAGCACCAGAGGCTTTCTCTAGGGTCACTCTGCTCACCCAAAGCCAACCAGAAAAGCCAAGAAATTAGCAGCCCTAACCAATGACTGCGGGAGCTGATGTATAAATGCCCCAGCACCCTCACCCTTTGGGTGAGACAACTCAGAGGCATGTGTTTTACACTGGTTCCAAGAGTTCCCCAATAAGACTAAACTCCAGGAAACTGGAACCTTCATACTCAGCTGGAGTTGGAATATAAAATTATGCAGCCACTTTGGAAAACAGTTTGACTGTTCCTTAAAAGATTAAACATAGTCACCAAAAGACCCAGCAATTCCATTCCTCGGTAGGTAGCCAAGAGACATGAAAATGTATGTCCACACAAAAACTTTACATGAATGTTCATAGCACCATTACTTATAACAGCCAAAAAGCAGAAACAACCCAAATGTCCATCCACTAATGAATGAATAAATAAATGTGGTCTCTCCATACCATGGAATGTTATTTTGCCATTAAAAAGGAATGAAGTACTTATAATAACTACAAATGGGGTATAACCTTTAAAAATTGTGAATCACTATACCATACACATAACTTACATAAAATTGTACATCAAGTATACTTCAATTAAAAAAATATTCTCAACCAAAGACATATGTTTAATCAGACTGGAGTTTACCAACTCATGTTTTAAAAAATTACACTGGCAACTTAGAATAAATTAATTTGACATTTGACAATTGATAAGACATCTCACAAAAAATAAAAAAGGAACGAAGTACTAATACATGCTACAACACGGGTAAACCTTGAAAACATGCTCAGTGAAAGAAGCCAAACACAAAAGAGTGCATTTTGTAGGATTCCATTTATATGAAATACCCCAAAGAGGCAAATCCACAGACAGAAAGTGGTTTGGCATTTGCCATGGGAGAGGGCAATGGAGAGTGAAAGGAAACAGGACACTATGGTCCTTCCCCCACCCCCATATACTCCTGCCTTTGGTCTGTGGAAAAACTTTAGCCGAAGAATAAGTTTAATCAGAGAGGTGAGAGAATGAAGAAGCAAAGAAAAGCAGTCAAACAGGATGAAACGATAATAGTTCAGTCAGTAAGCAAAGTCAAGGACATTTAGTTCCCTCTCAAGGGCTACAGATAATATTCTGAGCCATATCCTGTGAGCTGTCTTATAGATACTGAAACCTCCACCAGGTAGAAGAAGTTAACTACATGATGACCAGGTTGTAGCCATGACATAAGCTGCCACAATCCCGAGAATTGGCCTCAAGGAAATGGGAACAAACCGACCCAGGAACTGACGGTTAACTATACCTAAAACCATCAATATGGTGCTGGTCAGACCACCAATGATCAATTTCAAGATGACTGTCAGAGCTGACTGTGCTCTTTCTGCGTGTAGCACCCTCCCTCTACCTATGAAAGCTCTTGCCCCCTGGTTGTCAGTGGCGGGGGGAGTTGGCCTTTGGACAGGAGTCTGCACCTCCCCTCAGTTGCCAGCCTCCAAAATAAAGCAAACTTTACTTTCCACCAACTTTGCCTCTTTATTGGCTTTGGAGTGGCGAGCAGCCAGACCCCACTTTCAGTTACAGGAGGATGCTGACGGGCACAGTGTTTGTTTTGGGGGTGACGAACATATTCTGGAATTAGACAGTGGTGATGGCTGTACAATGTTGTGAATATACGAAATCCACCAATTTGTACACTTTAAAATAGTGAATTTGACAGTATGTAGATTATATCTTAGTTCATTCAGGCTGCTATAACCGCATACTACAGCCTGGGCAGCTTATAAACAGAAATTTATTTCTCATAGCTCTGGAGGCTGGAAGTCTGAGATCAGGGTGGCAGTGTGGTCAGGTCAGTGTGGCCTGTGTGACTATCTTGTACCTCAACTGTCTTTTTCCCAAGGGTTTAACATCCATTGATGATTCTTATCTGGATCAGTCAGCATTAAGGTGACTTTAAAGAGTAATTTTCTATTTCTATTCATCCTTCCTTCTACAGTTTCTCACTGCAGTTTTCCATCCACCACCCTTTTAAAAAGTCTTTTAGTATCATTATGAACTCATGGATTTTTTAACTGAAATAAAATCCACCATTCTAAAGTGAACAATTCAGCGGCATTTAGTACATTTACAGTGTTGTACAACCACCCCCTCTATCTAGTTTCAAGCCATTTTCATCACTCCCAAAGGAGACCCCGCACCCATTAAGCAGTCACTCCCCATTTTTCCCTCTCCCCAGGCCCTGGCAACCACTGGTCTGCTTATCATCTCTATGGATTTGCCTTTTCTGGATGTTTCATTATACGTGGAATCATGCAATACGTGTGTGGTCTTTTGTGTCTGGCACATTTCACCGAGTATCATATTTTCAATGTCCATCCATGTTGTAACATGTATCAGTACTTTCTTCCTTTTTTTTTTTTTTTTTTTAGCGGTACGCGGGCCTCTCACTGCTGTGGCCTCTCCCGTTGCGGAGCACAGGCTCCGGACGCGCAGGCTCAGCGGCCATGGCTCACGGGCCCAGCCGCTCCACAGCATGTGGGATCCTCCCGGACCGGGACACGAACCCGTGTCCCCTGCATCGGCAGGAGTACTTTCAACCACTGCGCCACCAGGGAAGCCCTTCCTTCCATTTTAAGGCTGGCTAATTTCCCCCTGTATGGATAGACCATTTTATTTATCCATTTTTCAGTTGATGGACATTTAGGTTGTTTCTTTTTGCTACTATGAATAGTGATTTATGAACATTCGTGTACAAGCACTGGCCTGAATGTTTGTGTCACCCCAAGAGGGCCTTCACCACAACCTGACCACGCTGGTACCCTGAACTCAGACTTCCATCCTCCAGAATTGTGAGTATTTCTGTTGTTTATAAATCACCTACGCTATGGTATGCTGTTATAGCAGTTTCAATGGACTAAGACACATTTGTTTTGAGTACCTGTTTACATACATTGCTTTTATTCAATGTGTCATGCTTTATTCTTGCCAATAAATATTCATTTAAAGGCTCATATTGTCCCACATTTGACCAGTGCAAGCCCCTGTGCACTTTCATTTTTCAATAAATTTCTAACCATAGAAGTGATATATGTTGCAGCCCTTTAAAAATTAAAACAAGGGCTTCCCTGGTGGCGCAGTGGTTGGGAGTCCGCCTGCCGATGCAGGGGACGCGGGTTCGTGCCCAGGTCTGGGAGGATCCCACATGCCGTGGAGCGGCTGGGCCGGTGAGCCATGGCCGCTGAGCCTGCGCATCCGCAACGGGAGAAGCCACGACAGTGAGAGGCCCGCGTAACGCAAAAAAAAAAAAAAAAATTAAAACAAAGTCCTCTCAAACCTACCTTCATCCCAGCCCCTGGTCTGAGAAGGTATCTTTCCAGATTTTTTCTGTGTATTTACATAATATGCACATATCCTGAGAAAACATATAATTTTTTGAGTGTTTTCTGTTACTTAACTAATATTATACAGTATGTATGGCATCATAATTGGCTTAAAATTTTTTTTTATTTTAATTTTAACTGGAGTATAGTTGATTTACAATGTTGTGTTCGTTTCAGGTGTACAGCCAAGTGATTCACTTATACATATACATATATTCATTCTTTCTTAGATTCTTTTCTCATATAGGTTATCACAGAATATTGAGTAGAGTTCCCTGTGCTATACAGTAGGTCCTTGTTGGTTATCTGTCTTACATATAGTTGTGTGTGTGTGTCCATCCCAAGTTCCTGATTTATGTAACTGGCTTTTAAAATTATTTATTAAAAAAAAAAAAAATTTACTTTTTTGTTTTATTTTTATTACAGAGTACAAAATACACTGCATGCTACACAATACACTGCATAACCTTCTAGCAGCGGTAGATGAGCATAACTGAGTTATTTTTCATCAATCAGGAAAATGCTTCCTTAATCAATGTTCTCCAGACCCTTTGGCACATAGTAACGATCAACTCCAGAGACGCGCCTATCTCTTTCCACCAAGTTCCACAGATATGAATACCGGGCAACCCTTTTTTCCTTGCCCCCGTTAATGAACCTGTGGATGCGTGCAGTGGCCATTCCCGGGATGAACGAGCACGCGGCCATGACAGCAACCCCGGGGAGAATCTTGAACCACATCGTGACACCATCACCAAGGCCAAACACTTCCTTCCAGGCCCCTTAAAGGTGACCTGGCTTAACTGGCTTATTTTAAATCTAACAATATGACTTGGTAAAATTAGTGAAATTGGTGCGTTCTTTAAGATGAAGAGATATGCTCAGATCAGCTCAAGAAGTTCAGGAAAGTCGTGCCTGGAACTTTCCACGTTCTATTTCATTCTCACAACAATGCTTCAAGGTAGGTGTTATTATCAGTACTCGAGAAATTAGAAAATTAAGTTTCAAAGAAGTAAAGTAACTTCCCCGAGTACCTAGCATGTGAAAAACTCTCCACAATCACGCATCAAATGAGTGACTATGATTACTGAGTGGCCGAGCTGGGATTTGAACCCAGCTCCATCGCACGCGAGGGTCAGCTTGGTTCCTTTCTACGCGGTACCAGGAACCAGAGGGACAATCACTGTGCATTTGTAGCAGCTGCTGTTAGAGGCTGGTGAGATGTGGGGGTGGGGGAGGTGTAGAATTATAATCACCTACTCCCAGCAGATCCAGGGAAAGAGCTTTCTCCCCAGAAGGACAAAATCTTCCAGGGCTGGCTGGGAAAATGCATCAAGCATGTAGTAAACGCACGACCTTTGGAAACGGGGCTGCTCTGAATACCCGGGCTAATAATGATCACTTGATAGCGATTTCCTGCAAGCTGGTTTCTTATCACACATCTGGCAGGCCATCCGCTTTCCTCTGTTGCATACATGATTTGTCATTAGCCCAGGCAGTGGGGGTGATGTACACTCCGGCATATGGGAGTTAGCGCAGTAACCCTTGCATCGCCAAGCCTGGGGGGAGACTCTCAAAGGAAAAGATGTGCCTGGGATGCTAGAAACGGCTTTTCACTCTAAGGCCCCATCCAACGCTGGGACATTTCAGAGACCTGAGTCTGCATCCCAGCTCTGCCACACAGCAGCTGGCATTTTGAGCAAAGCACCTCACCTGTCTGAGCCTCAGGGGTGGTTGTGTATGTAACTGAGACTCAGGAACGCGGGGGACCCTCTCCCCCTAATCTGCAAAGCTCTGCGAAGAAGGGCAGCTTTCCTTCCCCCTTATTCTGAGCATCTACTGCTGTGTTGCAAACTACCCCCAAATTTAGTGGCATAGACCATAATAACACTTTTGTTATGTTTATGGATTCTATGGGTCAGGAATTCGGACAGAGCACAGCGGGGCTGGCTTGTCTCTGCACTATGATGTCTGGGAGTCTCAGCCAGGAGGACCCCCCATAGCTGAGGTGACTCACAGAGCTGGGGGCTGAAAAACTAGGTCTGGAGCATCCCTTCTAAGGTATTTTTCTATTATGGGTCAAATTATTTTCCCCCAAAAGATGTGTTCAAGTCCCAAACCTGTGAATGTGACCTTATTTGGAAATAGGGTCTTTGCAGGGTAAGATGAGGTCATACTGGTTTAGGTGGGCCCTAATCCAATGACTGGTGTCCTTAGAAGAGGAGGAGACTTGGACATAGACACAGAGGGAAGATGGCCATGTGAAGATGGAGACAAATGTGTCACTGGAATGACTCATCTACAAGTCAGGGGTCACCAGGAGTCACCAGAAGCTAGGAGAAAGGCAAGAAAGGTATTACAGACTGCATGTGCCCCCCCAAATTCATATATGGAAGCCCTAACCCCTAGTGTGGCTGTATTTGGAGATGGGGCCTCTAAGAAAGTCATTAAGGTTAAATGAGGTCATAAGGATGGGGTCCTGATCTGATAGGATTAGTGTCCTTATAAGAGACACTAGAGAGCTTACTCCCTCTCTATTCATGTACTCAAAGAAGAGGCCATGTGAGGATACAGTGAGAAGGTGGCTGTCTGTAACCCAAGGGGCGATCCCCTCACCACAACCTGGCCATGCTGGCACCTTGATCTCAGACTTCCAGCCTCCAGAACTGTGAGAAAATAAATTTCAGTTGTTTAAGCCCCTCAATCTATGATAGTTTGTTACAGCAGCTCAAGCTAATACAGAAGGATCCTTCCTGAGAGCCTTTGGAGAGAACCCAGCTCTGATGACACCTTGATTTTGAACTTCTGGCCTCCAGGACTGTGAGAAAATAAATTCATTTTGTTTTAAGCCACCAAACTTGTGGTAATTTGACACAGCAGCCATAAGAATCTTAATACAGTTCCATCATTCACATTTGCAGGGCCTGGCTGAATGGTGAACAATGGATTCAGCTGGACCTATTGACCAGAGGGTCTCCACCTGCCCGCCCCCTCCGACATGTCTGGGGCGTTTACCACCTGAATGAACTAGTATAAGCAATAATATAGCTGACCTGTGAACAACGCAGGGGTTTGGGGCACTGGACCTCTGCAGAATTGAAAATCCAAATATAGGACCTACTGTATAGCACAGGGAACTCTGCTCAATATTCTATAAGAACCTAAATGGGAAAATAATTTGAAAAAGAAAAAAAAGAAAATTCAAATATAACTTTACAGCCTGCAGATTCAACAAACCACAGATTGCATAGTACCACAGTACCTAGTGAAAAAAATCCTCCTATAAATTGACCCATGATGAGCAATTCAAACTCATGTTGTTCAAGGGTCAACTGTAATAGTTTATAGGTGCTCTTGTCATTTCTTGAGTACTCACAGCATGCCGAGGATGATGCTAATTGCTCTACAAGCATTATTCTCTTTTCCTTTGTGGATACGGAGAAATCCAGCATAAGTTGCTGATGGGAACCAGCAGCTGCTCCTGCCTCCAAGGCACTCACAACCTGTTGGGGGAATCACAGGTGCTCTGATGGAGACAGTAGAGAGGACTGGAAGGGCCCAGAGACTTATAGTCGTGAGCTGGAGGAGGGGGAATCAGGGAAGGCTTCCTGGAGGAGGTGACCCCCAAGTAGGTTTGCCACTCTGCCATAACTTAGTGTAGAGACCTCATAGCACATCTGTTTTAGGCCTCATGAATGATGGAAGGTACAAAGTATCAGGAACCAAGGACTGCCCAGTTTCCTGCTTAAGGAGGGTCCCGGAAACTGCTCCATAACACTTCCCCTTACATCCCATTGGCTTAATCCCTTTAGTTTAACCCCATGTCCTTGTTATTGCAAGGGAGGCTGGGAAATAGTCTTTAATTTGAGGGAGGCGTGTGCCCAGCAAAAATATTATACAACTATAGGAGGAGAGGAGAATGGATAGTGTCCATGCCTCAGGGAGGAAAGGTTAACAGGGTCCAAGTGGAGAGTTCGAACTTGATGCTGAGGATGACAGGAAGCCTGGGATGACGTGAATTACCTCAACATCTCAGTGAGGAGCTGCCCAGAACCCCAGCAGCTCTCAGTCCAGCTCCCTAACACAACCGGGCAGCCCAAAGATGGGTAGTGACATCACGTCTGCTTTTGTCCACCCTCTCTGCACACCCCATGAGCACACATTCCTCTTTCCTTTCTTCTTTCATTCGACAAATTGAACTTTTTGAGCAGCTCCCATGCACCAGGGAATGCCTGGGTCGGGAGAGGTGGCTTTTTCCTTTTTTGGCCAGGGCGTGGGGATTGCGGGATCTTCGTTCCCTGACCAGGGATCGAACCTGGGCCCCCAGCAGTGGAAGTGCAGAGTCCAAACCACTAGACCACCAGGGAATTCCCTGAGAAGCAGTTATTTTAAACAGGATGGTCTGGGAAGATCTCACTGAGAAGAGAAGAGGATGATGCCTGAGCACAGGCCAGAAGGAGGTGAGGGAATGGAACAAGGCAGGTGTGTGTCCTGGAGAGAAGACTCTCGGGTGAATAGGAGGGAGCAGAGTCGGGTATGAGATGGGGAGGGGATGACTGTGAGAATACTGACTTCCTTCTGTCCAAGGTGGGGGCCTCCAAGGGTTTGAACAGAGGAGGGACGTAATCTGACTTTTGTTTTTAAAAGATGGCTCTGCCTGCTTTATTCTCACAAGCTTTTAGACAAAAAACCCAGAGGTGTCTACACCACCTTCCTCGGTGCCCTCCTAGCACCCAGACATCCCCTGGGAACAACCCAAGCAAGACTAGAACGGGGTCCCAAGACGCCCAGCCTGCTCCCCCTGTACCGTCCTGGGGAGTTCAGGAAACAATCTGTTTCCTTTAAAAACACTTATTTATGTTGCTTGCTCAGCCCCTCATGTTTTATCCATGAAACTGATGTTGACCCTCCGTATGTGCATGTAAAATGTGTGCACCTTTTACATCTGTGGTCCTATGTGCTTGGAAGCTTACGTGAAGTCCAACAGTTGTATCAGATTTCATTTCCTATTAGACGCTAATTAACCTGAGGCTCTTCATTCGCCTGGTGTTGGAGGCTTGACGAGTGGATGAATGAATGAAACGAGTACCAGCTATTATATTAATTAATGAGTACTAAGAGCAGGGATAACGATAATTAGTATATAGCTAGTATGCTGGTTAACAGCGCAGGCTCTAGAGCCCTATTACCCGGGTTCGAATCCAAGCCTTGCCACTTAGTTGGGTGACCTGGGGCGACCTAACGGCCCCCCTCTCGCAGACCCGTCCCACCCAGGCCGGCCACCCCATCAAACCCGAGCAGGTGAGAGCAAAGCTGTGCAGGCGCGAAACTCACCTCCTCACAGCGGAACCAGTCTGCCAGCGACGCTGGCACGCGTGCGCGATTCGGCAGGTAGGCGTGGTCACTGGTGACGAGGAGGGACGCACGCGCAGGGGTGGTGCCGCGCCTGCGCAGGCTGCCTGCAAATGGCGGACGCTTGCGCACCGTGTTGAGGGTTTCGGTTGGGACTTCAGGCAGCGGCAGGCGGTGGGTAAGCCCGTGGGAGAGGCGGCGGCACGCGGAAGGGTGCAGGGAGCCTCCTGGCACCGAGCCTAGCCTTTAAGTGCGGGCTCCCACGGGCCTGAAGCCTAAGTCCCCACTCAGCCTCAGTTTCCCCTTCTAAGCTAGGGTGTGGGGAGAAGGAGTCTATGCCTTCCTCTGGGTTTCCGTTCGGGATCCACGCACCCCCCTCGGTTTTGGATTAGGAAGGGAGGGTGATGCCCGAGCTGTGACTGCAGTTTGAGAGGGCTATGCATAGCTCGCCAGCTGGAGTTAAGGGACGCGGCAAGACAGAACGAAGAGCCCCGAGGGCCGAGGACCCTGGAGCCCCTGACTACGGCTCCGCGCCGCGGCCAGGGCCAAGTCTTTGCCCCACAAACCCGGGCCTCGGTTCCAGAATCGCGCCTACTTCCTGATTGTTGATGACCTTGTCACACCTGGCAGAGAGAAAGCCTGGGAGGCGGGGAGGCATTTCAACCCCCAGATCCCAGCAAACTGTTTCTAGTGGGCACTCCTGACAGGGTTAGGATGACAGCGTCTGCGTCTGGCCCCCACAGCCTTAGAGGAGCCAAGGACACTTGTCAGCTGCCCAAAGGAGGAAGCAGAGGTCCCATCTGCAGTCGGGGTGTCCTTTTCCTCCTCCGCAGTGAGAAGAGGGGACTGAAGCCCATCCAGCCCCAGCATTCCCAGACAGAGACTATGAGTCAGCTATTCCTAAACAGAGAAACTATTGCCTTATTACATCCTCCAGCGCATCATTTAATAATTATTCTTATCAACACTATAGTGGTATTTCCTATTGTCATTTATTGAGCACTTACTATGTCCTGAACCCTGAAAGTGATCATTGTCTCATTTAATCCTCACACAGATGCTAAGACAGGTATAAAGTGCCTCTGCATTCCCAGAGATCTGGTTCTAGGAAAAGCCCCTTAAAGGGAATCCACTTAACCTAGTACTCCACTGTAGAGTGCGTTTCTTGGGAGACCTGTGCAGGTTGGATTTTAAAATTGAAATTTCAACTAGAAATTAATACGGGTTTGGCTTTTCTCTGTATTTAAGAAAATTTGGTATGTGGTTGCAATATTTTACCCCAGGACCTCTTTCAGTCCCGGGAGAGCCACATCTGTCTTTAAAACGAGTGGTCATGGTAGGTCTAAGCTGTATTTATACTGGATCCTCTTCCTGGATCCATCCTAATTTTTGCAGTCCTCATTGGTTGAGGACTTTTGCCTGAGGGTCGAGCATTTCTTCTCCATTGCCCTCTTTGACACCATGAAATCCTGCATCCATTTGCCAGATTCACAGGCTCTTCACAAGCCACTTGCTTTGTGCTGGCTTATAGTGTTAGGAAAACCAGCAAGGGGCGACTCTTTTATAAAAATGTTTGTGTTGGTACAACTTTTGCTTCCCCGTGGAAAGTACTTAAATGTAGGCACTCCAGTTATGTGGACTCAGATTGTGGACAGCCTGGGTTATGAAGATCCCATTTTCCAGTTGAAGAAATGGAGGCCTGAGAGGTCTCATGACATGCGTGGGGCACACACGTAGTGCACACACCTACCCAGGTAGGAACGGTTCCTGTAGTAGGTCAGGGATTGTGGGCAGGTTTGGGTCAAGCATCTGAAACCAAGGTTTTATTAACAATTGCTGCGGACCAAGGGCTCTGCTCAGCACTTAACACCCTTCCCCCACATATCTCCCCCCATCCCCCCACCTACTGCCAACCCTGCAAGGCAAGAATGTAGCTGCGGAAACGGGTCCAGAGAGGTGGAGTAATTTTCTCAAGGTCATGTAGCAAGGAGGTAGGAGACTGGGTTTATACCTGCTCTGCCCAGCATCACAGCTCAAGCCTCTGTCTGCACGCGGCTGCTGCTGTTTAATGCTTTTTGATGAGGTGGAACATTTGGATGGAGGGAAAGCCTTCCTGTTTTTGACTACCTTGCCTCCAGCATAGTTTTCCAAATTTTAGTTATTGCTGTGTCGCCTTCATAATTTTTCCATATCTGTATATCACCTGTACAGTGATTCCCTTAGTTGCTTTTCCTTTAAATCCACTCACTTTTTTTTTTTAAGTTAAAAAGGTTTAAAAACAAATGATATATGGGCACCTGGGGCCAACTTCTAGAAGAAAAAGATTATAGGGAAAACAACTTCTAAATGCAAAGCATAAATTGTGATTGAATACTGGTTTAGGAAAAACTAGCTGCAAAAGACGTTTGGCTGTCAAATGGAGAAAATTGATCATGAACTGAGTTTTAAATGGTATAAGGGAATCGTTAATTGTTTTAGGTCTGCTAATGGTCTTATGGTTATGTAGGAGCATGTTCTTAGGAGACAGATGCTGAAGAATTATTTAGGGGGTAAATGGTGTGATGTCTAGAAGGTGCTCAGTTCAGGGGAGAAAAAACCTAGATAGATGGATTGATTGATCATGTGAAAAAGCATTAATGATCATTGAATCTAAGCAGTGGGTATATGGCTGTTTATTATGCTATGCCCTCAACTTGCTATTTGAAAATTTTCATAATAAAAAAATTGGAGGGCTTCCCTGGTGGTGTAGTGGTTGAGAATCCACCTAATGATGCAGGGGACACGGGTTTGTGCCCTGGTCCGGGAAGATCCCACATGCTGCGAAGCGGCTGGGCCCGTGAGCCATGGCCAGTGAGCCTGCGCGTCCGGAGCCTGTGCTCCGCAACGGGAGAGGCCACAACAGTGAGAGGCCCGCGTACCACAAAAAAAAAAAAAAAAAAAAAAAAAAAGGAAAAAATTTAAAAGGGAAGGAAAACTTTATCAGTATAAATAGAAATGTAGATCTCTTGCCATAAATAAACGATTACTATGAAAATGAACACAGTGCAAAACAAAATAGCAGTTCTAGTTGGATTCTGTTCCCTTGCCAAGGCTCTGAGACTTTCTCCTTCAGGAAGAATTAAGAGAGGATTGAAAAGGGAGTTCTCTGCCACCTGGCTGGGGTCGTTTATACTGTTCCCCTCTGGGACCTGCTGTCCTGAGGACTTGCTCTCGCCTCTCAGGTGCTGCTGTCCCATGGTTGATGGGGAGCCCAGGCCATGGTTGCCGTCTTCCGCCCCGGCCATGGACGAGATCACCTTCAAAAGCGACACCGTGCTGTCAGACGTCCACCTCCACACCCCGAACCAGAGACATCTCATGGTGCGGCTGAGTGGCGTGGGGCAGCCCGGTAAGGTCCCTGCACCCCAGGGAGCCCATTGTGTTTCCTGCTTTCTCACAGAAAAGATTGGGAAGACCGAATTGTTTAGCTTATCCTCACACCACTTCTTAAGTGCCCTTGTTTCACTGAGCAAACCCCTGTGCTTTCCCAAACACCTGCTCTGTGCCAGACCTGCACGCGATGCCCGGAACGCAGAGGGAATGAGTCCAGCTCTGCCTTGGGGGAGCCCACGGGCCAGTGGGGGAATCAGGGCCCAGGGACTCCCCCAGCCCACTGCCCCTACCCCCGGCTGACTCCTCCCACCAGGGCTCCCTGGTTTTTCTCCTGCACACACTCCCTCACTCCTCTCCCCAGCAGCCCAGGGGTCCTTTGAAAACTGCAAACCACACCACTGCCCTGATTTAGACCCTCCAGTGGCTTCCCTGGCTCTTAGAAGGAAATCAGAGCCCTCACCCTGGCCTGCGAGGCCCAGTCCCACCGGCCCCTGCCCGTGTGTCCACACTTCTCTCTCCCGCCCTCGCTGCTCAGCGGCCACTTTCTGCTCCTTTCCGCCCCTCACACACTGCCTGTACCTTCCTCTCTGAGCACCTTTGTTCTTGCTTTTCACTCTGCCTAGAATGTTCTTCCCTCCCTGGCCACCCTCCCCAGCTCCGATCGCTCTGTTGTATTTGCTTGTTGTTCTGGTGCAGTTCATAGCTCCCCTTTCCCTCATGTCCCAGTTTGGATTCCAGGATTCAGGAAACTGAGGCTCAGAACAGATAAGTGAGTTGCCCCAGGGTCAGACAGTCGGGGGACGTGGAGGACTCTGGCCCAGGACACCCCCTGCCTCCAGCCCAACTCTCCTGGCACCCATACTCTTACCAAAGCCTGTCCCAGTGACTTTCTGGCCACCAGGTGGCGAGGGACACAGTATCCTTGTCCTCACTTCCAACCTTAAGGCTGAACAGTGCAGTGAGGAGGGCAGAGGCGTAGGGGTTGAGTAGACTGGATTTGAATCCTGCCTCAGCCACACCCACAGCTGTGTGACCCTGGTCAGCTCACGTAACCTCTGAGCCTCAGCCTCCACATCTGTAAAACAGAGTGACACTGGGACTTCCCTAGTGGTCTGGTGGTTAAGACACTGCACTTCCAGTACGGGAGGCATGGGTCCCATCCCTGGTCAAGAACCAAAATCCTGTAAGCTGTGTGGCACAGCCAAAAAGATTTTTAAATAAAAACTAAATAAATAGAGTGACGCTGCTACTTCCATAGCCACTGTAAGGGGTAAATGAGGTCTTGTGAGCCGAGCGCCTGCAGTGTAGGTGCTCATCAGGGGGGCTGCTCTGGAGGCTGCAGCGTCACGGCCGAAGCAAACAGACCTTTTCTGCTGGTTTTTATGATATTTCCACCTGGCCTTTCTTTTTTTCTTTTCCATTATGGTTTATTTACTGGATATTGAATATAGTTCCCTGTGCTATACAGTAGGTCCTTGTCCTTTTTTTTTTTTTTTTTTTTTTCACCTGGCCTTTAAAACTCTTCCCAGGTGGGAATCGAGGAAGGGAAATAGAAAAGGAGACAGTTTGGAAATATTCTGCTTTTGTGTTTTGTCTTGCCTTTCAGTCTTCCTGTCCCAGTTCAAGCTTCTGTGGAACCAAGCCTCTCAGACATACTCAGGGGCTGAAGGTGGCAATCACAGAGCCCATCACACAGAGGTGATTCCTCCCGCCATGTCGCCTCCGGGGAGCGGCTGCAGCAGCGAAGGAGTCTCCTTCCAGGCTGGGGTTGATGCCACCAGCCAAGAGGGGGTGGCAGCTCAGCTGGACGAGGATGGGGATTTGGACGTTGTGAGAAGACCACGGGCTGCCTCTCCCTCCAAGCCCTCGGGGCCTCCGAGAGACAAGGTACATCCCATGATTCTAACACAGGAGGAAGATGACGTCCTGGGAGACGAAGCACGAGAGAGTGGCCCCTACGACGTCATCAAAATAGGTAAATAAAGGGCTGCTCACCTGCCGCCAGGCGGTCGGGGCACAAGGCTGCTGAGCGTGGGCCCATCCAGGCATCTCAGGGCAGGACAGGTTAGCAGAACCGGCGTCCAGACACTGGGAGCCAGTAGTGCCGCTACCAGCAGGGGAGCTTGCCAAAGTGCTGTCCGGTCACCCTCCTGCCCCAGACTCTTCAGTGGCTCCCCACTGCCCTCAGGACACAGTCCACATGCTCAGCATAGCTCCGGGGCCCCTGTGTGAGGTGGCTCCACCCTCCTCTCCAGCCTCAACTCACACCAGTCTCACCCGCTCACCCTCCATGCGCTTTCTCCCTGCGCACTTCTGCGCCTCCTTCCCAGAGGGCTTGCTCCCTAACACATTCCTGATTGTACAAGTCCCAGCTTGGCCGTCACCTGCTCCGGAAGCTTCACTGCTGCTGCCTCCTGCATCAGTACTCTGATCCTACGTAGCATGCCAGGGTGTGGGTCAGGGTTGTTTGTGGAAGATTCGGCCCGCAGGAGCCCGCAGCAGGAGCCATGGCAGAATCTGGAGCTGGAGCAGGGCAGAGGGGGAGGGAGGGGGAGGGAGATCCAGAGTTTACCTGGAGGAGTGTGTGGGCCCATCAGATGGGCTGGGAGCTGGGAGCTAGAAGCTGGGGGCGTGGGGGGTGGGAGGAGGCAGGGATGCAGTGGCAGGAGAGGCGGGGCGGAAGGAGGTTTCAGCAGGCACTCAGGCAGGGCCCAGAGCATCAATGCCTGGGCGTAGGGGCAGGCAGAGGGCTTTGGTGACTCGGGGATTTTGATCTCTGGAAATGCCAGGAGTGGAGAGCAGCCAGGGCAGGAAGGAAGCCAGCGACGATGAGGCACCTGTTGTGATTTGATGTTCACCTTCATCACCTCACATAGTCTTCTCAGCCTCTCTGAGGGGTCCTACAAATGAGGAAGTGACGAGCCCAAGGCCGTGCAGTTTGGGGGCAGGGAGGAAGGTTCTGAGTCCACGTGATCCATCTCCACAGCCAGAGCTGTGGCCATCCCCAGCACTGCTCTGATGTGAGTCTGTTCACTGCGATGCAGGGTCCTGGATGGTGCCTGAGGTCCCAGGTAAAGGCCTCCCCCAGCACTGGCCTGGGTTATGCACATGGGGTCCACTGGGCGCTCTCAGAAACCCAGACAGAACAGCAGCTCTGATAGCCATGCGGTCATCCGTTCAGCAGACAGTTACCGAGTGCCTGCTGGGTACCAGGCAGGCTGGTTCTAGACCACCCTGGTGGGGGCCCTACTCTGTTTTCTGTGGATTACCTCTGGTCCTCATGGCCTTTCCAGGGATGAGTATTCCCATTTCACAGAGGAGGGAACTGAGGCTCAGAGAGCTTGAGGAACTTGCCCAAGATCACAAAGCTAGTCAGTGGCAGAGCCTTGACTCACACTCAGGTCCGCCCGACACCACAGCACATGTTTCTTACCAATGTCACGTGATCAGAACATTGTAAAGTTTTATTCTTGGGGGTCGACGACTGCTCCTTTCCCTCAGCCCTCACTTAACTGGCCTCCCTGAAGAGGGGAGCAGCAGACCTCGCAGGGAGCTGTTTGGCCTCCAGGGCGCATGTTTAATGTTCCGGGAATTTCCCATCCTGCAAGCTGAGAACAAAGTCCCACGGGGCAGGGTAGGGTCCGTGTGCCGCCAGCTCCACTTCAGTGCCTGGAAGTTCACCCTCCTTTTCAGCTCACTGTCACTTGGTCCCTACCTGCCCTGAGAGAGGAGAATAGAAAGGTCATTGAATACCTGAGCTTAAGCAGTAACTCCTAATTATTCCATCCTCAGCTGTACACTCACATCTGTAAAATGTGACACAGGGGAAAGGGTCCTTCCTGGTCTCAGGATCCTGTAGAGCTCCTTCACCCCTCACAAGCCAGGGCACCCCGGACAAGTATCCTGCCCACCCAGAGCCTCAAGTTTTTGGACCTATGAAAGGGGGTCGGGGAAGCTGCCCTCCCTGGGTTTTGGTGGTGATTTAATAAATACTGCCTCGTAAGTGCTCTTGCAGGGCCTGGTGCAGAGCAGGTGCTAAGCAGGTGTCCCTCCCCTGGCCACTCTGTTCCTCCCATTCGTAAGCCCAGCCTTTTTTTAAGGTTATAGACCCATTTGAGAAACTGATTAAAATAAAATTCCCTTAGGGGGAGGAGAATGTGTTTTCCAGACTACTTCAGGGGATTGTCAAAAATCTAAAGCTTAGGGCTTCCCTGGTGGCGCAGTGGTTGAGAGTCTGCCTGCCGATGCAGGGGACACGGGTTCGTGCCCCAGTCTGGGAAGATCCCACATGCCCCGGAGCGGTTGGTCCCATGAGCCATGGCCGCTGAGCCTGTGCGTCCGGAGCCTGCGCTCTGCAACAGGAGAACAGGAGAGGCCACGGCGGTGAGAGGCCCACGTACCGCAAAAAAAAAAAAAAAAAAAAAATCTAAAGTTTATCCATGGACCTGCTAGGAATCCACAGACCCAAGGTTCAAAGTAAATTATGATCATTTTCCCCACTTTATAGATAAACTGGGATGCAAAGAGAACTCAGAAGAGGCAGGGCTAGAACTTGGGCTCTCGCATCCCGAGTCACATGCCTTTTCCATCGGCCTGTGACTTGGGCAAGCACTTTAACCTCTCAGAGTTCAGTTTTCTTGTCAGAAAAATGGATATAATTTCTGGTTGTGAGGAACTGAGAGAGATGGCACATGTAGAGTTCTTAACACAGTGCTTGGTGCATAGTAGGTGCTCAAAAAACGTGAGCTGCTGTCAGCTTTCATTCCAGGGGACTGATCTGAGTATGGAGGAGGGAGACGGGCTGAGGAGGAGAGTCTGGGTTCCTGCAGGTCTAGAGACAGTCCTGGTAGGGGCAGGGTACAGCTCAGATACTAAGACTGTCTGTCTAACCCCATTTGCTAACCCTGGAGTTTCTCGTGTGTTCCTCAGGCTGGGCTTTTATGTTCTTAAGACGCCACTGGAATTGATTAAATATAAAGTGTGACTTTCCCCTGCGGCAGGAGCTCCCTGCCCTTGACCCTGGTTAGGGAGGCCATTGAGCCCATGAATGAGGTGATGTTATTTCTGTATCTTGTAAAGGAGCAAACTGTGGCTCTGGTGCTAAGTTCAATGACTCATGCCACCGGCCAGACTGCGTGACTGAGCCTGGCTCACACGCAGGTCTTCCTGAGCTCGGTGCATGTTCTCACTCAAGGGAAGCTGAACACCTCTTAAATGCAGCTGGAGGCAAAACTTAAGTCCACGGGCCCCCTCGGAGAAAAGACCAGGTATAGATGACCTAGATCCCCGTGGGAGGGTGCCCCTGGCTCAGCCAGGCAAACTGGAAGGAGACAAAGAAAGATGGGAGGAGGGGAGACGCGAGCCCCAGCCAGGGGCCAGTGGGCCAGGGACAGTGCGCCGTGGGGCTGCAGAGACTGGGCAGGATGGGGGGAGCTGACACTGAGGGTCCGGAGCAGGGCTGGAAAGCGAGGAGGCCTCTTCTCACACACGTGCACACGTACTCACACACAGACACAGACACATACCCCTTCAGCCTTGCTGTCCCCCCGCCCCCGCCCCACTCCCTGCTCCTGGTTTGATGTGAGCCTGGGGTTTGATGTGAACTAGTCTGACGAGCCTGTGAAGCTTCCCTGCCGTGCGTGTGTCATGGTGTTTTGATGGCCGTCACCATCTTGCTTAAAGATACAAGAGCCAGTTCTTATTTAACAGGAAAAACGTTTGCCGTCATTCCCTTTTCTCCTAGATCTCATAGATCTGTTCTCCACCTCCCCGCAACAACCAGCACCAGATTTTGTCCTAATGTATTTTGTGCTTGAGAATACTTCCTAACATACTTATTTTTCATCTAAAAAGGATATAATCTGAAACTTATTTTGTTAACTTCTAGTGTGGTTCTGAGTATAAGAAAATATTTTGGAATGAGTTGTGATTATTATTCTCATACAGTTGATCAAAAGAACATAAATATATTATGATCGTAACATGCTGTTACTGAACATAAAAAAGTGGAGTGTGGGGTATGTGTGTTTGATTAAGTTGGGCCAAGTCCTCCTGTGACCCGAGTCTCTGGGCTGCGGGCAGAGAGACCCAGGGATCTGAATGAGAGTGACACTCACACGCCCCCTCCTGACTGTAGCCTGGCCTGTGTTTCTGCTGCCTGCCCCGCACCCTGTCTGTCTCTGTTCTGTCCATCCCTGTTTTCACGGTGGCCCTTTCTCTCTCTCGGTTTCTGTCCCGTCCAGAGCACACCATGGCTACCCCCCTGGAGGATGTTGGCAAGCAGGTGGGTAGATCCCGTCTGCTTCCCACGGCCCTGAAGGGTCTCTCGGGAGCCACAGGCCACCTTTGTTCCTGGTCCCTCTCCTCTCCAGGTGTGGCGGGGCGCCCTGCTCCTGGCGGACTACATCCTGTCCCAGCGGGACCTCTTCCAGGGTCGCACGGTGTTGGAGCTCGGGGCGGGCACCGGGCTGGCCAGTATCCTCGCAGCCACCGTGGCGCAGACTGTCTACTGTACAGGTAACGCCCCGACGTCTCAGGCTGGGGGGGAGTAGGCTCTTCACAGAGCGTGTGCTGACTAGATACAAAGTGAGGAGGGAAACTGGACACCAGACCTTGGCTGCTCTTGACTTTGCCCTCCTCTTTCGCTGCTTTTCTCCACCATTTGCTGTTTTCTCAGCAACGTGAAGATGACCCGGCAGGACCGGCGGGTGCAGGACCGGTGGGTGCAGGACCGGTGGTTCTGCTGGTACCTCTGTTCACACCCCTCAAAAGAGTAAACATCTCAGAAAGCCATGAGGGATATGCCTCTCATACGGCTTAAAAACAAGCTTCTTATTGTTTTTCTGATTATGGAAATCTTGCCTATTCTCCGTGGAAAATTTGTAGAACAGCAAATAACATTTCCTCGTAATTTTACATTCCCCATATAACTTCAACAATATGCAGTTCATTGCATGCCCACTACATGCCAGACACAGTTCCAGATGCGAGAGACCCAGGAGTGAATGAAACAGATCAAGTCGCTGCACTCAGGGAGCTTTAGAATCTATTTTTTAATGTTCGTATTTTTAATGACCAGGTAATATTTTGTCCCTTTTTTTTTTTAACCATTCTTATATTACTCGTCATTTTGGCTGTTTTCATATGTTGTGTTTTGTTTTGTTTGCATTTGTCTGTTGCACTGCAACAAATACCTTTGTGCATCATTGTCTGATAATCCTTAAACTAGATTCCTCGAAGTAGGTGGGACCTTTCTTAAGCTTTTGATACTTATGGTCAAATGATTGCTTTTAAATTTTTTATTTTGAAATAATATTAGGTTCACATAGAAGTTGCCAAAATAGTATAGAAAGTGCCATGTATCCTTCACCCAGCTCCCCCAGTGGTAACACCTTCTGTACCATAGTTTGGGGATCACACCAGCAAATTGACACAGTGCAGTACTGTCAGTTACACTCCAGATTTGCCGATGTGCTTTTTTAGGGAGAGTATACCAGTTTATAAGAAAGTACAATAGTATCTTATCAGGTAATTATTGTTAGTGTCATTATGTTTTAAATCTTCGATATCTGCTAGGCAGGAAGTGGTGCTGCTGACGTGCTTTGCATTTTGTAGATTCCTAGTTGACATTTTTGTGGCGCAGTCTTTTGCTTCTGAGCTAGGAAAGGGGAAGCTAGGGGTGGCCTGGGAGTCGGGCGTACTTTACAGATACCCTGTGTAAGCCACCCTGTTTACTCCGCCTTGACAATTCAATGTAAATCGCCAGTGAACTTCTCAAGAGTCAAGCTGTAAAGCAACACACCAGGGCTGTGCTCGTGCCTAGCGCATGACAACAGCATCTAATCAAATTATCTCACCCTTGATAGAGATTTACTGGAGAGGAAGAGAGCTTGCATCCTGTCAGCACATTCCAGTTAGTAGAGCCTTTTCATGAGCATCAGCGCCTTTAACCTCACAGTGACCCTGGGCAGTCACCGGGGAGCCTGTCACCATCCCCTCCATCCAAGTGGGCAGGGTAAGGCTGAGGTCAGGTGGCTGGGTGAAGGTCACATACATGGCCGCTGGCTCACAGCATGGTGCCTCTCATCATGTGGGGGGCTCAGGCTGTTTTCTGTGGAGCAGGGTTCTGTGGGCTCCCTCGGGGGCTGGCCAAGGGGTGGAGGGCGGGGGCAGCCCCAGGTCTCTGGGTCTCCCACCCCCGCTCAGCCATCGCTGCTCCTCTCATATGTGCTTGGCGTGTTAGAATCCCGCACAAGATCTGTTTTGACAAAAAGTACCATAAAGGCTTAAAAACTGCTGACCCTGTCCTGTGTTGTCAGGCACATACATCAGTATTCTCTTTACCCAGTGGCCCAGGAGAAGGGACAGGTGTGGCCCTTCGGTGAGCAGAGCCCCCCACACACACACCCCAGCTCTGCATGGTCCCTGGGGTGGAAACGATGGTCCAGTCCCGGGAGGTCTGCAGTGGGCAGGCGAATGCCATTCACGAGACCCCCTGTGCCCTCCACATGCACACTCTCCTAATAGGAAGTTAATTTTGGCAAAGCGCTGCCCCCACTGCCGTCAAGGATACACTGTGCTACAACTCACGTCTGCTCAAGTGACAGGAACCCCCATCTCATAAGAGCATCAGGTGGCTCGGGAGATGTGATGGCGGGACGGTGAGGCAGGCACCAGGGTGCTTGCCTCCAGCCTGCTTGAATGTGCTCTGTCTCCACCGATCACATCCAAACGCCCTCCTGGCTCCAGTCAGTTTTCTGGGGTGTCAAAGAGCGAGCCTTGTTGGAGTCAGAGACACCTGGGTTCAAATCCCAGCCCTGCCTCTGCCCAGCCATGTGACTGCCTGAGTCGCTTTGCCTGTGATAGGACTGTGACACGGCTCAGGGTCATTAGAAATATGGAGGGTGGATTCGGGAAGTGTGTGCATGTGTCATGTGCTCTAAGGATGCTGGGAGTTCTCACCTTCCCTGGAATGCAGAGTCTGTCCCCACCAGGACAGTCTTCTCTGATTTAAGGCAGAGATCATTAGAAAGAGCCTTAAGGTGAACATATTTCGTTTTAGTGTAAAACACACAGGAGAAACTTGCGTTTCAATTTTGCACATTTCTGCAGCCGTGCTGTTGGTACCAGCTCTCTGTCCAGACAGAAGCACAGAGATAAAAGTGTCGTCACAACTGGCACCTTATGGCTTGCCCTCCTGTCTTTCCAGATGTCGGCGCAGATCTCTTGGCCATGTGCCAGCGAAACATTGCCCTTAACAGCCACCTGACTGCCACTGGAGGTGAGGCCCAGTAGGTCCCCGCGGGGAGGGAGGTTTCCCTGTTTTGCAGGTGAGACAGACACCCAGAACCACGATACTGGGAGGCGGGGTTCTCCCTGCGTCCCTGGACACCCCAGTGAATGGAGGGAGCGGACGTCTTGGCTTCGTGTCACTTCAGATGCTTGACGGCTCTGTCCTCACCTCATCTCTTCCCACTCCCACAGCCATGTCCTACCTCCGCTCTCTCCTCCCTGCAGGTCGCAGGGCCCTACCTGGTCTCCCCAGCTCCTGTCTGACCTGCCCAAGCATCCAGAGTGACCTTTCTAAGATGCACCTGACCCCTTCACTCCCCGCTGAGCATCTTCCGGGGGTGAAGTCCGAGCTCTTCCTCTGGCTCCAGACCTCCTGGTCTGGCCCTGGCCGGCTATTCCTGCCTCCTGTCCTGGCAGCCCCGCTGTCCAGCACTGCATCCAGCGAGCCACAGGCTCACTTCACATGCTCTGCCCTCTGCCCAGAGCTCCCCAGGCCCTGTCGGCCTGACCATCAAGACTCCTGGCCCGCCGCAGGAGTAAGCTGCCATGACGGAGGAGCTGCCTGCCCAGGCCTCCTGCTCCGAGCGATCTGGGGCACTCTTCTGGACCCGGACCGGGTCATATGGCCCCACGGGCTTCAGAGCCTTCAGAGGTTTCTCATTGCTCTCGGAGTAGAGACCCAACTCCTTGGCTTGTCCGGACCCCGTGGGGTCTGGCCCTTGCCCGTCGGCAGCCCCTTCCCCACAGCGGCTCCCTCCGCTCTAGCCATCCTGGCCTTGCTGGAGGTTCCGTCCCCTTGGGGGCTTTGCTCTGCTCTCTCCTCCTGCCTGTTTCCTCTCCCTCTTCCTAATCATGCTCAGACCTCCAGGCAAGATCACAGTCCCCTTACAGACTCTCCTTACACCTTGAACCATGGTATTTTGACATTTGTTTGTGGGACTAGTTGATGGGCATCTGCCGCTCCACTAGACCACACGCTCCGTGAGGTCAGGGCCCTGTCTGATCCCCTGTGTCATGTTTGTTGACTGCCCAGGGCACAGCAGGCCATCAGCAGGCCTGGAAGGAAGGAGCAGGTGTGAAGTGCCTTCTCCTCAAAGCCTTCCCTGACACCCATCGACACGAGAGCCCTCTCCTCCCGTGCACCTGGCACGTCCTTTTCATATCAGTGTCTGCTCCCTGCCGGTCTCCTAGGACTGGGACGTCCCTCATGAATCTCTGTTCCCTGGGCCGACACCGGGCCTGATGCTTAGCACTCACAAAATGTGGGATGGATGGATCTTGGTGTGTAGTGGGAAGTTTTATCTTCTTTACTAACTGTGTTCAGAGTTTGGGGAGTTCCGCTTGTGTTTGTTTTACAGGCGGTGTGATTAAGGTTAAGGAACTGGACTGGCTGAAAGACGATCTCTGCACAGGTGCGTGGCCTCTTCTCTCGTGTCCCAGTTGATTCACTGTTTCCTTGTGCTGCCCCCAGGCCATCAGCCCTGTGGCCTTGACCACCCAGCAGAGTCCTAGCTCCATTGGCTGATGAGTGACCGCGGCCATTCTTGGTGCTGCATGCCAGGCACCCTACTCTCATTCTGTCATTCAGACTCACAGTATCACTGTCCAGTAGGTCCTATAGTCCGTAATTCCAGGGAAGACTGATGCTCAGAGAGGTTCATTGCCTGCCCAGGGTCACAGGTACCTAGCAGG
The DNA here is from genome assembly GCF_026419965.1 of Kogia breviceps. NCBI lineage: Eukaryota > Metazoa > Chordata > Mammalia > Artiodactyla > Physeteridae > Kogia > Kogia breviceps. The sequence goes on from NC_081323.1 coordinate 60,072,519, forward strand.
TCAGGGTGTGAACCCAAGTCTGGGACTCCAGGGCCGAGACCGTTTGCCTGCCAGGAAGCAGCCTCCTGCTTAGCACCCGTCCTCTGCCTGCAGCAGGGAGTCGGCCCCAGGGGTTCAGGGACTGCTGGGTGGGGGAGATGTCTAAATTTCTTATGCAGACTGTTTCAGACCTGCACCATTGCTCTTTCTTTGTACAAGAACTTTTCTTTTCCTTGTCAGATGTCAGGTGAGGAAAATCATTGTTGAGTGCCCGTCACCTAGCAAGCACCTAGAACACTTGAGGTCCTTTGGTCTCCCCGACAGTCCTATGAGGGACTGTCTGGGCAGTCTGGGCAGACTTAATGGGCATTGTTATGCCCATTCTAGTGCAAACACTGTAGCCCAGAGAGGTGAAGCACCTTTCTTGGGGTCACACAGCAAGTCCACGGGGGCAGGAATGCCATGGGCAGAGGTGGAGATCGTTTTCTGCACAGGCTACTGGCCGAGTCATCAGTTCAGGCCCACATGGATAAGGTAGCCGCCCCGGCAGAAAGGGCGGGTTTTCCTCCTGCCCTGAAGTTTTCCACGTGTGTGGCGGAGGCGCTGGGATTCAGGGCTGCCTGGTGGTGCCCACTGCACCGAGCTTACCCGACCCCGTTTCTTCTCCTGAAGCTTCTTTCAGCCTATCTTGGTGAGAGCTGGTGGCCCACAGAGAAAGGGCTGAGCCCAAGGTGTTCTTACCCTTTCACAGATCCCGAGGTCCCCTTCAGCTGGTCGGAGGAGGACATCTCCGACCTGTACAGCCACACCACCATCCTGCTCGCGGCTGAAGGTGAGGGCGCCTCCGCGGCACAGCCGGTGTCACCGCATGTCGTCACGGGCCAGCTCCCACCACGGTTCTGTGCCACTTTCATTCTGAGTACTGTGACTGTTCATGTTGATCAAAGTGGGGCCCACTGAGGAATCATTTTCTCTGATACTTGCCTGTTTTCCTTCCCCACAGTGTTTTACGATGATGACCTAACTGATGCTCTGTTTAAAACACTGTGCCGACTGGCTCACAAGTTGAAGAACGCCTCCACCGCCATCTTCTCTGTGGAAAAGAGGTGAGCTCCTCGCAGGGCCAGACTCTCACCTTCCAGATGTGTCCTCATTGGTGTCGTCCTCATCACTTGCTTATCCAGCACCTGCTGTGGCCGGGCCTGCTGGTCCTTTACACACGTGCCCTCGTTTAATCCACTCACCAACGCCGTGTGCAGGCACTGCCATCCCCATCGCACATCCGACGGGAGGAGGGCTGAGGCGTCAGGGACCCGTCCAGGCCATGGCTTGGCAGTGAGTGCGTCAGAGCCCAGACACATGTCCGCTCCGCACCCCGGGCCTCTGCCCTTGCCCTGACACAGTCAGAGCCCCTCCAGGGTGTTTCCACCCGGATGTCCTAAAACATTAGGGCTCTTGTTGATGGAGTGACCATGCTGTGATAGACTCAGTGCTGGGCCCCCTACACATATTTTCCTCTAATTCTTGTGATAGCCCACAGCTTTTCTGAAGGCAATTTAGAATATATAGCAAAAACCATAAAACCAAACACACTGATTTTTTTTTTATTGGAGTATAATTGCTTTACAATGTTGCATTAGTTTCTGCTGTACAGCAAAGTGAATCAGCTATATGTATACATATATCCCTTCCCTCTTGGGCCTCCCTCCCCCCCCATCCCCCCATCTAGGTCATCACAGAGCACCGAGCTGAGCTCCCTGTGCTATACTGCAGGTTCCCACTAGCTGTCTATTTTACATGTGCGAACACACTGATTGACCCAGCAGTTCAGCATCTGGAACCGGCCCTGAGGAAGCGATCCCAGCCATGCACAGAGCCGTCCAGATGGACACATCTGTTGCAGCGTTGTTTACACCGATGACATCCAGGAGCCCCTTCAGGGTCCATGTGACCAGTGGCAACGTATGGACCCGATCACTCCGGTGTGATCTTGGGCACGTGCCTCCCCCTCTCTGAGCCCCAGTCCCCGCCGGAGCGGAGGCCGTAGCTGGCCCCACCTCCCAGGCTCTCCTGCAGATGCCGGAAGGCCGCGCACTGGCGCCCAGCACGCAGGAGGCGCTCAGTTAAAATCCAGCGCCGTGACGGGAGGGAGCAGCAGAACCTCTGGTGGTGACAGGCAGTGTGTGTCGCGGCTTGTGCACAGGCTGAACTTCACGCTGCGCCACCTGGACGTCACGTGCGAGGCCTACGACCACTTCCGCTCATGCCTGCGGCGACTGGAGGGGCTGACCGGTGGGCGCCTGCGCTTCGTGGTGGAGCCGGTGGACGTCTCCTTCCCGCAGCTCTTGGTCTACGAGCGCATCCAGCAGCTGGTAGGTGCGCCCGCCCACCCAAGGGCAGCTTGCTCTGACGTGAGGCTGTCTGCTGGAGGAGGCCGTGAGCCAGCCTCCAGGTCCAGCCTGGTCCGCGCTCTCCCCGCTGACCCCGACGCTGGGCTCTCTCCAGGTCCAGGAGGGCCTGCCTGGGCAACGGTCACCTGGCCTTAGAGCACTTCCTCTCGCCGCGGGCAGTGCAGACTCCAGGGGAAGTGGGGGCGGGGAGGGGGGTGCATTGCATGTGGGTTGCTCTTGACTGGGCTGAAGATCTTGATGTGGGAGCCCCAGTGCCAACGGCCACGTCTTCACTGTCAAAGTGTGTGGCCTCGTGGCCTAGGCGGGCTTGCCTGATGGCCGATGGCCCGTCTGACGGGGCAAGTGGAGTCCCGTCACATAGGCCTCTGAGCAGTAACCCCGATGACATGCTCTAGGTGCCTGCCGTCTCAGTGAGAGACAAGGTGAGTCCCGGCCAGGAAAGGGCAGGGCTGGGGTTAATCACTTCCTATTACAGTTTTAAAACCAGCACTAGGGGGAAATCTGGAAAGTCAGAAGACCCTTTAAAATCCCTTAAACTTCGTAGGAGCTGGATTCGTATAAGTCCCAAGGTCTTTCGTTCTCTTGGCCTCTTGTCTGCGGCCGCCCTTTGTCAGGGTCTTTGGAGACCCGGCCTGGCTCTTAGGAGGAGGGGCCTGCTCAGCGCGCTCTCCGGTCCCTTCCCCCAACAAGCGCGGCATTGCGTTCGTTCGTGTGTGCGGTTCCATGGGCGAGGAGGGCCTTCCCTTCGTCGCTCCGCGGCCTCTGAGCTTCCCAGGCCCCTCCTGCTAGTGAGGGTGCCAGGCTCCCACTAAGAACTTGGCGTGTTTTGTACCTTCTCCACCTGCCAACATTAAGAGGAGCATCACGTAGCCAAGAAATCAGCCCCTCTCAAAATCCAGCAGCCGTGCTACACGGCTCCCAGAACGGAGAAGGTGTGCAACTTGTGGCCATCCTGGTCCCTCTGACAGTGCGGCAGCCTCATGCCTCTCAGATCAGTGCCAGGACTCAGCACCCCGCTCCCCCTCCGCGGAGCAGCCCAGAGGGGAGGAGAGGCTCCCCGCGCTCGCAGTAGCCAGCACGCTGCCCCCTTTCCGCCTCTTGTTTGGGGCTTCCCTTCTGCTGATTACGTCCCTTTATGAAATGGTGAAGTCTCATTTGCACATCTCGGAATCTCCCCCTCTCTCTGTTTGCTGCAGGAGCTCTGGAAGGTCTTTGTGGAACCAGTAACGGTACCCATAGTGTCGGCAGACACAGCTTCTTGACTGTTCTTGTGATGTTTCTGATAAAATTGAAAGCTCACAAAGTAATGTGCTTGAGATGTTATTGTTTAAAAAATACGGCAAGTGGGCCTTGTGTGACCCAATACGGTTTTCTGCTTCCCAGCAGCAGCCAGAGAACGTTACTGCCCTAGGCTGGGAGTCCATTTGGTCGCATGTGGGTTTTATGCTGCCGGCTTGGAGTAGGTGTTGCAGGGTGTTTGAGAGCTGCTTGGTCAAGTTGGGCGGTGTTCTCAGCTTGGTTCCGCTGGAGCTGATAACCTTACCCAGGTGCTTCCCTTGGGGCAGGGGCCCCAGGCTGCACCCATAATCTTTTATGTTCTCTTCTTCTAACTGCTTACAAATGAGTTTAATACCATCTTAACAGTTGCCATAGTACCACCCCGCAAAATGGGGCACAGAAGCCTCCTTGCCTTCCGTGCTGCATGTGCCCTGTCCCTGTCCCTCTGCTGGGGGCCCCTTCAGAGGAGGAGGCAGGAGCTCCCAGACTGGATGCCTCTGGCAGTGGCCCTTGTTTTATGTTTTAACCCTTTGTAACCAAAATCGGGTATTCATAGAACAAACATAAAAGCCGCTCCTTTGGGTCCTGCAGCTGCCTAGGGCCGGGGTCCACGCAGCCACCTGCCTCGAGGGCATGTCCCTTCCTCAGCCTGGCCTTGTTCCCCCTGTCCCCTCAGTCTCTCCACCATGCGCCACCTGTGCACGTGTTTGTCTGTCTTTCTGGTTTTTGATCTCTTTGTCTGCGCCTCTGCTGTATCTCACCCCCTCCTTCTTGCTCCCCCCCTTTACCTTGTCTCTTTGTGCCCCTCCCACCACATCTCCCTCCTTCTCCTTCTTTCCAGTTAGGGTTCCTCCCACCTTCCCTGAAGCTCCATTTCCCCTGTCTCGCTGCTGCTGCCCGTGTTCCACCAGGGCCCGGCATGCCCCTTCCCCTGCTGCCCCTCCAGCTGCAGCTCAGCTACTCCTGCCCACGTCGCTTCTCCCAAGCACAGGTCCGATTGCCAGGCCCGTCGTGCCCCCTGCCCCTGGTCATTGGCTTATCCTGACACCATGGGCTAGGCTTTTGCAGGTCTCCGTTCATTTCATTTTCCCAACAACTCTAGGAAGTCAGCAGCCTGGTTAGACCCATTGAACCGTTGAGAAGACTAAGGCTCCAAAAGGGAAAAATCTGCATGGGATCAGGGACCCTGTTTGTCTTATATACCAATGTATTCCTGGCACATGATACTGGCCCAGAGTAGGTACTCGGCACATATCGTTGAATGAATCGTTAGTAGGAATTACTGCTTAGGATGGTGGTTGTCAGTTATGGGCAGTTTTGCTTCCAGGGACATATGGCAAAATTTGGAAACATTTTGGGTGGTCACTGCCCGAGGAGATGGGTGCCACTGGCCAAGGAAGCTGCTAAACATCCTGTCCTGCACGGGAGCCCCCCCCAACAAAGAATGGTCCAACCCAAAATGTCATTGGTGCCAAGGTGGAGGAACCGTGACCTGGAAGAAGAGAATTAGCTACTTTAGGAAAGAAAAATGGGCCCTAGCCGTACCTGCCATGAAAGCAGTGCAGGAGAATGAGTCCCAGCCCTTCCCTCTGGGAGTGGAAGGAAGTCTACACACATCATCTCTAAATCTTAACAAAGACCCCGAGAGGAGGAAGTATCCCCATTTTAAATGTGAGAAATCTGGGACTTCCCTAGTGGTCCAACGGTTAAGACTCCATGCTTCCATTGCAGGGGGCACGGGTTCGATCCCTGGTCAGGGAACTAATATTCTGCATGCCACGTGGTGTGGGCAAAATAGATAGATAGATAAATAAATAAATGTGAGGAATCTGAAGTTCAGAGAGGTTAAACAATTTGCCCACCCTCACACAGCTGCCAAGTGACAGAGTCAGGCTCCCAGCCCGGGCCTGTGCTCTTCCCACGTCCCCACAGTGCGGTGCCTGGACCGGCAGCGCCGGCGGCAGTGGCACCACCTGGGAGCTTGTTATACATGTAGCAGCAACACAAGCCCAGACCGGAGTCAGATCTGCATTCTGACGAGACCCCGGGTGATTTGTGAACACAGTGGTTTGAGATGCATAGCCTTTGAGCTACTTACTCCCACTTTCCAAGGTTCCGACACACACAAAAAAATCCCTGATAGACCGTAATCAGGCAGAGTTGCAGATCACAATCGGATTTATTAATAATGAGTCTTCAAGATAGAACATCCCCCCTCCCCCGCAGACAGAGCCCCAGCTGGTGATGTATCAACATTACTGGTGACATTTTCCTAGTGCTCCTGGGGACAGGCCTATAAACGTAATTGACAGCAAACGATAGTTTGTCACGCCTTTCACCTGGCACGTTAGGGCAAGTGCTTTTATGTCCAAACCACTTGGCCTGAAAGCTTCCTCTAAGTGGAACCTGGAATTAATCTTGATTCACTATAATTCAAGGCATCATCAGATTTTCACTTCTCAGAGTGGAAATGCATCCTTATCGCTGTGTTTTAAGGCTTTGCTTGAGCTTCTGTAAGTGCTTGTTTGGCAGTGCTATTTCAGAATCATCAAACCATCAAGGTGTTCTGCTAGAGAATTAACCCAGTCTATTGGACTCAAATTTTTTTTTTACATATTCTAACATTTTCAGAGGATATATGGCCCAGGGATGGAACTTGGTGGTTCAAGCCTACATGGGCAAGATTTGGTAAAACCAACAAATAGTAATGCTGTGGGCCCAGTGCGTCTCAGATTCTATGCACGTGAATCACCCAGGGTTGTTTTTTGTTGGGTTTTTTTTTTTTTGGCTGCATTGGGTCTTTGTTGCTGCGTGCGGGCTTTCTCTAGTTGCGGCAAGCGGGTGCTACTCTTCGTTGCGGTGCATGGGCTTCTCATCGCGGTGGCTTCTCTTGTCACAGAACACGGACTCTAGGCGCGCAGGCTTCAGTAGCTGTGGCTCGCAGGCTCTAGAGCGCAGGCTCAGTAGTTGTGGCACACGGGCTTAGTTGTTCCACAGTGTGTGGGATCTTCCTGGACTAGGGCTCGAACCCGTGTCCCCTGCATCGGCAAGCGGATTCTTAACCACTGCACCACCAGGGAAGCCCCTCACCCAGGGTTTTGACAGATGCAGATTCTGACTCAGTCCCGGGTGGGGCTCGATGCTGCAATTTACCAGGCTCCCAGGTGCTGCTGGTGCTGCTGGTGCAGGGACCACATTGTGAAGAGCAAGACTGTAATGTGTCATCCCTGGTTAAGGGCACAAACTTTGGGGTTGGGCAGACCTGGGTTCAATCCTGGCTCTGCCACAGACCAGCCAGATGACCTTGGACAAACGACCTAGTTTCTCTGAGCCTCAGCTTCCTCGTCTGTAAAATGGTAAGTCTCCCCCTCTTCATGGAGTCATTGTGAAGATGATATTAGATAATCTGAATAAGATGCATCAGGGAAATTTTTGTAGATTGCAGGTATTGTCCTAATGTAGAGTTGTTTGGTTTGGAAGCATCTTCAATTTGTACACCGTGGCCTGGGTGATTTATAAGGTCTGGTTGTCTATCATTGTCACCTGCTAGAGGAATCACTGAGAGCCGTCTCTACCTCTCTGTGTACGTAAAACGGATCCTGGGAATTCCCAGGCAGTCCAGTGGTTAAGACTGCAGTGGTTAACTCACTGCTGTGGCCCGGGTTCAATCGCTGGTCGGGGAACTAAGATCTCACAAGCCACACTGTGCAGCCGGGAAAAAAAAAAAAAAAAAAAAAACAGATCCTGTGTGTTACCTATCCTGCCACAATAGCTGGGCAGAGAGCAAATTTGAAAAGTCATACTGAACAGGCCTGCCTTCAACTCCGGGCTCCGTGTTACACACAAAGGTTACTTTGGAGGACCTGAGTGGCCCTCAGAGGAATAGGCAAGTCACCCTCAACACCACTGGTCGGGGAGACCACTGCCTGGGGAAACGATCTCAGGGTCCAGGTATCTCATACAGGGTGGAGCTAGAAGTGGGATGTCATGTCTGCCCCATCCAAGGTGAAACACTAGTGCATGGCGCTGACCCTAAGTTGGCAGGCAGATCCTGGCCCTCCATGACTCTGATGTAAAGCATCCTGGTAGGAGCCCCAGCTTGCCATGTCTCTGCATCAGGGTGACCCCTAGGCCTCTGGGCTCTGGGCTGCAGCAGCCATACTGGGTACCTGGGCGCTGGTCCTCCCGATGGGATGACGACACTGTGCGTGCTATGTTCCCTGCCCTGCAGTCTTCTAGAAAGCTACGCAAGTGTGGTATTAGGTCTTGGGAATGTGACTGCAAGGTCGAGCCCACCTCGGCCACTCGGGCAGCGCACCGGCTGAGGTGCTGAGCAGGTGGTCACACTGCGGACAGTGGAAGAAGGCAGGGGTTCACCTCTGGTCCCAGCTAGAACCCAGGACACTCCCAGACTGTGCCATTTCGGGGTGGCAGCCCCATGCCCCAAAGCAGGTGTCAGCCAGGACTTGCTGACCCCACACTGCTGAGCGGTTCTGCTGGACAACACTGGGACAGCCAACCGGTGGTTCTGAAATCCATGAACTATTACGTGATGTTACAGTCTCTCTACCAACAGACTGAGAAATCAACCTGATGGTTTTGTGCATTTTAAACCCTCTATTAAAACCACAGGGACTTCCCTGGTGGTGCAGTGGGTAAGACTCCACGCTTTCAATGCAGGGGGCCCGAGTTCAATCTTGGTCGGGTAACTAGATCCCGCATGCATGCTGCAAGTAAAAGATCCCTCATGCTGCAACTTAAGACCCAGCGCAGCCAAAATAAATAAATAAATAAATAAATATTTTTAAAATAAATAAAAATAAAACCACAAAGGGGCAGTGTCAGCCCCGCAGACCAAAAAAAAAAAAAACACAAACGCTGTGGGCTTGGGTGATGGAAGATGCCCTGGATGCTTGGGGGCAGCCTGGACCTCTGTCCCCACCTGGACACTCTTCTCGTCAAAACAATCTGGCATCCAGTGAATGTGAGTTCTGTGCTGATAGGAAAAAAATCGATGGGATGATTGGAAAGAGCATAAGAATCAGAGGAAGAAACAGTACCACCATTGGTGATGAAACCCATGGGAAATAAAGCTAAATGAAATGCAGTAGACAAATGAATAGAAACACCAATCTCTATTGATTGATAGATGCCTGGTCAAAATGGGTCTTGAATTGGTTGTCCATGGGGACCACTAGGTGATTTTAAGCAGCATAGTTGTAATGATTAAAATCTCACTTTATTCTTAAGCTGCTGTGTGTAGTAAAACCTTAATTAACTAGAACTCAATTCATTAAACCTGCTTCCCCATCACTTCCAAGGCTCAAGCCACTGAAGAAGGATCATAGCACATCAACACCCTCCCCTAAGCACCTGGGCAGTGAGGAACCACCTAGAAAGATGATGACCTCAGGGGAGGAGAAAGCCTTGCTTCAAAACCAGGCCTGATTATGATGCTGCTGTAGGGGACCTGGAGTATCAAGGTAGTAAAAGCCAACTGTTCTGAACACTTTGCAGGTGTTAGCTCGGTAAATCCCCCGGCATGCACATGAGGCAGGTAATATCAACCCCACTTTATGGCTGGGGGAACTAAGGCATAGGAGCAGGCCAGGTAACCCTCCCAAGGTCACATAGGTGGTAAGCAATGGAGCCAGAAATTGAACCCAGGCAGTCCGGACCTACAGTCTGAACACACCCACAGGCCATCCACCCCTCCAAGTAATCTGCCCACCATGGCACTGCTTAAAAATGGCAGCTCTAAGGTATGTGTTTCCACGTGGAAAGTTACACACTGCACCACAGGCTTGAGGAAGGAGTTGATAAGAGACTTTGCCGTTTCTACTGTGCACACCTACACCTGACCTTTGAACAACACGGGTATGAACTGCCTGGGTCCACTTATTCTCGGATATTTTTCTATAGTAAACACTATAGAACCTCACAGTCCATGGTTGGTTGAACACGTGGATGCAGAGGGACCACGGATACCGAGTGCCAACTAGAAATTAATTATACTTGGATTAATTCCCACATTGTTCAAGGGTCAACTGTATTTTGTTTTTACAACCAGCGTGGGGTATTTTTGTGTTTTTCTTTTTTACTGCAAATAAAGATAAAAGAAAACCAAGCTCACTCACGTGCTGCGCACACAAATGCTACCTCCACCAAGAGACACATTTGAATGCAAATGAGTCAAACCATGCTTTTGGAATGTGGCTCAGTAACCAATCTGGGAAAATAAAATCAATTTTAACCCAAAGGCTCTAGAAAGACTTGGAGAAACAGTTACCCGTGTGGAGGCCAAATCATGTCTCAGGTGGCTCTGGGGCTGCAAGACCCTGTGCTCCGTCCTCCTCCAGCTGAGACCCAGATGACAATGACACAGAACGAGAGGACTCGGAGCCAATTAATAAAGCTCCACATTGTCCAATTTTCCTGGTCGGGAATTTGGCATATCTGAGCCCGGGAGAGCATGGCCACCGTCTGCACTAAAGGCTGGAGCCGCGCCATAGATTTTATCCACGTTTCTAGCCCATTACTTTTTCAAGGAGAGCCCTCACGGACATGGCAGCAAACTGAAGGTGGGTGTAAATCCAGCCACCACAGGGGGAGTGATCAGACCTCTGAGCCTGTGCCCAGCGGCTGGAGAACTCTAATATAAGCAAGGCCATCTGTAGAGAGCACAGAGGTTGCATCAGTTATCTATTCACTGCATGACAAAATACCCCCAAAATTTAGAGGCTTAAAACACAAACATTTATCCTCCTACAGTTTCTATGGTCAGGAATCTGCGTTTGGCTTAACTGGGTGCCTCTGTCCCAAGCTCTCTCACAAGGGGTTCAGTGTCTTTGCTCTATAGGACATTAACCAAATTTATGTCTAAAACAGTGGCAACTTCATCTCACCATTTTCCCAACTTACTCTGAAAATCTCTGGTTTTCGTATCCTCTTTTGAACCAGCTCATCCTGCTTAGTCCCTCTTTAGTGAATTAAACAAGGTTCTGCAGCGTGCTCGCTATCAATTTGAAGAGTTACCTTTTAATGGTTTGAGAATTATAACGTCGCTGGGGTTGATAAGCGCTACGAAGAAAAGGAAAGCTGTCTAGAGCGTTAACGATGGGGGAGGTGATGGGGCGGGTCCTGAACACAGAGGAGCGGCAGTGCAGAGGAAGGAACGGAGGAATGAGTGAATGAGTGAACCGCAAGGGAACCAGAGGTCTTCGGCCTTCTTGCTCTGCCCCAACCGGAGGTGAAGACGGGGGTTGGAGTTTCTTCTCGGAGCCTGCAGGTCCTTTTCCCCTCCCACCTCTCCTCCAGGCTGGCTCCCCGGAGGACTCTCGCCGCGAGGTGGCGCGCCAGCCTCATGAATCGACAGCGGGACCTGCAGCGAGGAATCTAGGGCATAGTCATCTGTCCCCTTGGCCACTGGCAGCCGCTCCCAAGTGGACCCTGGGAGTCACGAGGGACTCTCTACCCAACCTGCGCTACATTATCCGATGGCACATTAGTTCTGAGAGTGGCCAGGACCTAGTTAGCCCCACACTCTAATTCAGATCAAACCCACGTTTATTAAGCACTTAACTACTGCTCTCATTTATCAGCACATCAACCCTGAACCCATTTTAGAGGTGGGTAAGCTGAGGCCCAAAGAGCACACGTAGGCTGTCCGAGGTCCCAGGACTCGGAAGTAACAAGGGTGGGATCTAAGCCCGGGTCTGCCTGGCTCTAGTCAGCGTTCTTACAACTACCCCCTGCCCAGGGTGGGGACTGTTTGTCTGGAGGCAAGCAGGAGCCCTGTGGATCAGAGAGTTTGCTATGCTCTTTTGCTGGGATAGATCCAAGGGTTTGATATGCGAGGACTGAGACACCATTCTGCCTTAGGCTTTAGGAAGCAGTGCACATTGGAGCCATACAGGACCATTTCTTCGGGGGCAGCAACGTCTGGATCAGGAGTTAAGCTCAGAAATGGGTTGCATGGGCAATTGTGGAGTTTCCAGCTTCTAGCTTACCAAGCAGAGAGCCTGGAGGTAATGGTTTGGGTGCTGGGGCCAGGGACAAAAGGAACTGAGCTTTCCCCATACACCCTCTTCCACTGAAGGCTCCTGAAAGGCAATAAAGCTTGGTGGTTAGAGCATGGCACTAGGTGTCTGAACTGGGCTCAAGGCAGCCCTAACACTCACTTCTCCAAGCCTCGGCATTTGTGTCTGTAAAAGGTTGTACTTGATAATGCGTATAAAACACATGGCACATAACCTGGTTCAGGAGAGATGCAAGAGATGGTGGTCATCATCATTATCAATTTCATCACCACCGCCATCAGCATCATCACCGTCGCTATTATTAATTGTTCACTGTTGCATTTCTATTAACTGCCTGTCTCAGCGGGGGATGGAAACTCCCCAAGCAGCCGCCTTGCTCAACAGTTAATGATGGTAAAACAATCTCAACTTGCCTAAGTGTTATTTGACTGACAGGATGGGTTATTTTGGGGAGAAAAAAAAATCATAGGAGCTCTTGAGTGCACCATCCCTGAAAGGTTTCCATGACAATGCACACCTGGATGTTCCAGGGAGAAGGCAGTCATGTGGCGAGGAGTGAGAACTAAAATCGAGAGATGGGGAGGGGGGGTCCCCCCACTCCTATTTTTCTGGCTGTGTTTATACAGTAGGACTCTTTACATAGGTTCTCTCTTTTAAACCTCACCACAATCCCATGGGGGTAAGTACTATTATTTTACAGATGAAGAAACTTCGACTCAGGTTAAAACTTGCCCAAGGTTGGTCTTATCAGACTAGAGAAGTTATACTAGAGCAGGGTTTCTCAGCCGTGGCACTGTTGACTTTTTGGGCCAGGTAACTCTTTGTTGGGGCCCGTCCTGTGCACTATTAGATGTTTAGCAGCATCTCTGGCCTCCATTCAATTGATGCCAGCACCTCCCTCCTCCCCTGGTCATGAAAACCCAAATTGGCTCCAGACAATGGCCAGGTGTCCCAGCTGGTCACCCCCAGGCTAGGTTAATAGTCATTCCTTACACGTGTAGGGCACTCTACATGTATAATGCTCTTTCACAGGACCTGTCTCATAGGATCACATGTAATCATTAACTCTGAGGTCCTTAATGGTGAGGATCCTGGGATCCTGGGACGCAGGGTGTGAGCCCAGTGGCTGAACTAGGGGAGGGACCTGGGAATCAGGGCGAAACTCAACCGTCTAACCTCCTTGCTGAGCAGACACATCTTGCAGTACCACCCCTTTTTATGGGCAGGGAAACAGAGGGTCAGAGAGGAGGGGTAGCCCCCAAGGATCCCGGGGCCTGTGAGCAGCAGTGCTGGGTGAGTGGTTTCCACTGTAGCCTCTAAGGACTCCAGATCCCAAAGGTCACATTTGTTCAATAGGCTTGCCCAGCTCAGCTTGCTGTGCTGTATCACAGACTTGAGGATGGACTGAAGCAGCCTAGAGTCACGGGCACCCCACTCAGGACCCAACGTGGCAGACGTCAGGCCCTCGGTCACACATAGGAACGTGGCATGGGGGGAGGGCTGTCACCTGCCTGCGGTTACAGAGGAGAGTGGAGGATATTTCAGTGAAAGTAGCTTTGGTTCAGTGGTCCTCATAAAGAGTATGGGACCTTACGTGATGCGAACACTGATTTCCCAAGCTGTATGCACAAGCTACCACATTTAATCCTCTCAACACCCAGCGAGGAGAAATCATCATCCCCACTTAGAAAGCTGAGGCTCAGAGAGGGCCAGTGATAAGCTCAAGGTCACACAGCTGGGAAGTAACAACTGGTCTGGGGCTGGAACCCTGGTGAATGCTGGTAAGGAGAGGCCCAGGAGCTGGCATGTCATCTGGTAACTTCCAGGCAAGGCTCCTCCCTCCACTGCCTGTGAATTCAGCAGGAGAATGAGTATTTGTGTGTACTTCATGTCTGCAAACTCCCAGGGACCCCCAAGATTCGTTTTCATGAAGATCTTTTCTGTGGGAAATGTATTTGAAATATCAGTCAACCAAGTGTCCGCTTCCCACAAACCCTGGATTTTTTTTTTTTAATTATTTTTGGCTGCGTTGCTGCACATGGGCTTTCTCTAGTTGCGGTGAGCAGTGCGGGGGCAGGTGGTGCTACTCTTCGTTGCGGTGCGCGGGCTTCTCATTGCGGTGGCTTCTCTTGTTGTGGAGCACGGGCTCTAGGCGCGCAGGCTTCCTTAGTTGTGGCACGCGGGCTCAGTAGTTGTGGCTCTAGAGCGCAGGCTCAGTAGTTGTGGTGAATGGGCTTGGTTGCTACATGGCATGTGGGATCTTCCTGGACCGGGGATCAAACCCACGTTGCCTGCGTTGGCAGATGGACTCTTAACCACTGCGCCACCAGGGAAGCCTGGATCTTTATGGCATGTTCCATTCAGGAAGAATAAAAAGTAAAAATGATATTTCCTCTACTTTGTTTCAGTACAGTTAGACACATACTGAGCCCTGCTCTGTGCTCGGTAAGCCACGCCAGCTCTCCCGCGTTCCCCAGGGGAATGCTGCTCTGCTCGCCCATAGAAACCTTTTTATCATCCACCTTTCCTTCTCTATCTCACCACCCCACCCTGTACTGGGGTCTCCTGGATTCACTTCCCAGATAAAGCACTCAAATCCTGGTTCCAGGAGGAGCCCACACTGACTGTGATGATTTGATGATGTTCATAATAATGGCTAATATTGTGGAGTGCTTACTGTATGCCAACCATTCCACTATGTGCTCTGCAGACATTTCTCCCACTGAACACTCAGGGGACCCCAATCATGCAGGCATCATCATCATCCCCATTTCACAGATGTGGAACTGAGGCTGGGAGAACTTAAGTTGTCTATGTAAAGTCATACCCCTCTTAACTGTCACAGCCAGGATATGAACCCAGATCTCTGTTGAGATTGGCTGGGACCTGGGACCTGGGACCCTTAACCAGAGTGCTTAAACTTGCAGAAGCAACTAAGAATAACTGCATGCATGCACAGTTGGGGCAATTAGGAACAATAAGGTACAAAAAGGCCACAGACCAACTGTCATTTCTGAGGTGCTGGGTGCAAAAGCAGCATACTACCCATGATCCCTGCTCACAGCACCACTAAGGAGGTGGGCAGACCACCTAAGGCCACACCCCTCTGGCCCAACCCACCGATCCACCCCTACCCTCACCTCATTTACGAAACCAGCTCCCGGGGCTTCCCGGGTGGCGCAGTGGTTGGGAGTGCGCCTGCCAGTGCAGGGAACACGGGTTTGAGCCCTGTTCCGGGAAGATCCCACATGCCGCGGAGCAACTAAGCCCGTGCGCCACTGCTACTGAGCCTGCGCTCTAGAGCCCGTACTCCGCAACAAGATAAGCCACCGCAGTGAGAAGCCCGCACACCGCAATGAAGACCGAACGCAGCCAAATGAATACATACATACGTACATACATAAGAATTTCACACACAAAAAAAGAAACCAGCTCCCTCCTCAGGGAGGAGGCAAGGGCACATGTTCCTTGAGGGTTTTTTGCTCCCTTGTGCTTCAGTCCCAAGAAAGCCTGGCCTGAATTTCTCTTCTGACCTTTTATCAATTTCTATTGATTAAAGAGTCCAAGGACCCGAGTCAGTATGAAGGGGAGGATGAGGGGGAGAAATGACTTCGGAATTGCTGGCCCTGAGGGAAGTTTGTTTGCACTTTGGGTTTTCTCCTCATTAGGGAGTTGTCAGGGCCAAGT
Source organism: Kogia breviceps (assembly GCF_026419965.1). NCBI lineage: Eukaryota > Metazoa > Chordata > Mammalia > Artiodactyla > Physeteridae > Kogia > Kogia breviceps. The sequence continues at coordinate 60,087,913 of NC_081323.1, forward strand.
ATCAATAGAGCGCCTACTGCATGCCAGGTACTGTCCTCAAAGACCTCAGGAAAGACCTAAATGCTTAGCTATTTTCTCCAGCAGTGGAGGTTAGCGGGGAGCCACACCCCTCCATCTGACCCTCCCCCCCGACATGCCCTTGTTAGTATCCAACAAGAAGAATTGGGATGAATAGGAGGAGGTCTCCAGCCACAGGAGGAAGGGACCCCTTACACAGTAAGTTCCTTCCATATCCTGGGAACTACATAAACATCACCTAGTACTAGGTTTCTCAGCTTCCGCACTGTTGACATTTGAGCAGGATGATTGTTCTCAAGGGCTGCCTTGTGCATTTCCTGCCTCAGGGAAGCTCTGCAGGGCATGGGGGGGTGGACTAGGGAATGACACAGTCCCCCTGATGTTTCAGTGTGTCGGGAGCTACCAGGGTAACTGCACTGTCGTGTCTCTTTCGGGCTGGCAGCTCTGAGGGGCCCAGACATCGCAAAGACAGCAGAATAAAGCATGTCTGTGACATATCAGATGTGGCAACTGCTTCTGTTGGTTGTGGCACACCTACCCATGCTGTCCCCGTTTTACATGTCCTTCAGGTAAAGAAACTTGCAGGCAGCCCTGGGTCTTCCAGGAGCCCAGCACAAGGAAAAAAATGCATGGGAATCAGTGCAAGGAAATCCCATCCAGGCTTGCTGTTAGCATTCAGGCGTCCACTTGTGTCCCAGCCTTCCAGGCGACCTCTGGCCATCATGGCTGATGTACCTGCTCCCACCCTGGGAACATCATCCTTTGTTTGCTTCTAAGAGTTTTATAGTTTTAAGACATATTTAGGTCTTTGATCCATTATGAGTTAATTTTTTATATGGTGTGAAGTAAAGGTCCAACTTCATTCTTTTACATGTGGCTCTTGTGGTAGATACTTTAATTACCCAGTTTACAGATGAAAACACAGAGGCTGAGAAGGGGTAAATGACTTGTCCAGGGTCACATGGCCACTGGAAGGTGAAACTGGAAACCAATATCAAGTCCCAAACTGGTCCCCTTTCCCTCATACCCAAATGCCCTCTATGGCACCCCTTTATTAGTTTGTGAGCAGGGAGTATGGAAAGCACAGACCTGAGAAATAAGGCACACACTTTAATCTGTCTCTCGGCAAGTTCTTCCTCGTCTCTGAGCCTCAGTTTCGTTTTCTGTACAATGAGCTGCTGATTGCTGAGGGTCTTTCCTGCTCAGCGTCCCAAGAGCCTCAGGCTTCATTGCCTTCATTTTTCCTCTCAGGAGGTGCAGTGGGAACCCTCACAGGCAGAGCTGCTTTTCTGGCAGGAGTTCCCATCCTGGGCCTCAGCCAGCCTCTGGAAGACATTCTCAGCATCCCCTGGAAGACACCTGCAGCCCCAAGCAGGACCACAGGAAAGCCGTGTAGCTGAGGAAAATGCAAGCAAAGCTCATGTGAGCAGGGCTTTCTCTACCTGCTGACAGTTTTCTTCACAAGTGTCACAGTGAAGCTATTTGAAAACCAGCTTGCAAAGCCCCTTGCTCTAAATATCCCTCTCACACCCTCCTTGAACCAGAAACAACGCAGCACCTCCTTGGATGCCCAGCACCAGGGCCTAACCCACAGTGGATGCTCCATACATAGACGAATGAATGAATGAACAGACGAAGATGACTCCACACACTTTGTCTCCCCTGACTGCCTTAGACCAGGGCCTGGCAAACTTTTCTAAAAACGCCAGATGGTAAATATTTTGGCTTCGCAGGCTATGTGGTCTCTGTCGCAACTACTCCTCAGCTTTGCCATGGTAGCACAAAGACAGGCACGGACATCCAGAAGTGGGCGGGAATGGCTGTGTTCCAGTAAAACTTTATGCACAACGAAATTTGAATTTTACACAATTTTCTTGAGATACAAAATCTTATTCTTCTTTGACATTTTTCTACCATTAAAAATGTAAAACCTATTTTATATCCTAGCTTGCAGGTCATATAAACAGATGGTGGGTTGCATTTGACTTAGACTTTTGCCTTTTGTTTTTCATTTTAAATATTTTTTTCTTAGTACAGAAGCAATATATATTCATTATAGAATAATTAGAAATTAGTGACATGCAGATAAAGTAAAATTATAATCATCCATAATTTCAACATAAAGAGGGAACTACTTCTGGGCATTTATTTTTTCAGCCTGTCTATCTATCTATCTATCTATCTATCTATCTATTTATCTATCTATCTGTCTATCATCTATCATCTATATTGGTGCTGTCCAGTGTGATACCCACTAGCCATGTGTGACTATTTAACTTAAAACTAAAATTAGGGAATTCCCAGGCGGTCCAGTGGTTAGGATGCACGCTTTCACTGCCGAGGGCCCAGGTTTGATCCCTGGCTGGGGAAGCTAAGATCCCACAAGTCATGCAGTGCAGCCCAAATAAATAAATAAATAAATAAAAATAAAATTAGATAATATTTTAAAATTCAGTTTCTCATTCGACTTGTGACATGTCAAGTGTTCCATACCTACCTATGGCTGGTGGCTACCATATTGAACAGCACAGATACAGAACATTTCCATCATCACAGAAAGTTCTATTGGATAGCACTGATTTATCTGTATCTATTTATATAGATTTACCAAAAATAGAACAACACCAACTAAACTTTTTAGGTGAATATCTTTTACTCACTTAATATTTTGAGTCAACCATTCAATATCCAATACTATGTTTTATTCAGTTCCGTACCATTCAATATTCAACACCTATGCTTTATTGGAGGCATTCAGTATCATGCAACAGATGTCCCTTCCGAGTCCCTGTTGTACATTTAAGTTGTTTCCAGTTTTTTGCTACAAGAAACAAAGTGACAGTAAATCACTTTATCACTAAACTTATGCATCATTCATTGTTTTAGGATAAATTCATAGAGGTTTAACTGCTAGTTCACAGGGTAAGCTCATTTTTAAGATTCTTTTAAATAGGAGTACTCAGTTTCTTTCCAGAAAGGCTTTGACATTGATACTCCCAACAGCAATTTATGAAATTGTCCACTACCTTGAAACCTCCACAAATAATGGTAATTATAATAAAAATGAGGCCATTTTTTAGATGAAATTTTCCATTTCTTTAATTTGCCTTTCTTTGACAAACTTTATTTCCTCCCATATTTACTGATCATTTTATTTCTTTGAGTGTGTCTTGGGCAATAAAAGGGATTATCTGTGTGGCTTAGGTTTTAAGGAAAAATTGCTCTATTTATCCCCCAGGCCTCATAAAGTTCTGCAAGGTGTCAGGATTAACATACCAAAGAGACTGGCAAAGCTCAGTTTTAGTAGAACTGAGGATCAATTATATTTTCTGTCTATTCGTTCGTATTACTCTTACGATTTCTTTTGGTCCCTACAGTCACAGACCACGCTAAGGGGCAGGTGGTTTGTTTGGCAGTTGTTGTTGTTGTTTTTAATATTTATTTATTTGGTTGCATGAGGTCTTAGTTGTGGCAGGTGGGCTCCTTAGTTGAAGCATGCATGTGGGATCTAGTTCCCTGACCAGGGATCAAACCCGGGTCTCTCGCATTGGGAGCCCGGAGTCTTATCCACTACACTACCAGGGAAGTCCCTGTTCGGCGGTTTTAAAATGTATTTGTTTGCTTTATATTTATCTTAATTCCTAAGACTATAGTCCTGCTCACCTAATCAGAGATAGGGCAGCCCGGATTCATGGAAGGCAGGAAGGAAGGACCTCAGGGTTTTGCAAGATTCCAGCAGACTAAGGAAATAGTTAACTGATCATGCTGAGTGGGAAAACCCAAGCTGTATTCTTCCTTGGCCTTTTAAGTTCTGGAATCCCCATTCATCCATTCATTATGAACACTTGGTCATCTCATGTTGTTCTTTTTTTTTTTTTTTTTTTTTTTCGGTACCCGGGCCTCTCACTGTTGTGGCCTCTTCCGTTGCGGAGCACAGGCTCCGCGGCCATGGCTCACGGGCCCAGCCGCTCTGCGGCATGTGGGATCCTCCCAGACTAGGGCACGAACCCGCGTCGCCTGCATCGGCAGGAGGACTCTCAACCACTGCGCTACCAGGGAAGCCCCTCTCATGTTGTTCTTATGGGTAGTTTCTTGTGTTTTGATTTTACCATTGAATGAACGCATCCTCTTTCTAAATAACGTTTAGAAAGCTACCGGGCTATCAGTCATTCATACTTTAGTATTAACTAGTTTTCATACAGCATTTTAATTTTTATAAAAGCACCTTTATCACATCTACCACCTCTCTTATGCCCATGAAGGAAGTACTATCACAGCTGTCTCCACTTACTATTGAGGAAATTGAGTATCAGGGAGGCGGAGTGACCTGCCCTCGATCGTGCAGAATGAACCATGGACTCCTAGTCCAGTGACCTTTGCATTGCCCCCACGATGCGCTAGCTATTCGTCTTCCGGAGTTGATGGGCTAGGAGGTGTTAAGTGAATGGCAGCTCTTAGGGTAGAGAATGAGAGGGCCCTGAGCACCTGCAAGGGTGGGGGGGAGTTCGTGAGGGTGGTGGGGTGGAGGGTACGTGTAGGCAGGGGAGGGCCCGATGCTCTTTCCCATCCCTTTCATACGGAACCTTGTCTGACTCCGAATCTAGGTTTCCAGAGCACGAAATCCGGGCCACAGGGTGCAGATGGGGCAGCTACACTCGCCCGCAGCCGCGAGGGTCCAGCAAAGGGTCAGGGGGTAATTAAAGTCTAGGTGAAATCAAACTATAGAGCCGCCCCCATTTTAGAGACGGGCTCCACACCCCCCATCAGATAGGCTCCCTTCCGGCTTGGTGGGGGCTCCTCGCGGCCGCCGCCACAGCCCGGACCCTCGCTCCCGGCCCTCGCAGTCCCTCCTCCTGGCCCCTAGTTCTTCCGCCCCCGGAGGCCGGACGGTGCCCCCGTCCCTCCTTCCCCCTCCCTCCCGGGGGCGGTGGCCCGTGGCGGACGCGCTGATTGGCGGCGGTGCGAGCGAGGGCCGGAACCGGCAGCGCTGATTGGCCAGAGCCTCTCGGCGGAGCCACGGAGCCCGGCGAGTCGCTGGGGGAAGCTGGGCACAGACCGGGAGGAACCGGAGCTCAGGGCGCGGATCCCTCAAGTCGGTGCCTGGCAGATAGGAGTCCAAACGTTGGAGCAGGGGCCTGGAGGTAAGGACCTGGCGCCGGGTCGCGTGAGACGGGCCCTTCCGCGGGAGCTGAGACGGAATCCTTCGGCCCTGCCCCAGGGAGCAAAAACGGGGCATCTTCTCACAGAGACGGAGCCCTCATCTTCCCGAGACGCGGGTCCCCCGTTCCCCCCCGCCCGAAAAGAGAGGGTCTCTCACCTCCCAGAGAGCAAAATAGTTTCCTTTTCCCTTCAGAAATGGGCCTTTCCTTCCTGGCCCCCGTCTCTAGAGATAGGATTCCTCTTCCTACTTTACCCCCTGGAATGGAACGTGCCCCCTCAAAGTGGGTTCCAGCCTCCCCAGGTATCTAGGTCCCCTTCATCTCTTTGGAGACCCATGCCCCTTCCCCCTCACTAAAAAACAAAGTTTGGATTCTTCTCCCCACCCTCCCTTCTCAGCTCATAGATAACGGTGTGTTTCCTCCAGGAGGGGAAATAAGCCCCTCCTTAAGAGAAGGATATCCCTCTCCAGAGATTCTGCATGTCACCCGCAAACCCGATACAGACCTCCCTGGGCCCTCCAACTCAGAAACTGGACTCTGCGGTTTGCCTTTAGAGGTGGATGATTACCTACCTCCTCCCACCCCCCATCCGTAAGAGAGAGAAGATGGTTGGTTGCCTCAGACACCTCCATACTGAAGGCACTTGGGGGATTTCCTCTCTTTCTCCAGTGAAGATGTAACAGAAGGGGTTTTCATACTCAGAAACAGGGCCAGGGTCTGGTCACCAGTCTGGACCAGTCACCCACCTCAATCCACCCCTCTGTAACCCTTTTACACAAACCCCATCCCACTAACAGCCCCCCCCCATCCACCACTTCCAGTCCCATCCTTCTCACCTAATTCCATCTCACCTTTCCTCACCCACCCTGGCCAGAGGTAAGGCCAGAGGATGAGGTTTAGTAAGACTGAAACTCTTAAAACTGGGATCCTGAGCCTAGAGATCATTCCAGGAGCCTCCAAACTGCCAACAGAGATGGACTCTGAGGCAGCAGGACCAGCAGGGACCGCCCCCCGCCAACACACACACTCACACACACACACACACGCACACACACAAAGGACTGTGTTCAGAATATCCCCCCCTGAGGCAGGCCAACCCCTCTTCTAGAGAAGAGGGTGTCAGTGCAGGCAGAAGGGCCCCAATTTGCTCCCTGAGGCTGCCCCTCCCCCAGCTCCTGTGGGCATTGCCTGGTGGAATTCCCTAGGCCCTTGGCCAGGGGAGATGCTGCAGGAACCATCCGTTGGGCTGCCTTCAATGAAGCTGGACTAAGGGACAGGATGTTGGTGACCTGAGGGGGGCTGGGCACCGCTCTAATCTGGCAGGCCAGGATGGTGGCGGGAGGCAGGGGAGAGAAAGGCAAGGAGCTTTGCTTTGCTCTTTGGAGCTTCACCCTAGAGGTGGAGTAAGAGAAGCGTGTGTCCTGGACGCCCAAAGAGGTCAGCCCTGGAGAGAGAAAAATGGCCCAGTCTGGAGTCCTTAGACCTCCCAGGGACTCCAGATCAAAGATCTTGCTCCTTCATTTGACAGATGAGCAGAGAGAGGCACAGGAGGGGAAGAGACTTGCTCAAGGTCACCTAGCCAGTGGGTAGCGAAGCTGGTCACAGCCTCTCTGGGACTCCTGGGCTGCCGGGGTCCTGGACTCTACCTCTTGTCCTCATATTTAGAACCAGGACTTCTGGGCACTGTAGTCCCCACTTGTCAGAGGTGGTACAGAGGCTCTTCCAATGTCACACAGCTAGGAGGGGACAGAGGTGGAACCCAGTGCCGCCCCCCAGCAAGCCACCTTGTAGATCCATTCCCAGGGCCTTGCACTTCACCACCCAGCCCTTGGGATCTTTTTACTGAGTCCACTGCCAAATCTAGGCTTGCCAGAATACAAATGGACTCAGGATAGCAAATGAGATCAGTTGCAATAGTCTGAAGCCGGTGCTGCTGCAGGAATATCTGTTGCAGGTGAGGCTTGCTCCAGGCACCTTGGACAGAGCCCCCCCAGAACTGGAAGTCATGACCCCTCCCTCCAGGGCCCGCCCCCCTTAATCCCTGCCTTTTCCCTCTGACCCCGAGTTCCCTGCCGCGATGTCCCACCCCAGCTCAGAGCCTGCTCCTTTTCCTGAGGCATTGGATGCCCACAAGCCCGCTGGGGCAACAGCAACCAGGTCCCTACAAATGGGAGGGTCTTGAGGCAGGGACTCCCCATGCCTCCAGCTAAGGGGTTGGCTGTTGTGCTCCAACTTAGAGCAGGGATCCAAGTCCAAGGTGCCAAGGTGAAAGTTCAGAGTATGAGGGAGAACTGTAGTGCATGGGGGTTGAGAGATCTGTCTCTGAACCACTCTTATCAGGGTCTAGAGCCCAAATCTGCTATTTAGTATGTTTCTTGGAGCTATTATTAACTTCTCTGTGACTCAGTTCCCTCAAAGTCCTTATAAGGGTAAAACGAGCTAATCTTTGTAAAGTGCATGCATGGCACAGGGCAAGTGGGAGGAAGCAGTGATTATGATTACAAGTCATAAAACCTCTAAACCTGGGTAGGGAGGTTGTGCTTTTAGGTATAACTTATGACTAGCAGTGTAGATAATCTGTCAGGGGTAAAGGCAGCAAACGGTCAGCCCCTGCTTGGAGACAAGGGTGATGTCTTCCCAGGGAGACCATACAGTATGTGGAATGCACCGCAGACCCTAAAGTCAGATCGAGCCGGGAGTCTACTCCCATTACTGCTGACGGGGGACCTTGGGCAGGTCATCCACCTCTCTGAGCCTCAGTTTCCTTATCTTTGAATTGGGTTTGTTGGGGGTTAGGCATCAGATAAGAGAGAGGTCTAGAGCAGGGTTTCTTATCCTCAGCAGTGTTGCCGTTTGGGGCCGGATCTTTGTTGCAGGGGGCAGGGGGCTGTCCTGTGCATTGTAGGATGTCTAGCAGCATCCTTACCCTCTACCCAGTAAAGCCACTTGCAACCACTTCCATTTATGACAACTAAAATAATCTCCAAGCATTGTCAGATGTCCTCGGGGGTGGGGGCAAAATCACCCCCCTCTTGAGAACTGCTGATCTAATACAGGTGCCCCACTCATAGTGGATGATTGACATAAGAGAGCATCCTTCTTGTTCAGGTTCCCCGTTCTGGTTTGTGCATCATGGAGGCGGTGTGTTCAACTGCTGAGCCTCCCGATATTGAGGGCAGTATTAACCCCTCACATTTCAGCAGGAAAGTCTGGAGCACCTCCTTGTATATTACTGTAGATTTCCCATTTTACAGATGAGCAAACAGAGGCCCACAGAAGTTAAAGGACTCTTCTAAAGACATTACACCCTTCCCTGCTAGAAGTCGAAGAAACGTCCATGCAGGAAACAGTTTTAGAAATCACCTAGTTCTGGGGCCTTCTCAGATCCTTTGGCAGTCTCTTTCAGAATTTAAACTGTGTGCCCTTGGGCCCGGCCATCCCACTTCTAAGAATCTCCTGTAGAAATGCTCACACAAGCACACAGTAGAATGCAGGAATGTTCGCCTAAGGACTTGGCAATCCAAGATGGGAAGGGGTTCCATTACGTGGGAATATAAGCCATCTTTTTAGGAGATTGGGGGAGAGCTACATTCCTGACCTGGAAAGACCTCCAAGACATGATTTAGTGAGAACACTAAAGTTACAGCATCAGTATATACAGTATTTTAGTAAGTATATGTAAATACATATAGGGAAGCAAGGAGCATGAAACAGGCCTGTGTGTGTGTGTGTATATACATATACATATATATGTAAATATATATATGTATATATATATGTAAATATCCAGGGGGAAGAGGAAGAAAAGGAATCCTCTAGCCAGCTTCCTGTGCATTACACATTAGCCAAGCACAGTCCCCAGAGGTTGAGACTTGCTCAGGGTCCCTCAGCCAGGAAGGATGGCAAGGGGACTGTAGCCCGAGTTCTACAGCTCAGGCTGGGGCTCTTTCAGCTGCCTGGCCCCCAGGTCAGTGTGGCGGGCGGGGTCTGAGGACTGGACATTCCTGCACACCCTGGTCCCTCTCTCCTGGCAAGTGGTCAGGCCAGAAGCTGCCAGTGGCTGAAATTCAGGCCTTTGAGCTTCCTAAGAGTTCTGGGGCCAGGAGACAGGAATCTGAGGCCTCACATCCACAGGCCGAGCAAATCTGCCCTGGCCACAGCAGATTCTTTCTACCAGCATCCCAGTGGGTCTTGAGGTCACACTGACCGGAGCTTAATTGGGCTTCCACCTGCATGATGGCCTCAGGCCATGGCCATTTTACCTGTCAGTGTCACATTTTCCCATCTTGGAAAAGGCAATAGTATAAAAACAAAGAAAGAAAGAAAGAAAGAAGGGAGGGAGGGAGGGAGGGGAGAGAGAGGAAGGAAGGAAGGAAGGAAGGAAGGAAGGAAGGAAGGAAGGAAGGAAGGAAGGAAGGAAGGAAGGAAGGAAGGAAGGAAGGAAGGAAGGAAGGAAGGAAGGAAGGAAGGAAGGAAGGAAGGAAGGAAGGAAGGAAGGAGGGAAGGAGGGAGGGAGGGAGGGAGGGAGGGAGGGAGGGAGGGAGGGAGGGAGGGAGGGAGGCAGGCAATGGTAGAACCTACCTCTGGGTTACTGTGAGGATTAGCTGAAACCCTGTTCAAACACCTGGTACCTGGTCCCCCTTAAGTAATGTGAGCCCTGGCTCTCTCCATCTCTGTCTGCTTGCCAGCCCCCCTTGCCAGGATGCAGGGGAAAAAAGCCTCTTGGGAGCCTGAGGGCTTCCAGAACGCTTAGGCTGAATCACCAACCCCCTCCCTCCACTGCATCCCTGCAGAAAGTCCGGGAGGGCTTTCTAAAGGTGTCTGCCCTCCTCCCTCTCCCTCGTGTCTGACGAGCCCCACGTCTCAGGCATTAAACTGTCTTACCCATCCCCAGAATGGCATAGCCGGATATGGCCTCTAGTCACACATTCTTTCCATAGTGGGCTCGACTCCCCAAGGGCAGACTGCCCTCCTTCTTCAAAAGCTCTCTCCGTGACCCTCTCTGCCCCCAGCCTGGAGATCAGTATTTCCTCGGAACTCCCAGCACTTACATCTGAGGCCTCCTTGGGTCCATGACTGTTTGCTGGGTTTTCTCCCCTTCTGTATCCCTGGGGAGTAGAGATCATACAGTCAGGTCTCATTCCCTCCTGTCCCGAATGCAGAGCACCGTTCCTGGCACACAGTTGAGACTGGACGAGCATTTATTGTGCCATACACGTAACATAAAATTTGCCACTTTAATCATTTGAAAGTGTACACTTCAGTGGCATTAAGTACATTCACAGTGTTGTGCATTTCTCACCACTCTCTAGTTCCAGAACTCCTTTATCACCTCGAAAGGAAACCTTGTCACTCTCCCTTCCCCCAGCCCCTGGCAACCACTAATCTCTTTTCTGATTCAATAGATTTGTCTATTCTGAATATTTCATATAAATGGCATCATCCAATATGTGGCCTGTTGGGTCTGGCTTCTCCACATTGTAGCATGTATCAGTACTTCGTTCCTTTTTATTGGCTAAATAATATTCTATTGCATGGATATACCACAGTTTGTTTATCCATCTGTCAGTTGATGGACATTTGGGTTTCCAACTTTTGACAGTTGTAGATGATGCAGCTATGGGCATGTATGTACAACTTTTGGTTCACAGATCTGTTTTCAATTCTTTGGGAAGTGGAACTCCTGGGTCACATGGTAATTTTTTGCTTAACCTCTTTGAGGAAATGCCAGACTACACCATTTTACATTCCCACCAGCAATGTGTGAGGGTTCCAGTTTTCCCACATTTTTATCAACACGTTATTTTCCGATTACTGTTATTACAATGTATTATTGTCATTCTAGTGGATGTGAAGTGGTATCTCATTGTGGTTTTGATTTGCATTTCCCTGATGACTAGTGATGCTGAGCATCTTTTCATGTGCTGGTTGGCCATTTGTATATCTTCTTTGGAGAAAGGCTCATTCAAGTCCTTTGCCCATTTTTGAATTGGGTCATTTGTCTTTTTGTTGCTGTTGTTAAGACTTCTTTTTATACATAAGTATATCTTTGTGTTGCCATTTTCTCTTGCATTTAAACATTTGCTTAGCTCCTGGGGGTCAGGCACTGTCTGTGACCTCTGGATGTCAAGGTGACTACAATATAGCTCCTGCCCACAAGGGGCTCCTAGTTTATTTATTTATTTTTATTAATTTTTATTGGAGTATAGTTACTTTGTGTTAGTTTCTACTTTACAGCAAAGTGAATCATCTATACATATACATATATCCCCTCTTTTTGGGATTTCCTTCCCGTTTAGGTCACAAGGGGCTCCCAGTTTAGAGCAAAGTTTCTTGACAGCGCTAGTGCCACTGCTGGGGTGTGTTTGTGGGTGCTGGTCCGTGCACTATAGGATGTTTAGCAGCATTTCTGGGTTTTACTCCACTCAGTGACAGTAGCATACTTCCCCCCAAGTTGTCACAACCAAAAATGTCTCCAGACATTGCCAAATGTCCCCTGGGGGACCACTTGTCCCCTGGCTGAGAGTCACTGGTTCAGGACTTATTTGTTGGATGTTGGATGGGTGGGTGGATGGATGGATGGATGAAATAATGAATGCAATTTACAGGGTTTGGACATGTGCCTGAAACTCTAATATGTGAAACAAAACACCGTTCTTCCAACTGGAATATTCTACCCCTTTCTGCCTAGTGCAGTGGTTCTCACACTTGAACATCAGAATCCCCTGGAGGGTGTGTTAAAACAAAGATCGATGGGTCCCACCACCAGAATTATGGTCCCACCACCAGAATTATGTTGAATCACCGGCCCCACAGAATGCTCCCAACCGAGTTTCCATGTCCCTTGGGAACCCTGCACCAGGCTTCTCCCACCTCCGCCAACCTGTCCATCCTCAGAGGTCTCATAGTCTTAACTGCCAGCAACTCCCACTTGGGTGCTAACATTTATTACTTTGGACCACCAGCAACATGCTGGATATCTGTCCCTCAGCCACTGCATTGAGAATTCCTTCAAAGCCAGAACCCACCATGTCCTGGCACCCCTAGAACCCTGCTACCCAAGTGAGGTCCAGTGCCCAGCAGCATGACATCACTGGGGAACTGGTTAGAAATTCAGACTCTTGGGACCCCCTCAGGCCTACAAAATGCATTCTGCATTTTAACACTATCCTGGTGGGATGGGGGTGGCGGTTCATGTGCACATTCAAGTAGCTTGGGAAGCCTGTCCTAGGCCATCTCTATAACCCTCACAACTCAGAGCTAACCCCTTGCAACTTTGCTGATGTGTTATATTGACAGCATCTGTTACACTGTAAATGGTGTCTGGGCTGGAACATCATTAGCACGTTACTGGCCATTCATCTCTTAGCCTGATGTATTTTATCTCTTGGAATGCCCAAACTGACCTTGCTTTACCCGCTGGAAAACCAGAGGGGCAGCGTCTTGCTCAAGGTCGAATGATGACCATGAGGCAGAACAGAGAGACGGCCATCCATTCCTTAGAGGGGAGCAGTTGAAACAGCATGGTGGTGACACATGAAAATATGGGGTGGGAGGGTAGCATTCTGAGGCTACTAGGTTTGCTTTTCAAACCTGGAGAGCTGGGAGATGATTTAAAAGTAGGCCAAAAACGGACTGAAGTGCTATTTTGCCATTTATTCAACAAGTATTTATTGAGTACTTCGTAGATGCCAGACATCAACATCATGTGTATGGTACTAACAAGGAAAACAAGGTCTCCCTCTTAGTGGCTTCTGTCTAGGTGGGCAGTCTAGCCATCTGCATTCATTCATTCCTGTGAGTGTGCCCATTTATTGCACAACTTCATGTGTCCTGACAGAACTAGTGGGGTGTATGTGTGTGTGTGTGTGTGTGTGTGTGTGTGTGTGTGTGTGTGTGTGTGTGCGCGTGCGTGTATGGTGAGGGAGAGACAAACACCCAGCTACTACACCAGAGGATCTCCTAGGCTAGCTGTCAGGGGACAGGCCTATAAACAACCATTCAGAGAGATGAGTGCCAGGTGTGTGGGGGGGAGTGGATAGTGGTCAGAGCTCAGAGAAGGAAGAGGTTCCCTGTCCCTGGGGATGCTGGGAAGGAAATTTCAGGAGGAAAAGTCAGAAAAGCCAGGAAAGATATTCTCAACAGATAGAACATGAACAGGGGCTCAGAGACTTCATGGAAAACTGTTAAAATCTTCAGGAAAAAGGCGGGGGGAGGAATAAAATCATGGCTCCAAATACAGATGCAAAAACAAACACTTGTCAGTGATTTTATTAAGCTCATTCACTGAGAGAACCAAGCAGATGTTGGAACTGGTTCAAAGGAAAAGTCAAATAAAGCACAATTGTCTACAGAGTAAAGGAATGCTGAAATGCATTACAAATGGAGACAAAAAAAAATGGTTGGACAAGACAGAATTGGCTTCTCTATCAGATTCCTACAACTTACAGAGAGTTGAAAAAAATAGCTCGAAGATAATGAACAGGGCTAGAATCAGATATCTTAAAAGTTTGTGTTGTATGTAAACAATGCATAGTTTTCCATTGAGATGCAAGTTTTTTCTTCTATAAAACCAATGTTCAGAGGATGGGGGAGGTATATGGCGGAGCCCACCCAGGGTGGACGGGCAAGGAGAGGGAAGCTGCAGGGGGGCCAGATCATGGACAGCCTGGTGAGCCTAGATAATGAATTCAGACTTGACCTAGAGACCCCTGGGGAACCTGGAAGGGTTTTAAACAAGGAGGTGACCTGATTTGATTAGCACTTGAGCAATATCCTTCTGGAAGATTCGTGGAGAGTGGACTGGTTGTAGAAGGAGCAGACAGAGAAGCGTGTTAAAAGATGAGATGGTGAGGGCTTCACGCAGAGTAGGGCTCGGCAAATATTTTCTTTAAAGGGCAGGTAGTAAATATTTGAGGCTTTGTGAGCCACACAGTTACGATTGAAACTGCTCAAACTGTACCGTGAAATGTAAATGAATGGACAAATCTGTGTGCTAATAAAACTTTATCTACAAAAACAGGCTGGGGGGCCAGATGCCTCCCACAACCACAGTTTGTCAACCCCTCATCTAGAGCAACGTCGGAGAGGCTAGAGCTGTCCATGGTTTTGACAGGCCTCCTGTATCCCTTCCTCTAGATGTTTAGAGTCCATTGGCAGCTGTTGGTGGGAGCCCAGGGACACCGCTCCCCTCCCTTTGAGTGTGGTTTCCCTGAGGGAATCAGACAATCCCTGGGGGGGGATCACTGGCCTTCTAGCAAAACCTTTCAGGACCTCGAAGCTCCTTCAGGGCAAGATTGGCCAAACAGCCTCTTAAAGCAGTCAAAAGAGCAAGACATCACCTCAGCAGGGCTTTCCTGTGTAGGATCAGAGTCTGCCTCCCCTCTTTGCCCAGAGCTGTAAATAGCTCTCTGCTGGCTTTGCAAGTGCCATTCTGGGGACAGACTGGAAATGAGCACACCAAGGAGAATTTGTGCAAATTACTGCCTGCATGCGAATTTGCATGCCTGGCATCCTGCCCCAGCCCTAAGTGCACAGTCCTCCCAGGGGCTGAAAGCAAGACTCAAAGAAGAGCCACACACAGAAGAGCATGGACGTTCTGACCTGGGGACAGCGTCCAGGAGCGATCCAGGGTTGGGCTGCCAGGGTAATGATAAGCTAGAGGGACAAGAGGAAACATTCAGAGGACCCTGGACGGAGTTTCAACTCAGGCTTTGCCCATCCTAATGCAATGACCCATAAACAGTGGCAGCTCATATTTGCTGAGGGTTTTATGTGTATTTTGTTCATCTCATTGCTCACAACAACCTAAGGAGGAAAGACTGATCAGGTTACAGAGGTAGGAAATGGAGGCTCAGAATGGATGACTGACTCTCTCGGGCTCTCATAGTAAAAGCAGCAAGTCTAGAGAGAAACCCAGGCTTACAGACCCTGACCCCTGCTGTCTAACACTAAGCCACATGGATGCCTCTGGGCATGCCCACTGCTCTCGCTGGCCTCAGTTTACTCATCCATCAATGGGAATAATAATGTCTTATCCCTTGATGATCACAGCAGAGTTTGGGAGGGCCAGCTGCCACAGCAAATGAGAAAGCATGGTTCGAAAGTCAAAAATGCTAAATAAAGCTGGCAGTGGGTGGAGAAAGTCCAAAGCACTTCCAGCAGCAGCCACCCACCAGCAACTCAGATCATTTGCGTAATTGATCAGATTCGACCCTGTGCAACCCCTCAATGTCCTGCTGTGGGCTTGGGGTGGGGTCTGTATCTTAGACCCTCCTATGGGGTCAAGGAAGAAGTCCTGTATTTGGAAAACAGCTGTGTTGCTGGCCCCCTGAGCGCCCTGGAGGTTGTGACTTCTGGGTCTCAGTTTGCTCATCTGTAAAATGGCAACAATACTGCCCTTCGAAACAGCGTATTGGTGGTTATTAGATTGGATGATAAGGGTGAGTGGTTGAATGCTTTCTACCTGCCAGGCACTGGGCTCTATTTGGATTATTTCATTTAATGCCCTCAATAATTCAGATGAGGATTGAGGTCCACCTTTCTGTGGACATGGAAACAGAATCAGAGTTTTAAGTTTCTTGGCCAAGTTCGCAGAGGTAGGAATGGCCAGAAACTGGACATGTGAGACATAATTCAGTCCATAGCAAGACTACTATAAATAGTATTGCCATGAACATTCTAGAACAAAGTGTTTTAGCCTCCACCAGCAGTGTGTATGAGGGTTCCACTTCCTCCATACCCTTTCCAGCTCCAGCACCTCGACTTGCTATTATATTTTAGTCATTCCAGGGGGTGTGTAGTTGTGAGGTTTTTGTTTGTTTGTTTGTTTTATTTTAGCTTCATTGGGTCTTCATTGCTGTGTGCAGGCTTTCCCTAGTTGCGGCAAGCCAGGGGCTACTCTTTGTTGCGGTGCACAGGCTTCTCATTGCAGTGGCTTCCCTTGCTGCGTGCAGAGCACGGGCTCTAGGCACACAGGCTCAGTAGTTGTGGCTCGCAGGCTCTAGAACACAGGCTCAGTAGTTGTGCAGCATGGGCTTAGTTGCTCTGTGACATGTGGGATCTTCCTGGACCAGGGCTCGAACCCGTGTCCCCTGCTAACCACTGCACCACCAGGGAAGCCTCTGTAGTTGTTTTAAAAATTTCTCTACTAACTGAATTCTATCACCTTTTCTATATGTCTGTTGACCATTTGGAGTCCCTATTTTATGAAGTGCCTGTTAAGATCTCTTGTCCATTTTTCTTTGGACTTGTCTATTTTCTTTTTCTTAAAACTTTGTAGGAGTTATTTAATCATGCTGGATAGTGACCCCTTTGCCACTATGTGTTATGTATCTTCTTCTACACTCTGTGGCGTGACTTTAGTTTTCAATGGTGACTTTCGGTTATTGGAATTTTTAATTTTTACATATTTCATATTCATCTTTTTTCATGGTTGAGGCTTTTTGTGTTCTATTTAAGAAATTTAAAGTCATTCATATTGACCCCTCTATTTTCTAGTAGCTTTCACATTTTGCGTTTCATATTTATCTCTATAGTCTGCCTGGGGTTGACTTTTAGGTATCGAATGAGGCAGGATCATGATAAATTTTTCTTTCCATATGGATAATCCCATTGACTCAATATCACTGACTCTTTATAGGAAATCAAGCATTCATAAAAGTGTAAGTCTGTTTTTCTGTTCTCTATTTCATTTGTGAAGGGTGTTTCTTTGCCCCACGCCACATTGTCTTAACCACTGTAGCCTTAGAATATGATGGAACATTCCAGATTGCCTCTAAAGAGGCTGAACCAATCAACACTTTTACTAACAATTCAATAACGGTATAATTTATGGATGTATGATCCCTAAGCATAGGCACAGCTTAAAGAAGTTTACAGTTTTATAAGTGACCAGACATGACCCAAATAATTATACAACAGAGGTGTCCTGTAAATGGGGTGCCACAAAGAGGGAGGTATGTGGGGCTGAGTATGCATAGGGTGGGCAGGGGCTTGGGGGAGGTTTGATATGGTGGGAGAGAGATCAGGGAAGGCTTCCCAGAGGAGGTGTGTCATGAATCAAAATTGAGGCTTAGTAAGAATTAAGAAATCAGAAACAAGGGAAAAGCATTGGGGGCAGTGGGGACAGCAACTGCAAAGTCTCTGGCACAGAAACCTACACAGGCTGGTTACTAGATCCAAGTGGCAGAACCTAGAAATAAGGGGAAGTTGCGGTACATGAAGATGGGAAAGGTCAGAGGATCCAGACCTCAAGGCTTTCGAACCACATTCAAGAGCTGGTTTTTATACCAAGAACAGCTACCCTAAGAAAAGAACAGGAATATTCCAGATTAAGGGCAGTTCCAAGCACCTTCTCAGTGCAGCTAGAGTTGCTTCTTTGCAGGAGAATCTGTGTGACAACCTCTGTAGTAACACATGGGTCCTATAGCCTCATCCCATAGTTCCTGGCACTGAGCGTCTGGGTTTTCCTGGAAGTGACAGTTTTTCCTTGCAGGCAGCCCGAGTTCTGCTGGCAGCAGCATCTGCCCAGCTCCATATCAGGTCTCGAACCCTTCTCTCCCCAGCCTGGAGAGTGTATCCTGCCTGCTGGGCATTTGTGCAATGCCAGGCCCTGCCTCATGGACTTGAGCCATTCCTCTTCATTCATTATCATCTCTACTCATCACCCCACAGATGAGAAAACAGCAGCTCAGAGAGCTCAAGTCACTTGCCTAAGACCACACAGCTTCCAAGGGGCAAACATGACAGTTTTCAGCTCTCTATGAATTTTATTTTCTAAACTTGAATGGTACATTTTTTCCTTTTCAAAATAGTGGGTGAGATTCTTCAGGAATTTCACCTGCAGAGTTCCAACATTGAGTCTGGATTTTAAAATATCCCCAGATCTGTGCCCTGAACTGAATTGATTACCCAGGCCTAAGACCCCTCATTCTGCCCTTGGCACTGCTTTTTCAATTTGGTAGCCAGCATGGGGTTTTGGTTCTTTCTGCACTGAGTAGAATAATTGAGAAGGTTTTAATATGTCAAGATATATGTCTGCTGGGGTTTTATAGAACTGGGAGAGGGGGAGAGAGCTATATCTACACCAGCACTTAAAATCTCATTAAATGGGTCCACCCCTGTTTCAGGATGGGAAATCCAGACAGAGCTGACAAGACTGATGATGTTTTCATGAATCTGGGCATCTGTTGTGTTCCTTGTGGGTTTTCAAGACAGGAATTTCCTGGCAAGAGAATGAAGAAGCCAGGAGCTTCAGAGAGGTCTCAGAGCCTGGAGAGATGGTATAGTTTTGGAACAAGGATTGGCTTTCCCCTCCACAGTGGGGTATGCTTGTGGGTGGGGGTGGGAACAGACTACGGATCTCCCTTATTCCCTGACTTTGCAAGCCGTGCTTCCCGTATAGGCTCACACTTCTGTTTACTGAGCACCTTCTCTGCACGGCAGTGTGCTGGGTGCTGCAATTATTCACTTGGGACCCCATAACAACCCTGGGATGGGATTTCAGACCCATTTTACAGATGAGGAGCTATGAACAAAACTTGCACCAACTCCCAGAAACTGACTGTCGGAGTTGGGATTTGAACTGAGTCACCTGACCTGCTGCATTTGTCTGTCTTGGTCAGGAATCCCCTTGGGGCAGACATAGTTTTGATTTGCATTTCTCTGATAATTAGCGATGTTGAGCATCTTTTCACATGCCTGTTTAAGAGTAGGGCATTTCCAGTGGGGCAGTTGTGTCCCCACAGGGGACCTTTGGCAAGGTCTGAAAACATTTTGGGTTGTCACAGCTGGTGGAGGGGATAGTACTGGCATTTAGTAGGCAGAGGCCAGAGACGCTGTTAACATCCTGCAGTGCACAGGACAGCCCCCAACCCACATACAGCAAAAAATTGGCTGGCCCGAAAAGTCAATAGTGCTGAGGCTGGGAGACCCTGCTTGAGAGCACGCCTTTTCCACCCCCTTTCGAAGGTTTCCTTGGGAAGTTTCTGTAAGGGGACGCCTCTCTCTCTGACACATTGTACCTTGGGACTGGTTCTTACCGGGTCTTTGGGTGTTTCTTCTGCTAGGATGGCAGGGCCTAGGCTCTGCATTGGAGTCAGTAAAATGCTTTAGATAACATCCAAGAAGGAGGCAGCAGCTGAACTCGTGATGTTCAGCTCAAGGTAGGTTTTTTTTTGTTTTTTTTGTTTTTTTTTTTTTTTTGGCTGTACGGTGTGGCTTGCGGGATCTTAGTTCCCCGACCAGGGATTGAACCCGGGCCTCCTCCTGCCGTGGAAGCACCAAGTCCTAACCACTGGACCACCAGGGAATCCCCACAATTTTAAAACGCACCATTCTGGATCCAGGGCATTTCTAGTACTGCCAGTTCACCCCTGTGTTGATAGGGGGTTGAGAGAAAAATCCCCCCATGGGGGCTGAAACTCAGGACACTTGCTATATTATATTCTTTTCCTTCTTGTGGGAACGCAGCACATGAATGCATTCGTGCCGAAGCTGCTAAACACGTGCGCCCGGGGTCACCGCATGTGTCCGGGTGAGATCCTGCGTGTTTATCCTGGGGGATGAGCAGCTGTGCAAGCTCTCGCCTTTTGTGTGGGGTTTCACTACGTTGCCCAACTGAACAGTGGAAAACGTGGGCAAGTTAGTTAGCCTCTGTGCCTCTTCTGTAAAGTGGGGTTAATAATCACATCTGATGAGGCATCAGACAGATTGCTTGTCTTCTCTGAGCCTTGTTTTTTCACTCTGTTAAATGGGAGGGTTGGACAAGATCTCTAAGGTCTTTATCCAGCTCTGAAAGCTTTAAATTTGAGATGCCCAGTTGCCACTGCCACTTTGCTAAAAGAAGAGCTTCCAGTGGAATAGTGGACTTGGCCATGACAGGTGCACCCCGAAGGCTGAGCCATCCCTGGAGTAACTTTAGAAAGCTGGTCTCGGCCCATGTCCGGGCAGGCACCCACGGGCAGAGAAGGAGAAGGAAACTCGGGGAGGCCGCCTCATCCTGACAGAGTTCCAACTGGGGGCTCTTGGGGCCGAGTCCCCCAGAGCCTCATGCCCCCTTCTCCACACACACGCTTATGCATCCCCGATCTCCTTCCGGCTCCCCACGTATTTCCTCCCATGAACACAAGGCCCAGTAGACTGTGTTCTGTGGGAGCCGCTGAGCCCGGGAGCCCGGGAGCCGAGCTAGTACCAGGAACACTGGCATCCAGCCTTGTCTGACCAGAGCCCATATCTCCGCGAGCTCTTTTTTCTGCATCTCTTCATATCTGTGAAATGAAGAGTCCCAGGTTTGCTTGGAGGTGTCCCCTGGAAAGAAGAATGGCATGTCGACACCACATGGTTATTGGGGAATGTTGCTGAGTCTACAAGACATCTGTGCACTTGAGTCGGCATTGGATGAGAGACAGGAGAGCTCCTTGGAGATTTCTGTTAAAAGGCCAGAAAGAGAAGCAGGTGGTTCATAGTGGCTGCGATAAGAGGCCGGTGACTTGGTGTACTTTTCATTTTCTGCAGGAGCCAAATGATGGTAGAGATTGCATTTCTCCGCATCTGGAGAATCACCCCATAGCACCGTGCTCGTGGTTCTGTAAAAAAGCCAGACAGCCAGACAGATATGGGTTCAAACCCCAACTGTCAACTTATTTGATACAAGAAGGGGGGTGAGTTTTACTTAACCTTCTGTGACTCTTGTCTCCCCATCTGCAAAATGGCTCTGCCATTGCATCACAAGATGTTTAAATGCATCAGTGATCAGAGAGCAGAGAGTAGAGATAAAGCCTGACCCACAAAAGGGCACTTCAGCTTTCTTTGACTTGGTTTTCTTATCCACTGAATGGGAAGAAGTCTTCCATGTGATGGAGTGGTGTTTTGTCTCAAAACAAACAGCACTCGTTGGTGACAGAGAGACACAGGGTCGTTACTGGTGATAACCAACCCGAGCAGTTCGCCCCAGGACACCCGCCATTCCTTGGGACAGAGCAGTGGACAGTCCAACGGGGCACAGAATCTCAGAACCTGGGACCAGGAGGAATCTCTGAGCTGATCCAGTCTAACCGTGATGCTTGAAGCTCCTCTCCTGCATCCTAGATGAAAAGACGCCCAGCCTCTTGAGTCGAACCCACTCCAACACGAGGAGCTTCCTTAGTTATTGGCCCCACATCTGCCCGTTCTGGTTATTTCTCGTTTTGTGACTTACCCAAGATTGCAGCCATCGCACAAGGCACAGCTGGCACATGAACCCAGGTCTCGGTGCTCAGCTCGTGCCCATAGCCCCCATGTTGTTTGGGGTCCTGTTGCTGCCTTCTGCCCAGGTTTCTGGGCACACAGCAGGGCTGGTGTGACTGTGCAGGGTGATTCCCGGGGAGAAGGCTGCTCTCTACCTAGAGAACTCTTGGGAATTTGGGGAGTCAGTAATCTGACTGTGTCCCTGAGACCTGGTCAGCCCTTCTCACCTGCAGGTGCTGACCGGCTGATGGGACTGTCACAGGAGAGACGGGGGAGTGTTCCCAGCAGCCGGGTGCCCTGGGAGCAGACCTAAGGAACACTGGTCTTGGACCGGCCTGTCCCAGCTGACCCAAGGCCACCTACTTCCCCAGGAGAAAGCTGCCTAGGTTGAGGAATCATTTGTTCTCACTCTCTTTTTTTTTTTTGGCCTCACAAAGCTGCAAGATCTCAGTTCCCCAGCCAGGGATTGAACCCTGCTGGCTCTGGAGAAACACGTACCTGCTGCCTACGTGTTAGCAGGAAAGGAAACAGTGTTTGCTGCAAAGAGGGGCCCCACCAAACCAGGGTATGCGCGCTTTCTCTAAAGACTGCACTCTGGACGTGGATGCACATGGGTCACTGTTGTGTCGTTAGGAAGATAGGACTGATCTGTGGTTTCAAGGCTTGGAAAACCTAGATAAGTGTTCAGCAAACTTTTTCTGCAAAGGGCCAGATGGTCAATATTTTCTGCAGCATGGCCGTGTGATTTCTGTTGCAGCTACACAGCTGCCTTTGTAGTGCTTTGTTGCAGCCACAGTGGCCGTAAATGAATGAGCAGATCTTCATTTGCAAAAATCACACAGTTGGCCACATTGTGCAGACTCACAGCTTAGAATTTGAATCCCTGGGCAGCCAAGCCTCAGAACATCCTCTTTCCTGGCCTTCCAGGAATTCTGGGCTTCCTGACTCCGAGCTTCCCTTTCCTCGTATGTCTTGGGATGAGTTGAGAAATTTCTTCGCTTTGTGTTGACAACAGGTGACCTGAGCTCCCTGACTGTGCTGACCTACTTTCAACTTTCAAGTATTTACATCTAGGATTGGAATCGGGTTTGACCTGGTTCAATGCCAGGAAACAAACGTCCTTTTTAGAGTCCATTTGAAAGCTCACCTCCTCCTCCCACATCTTCAGAAACCAAACCGAACACAGATCAATGTTCCAGTGTCTGTGAGGCTCTCTGTTAATGCCGTGTCAATTTATTCAATACTTGTTTTCCTGTAATTAAATGTCTAGACACATTCTGCTGCCATCAGCTGAGGCTACCCTAGCTCTCTGTTATCATTTCTCTGTATATTATCAGAGAGCGATGCTGTTTTCAGGTCATTAGCAATGATGCAGAAAATACCAAAAGGTGGGAAAAAGTAGACTTCCACTCCATAGCCCCATATCCAAGACAAAATGGTGTTGAACAGAAAATCCATTTCTTTCCAGCCTTCCTTTCTCATGTATTGGTTTATGGGTTTGTTTTTGCACCTCTATGAAAGTATAGCCAGACTGCATATAAAATTTTGTGGTCTTTTCTCTCTCATTACATCGCTTCAAAAATCATTCCTCTGCCTTTTTACATGGTTTTTGATAAATAATTAAGTTGTTGTATCACAGCTTATTTGAGTAGTCCTCTTCTGTTTGTTGTTTACATCGTTTTCAGTGGTCCACTCTTCTAAATCACACTGCTCTGAACAACTGAGCACAGAACTATTTCTTTATTTAGGATTGATTGCTTTAGCTACGTTTCTGGGGGTGTGGAATTATTTGGTTTTCAAATATTTACTATCTCTTGGGGCTACGTTGTTTTCCAAAAGTGTTGGATCCAGATACTATCCATCATGGTATGTTTGGAGAGAGAGCAGGGGTGATGTTCTGACTCTCAGACCTGAGATCAGAAATGCAAAAAACATAACTCGCGGATGGTTGCTTGGTTGGCTGGTTGGTTGGTTGGTTGGTTCTACCTTCTCAGTCTCATTTCACAGAGAGGAAATTGACTCCACACCTAACACACACCCTCAATTTCACAGATGCTATTTCTTTTTTTTTTCTTTTTTTTGAATTTTATTTTATTTATTTTTTTATACAGCAGGTCCTTATTAGTCATCAATTTTACACACATCAGTGTATACATGTCAATCCCAATCTCCCAATTCATCACACCACCACCACCACCACCCCAGGACTTTCCCCCCTTGGTGTCCATACGTTTGTTCTCTACATCTGTGTCACAATTTCTGCCCTACAAACTGGTTCATCTGTACCATTTTTCTAGGTCCCACATATATGTGTTAATACTATATGATATTTGTTTTTCTCTTTCTGACTTAGTTCACTCTGTATGACAGTCTCTAGATCCATCCACGTCTCTACAAATGACCCAATTTTGTTCCATTTTATGGCTGAGTAATATTCCATTGTATATAAGTACCACATCTTCTTTATCCATTCATCTGTCAATGGGCATTTAGGTTGCTTCCATGACCTGGCTATTGTAAATAGTGTTGCAATGAACATTGGGGTGCATGGGTCTGTTTGAATTCTGGTTTTCTCTGGGTATATGCCCAGTAGTGGGATTGCTGGGTCATATGGCAATTCTATTTTTAGTTTTTTAAGGAACCTCCATACTGTTCTCCATAGTGGCTGTATCAATTTACATTCCCACCAACAGTGCAAGAGGGTTCCCTTTTCTCCACACACTCTCCAGAATTTGTTGTTTGTAGATTTTCTGATGATGCCCATTCTAACTGGTGTGAGGTGATACCTCATTATAGTTTTGATTTGCATTTCTCTAATAATTAGTGATGTTGAGCAGCTTTTCATGTGCTTCTTGGCCATCTGTATGTCTTTTTTGGAGAAATGTCTATTTAGGTCTTCTGCCCACTTTTGGACTGGGTTGTTTGTTTTTTTGATATTGAGCTTCATGAGCTGTTTATATATTTTGGAGATTAGTCCCTTGTCCATTGATTCATTTGCAAATATTTTCTCCCATTCTGAGTGTTGTCTTTTCGTTTTGTTTGTAGTTTCCTTTGCTTTGCAAAAGCTTTTAAGTTTCATTAGGTCCCATTTGTTTATTTTTGTTTTTATTTCCATTATTCTAGGAGGTGGATCAAAAAAAATCTTGCTGTGATTTATGTCAAAGAGTGTTCTTCCTATGTTTTCCTCTAAGAGTTTTTGTTTTTGTTTTTGTTTGTTTGTTTGTTTTCTGGTACGCAGGCCTCTCACTGTTGTGGCCTCTCCTGTTGCGGAGCACAGACTCCAGACGCACAGGCTCAGTGGCCATGGCTCACGGGCCCAGCCGCTCCACGGCACATGGGATCTTCCCGGACCGGGGCACGAAGCCGTGTCCTCTGCATTGGCAGGCGGATTCTCGACCACTGCGCCACAAGGGAAGCCCCTCTAAGAGTTTTATAGTGTCCGGTCTTACATTTAGGTCTCTAATCCATTTTGAGTTTATTTTTGTGTATGGTATTAGGGAGTGTTCTAATTTCATTATTTTACATCTAGCTGTCCAGTTTTCCCAGCACCACTTATTGAAGAGGCTGTCTTTTCTCCATTGTTTCTCCTTGCCTCCTTTGTCATAGATTAGTTGACCATAGGTGTGTGGGTTTACCTCTGGGCTTTCTATCTTGTTCCATTGATCTATGTTTCTGTTTTTGTGCCAGTAACATATTGTCTTGATTACTGTAGCTTTGTAGTATAGTCTGAAGTCAGGGAGTCTGACTCCTCCAGCTCCATTTTTTTCCCTCAAGACTGCTTTACTATTCGGGGTCTTTTGTGTTTCCATACAAATTTTCAGATTTTTTTGTTCTAGTTCCGTAAAAAATGCCATTGGTAATTTGATAGGGATTGCATTGAATCTGTAGATTGCTTTGGGTAGTATAGTCATTTTCACAATATTGATTCTTCCAATCCAAGAACATGGTGTGTCTCTCCATGTGTTGGTATCATCTTTAATTTCTTTCATCAGTATCTTATAGTTTTCTGCATATAGGTCTTTTGTCTCCCTAGGTAGGTTTATTCCTATATATTTTATTCTTTTTGTTGCAATGATAAATGGGAATGTTTCCTTAATTTCTCTTTCAGATTTTTCATCATGAGTGTGTAGGAATGCAAGAGATTTCTGTGCATTAATTTTGTATCCTGCAACTTTACCAAATTCATTGATTAACTCTAGTCGTTTTCTGGTAGCATCTTTAGGATTCTCTATGTATAGTATCATGTCATCTGCAAACAGTGACACTTTTACTTCTTCTTTTCCAATTTGTATTCCTTTTATTTCTTTTTCTTCTCTGATTGCCATGGCTAGGACTTCCAAAACTATGTTGAATAATAGCGGTGAGCGTGGACGTCCTTGTCTTGTTCCTGATCTTAGAGGAAATGCTTTCAGTTTTTCACCATTGAGAATGATGTTGGCTGTGGGTTTGTCATATATGGCCTTTATTATGTTGAGATAAGTTCCCTCTATGCCTACTTTCTGGAGGGTTTTTATCATAAATGGGTGTTGAATTTTGTCAAAAGCTTTTTCTGCATCTATTGAGCTGATTATATGGTTTTTATTCTTCAATTTGTTAATATGATGTATCACATTGATTGATTTGCATATATTGAAGAATCCTTGCATTCCTGGGATAAACCCCACTTGATCATCGTGTGTGATCCTTTTAATGTGCTGTTGGATTCTGTTTGCTAGTATTTTGTTGAGGATTTTTGCATCTATGGTCATCAGTGATATTGGCCTGTAGTTTTCTTTCTCTGTGACATCTTTGTCTGGTTTTGGTATCAGGGTGATGGTGGCCTCGTAGAATGAGTTTGGGAGTGTTCCTTCCTCTGCTATATTTTGGAAGAGTTTGAGAAGGATAGGTGTTAGTGCTTCTCTAAATGTTTGATAGAATTCGCCTGTGAAGCCATCTGGTCCTGGGCTTTTGTTTGTTGGAAGGTTTTTAATCAAAGTTTCAATTTCAGTGCTTGTGATTGGTCTGTTCATATTTTCTATTTCTTCCTGGTTCAGTCTTGGAAGGTTATACCTTTCTAAGAATTTGTCCATTTCTTCCAGGTTGTCCATTTTATTGGCGTAGAGTTGCCTGTAGTAGTCTCTTAGGATGCTTTGTATTTCTGTGGTGTCTGTTGTAACTTCTCCTTTTTCATTTCTAATTTTATTGATTTGAGTCCTGTCCCTCTTTTTCTTGATGAGTCGGGCTAATGGTTTATCAATTTTGTTTATCTTCTCAAAGAACCAGCTTTTAGTTTTATTGATCTTTGCTCTTGTTTTCTTGTTTCTATTTCATTTATTTCTGCTCTGATCTTTATGATTTCTTTCCTTCTTCTAACTTTGGGTTTTGTTTGTTCTTCTTTCCTGGTTCCTTTAGGTGTAAGTTTAGATTGTTTATTTGAGATTTTTCTTGTTTCTTGAGGTAGGCTTGTATAGCTGTAAACTTCCCTCTTAGAACTGCTTTTGCTGCATTCCATAGGTTTTGTTTCGTCGTGTTTTCATTGTCATTTGTCTGTAGGTATTTTTTTATTTCCTCTTTGATTTCTTAAGTGATCTCTTGGTTATTTAGTAACATATTGTTTAGCCTCCATGTGTTTGTGTTTTTTACGTTTCTTTCCCTGTAATTGATTTCTAATTTCATAGCATTGCGGTCAGAAAAGATGCTTGATATGATTTCAATTTTCTTAAATTTACTGAGGCTTGATTTGTGACCCAAGATGTGATCTATCCTGGAGAACATTCCATGCACACTTGAGAAGAAAGTGTAATCTGCTGTTTTTGGATGGAATGTCCTATAAATATCAATTAAATCTATCTGGTCTATTGTGTCATTTAAAGCTTCTGTTTCCTTATTTATTTTCATTTTGGATGATCTGTCCATTGGTGTAAGTGAGATGTTAATGTCCCCCACTATTATTGTGTTACTGTCGATTTCCTCTTTTACAGCTGTTAGCAGTTGCCTTATGTATTGAGGTGCTCCTATGTTGGATGCATATATATTTATAATTGTTATATCTTCTTCTTGGATTGATCCCTTGATCATTATGTAGTGTCCTTCCTTGTCTCTTATAACATTCTTTATTTTAAAGTATTTTATCTGATATGAGTATTGCTACTCCAGCTTTCTTTTGATTCCCATTTGCATGGAATATCTTTTTCCATCCCCTCACTTTCAGTCTGTATGTGTCCCTAGGTATGAAGTGGGTCTCTTGTAGACAGCATATAGATGGGTCTTGTTTTTGTATCCATTCAGCAAGCCTGTGTCTTGTGGTTGGAGCATTTAATTCATTCACGTTTAAGGTAATTATCAATATGTATGTTCCTATGACCATTTTCTTAATTGTTTTGGGTTTGTTTTTACACTTGATCTTAGCCAAAAGGCCGAGAAGCGATGTTGGGTTTGTTTTTATAGGTCCTTTTCTTTTCTGTGTTTCCCAGTTAGAGAAGTTTCTTTAACATTTGTTGTAGAGCTGGTTTGGTGGTGCTGAATTCTCTTAGCTTTTGCTTGTCTGTAAAGCTTTTGATTTCTCCATCGAATCTGAATGAGATCCTTGCTGGGTAGAGTAATCTTGGTTGTAGGTTCTTCTCTTTCATCACTTTAAGTATATCATGACACTCCCTTCTGGCTTGTAGAGTTTCTGCTGAGAAATCGGCTGTTAACCTTATGGGAGTTCCCTTGTATGTTATTTGTCATTTTTCCCTTGCTGCTTTCAATAATTTTTCTTTGTCTTAAATTTTGCCAGTTTGATTACTATGTGTCTCAGCGTGTTTCTCTTTGGGTTTATCCTGTATGGAACTCTCTGTGCTTCCTGGACTTGGATGGCTATTTCCTTTCCCATGTTAGGGCAGTTTTTGACTATAATCTCTTCAGATATTTTCTCGGGTCCTTTCTCTTCTCCTTCTGGGACCCCTATAATGTGAATGTTGTTCCATTTAATGTGGTCCTAGAGGTCTCTTAGGTTGTCTTCATTTCTTTTCATTCTTTCTTCTTTATTCTGTTCCGCAGCAGTGAATTCCACCATTCTGTCTTCCAGGTCACTTATCCATTCTTTTGCCTCAGTTATTCTGCTATTGATTCTTTCTAGTGTAGTTTTCATTTCAGTTATTGTATTGTTCATCTCTGTTTGTTTGTTCTTTAATTCTTCTAGGTCTTTGTTAAACATTTCTTTCATTTTCTCGATCTTTGCCTCCATTCTTTTTCCGAGGTCCTGGCTCATCTTCACTATCATTATTCTGAATTCTTTTTCTGGAAGGTTGCCTATCTCCACTTCATTTAGTTGTTTTTCTGGGGTTTTATCTTGTTCCTTCATCTGGTATGTAGCCCTCTGCCTTTCCATCTTGTCTGTCTTTCTGTGAATATGGTTTTTGTTCCACAGGCTGCAGGATTGTAGTTCTTCTTGCTTCTGCTGTCTGCCCTCTGGTGGATGAGGCTATCTAAGAGGCTTGTGTAGGTTTCCTGATGGGAGGGACTGGTGGTGGGTAGAGCTGACTGTTGCTCTGGTGGGCAGAGCTCAGTAAAACTTTAATCCACTTGACTGTTGATGGGTGGGACTGGGTTCCCTCCCTGTTGGTTGTTTGGCCTGAGGCAACCCAACACTGGAGCCTACCTGGGCTCTTTGGTGGGGCTAATGGTGGACTCTGGGAGGGCTCACGCCAAGTAGTACTTCCCAGAACTTCTGCTGCCAGTGTCCTTGTCCCCACGGTGAGCCACAGCCACCCCCCACCTCTGCAGGAGACCCCCCAACACTAACAGGTAGGTCTGGTTCAGTCTCCCCTGGGGTCACTGCTCCTTCCCGTGGGTCCTGATGCGCATACTACTTTGTGTGTGCCCTCCAAGAGTGGAGTCTGTTTCCCCCAGTTCTGTCGAAGTCCTGCAATCAAATCCCACTAGCCTTCAAAGTCTGATTCTCTAGGAATTCCTCCTCCTGTTGCCGGACCCCCAGGTTGGGAACCTGACGTGGAGCTCAGAACCTTCACTCCAGTGGGTGGACTTCTGTGGTATGAGTGTTCTCCAGTCTGTGAGTCACCCACTCAGCAGTTATGGGATTTGATTTTACCGTGATTGTGCCCCTCCTGCCATCTCACTGTGGCTTCTCCTTGTCTTTGGATGTGGGGTATCTTTTTTGGTGAGTTCCAGTGTCTTCCTGTCGATGATTGTCCAGCAGCTAGTTGTGATTCTGGTGTCTCGCAAGAAGGAGTGAGAGCACCTCCTTCTACTCCACCATCTTGGTTCCCAGTCACAGATGCTATTTCTTGAGTATAACTGTGTGCTAGCGAATTGGCCACATTTCTTGGCAGAACGTCTAGACCCTTTGGATTAGAACTTTGCATACAAGAGAATGTCAATAATTTTTTTTTTTTTTTTTTTTTTTTTTTTTGCGGTACGCGGGCCTCTCAACTGTTGTGGTCTCTCCCGTTGCGGAGCACAGGCTCCGGACGCACAGGCTCAGCGGCCATGGCTCACGGGCCTAGCCGCTCCGCAGCATGTGGGATCTTCCCGGACCAGGGCACAAACCCGTGTCTCCTGCATCGGCAGGCGGACTCTCAACCACTGCACCACCAGGGAAGCCCAATAATTTTTTTCTTTTCCATTATAGCTGATTACAAGATATTGAATATAGTTCCCTGTGCTATATAGTAGGACCTTGTTGTTTATCTATTTTATTTATTTTTTTTTATCTTATTTATTTTTGGCTGCATCAGGTCTTAGTTGTGGCATGCAGGATCTTTGTTAAGGCATGCAGGATCTTTCGTTGCAGTGTGCGGGATTCTCTCTAGTTGTAGCATGTGGGTTTTTCTCTCTAGTTGTGGCGCGCAGGCTCCAGGGTGCATGGGCTCTGTAGTTTGCAGGACACAGGCTCTCTAGTTGAGGCACACGAGCTCAGTAGTTGTGGCACCTGGGCTTAGTTGCCCCGTGGCATGTGGGATATTAGTTCCCTGACCAGGGATCTAACCTGCCTCCCCTGCATTGTAAGGTGGATTCTTTACCACTGGACCACCAGGGAAGCCCACATCTATTTTATATATAGTAGTTTGTATCTGCTAATCCCAAATTCCTAATTTACCCCTCCCCCCTCCCTTTTCCCTTTGGTAACCATAAGTTTGTCTTCTGTCTGTGAGTCTGTTTCTGTTTTGTAAAGAAGTTCATTTGTATCATTTTTTTTAGATTCCACATATAAGTGATATCATATGATGGCTATCAACAATTTTTTTTAATATAGTTGTGTCATTTGGAGAAGTTTCTTTTCTTCCAAGCCCACAGTGCTCTCATCTATATAATGGGAATAGCAAGAATTCACTCAACAAATAGTGAATGTGCGCCTTGTGTGTGCCAGGCACTGTGCTGGGGACTCACCCCATCTCTGGGGAGTGGGGAATAGCCTGGAAGGCATGGAGTAAGAAGATACACAAATAAATGTATAAGTGCAAGCTGTGACAAGTGGAAAGGAACAGTAACATAGGAAGCTGTAAGAAATTACAGCAGGACAAGCATATTTCTATGAGGTTAAAAAAAAGCTTCTCTGAGGAGATAACACGCAATGATTGAGACCTGAAGGATGCACAGAAGCTGGCCGAGGAGGCCTGAGGGAAACAGTGGAGGCAGCAAGAATGGCCAATGCAAAGGCCCTGAGGCCACAGAGCTCTGTGCTTTCTAGGATTCAGAGGCCAGAATGGCCGGAGAGAGTGAACAAAAGGCAGTGGCAAGACATGAATTAGGAGAGATAGACAGGCGGCTTCGTGAAAGACTGGGAACCAAATTGTCCTTAGCTGCGGAGTGACAAGCTGAGAGCATGGAATTAGGAGGATGACTCTGTCCCTGCAGTAGACCTGCCGAGAGATGCCCAAGCTGGTCTGGAGCAACTAATGGAAATGGAGAGAAGCAGATGAGTTAGAGGCAGATTAGAGTTGCCTTTCTTGCTCCCTTCTCTGGTTTCATCCTCAAGCTGATGACCAGGTAATTCTGGTCACATTCAAAGAATCAGCACCAGGGTGTGGTTGACTTTTATGCCTGTTTACAGCCTGCATTTCTGAGGCAGCAGCCACACCATGGAGCCAAAGGGCTGGCTGGACTGAACTCCGGTGCATCCGCGCCATGCGTTAGGGATGTTGGCAGCCCAGGTCAGTTATCACTTGTGCTTCAAACTGGTCCAGGATCATCCAGGACCAGTTGTAAAATCACCACCACCATCCCCAGTAGAATACAGCTGATCTTTGCATGTTATAAGTAAAACCAGGGGGAGGAGCAAGCTCTTATGATCTCACAAAAGAATGGAGCCACCATTGTGTCCGACAGGGAGCTGCTTTGAGGGGGTAGAAACTTGAACTTGGTCATTCCCTCTAATTCACATCCCATCGAAACAGAAGGAGGCAAGCTGGTAGGGGGGGTTCATGGTCTGGTTTGTTATCCATTCTTAAGGTCCCACGTTGGTTCGGAGTTCAGAGTGCGTTGCATACTTTTTAATGTTTATTTGATCGTATATATTGATTAATCAGATGTTTAATAAGTGCCGCAAGTCAAATCCTTTTTCTCGGGAGTTTAATTTTTACAGATTGATATGTTGTAAGAGGAGATCGGACATTAGCGGGTGGCCGTGAGGGGCCAGGTTTCCTCGGGTAATTAGCTCCATGGTCTTGGGCTTGTCACCTAAACTACCTGAGCTTCATTTTTCTCCTCTGTAACTTGTAGGAGCACCTGCTTTCCAGGGTGGAGAGAATAGTGGAGTTAATATATGTGAAACACTTAGAAGAGGGCCAGGCATCTAGCAGGTGCTCAGTAAATGGTGAACAAAAACATTATTGAAGGTTTAGAGTCATTCTAGGTATGTAAAGGCACCACCTAAGCTGCCACACATGACTGCTGAGCACCAGAAACGTGGCTCATCTGAACCAAGGTGTGCTGTAAGGGGTTCTAAAGATGCAGTAGATCCAAAAAATTAAAATGCCATTAAATTGTTAAAATAAAATTTAAAAAAAGAAAAAAGAAAGAGAAAAAAGCCATTAATTAGTTTTTACATCGCTCATGTGTTGAAATGATATTTTGGATGTATCAGGTTAAATAGAACATACAACTAACATTAAAATTTTACCTCTTCCCCTTTTTTGATAACGTGTTCAGTAGAAAAAAATTTTTAATGGGACTATTCAGTAATTTGGGTATGGCTCTGGTCTTTTTTTGTTTTTATTATTGGAGAATAGTTCATTTACAATATTGTGTTAGTTTCAGGTGTACAGCAAAGTGAATGAGTTATACATATACATATATCAGTTCTGGCCTTTATGCTGTCCTATTTTAATTTTTTTTTTTTTTTTTTTTTTGGCTGCATTGGGTCTTTGTTGCTGCATGCGGGCTTTCTCTAGTTGTGGCAAGCGGGGGCTACTCTTCATTGCAGCGCGTGGGCTTCTCATTGCAGTGGCCTCTCTTGTTGTGGAGCACGGGCTCTAAGCGTGCAGGCTTCAGTAGTTGCTCCACAGCATGTGGGATCTTCCCTGAACAGGGCTCGAACCCGTGTCCCCTGCATTGGCAGGCGGATTCTTAACCACTGCGCCACCAGGGAAGCCCTATCCTGTCCTATTTTAGATGTTAGGTGATCCATGAATTTACCAATGGCTATATCCATTTTATTTTTTTTTTTTATTTTATTAAAGTACAGTTGATTTAATAGAAAAGTTTAAATTGCATGCCTGACTCGCATTTAGAGTTGACCCTTGACCTACACGGATTGAACTGCACAGATTGTTTTCAATAAATGTAGTACCTATAGGGACTTCCCTTGTGGTGCAGTGGTTAAGAATCCACCTTCCAATGCAGGGGATGAGGGTTCAATCCCTGGTCAGGGAACTAGATCCCACATGCATGCCGCAACTAAGAGTTCACATGCCGCAACTAAAAGTTCACGTGCCACAACTAAGGAGCCCTCAAGCCACAACTCAGGAGCCCATGGGCCATAACTAAGACCTGGTGCAATCAAAAATAAATAAATTAATTTAATTTAATTTTTAAAAAACTGAGTCTATAAAAATATATATATGTGTGTGTGTGTGTGTGTACACACACACACACACACACACACACACATATATAGTACCTATATTTCCACTTTCCAGATCTTTGGATTAACTAAGTGTGACAGAGAGTTTGTGTTGGATTTAGAGATCACAGTATGTGAGATATGAAAAACTAGGGTTTGAGTCCTGATTCTATTCACGCTGTTTCAGCTTCCTGCCCTTGGGTGAGTCATTTACCAATTCCTTTGTTTTTGAGGCAGAGAGAGCAGTACTCGGATTTTGGACTGTGGAGGGTTGGCACCGCTAACCACCACGTTGTTCAAGGGTCAAGCGTTTATTTTCAACAACACTGGTCTAAAGGTCTGATTTAAGAAGGTGGAATGATTAAGAAGTGGGAGAAGCATGAACTTTGCAGTCAGAAAGATTTGGGGGTATATGGGTAGCATCCCTTTGTATTTTATCAGGGAAGCTACTTAACCTCTCTGTGCCTCTTTCTCATCTGCAAAATGGGAGCAGAAATCCCTACGACAGAGGCGTTGTTTTGAGGCTTAAACGAGATCATATAGGTGAAGTGCTTACCTCAGTCCTAGGCAAAAAATAGGCGCTCAAACAGAAGCAACAGGTATAGCTTTTGTTCCAGGCACTTAAGGGGTGTTTAGTATTCAGAACTGGGCTTGAGGGGCTTCCCTGGTGGTGCAGTGGTTAAGAATCTGCCTGCCAATGCAGGGCACACGGATTCGAGCCCTGGTCCGGGAAGATCCCACATGCCGCGGAGCAACTAAGCCCGTGTGCCACAACTACTGAGCTTGCGCTCTTGAGCCTGTGAGCCACAACTACTGAAGCCTGCGTGCCTAGAGCCTGTGCTCCACAGCAAGAGAAGCCACTGCAGTGAAAAGCCCTCGCACTGCAACGAAGAGTAGCCCCCGCTCGCTGCAACTAGAGAAAGCCGGCGCACAGCAATGGAAGACCCAAAGCAGCAAATAAATAAATAAATAAATAAAATCTAAAAGAAGTGGGTTTGAGTACACTATGGGAAACAGTAAGGAGGTTCCTCAAAAAACTAAAAATAGGGCTTCCCTGGTGGCGCAGTGGTTGAGAATCCGCCTGCCGATGCAGGAGACACGGGTTCGTGCCCTGGTCCGGGAAGATCCCACATGCCGCGGAGCAACTAAGCCCGTGAGCCATGGCCGCTAGGCCTGCGCGTCCGGAGCCTGTGCTCCGCAATGGGAGAGGCCACAACAGTGAGAGGCCCGCATACCGCAAAAAAAAAAAAAAACAAAACAAAACAAAAAAATAACTAAAAATAGAGTTACCATATAATACTACAATCCCACTCCTGGGCATATATCCAGAGAAAACACTAATTCAAAAAGATACATGGACCCCTGTGTTCATAGAAGCACTATTCACAATATCCAAGACATGGAAGCAACCTAAATGTCCATTGACAGATGAATAGATAAAGATGTGGCACACATATAAAATGGAATATTACTCAGCCATAAAAAAGAATGAAATAATGCCATTTGCATCAATATGGCTGGACCCAGAGATTATCATACTAAGTGAAGTAAGTCAGACAGAGAAAGACAAAAACCATATGATATCTCTTATATGCAGAATCTAAAATATGACACAAATGAACCTATCTGCAAAAGAGAAACAGACTCACAGACATAGAGAACAGACTTGTGGTTGCCAAGGGGGTGGGGGTGGAGGAGGGGGAGGGGGAGGGATAGAATGGACTAGGAGTTTGGTATTAGCAGATATAAGCTCTTATATATAGGATGGATAAACAACAAGGTCCTACTATATAGCACAGTGAACTATATTCAATATCCTGTGATAAACCATAATGGAAAAGAATATTTTAAAAGAATATATATATGTATGTATAACAGAATCACTTTGCTGTACTGAAGAAATTAACACAACATTGTAAATCAACTATACTTAAATTTAAAAAGAAGTGGGCTGAGTAGATCTGAAGATAAACTAATAATAATAACTCTCATTTGTGTAGCAAGATGACTTTGCCATGCTGTTTTCACCTCCATTGCCACCTTTGATCTTCAGAACCACTCTGGGAGGTATGGTCAGCCCCTTGTAGATCTGGGGAGACTGAGGCACAGGGACCCTGCAAGGTTTGAGCAGGACCTAGAGCCAGGTGCCTTCCTATCAACCCCATCATGCTTGCCATACCTCCAAAGTGTGTTCCAGTTTTTGCTTGGCAGGCGGATTCTTAACCACTGCGCCACCAGGGAAGCCCTATCCTGTCCTATTTTAGATGTTAGGTGATCCATGAATTTACCAATGGCTATATCCATTTTATTTTTTTTTATTTTATTAAAGTACAGTTTATTTAATAGAAAAGTTTAAATTGCATACCTGACTCGCATTTAGAGTTGACCCTTGACCTACACGGATTGAACTGCACAGATTGTTTTCAATAAATGTAGTGCCTATACTACAATACCGGTTAGGTATCTTCCACAGTCATCCCTGGAACAGGGGAGAAGACCATCACCTCGTACAACCAGCCCCTACAGGACTGACCTTACCTAAGGGTTGCAGCTGGGGTGCTGTGTGTTACCTGGGGAGGCTTGAAAGGCCGGAAAAGTATTCCTGGTGAAGAGCTAGTGTTGATACTTGTGACAGAGAAGAGGCAGCTCATAAAAGCACGTTCCCGGACTTCCCTGGTGGCGCAGTGGTTGGGAGTCCGCCTGCCGATGCAGGGGACGCGGGTTCGTGCCCCGGTCCGGGCCCGTGAGCCATGGCCGCTGAGCCTGGGCGTCCGCAGCCTGTGCTCCGCAATGGGAGAGGCCACAACAGTGAGAGGCCCGCAAAAAAAAAAAAAAAAAAAAAAAAAAAAAAAAAAAAAAGCACGTTCCCTGGACACATTGGTCCACTTAAATCTCAAACCAATGTGATACCCAAGTGTAGGAACTGCTGGGGACTTAAGAGACATTGCCCCATACGTGCTCCTTTGCAAATTCTTTGACTTAGATTTTGATAAATTGCTCTCCGAGGTATTTGTATAACTGTGTGCCCCCACCAGCATGGCCAGAAATTTCATGAAGATAAATCAGTGTGGAGAAAGCAGAGGGAGAATGAGATGGCAGCCGGGTGACCAGCCAGGAGGCTGGGGCAGCTGTCCACCTAAGAAATGACGGGTACCAGAACTGGGACGAGAGGAGAGGCTGGAGCCCAGAGCTAGTGTGGAAGTAAAATCCCAGGGCATGGTACCGAGTGAAGGTAATGGGAGGGAGGAATCAAGGATGTGTCTCGAGTTTCTGGCTTGAATAAATGGTAGACAGTGGTTCTGCTTACTGAGATGCTGAACACAGGAAATGGAATAGGTGTGGTGAAGAGAAAAAATGATGATATTTAGTTGAGAAGGTATTGAGCTTAATGTGCAGGACTTCCTGTTGGAACAGGGAGGAAAATTCAGGGATGGTGAATCATTCATGGAAACCATGAGTGTGCATGAGGTCTCCCAGGCATGCATGCATGGATGGATGAGTGGGAGGCTGGGTGGGTGGATGGGTGGAAGAGAAGTTAGATGGGTGGATGGATGGATGGATGGACAGCTAGATGACAGAAATCTAAATTTTATTCTACTTAGATTGAATCAGATTAAATTTTTTGTTGTTAAAAATGATCAAATATTTAATTTTATTCACGCTGAAGTATTTGAGGGGGAAGTGTACTGATGTCCGCAATTTGCTTTGAAATGCATCAACAAATCGAGCGGGTTAATGGATGGAGAGAGGGGTGGATATGTGATAAAGCGATCATGGTAAAAATGTTAACAGCAGAAGCTAGGCAGTGAGTGGACAGGTATTCAATGTCAAATTCAACTTTGGGGTACGTTGGAAATTTCCATAATAAATTCAGGGGAAGTGTTTTTCAATGGTCAAATGTTGACATTTTTCATGTGGTTTCACCGAATGTTTACTCTTCATTTGGCCAAAAGATCCTTCCAGGTTTCCTTTCTGTGGCATCAACAGATCTGCCTTGCTGAGACTCCTTTGGCCTTACTCTTCCCAGAGATGGGGGCTGGGGGTCAGCGATCCCCGCGCCACCCCCAGAGTTCAGGTTGAATTGCCCCAACATGCTGATTACCGCGCCAAGTTCGCCGGTATCTGGCTTGTAATAATTATAGATTTCCTCTGCGATTTGAGCCCGCTGGTTGCCACGGCAACGGCGTAATAGCTCAACTGAAGCGCTGTCACGGTGATTTAGAACCAACTCGTCTCTCTTGCAGCCTCCAGTCTGGGTGCCCCCACCCCCTTGCCGTCGTCATAGCAACTGATGAGCAGCATGTGACCCAAAGCTTTGTGTCCCCCGCCCACCACTCGCCCTCCCCATCTTGTGACCATTCCCACTTCCTCTTCTGGGCCCCCTGTGTACAGGCATTGACCCCAGCTTGGTCTATAAAGGGGAGGCTAGAGTAATTCCCCCAGACCCCGCCCAGAGAGGGGGTCAGAGAGACTGGAAGAGACAGGGCAGCCCGTCAGCCCCTGGAGATCTGGAGCCCCTCAGAGCCCATCAGGGCTGTGGCCCCATCATAGGCTGGATCTGCTGCCGCCGCCACCGAGTCCTGGGGAAGCCATTTAGGAATCTGAAGCCTTGGATCTCTTCTTTGTAGCTTCAGCAATTCCTGAGCCTGTTAGAGAAAAATCTAGGGAGAGACCCCCGACGGGTCAAGGGGTGAAAAACAGTCTATTTCAGAAAGTCCCAGAGCAGGTGTTTCGTGTGGATCTTTTCCTTTCTGCTTCTGTCTGGAAAGCTCCCTCTCTCTCTCTCTCTCTCTCTTTCTCTCTCTCTCTCTCTCTCTCTGAATCCATCTCTCGCTCTCCCCCGTCCCTCCTCCTCATCCCTCTCCCTCTAAGCACTTGCTGGGAACCAGCTGAGCGCATCCTTTTCCAGATCTGCTTTGCTTCCTTTTCCAAATCTGCTTTGCTTCCGAGGAGCCCTTTTCTCCCTCCAGTATCTGAGCCCATGTTCTGGGGACAGACGGCCTGGGAGTCTGGAGCATCCTCCCAAGGGGGGAGCTGGTACCCGGTGGCACCTCTTAGGATGAACCAGCTGGCCGCGTCCCTGGGACTCTGCAGGATGGCATAGAGGAGGCATTTTAAGCAGGCGGGAGCTGGGCTTGCTGCAGGACCCTGACGACCAGGCACTGTGAGTGCAGACGTGTGTGTGTGTGTGTGTGTGTGTGTGTGTGTGTGTGTGTGCGCGCGCGCACGCGATGTGGAGGTGTGTCACTGTTATCTGTGGTGTTTGGTGTACAAGTGTGCCTGTGTGTGACTTTCTGTCTGAAGGACACACAAACCTACATGACAGATTTTTCAAGGATATTTTGTGGAGCGAACACAGCAGGATGAGCCCCACTCCTTTTTATTTAATTTAATTTTTTATTGAAGTATAGTTGACTTTTTAAAGTATGGGCCCCTTTCAAGTGGGAACAAAATAAAGGCAGATGTTAAAATGATAAGTAAGGAATTTGCATTTATCAGTAGGTTGGCAGAACCACTTCCGACATGCATCTGCCTTCTGGCCCCAGGAAATGAAGTGTGGGTCACCTTGAAAGGGCATTTTCACTCAAACCCCCAAAAGAGATCCTTCCTTTCTGTCCTAAGGGTTAAAACAGTGTGCGCGCGCGCACGCGCACACACACACACACACACCTTTCTCTCTGAAACTCGGGGGGAATGGAAGGCTCACGGGACCCCATCAGGGGGCATTTCACTTTCTTCTTCCACAAGACGGAAGGATTTTGCTTGACAACCTAGAAGGCTTAGTCAAGGAGGCGTGAGGAAACTTTGGATGGCGACCCCCTCACATGGTTTACTTCCACAGTCAATTAGAAGTCCATTTTGAATTTTTTGACCAAAGCAGCCCAAGCCCCAAGAGGCAGCAAGAGGCAAGCAGGTTTAGAATTAGAAAGGGAAATTTCATTTGCAGGGCAAGATGTGGGAATCCTGGTGACTCACCATCTAAGATCATGCAGTTGGTGCGTGAGAGCAGGAGACCACATCACCCCTGGAAGGGACTCCCTTGTGCTTCGCCTGTCCCTGAACTTCTGGGAAGCTTGGTGGCCAGTCGCTCTGGATGAACACTGCCTGTGGGCTGGGCAGTGCCCTTGGCATCTTGGAGGAGAGGACAGATCCAGAGACAAGGACCAGCCTCAGGAAGGTTCCAGTCCATGTAGGCACAGACCCTGCTTATTCAGTGCGGTGCTCTCACCCTCAGAGGCGTTGCTGCCACTGGTAATTCCAAGATGCCACTCTCGTTCCCTACACTATGGCCTCTGTCTGCAGTGGCCCCGCCACCTGGTCCGCCTGCTCAAAGCTCAAATCACCTTTAAACATCCTTTCTCATTGCTTCCCGGAAACCTCGTACTTAGACCCAGATAGAGCTGATGCTGTACGCCCTCGTCTGCCCTGCCCCCAGACCCCCTGTACCTCTACCCTATAGGGCACTTTCTCCATTTGCCCACGGGCTACAGTTTATTTTACAAGGACTTAAAAATATATATATATGAAGACTTTCAAAGCGACTGGCCTAGACTCTTAAAATGTCAATGGCATGAAAAGCAAAATGGCTGAGAAATGGTCCCAGGTTAAAAAGAGATGAAAGAGCCTTGTACACGAATGCAATGATGAGTGATCCCAGGGTAGAGCCTCGAAAACAGAAACAGCTGTCAGAGACATTTTGGGGACAAGTGGGGGAATCTGAATACAGAATATATTAGATAATACTATTATGTCAATGATGAATTTCCTGAAGGTGAAATACCTTGTATCTCAGATAATTTGTACTGAGGTTATATAGGACAATGTCCCTGTTCTCAGACTATACAGGCTGAAAGATTTAGGGATGAGATATCACAATGTCTGCAACTATCTCTCAAAGTATCCAGAAGAGAGATAATAAATACATAGACTGATAAATAGATGGGATAGGTACAGTGTGGCCAAGTATTAACAATTGGTGGTTCTGGGTTTATGGGTGGTTGTTCAGCTATGCTTGCATCTTTTCTGTACTGGCCACATGCTGTGCACTCTGCCTAGCTCGGTACGTGGATTGCCTCATGCAATCCTCAGAGCAGCCTCGGTATGGGGGAACTCTATCATACCCATTTTCCAGTTGAGAAAACAGAGGCAGAGCCAGATTCCAGCCCCAGCCAAAACCCACATGATGTCACTGCTCCACTGCCACCCTTCTTGTGAAATTATGAAGGATAACTCAACAGTCTTGCCCACTTCCAGTTTGAGTCTGAGTGACTTCACCTCTTTACTGTAGTGTAGAGGTTAAGAGCGCTGGATCTAGAGCCAGCCTGGGCTTGTATCCTGGCTTACCTACTTAGTGGCTGTGTGTTTCTGGGCAAGTCACTTAACCTCTCTGTGCTTCCATTTTCCACCCCATCCCCCCCTTTCTGCGGGGGTTGGCAAGAGAGGAGGATCATTGTAACTGCTTCAGAGGATTGTTCTAAAAATTAAAGGCACTATTATATGGAAAAGCTTAAAAGAGGGTTGGCCCGAAGTAAGTGGTCACTAAATACTGTTGTTGCTGTTGCTATTGTTCTTGTAATCCCAGCACCCCTGCCTCAGCCAGTGATGGATGAACCTGGAGGGTCTTTCCCTTCTGCACCCAGGGCTGGCTTTCTAGAGCTGGCCTCTGGGCAGGTGGCCCCTAGTGAGTACTGCAGAGATCTTGGGGTGGGGGGTATGGTAAGAGGCCTCCCTATCCCACCTCTTCCCAACAGAACTGCCCTCCTGCCTTCGCCTGGGAACGAGTTACTCAGGTGCGCTGTAAAGACCTCCAGGGAAACACACGTTTAGTCAGAGCCCATAAGCCCACGAGCTCACCAGAGCCTCCGAAGTCCATCCCAGAGGGCTGGAAGCAGCCTCCCGTGTTTTGTCTGTTCTGTGTTGCTTTCACCCCTTGACATTATGGGGGTGACTCTCCAGGGTGATCAAGAAAGAACCCAGGTAGGGAGTGTTTATCAGTTCACTCCGTGGCCTTTTGGTTTTGTGAACCAGATGTTCGCAGACTGTGGTGGCCAGCGGGTGCCGGGGGGGAGCTGTGTCTCAGTCCTGAGCAGCTGGGGTGGATCCTCAGTCATCCTGGTCCCCATCCACCGCCCTCTTCCAACGGGGTGGAAAGGGAAAGACTGTTGCCATAGTGAGCACAGAACCCAGGCTGCCTCGGTGGGACCCTGTGCTCGGAGCATCCAGCTCTGGGAGCGCACAGGTGTTTGCTGGGCCTTCTCTGCCTGTGACACGGTGCTCAGTGCTGGAGGCGATGAGACAGATGGGTGGATGGCTGTCAAGTGTTGCTGATGACCCTCATCACGACGTGAAATTATCTTCCCTGTTTACTTAGTTGTTGTCCGTCTCTTCCGCCGAAACAGAATGTGGGGACTCTGCTGTCTGGTCCCACCATCCCACCTGGGTCCTCAGGATTTAGTGTTGTGTCTTCAGGCAGTAGGCAGTCAGGACATAGCAGTGCCTGCTGGCGGACCCGTGAGTGAATGAATGAGTGAACACATGAATCTCACAGGCTAAAGGCAGAGACAGAGTTGTGAACAGATAGACAGTACAGGTGAACAGGAAAAGAACATGCGTATAAATCTGTGGCTAATCTAAACATGACAGATGTTGACAGTTGGAACAAGGTGGTAGGTAGAGGCAGATTCATCTTGTGTGTTTGAAATTTAATTATTTATTTATTGGCCATGCCACGCAGCTTGTGGGATCTTAGTTCCCCGACCAGGGATCGAACCCGGGCCCCAGAAATGAGAGCACTGAGTCCTAACCATTGGACCACCAGGGAATTCTCCTAAAATATTAAAAAAAAAAAAAAAAGGAATGATTGCTGGAGAAATACAGATGAGTGGCGTCTAACCCTGAATTGAGAATCAGGAAGGCTTCTTGGAGTAGGTGGCCAGAGGTGGCCACTCTGAAAAGGTACACAAGAGGTAAGGGAATATGCACAGGAGGAGAGGCGGAAAGGACATTCCAACAGACAGGATCATGTGAGTGACAACCCGGAGGCAGCCAAGAGCAGAGTATGTGCAGGTCAGCGTCCAGAGGGCAGGACATACAGGTTGTGGGCAGGGGGTACCCAGCCAAGCAGCTGGGCTTTATCCTGGGGGTAGCAAGGAGCCAAGGAATGTTGGGGCATTTCACATTCTTTAAATGTGAAAATGTAAGATGGTTTCAATAGAAAGCCCTCAACTCCTTCCTGAAAGCCTTATCTTTTTGCCTGGAGGATAGCTGGGGGGTTTGTACGTGTCTCAAGGAGTATCATTTTAGAGATTTTCTTTTTTTAATGAGCAAGTTTGTTTTCCTAAAACTATCAAAAAGCCATAAAATGGAGGCATTTTTCTCAACAGGAGGGAAGGCAGAGAATGCTGTTGATGAGAGAAACCCCGGGAAGTTTTGGACACCTGGGTGGGTTTCCCCTCCAGGGAGGATGCCAACCAGGAAATATTCCATGCCAGTTTTATTTACTCTGCGTATCTGGCTCTGTGTGGACAAAACACCGCGGAAGCGGTGGATGTTTCGCACTAGATCAATGCTCCAGCCTCACATGTTGATAATC
Source organism: Kogia breviceps (assembly GCF_026419965.1). NCBI lineage: Eukaryota > Metazoa > Chordata > Mammalia > Artiodactyla > Physeteridae > Kogia > Kogia breviceps. The sequence continues at coordinate 60,130,952 of NC_081323.1, forward strand.
ACCAGCAGCTGTGATCAGCCTTCTTCCCCAGGTTCATGTCCCAGCTCTTTCTTCAGTGCTATATTTTGTCCTCCGGCGCCCACTCCTTTCGATAAACAAGCTAAACAAGGCATTGTGAGCTGTAGGGTTAAGGGCTCCGGCCATCTGCCCTCTGTGGTCCCGTGGGAAGACTCCCTAAACGGACAGATTACGTTTGATGTCTCAGATGCTGCCAGATCTTGGTTGGGGGGGTGGGCAGGTAAGGCTGGCATGAGGATCTTGGAAATCAACACACACGTGCCATCCAGAAGGCCTGACTGTTTGGCCAGGATCATATGACTGATGGCCATTGTGCCACATCAACAGCAAGGGGTGAGCCTGCTTGATTGGTTCAGAAGGCGGTGAATCAGCTGCTTTTTCATGACTCTATCCTTGGACCTCCCCTCCCCTTTGCTGTCTCTCCTGCACCAAAATGTTTAAAGAGTTGGCTAGAAGAATTAGGATGCAAGAAAAGGTAGGCAAACTCTTGGGTCACATATTGATGTTTAAAACATGCAGTTAGCATTCTCTGTTACCTGGAGCTGTCCTAAGTGCCATGGAGTCATAAAGATGCTGCTTCCTCCATGCCAAGAACCTTACATGCCATAGGGTGGGATGGGGCGCCTCGTGGAATTTGGGCCTCTGCACCCTGGAAGGGACTGTGGGACAAGCTTTGGGGTTTAGGGAAAGTGCCACGTGTGGGCTGAGGTTGGAAACGAGTGTGTGGCTAAAAGATGAAGGTCTTGGGACTTCCCTGGCAGTCCAGTGGTTAAGACTTCATGCTTCCAATGTAGGGGGCGTGTTTTTTTTGTTTGTCTGTTTGGTTTTTTTGTGGTATGTGGGCCTCTCACTGTTGTGGCCTCTCCCGTTGCGGAGCACAGGCTCCGGACGCGCAGGCTCAGTGGCCATGGCTCACGGGCCCAGCCGCTCCGTGGCATGCGGGATCTTCCCGGACCGGGGCACGAACCCGCGTCCCCTGCATCGGCAGGCGGACTCTCAACCACTGCGCCACCAGGGAAGCCCGGGGCGTGTGTTTTATCCCTGGTCAGGGAACTAAGATCTCACGTGCTGCAAGGTGCGGCAAAAAAAAAAAAAAAAAGAAAACAGTCTTCAGGAAGGCTGCAAACAGTGATAACTGTTGAAGTTTTTTGTCCGAGGTGTATGTATGTTGGTCTCCGTTGATTGATGAGCTTTCTGGGTAAGGATCGCAACCACCAAACTGGTAATATACCCAGATCTTAGTCTTCAAGCGCAGAGTGCGGTGGTTCTAACACAGCTCCACTATCTCCAGCTTTGTGTCCTTGCGCAAGTGGCAAAACCTCTCTGAGCCTATTCCCTCACCTGAAAAATGGGAGAGTAGTATTTGCCTTCCAGGAGTAGATGAGATAGTGTGGGTAACGCTTGGCACAGGAGGGACTCATTCATTGAATCGTAGCAGACCCTGCATCACGCATCAGTGAAAGATCCTTTGAATTTCTGAAAAGTTAAGATATTTCCAAGGGATTTTAGGAATACTGTCGGGCACACACTGTAACTCCCATCACCAAAAAAGTGCTTCCAAGTCGCCTGCGGTGCAGACCTGGAAGGAAATAAATGGCTCATTTGTTATACGCTGTGGTATTTGCATACTTAGCAGTTCCTGGAGTCCTTAAAATGATTTGGTTTCTCTAAACAGGAAACATGTCTCCTCTCATCATGCTGACCTTATCTGTTGCTTGTTGGCCCCCCCTGCTTGGGAACACTGAATCCTGAGGACAGAGCAGGGCCTGCGCTTGCTCTGCAGGCATGTGCCGGCTCAGCTCAGGCGCCCCGTAAACATTTGTGAAATTGAGCAGACTCCCATACGTTTGCCTGGGTCAGCTTCTTCAGTGTTGGCACAGCATCCTTCCCAGCCTAGATTCTGCTCTCTCACTCCTGCTCCCTTGTGGGGTTGGAAATCCAAAACTAGCCCAGCCATTCCAGGACGCGTCTTTCCACCTGTTTCCTGCGCCCAGAATAAAGCCTGTGTGTCTCCCATTCAGAGGACTTGGATTTGAAGCCTTGTCTGTTCTTTCCTCCCTTCACTCTGTTCTAGTGATGCCGTGTTCATGCTGCCTGCATGCATGATTTAAGTTCACCTTATTCTTCCTGATGGAGCCTGGTAGGCTGGGGCAGGCAGGTAAACTGGGGAGCCTGAGGAGCCTGAGGATGGGAGACGTTGAGGCAGACCAGCTTCTGTCTCCTGGAAGCTGGATGTTCAGGCTCAAACAGAGCTAGAGATTTGCATGTGCAAATTGTCCCTCCCAGCACTTGAGGCTGTAGAAGAAATACCTTCCCTACGGAGTAGAGGGGTCTTTGGAAACTGAGAACATGGCCTGCGAGGAGCCTTCTCTTCTCCGTCTTGTGTGTAGGCTTCAGTTGGGCGGAACCAAATTCTCTGCCTCGTGACCACACGGGTAGTCACGAGTTATTCTTCCCATTTTACAGATGAGGAAACTGAGGCCCTGGTGAGCTGAGCAATGTGTTTTTTTAAATTAATTAATTTATTTTTGGCTGTGTTAGGTCTTCTTGCTGCATGTGGGCTTTCTCTGGTTGCAGTGAGCGGGGGCTACTCTTCGTAGCGGGCTTCTCATCGCAGTGTCTTCTTTTGTCACAGAGTACGGTCTCCAGGCGCGCAGACTTCAGTAGTTGCAGCACGCGGGCTCAGTAGTTGGGGCTTGTGGGCTCTAGAGCGCAGGCTCAGTAGTTGTGGTGCACAGGCTTAGTTGCTCTGCGGCATGTGGGATCTTCCTGGACCAGGGCTCAAACCCATGTCCCCAGAATTGGCAGGCAGATTCTTAACCACTGTGCCACCAGGGAAGTCCTGAGCGACTTTTTATTTTGGCCATGCCACATGGCTTGTGGGATCTTAGTTCCCCGACCAGGAATTGAACCCCAGGTACTCACCTGGGCCCTCAGCAGTGAGAGCGCAGAGTCCTAACCACCAGACTGCCAGGGAATTCCCTAGCTGAGCAACTTGCCCAGAATCATCAAGCTAATAGACAGCACATTTGGGCCCAATTTCTGGCTCACGTTACTTTCTCAAATGAACCCTCAGTCTGTCTTAGGAGTCAACACTTGCCTGTTTCTAAGAACAATATTCCTTTCTCCTGACACAAGCCACTGATGATTGTATCATGCTCCACGAAGCAGGTTATTAAAGGAAATCATGAGTGCAGGGTGGGAGGGCTGGGGTCTATTTTGCAGAGAAAACTGGAGAGGGGGAGTCATGGGAGTCGGGGCTGGAGGAGGGAAGCCAGGTCCGAGATAAAACCTTCTGTCCCAAGGCCACCGTCACAGGCCCATGAATGGGGCCCTGTTAGCCATCTGCAAAGGCCAGGGCTCTGGCTTTATTGGTTGCCATGGCGACCCCTGGCCTTGACAATGGAGGCCCACTTAGCTGAACATGTCATTGTGTCCCCATTGAGTCTGCAGAAAAGCCAACAGCTAGGGTTGCAGATGGGAAAGGAATGTCCCCAGCCTCTGCCAGCCCTTTTGTCTCTGTCCCTAGAGCAGATAGAAGAATGAGAAAGAGCATCTTCAGGGCCTCAGAGAGGTCTGGGGCTTCTATCTCTAGCTAATGACACATGCAAAGATTTAGTGTTCTGTTCATAGGGCCTGGGAGGCAGCATGGTGGAGAGATGAGTCCATCTTCGTAGGACAACAGTTCTGGAGCGTTTATTATTTATTCAACGATTGTTTTCAGCCGGGCACTGGGGCTGGGGATACAGCAGGGACCCGAGTCCCAGGTCTCTCAGCTCACCCTCTGCTAGTCCATGAGTTAGGTGCAATTGGTATTGTCCCCAGTTTACAGAGGAGGAAACTGAAGCACAGAGAGGTTACTTAAGGTGCCCAAGGTCACACAGAAGGCAAAAGAAGCTGGTTTCACATCAAACACCCTGCATACCACCTCCCCAAAGGGCCACCTTGATCTTCTTCCTTCTCTTCTTTTTCATCTTTGGGATGTTTAACTCTCAGTCGGAAACCGTTTCCAAGGATTTGGGGGCCATGCAGACCTGGGTCAAGTGCAGGGTCCACTGCTTACCCCTTAGGAAGGCGGTTCCAACCCTGCCTTGGGAGCTTCACCAATGCCCAGGTCAGATCCGTGGGTGTGCCCGGGGCGGGGGTGTGGGAGTCATAGGTGAAGAGCTCCCCTGATTCTCACGAGCTGCATGGGAAAGAATCACTGGCTTTTGAGACCCCAAAATCACTGGCTTTTGAGCTTGGGAAGCCATTCACCTCTGAGCCTGTCACCTGAGGTGGATACGAAAAGTAATATAGAAGATACAGGGCACACAGTAGGTGAGCCATAAACAGGCTCAGGGAGGGGATATGGGGATATATGTATACATATAGCTGATTCACTTTGTTATACAGCAGAAACTAACACAACATTGTAAAGCAATTATACTCCAATAAAGATGTTAAAAAAAATCCAGCAACCAGTACTTTTGACTTTTTATTCTCCCTCCAAAGCAAATTGGAAAGGTTTTTTTTTTTTTTTCCCTTTCACCTGAATTCCTCTCCCCCTATTGATTTAAACATTGCTTTCTCCCAGCCCTGCCCACCCTTCTGTTGCACCAGGCAGATAAGAGGGAGCAGAGAGAACTCATTAGCATTTTAATTAGAGGAAAAGGGATAGGGAGCAGTGGGTAGAAACCCAAGGGTTTCAACTTGTTTTGACTGAAACGCACAGTAAGAAACAGCATTTATTGTAGGAGCTCCGGGTGTCTGAAACAAAGATCACCCTCGGGCTTCCCTGGTGGCGCAGTGGTTGAGAATCCGCCTGCCGATGCAGGAGACACGGGTTCGTGCCCTGGTCCGGGAAGATCCCACATGCCGCGGAGCGGGTGGGCCCGTGAGCCATGGCCACTGAGCCTGCGCGTCCGGAGCCTGTGCTTCGCAACGGGAGAGGCCACAACAGTGAGAGGCCCGCATATCAAAAAAAAAAAAAAACAAAAACAAAAAAAAACAAAAAAAAGATCACCCTCATCTGCCGTGTACTCTGATGGTTCTTATTCTGTCTAATTTATTGATTGATTGAAATTTCTCTTTAGGTTCTGGCAAGGAGAAAAGTTCCTGTCCGCCTTTAACACCTGTCTAAGAGCTGGTGGTCTCCATCCCAGCAAAAAGAGGGGGCCTGGCCAAGGCCGGAAACCTTGAGTAGTCAACTGCATCCAGCTTTTAATTTAACAACCTGTCTTGATTTTATTACATTCTTTCCCCCATCACCTTTATTTGCCCCAGATGAAACTCTGAGGAAAAGGGGCTGGGGAGTGATTAGTAGGGGTTGTAGGAAAATACCTTTATAAAGTTTAGAAAGCAAGTTGATTTGGGGGCTTCCCTGACGGTCCAGTGGTTAAGATTCCGAGCTTCCAATGCACGGCGTGTGGGTTTGCTCCCTGGTCGGGGAACTAAGATCCCAGGTGACTCTTGGCACAGCCAAAAAGTTTAAAAAAAAAAAAAGATCTAAAGCAAGTTGATTTCAAGAAGTACGTTAAGTAAATACATGTTGTACGAGATTAAGAATGTGAGGGAGAAGTATGCTGGGAAGAGGTTTGGAAAACACAGGAGATGGGATTTTAGGGACCAGGAGTGCCTGCAACCAGCTTGTTTCCATTCAGAGTCTGGGATTTCTCCAGCCCCGCCTTGGTCACAAGCCTCAAGGTGTGCCAGTGCTCAGAAAGCTCCCCCTCAGGCCCGGGATCCCTCAGGCCACCTCCTCCTTTTTCCAGATGTGCCACAGATTGCAGAGGGCATGGCGGGAGGAACAGGGTGATGCTGGGACCCCTTCTGGGGTAAGAGTGGTGGTGGGGGAGCAGCGCTGCCAGGAATTCTCAGTAAACTGCTCGCCACATGCTTCTCAGGGTCAGAAGGGGCCTTAGAAACAGTATGATCTAACACCTACATTTTACACACGAGGAAACCGAGGCCAGGAGAGTGATGTGTCTTCTGTGCCCAAGCCAAACAAGGGCTGTGGTGGACAGTCAGTGACACCGTGACTTTAGATTTGAGGGAAGGGGAATGTTATTGTTAAAGTGTTGTTTTAACACAAATTTCAGACCTGCTCGCTAATTTTAAATATGATCTACTTTAAAAGGCGTGTGGGACTGTCTGCCTTTCACAGCTCAAATGCAGTGAGTCCGGGAGCTGTGCTGAGCTCCGGGTACCTGGTGAACAGGAAAAACTTCATCCCCACTCTCTCGGGGTTTGCATTTTTCTAAGTGTGATTGGAGGGTTTTAGGCAGGAGAGTGATGTGAGATGAATTATCCTTTAAAAAGGTCAGAAACCAATTAGAAAACAGAAGGAGAAGAAGAGAGAAAGCCAGGAACCCCCTGAGGACATCATTGCCCTGTCAGGTGAGAGACAGGCATGACTGGCCCCCAGCAAGACCCCTGGGCACCCAGCTCTCTGCTGTCACTGTCGCTGCTTTCAGGTCTTCGCCCGGGAAAGGGAGCCTCCCCTGTGGTCGACTTGCATCTGAGGGGCCCCAGAGTGAGTCTGCAGGGAGAGTCTGCCTGTAGGCTGTCCCCTTTCCTCGGTGACCCCAGAAACCTCCAGGGATCTCAGACCACAGAGCTCTAGAATCAACGACTGCACTATTACCGTGCATGTGACAGACATCACTAATCTATGACAGCTCTTTTTAAAAAGCTGAGTCTTGCTCTGAATTTCATCAGAGTGCCTATGCACGGTGCCTGGTGTATCACAGGGGCACAGGGACATCTGCTAAGTGAATGAATGAAGCAGATCGGTCAGATGACAATTTGGGATCACACAGCCTGTAGCGGCAGGAATTCAAACGCAGGCCTCTATGATCAGGATGTGTCATTCCCCTCTATGCCTTTTTCTGGTCCTCCCTCTCCCCTCTGTGAAAGAGGAGGGATCCCTCAACAATTCTCTTTTTTATTGAGGTCAAATTCACATAACAAAATTAACTGTCAACCATCTTCAGTGAACAATTCTGTGCCTTTTAATACATTCACAATGTTGTACAACCATCACCACTATCTAGTTGCAAAACTTTTTCATCGCCCCAAACAGAAACCCCGTGTCGATTCAATAGTCACTCCCACTGTCCTCTCTTCCCAGCCCCTGGCAACCACTGATCTGCTTTCTATCTCTTTGGATTTACCTATTCTTGAAGTTTTAGATATAAACAGAATCTTACAATATGTGACCTTTCACGTCTGGATTCTTGCATTTATCATAATGTCTTTGAGGTTCATCCATGTTGTATCAGCGTTTCTTTCCTTTTCATGGCGAATAATACTCCCTGGTATAGACGGGCCACGTGGTGTTCATCTGCTTATCCATTGATGGACAGTGGGTTGTTTCCAACTTTTGATGATTGTGAATGGTGCTGCTGTGAAAAGCGTGTTTATGTATTTATTCCTGTTTTCAGTTCTTTTGGGTGTATACTTAGCAGTGGAATTGCTGGGCCATATCGTACTCCTAAGGCTAACATTTTAAGGAACGCGTAATTCTTTTTTTTTTTTTTTGCGGTACGCGGGCCTCTCACTGTTGTGGCCTCTCCCGCTGCGGAGCACAGGCTCCGGATGCGCAGGCTCAGCGGCCATGGCTCACGGGCCCAGCCGCTCCGCGGCACGTGGGATCTTCCCGGACCAGGCCACGAACCCGTGTCCCCTGCATCGGCAGGCGGACGCTCAACCACTGCGCCACCAGGGAAGCCCAGAACGCATAATTCTTAAACCACCATCTCTAAGGCTGAGGGTTTAGGAGCTGGTCCCTGGCTGCTTCCTCGCCATCAACTCCCACCCTGGTTGGTGCCCTCCTCTCAGCTCACCCCAGCAAGCCCCCCTCCCCAACTCAACGATGACCCCAGCATCTCATTGACATGCTGAGTACTCATTCCCTCCCTGTCCTCTGGGACTTGGCTGAACAGGATCCTTCCGGATAAGACTGGAGCAGCTGGCACCCTCCCTCCTTGAGAGGGTCTCCAGAGGGTTCCATCTGGAGATCAGCTGTTTCTGCCCCTCATCTTCCCTTCCACCGCTCTGTTGATTTCTTGCCTGAAGCCTTGGCCATTCCATGTCCTTTCATGCCTCCGAGCATTAGCTCAGGCCTTACCTCCCCTTTCTTCTGTGACTTCTGAAATCTCGCAGCCTTTCAAGGGGCAGCACACCCCTCAACCCAGAATTAATTTCTCTGTTCCCACGGCACCTTGCTTATACCAGCAAAAGTCAGGGTTCCATTCTGTCTTATATAGAATTAGTTGTTGACAGTGAACTGGAAATTTTTTTCACCTGCATATCCTGCCAGGTTATTTTAAGAATTTATCAACATGATGAGTAAAGCAGCTACTACATTCAATTCTCCCATTTTTTTCCCCTTCATTCCTCTGACACTAAATTAGGAGCTTCAGAAAGAGAGGAGCATTTTATCCATCTTCATTTTCTCCTATGTCTAAATAATGCAGTGCCTTGCCTGAAACAGGTGCCTAATTAATTTTGTTGATTGAATTAGTGGGCCAGGGACAGTGAATGAATGACATTAATTCTTCTGATTGTTGGAAATATATTGTGCTAAGAACTAACGTCTGATAGAGATCAGGTTTCATTATAAGGTCAGTTTCAACTGCGGGCCACTGAAATGTCACTGAGATATATTTCCCAGTGTGACATTTTGTAATTGAAAGTGTATAGATGTGACTTTCACTTTTGCAGAGCATTCAAATGTTAATATGCTAGCTCTCCGAGATTCTCACATTTTCAAAAACACGTCTAGCATTTTCATAAACACATCTAATGGAAATTAAACTGTGTGGAGTCTTAAGTGCTCCCGTTTGAGACCAATGCTCTTAAATGAGAGACAGCAACTACTCTTTCTGCCTAGTTACCAGGCTGCTAAAAATTAACAGGCTTGCATTGAGTTGGCTGTTCTGGAATAGGTCAAATTATCCATTGAGTTATCAAGGAAAGAGTCTGGTTTCTCAGGTAATTTAATGTCGCACCTTCCAAGCCCATGCTTTTCTCAATAATATTTTCTCGGGTGAAAAGCAACAAAATTTCCTCTCTGAACTAGATCATTTGTATTCATCAAGCCCCGTTGCTTCTACGGTAGGTGTTTTGTTATTCACTGACTTAATCAATGTTGTAACGAAGGGTTTGGGGTCAGGCAGTCTGAAGCAATCCTATGACCAAAGCCAAATACCATAACTCCTCTGAGCTTCCATCTCGTCGTCTCTGAAACGGAGAGATACACTACTGCTGGTTGAGCAGATTGAGGGGAATAAGGTACCCTTCAGAATAGTCACTTCCACCCTGGAGGAATCCCGATCCCCCACTGGGGAGAGAAGGTTTGCCGGCCCAGAAGTCTTTATCCTTAGCCACCCTGCAGGGCCTTGCTCCACCTGCAGTGCTGAGTAGAAGCATTATTATGGTTCTGTTTATCGTTTTCTTTTTCTTTTTTTGGCTGTGCCATGTGGCATGTGAGATCTTAGTTCCCTGACCAGGGATCGAACCTGCATCCTCTGCAGTGGAAGCACGGAGTCTAAATCACTGGACCACCGGGAAAGTCCCAGAAGAGGCATTATTATTCCTAGTGCACTCCTAAAATTTGGGGCTCTGATGCTCTAACTGTGCCGTTAGCTAGGATTCTGTTTGCAAGCAACAGAAACCCATTCAAAGTAATGCAAGCAAGCCCAGAAAAGTGGGGAAGGGGGAGGCTTTCTGGACTTTCTTACCAAGGCACTATTAGGATGGGAACACTTTTCCCTCACTCCTGATGTTTCCTCCCATGTGGAGGGACATCTTTGAGCCTAACACTCCTGGCTCTCCCCTGCCCCCACCCACTCACCCACCCCACCCCCGGGGAAGGTAACTCAGGTCCCCCCAACAGGTTCCGAAGTGGGTGCTGCACTCATGGCCGAGCTGAGCTGCAGGCTTGAGATGGAACCAGGGAGTCCCCCACATGCCAGACCCACTTTCTCTCTCCTGTGGCTGCTTCTCTGTAGTGCCCAGGCCACATTCTTCTCCATGAAAAGACCCTGTTTGGGGACTTCCCTGGTGGTCCAGTGGTTAAGACTCTGCTCCCAATGCATGGGGCCTGGGTTCGATCCCTGGTCAGGGAACTAGATCCCGCATGCCGCAACTAATGATGCCGCACGCAGCAACGAAGATCCCGCATGCCGCAACTAAGACACAGCACAGCCAAATTAATTAATTAAACAAAAGACCCTGTTTGAACGCCAGCTCCTCTTACAAGGTAGATAGTGGCTGACCCAACAGCTCCCAGGACTTTGGCCCAGCCAGGACCAGTCAGCTATGACCAGTGGGGCTGGGTCACACAGAACAGACCTGGCTGCCATGTCTACACCCCTGTAGATGGAGGGAGAACTTTCTGAGAATGGTAAATGGTGACATTTGCTGACCCTGGACTCAGACAGCTGAGTTCTGTTTTCAGATCCACCATTAACATCTACGTGCCTCAGTTTCCTCATCTGTAAAAAGGGGATCACATAGCATTGTTGTGGGTGTTAATAATAAATGTTAATAATACTGTATGTAAAGTGCTTAGCACAGTAGAAAGGACTCGGGAAACAGAGTAATAATGAGAAGTGAATACTTCCGTCGTTGTTCTGAGAAACAATACAGGTCAATACCCAGTATTGTAGGTACACAAGGAAAATACATGTGCCAAGTAACAAAGCATGTATTTGGTGAGAAGACCCACAAACAAAAAGATGCACAGAGAGTATGTTTGAATGGCGGCCTGGGGAGAGGGGGATGGAGGGGGGAAGAGGTGATAAAAAGAAGCAAATAAACAATGGGGGAGGGAGGCTTTGCTCCAGGCCCACAATGCAAAAGGCAACTAACAGAGCTAGGCGCGGGGATTTGGGATCAGGGCTTAGGAGCAACCTGGAGAGAATCAACCAACACACCTGTAAAGTGGGAGCTGGGAATCCTGACTCCCTGGGGCTACATAGAGTAACTATCCACCGGGCTCTGGGCCTGTTCCAGTTTCAAAACTGAAAATCGCACATTCCAGGGACCCCTCTCATTCCAGAACAAACTCGGGAGAAGTACAACCCCCAAAATGGGCCACCGGATACGCCTCTGGGTCTGCAGGATTCCCAACCACCGGATATTCTGTATGTGAACAGGACAGAGGGAGCTCCCTGCTTCCCACATTGAGCAGTCATGGTGACGTCTGCTGTGAAGTTCCGTCCGTCTGGGTCTTTCCATCGTGTAGAACACAGGCCTGCCTTGCTTATCCCAGGTGGATGACGCCCTGAGCTTGCCAGCTCACCTACAGAGAGCTCTCAAGTCAACTCTGTCCCCTCTCTTTGATTTTTCCATCTAGAAAATGGGCATAATAATCCTACCTGGCTACAAGGTCAAATGAAAACACATGTGAACAGGCTTTGATTTAAAGTGTATATTCTGGGGAATTCCCTGGAGCTCCAGTGGTTAGGTCTGGAAGCTTTCACTGCTGTGGCCTGGGTTCAATCCCTGGTCCAGGAACTAAGATCCTGCACATCACGTGGTCAAAAAGTTTTTTTAAAGAAGTTTATATTCTGGGCTTCCCTGGTGGCACAGTGGTTGAGAATCCACTTGCCAGTGCAGGGGACACGGGTTCGATCCCTGGCCCGGGAAGATCCCACATGCCGTGGAGCAACTAAGCCCATGCGTCACAACTACTGAGCCTGCAATCTAGAGCCTGTGAGCCACAACTACTGAAGCCCGCATGACCAGAGCCCGTGCTCCGCAACAAGAGAAACCACCGCAATGAGAAGCCCGCACACCAAAACAAAGAGTAGCCCCTGTTCACCACAACTAGAGAAAGGCCACGCGCAGCAATGACCCAATGCAGCCAAAAATAAATAAAATAAAATAAATTTATATTTTTTTAAAGTTTATACTCTGTATGAAAGCAAAGGATTTCATATTAGAAGAACCTTCTCCACTGTGTGGGGAGATTGTGGGGAGTGGGATACTTGGCCAGCAAGGGTGTGGTCTTTGTTGGCATGACTCTGTTTCTGTTTTCTTTCAGGGCAGGAGCGTGTGACAGGGGTCTCTGTTGCCGGTGGAGGTGACCATGGCCTCCATGTTGCTCACCCGGCGGCTGGCCTGCAGCTTCCAGCACAACTACCGCCTGCTGGTGCCCGGTAAGCCCTGGGGAGGTCTCGGCAAGAACTGGCCCTAATGGAAGACACAGTCCAGACTAGGGATTTGCGGTCTGAAAAAGTCCTTGGGGATAAAGGGATCCACTGCCCCACCCACCCCCATAAAACTGTCCCCCTCGCCACACTTCCCATCTCCACCATGTGTTCCTGTCCCCGGTGGACAGCTCTGTAGCGGTCAGGGAGCTGATCCATCTTGGAGCCACTCTGCTGGCACAGAGGTGGTGGCCTCAGCAGCCAGAAGGGCCCAGCTGGCTGCATAGGGATTGTTGGAGAAAACACATAGCTGGGTTTACTGCTGAGAAACAAGAAAACTACAGAAGTCCTTGTAATTCACTGGAAAGCTTCAAGGGCACTGGATGGGAGGCCCCATCCCAGGAATGTCCACCCCACCCTCTCTCTCACCTCCACTCACCCTGCACCCAACCGGCCAACAGTACTGGCTCATTTTAATGCCGTGGTCTCTCTCAGATGCTTCTATTTCTCTCTGCCTCGCTGAGCCCCGTGTAGCCAAGTGAGCATCCTGCCTGCGTGATCTCAGGAGACCTCCCTCCCTATAGTCTAATGAGGAAGGAAAGGGTGAATCCCATTTTACAGATGAGAAAACTGAGGCTCAGAGAAGCAAAGTCATGCAGCCCCTTGAATGCAAGTCAGTCCGGCTCCAAACGCTGGGTTATCATCATCACTCCCCCACGTGCCTCCCAGCGGCTCTGGGAGAGGGAGGCTTGCAGTAGCCTCCTTTGGACGCCAGCCCCTCCAGGCTGTCCCCAGTTTTCAGAGCCCTGTGCTTGTTGTCACAATGTCTCCTTGTTATTGTCAGTCCTGTCTGCCTTCTGAAGACAAATTGTTGGCCGAGGCCTTGGTTTGCATGTTCAGCGTTGCAGGTGTTTATATCCTGAGTGGGATAAAAAGCAGGAATGTTCTCTCCCACAGGTTTTATTTTTAAATAAACATTTTCTTTTGGAATATTTTAGGTATGCAGAGAAATTGCAGAGACAGTACAAAGAGATCCCATATGCTCCTCACCCAGTTTTCCCCAGTGTTAGCATATTACATCACCGGAATGCATTTGTCACAACTGAGGAACTGACCTTGGTTTGTTGCTCTGAACCAAACTGAGACTCGGAGAGGTTATGTAAGTCTCCCAGAGTCTCAGAGCCTGCCGGTGACTGAGCCAGGCTTTGAGCCGAGCCAGGTTGCCCCGGGACCCACACCCTTAACTACATATTAATTATCTATTGTCATATAACATATACCTGCAAACTTAACAGGTTAAAATAATGCATGTTTATTATCTCACAGTTTTTGTGGATTACGAATCCAGGGTGGCTTGGCTGGATGCTCTGGGTCCGGGTCTCTCATGAGGCACAGTTGAGCTGGTACCAGGGCTGTGGTCCTGTGTGAAGGTTCACCAGGGGAGCCGGGGATCTACTCCCAAGCTCACTCATGTGGCTGTGGCTGCATTCAGTGCCACGTGGATGTCTTCATGCAGCAGCTCACAACACGGCAGCTGCTTCCTCAGGGTGAGGGAGAGAAGAGGGTGCCCAAGTGGGGAGCCACAGGCTGCTACCACCGTCACTGTGTTCATATGCTTCCGTGCAGTGCCTCCACCCGTTGGATCACTGCAAAGCCATTAAACACGCTGATAGTTCATGGCCTGAGACAGTGTTCCCAGTGGCATATCAGCAAGTAGAGCACAGAGGCCGGGAGACCAGACAGCAGAATGGTTCTCTCTGGGTGGTGAAATTAGATGTGTTGGTTTTTTCATTGTTGCTTACTGATATTTTCCTTGTTAAGAGTAAGTGGGGTGGACAGTTGAGGGGAGGGATAAGGTATTTTGTTTTGTTTTTAAACAAAAGCAGAGCAAACAACTCCAGTTGAACGTGACCTTGATTTTGGCCGGGCTCACATACAGAACCCTTGCTATTTGGGAAAATGACATTCATTTATTACTCTCAGTAGAACATTAAGAAGACGTTAAAAACATTGGATGGCTGCTTTTACAGTTTAGAGTTAAAAAATGACTCTGGATTGGCATGGCCACAGAGGGCTGGGCTGGATTTACCCACTATGCCTGGTCTTGTGTGTCAGGGCCAACCCTGCCTCCTGGGCATGCTGCTTTATTCATGAATGAAAATGCTGGATCGTTCAATATTAATTCAGACATTTTTTTGGCTTCCTTGTACTTTTGATAGTAATTTGCCTCTGGGGGAAATGAGTCGTTTTGCTGCACACGTTTCATTTGAAAGACCCACATTAGATGAAATGGAAGATACATCAGTTACATTCACAGTATCTGGGAAAGGAGAGGTCCAGCGGACAGATTTCCAGCTTAGCCACTCAACAGATGTGTGACTTTGGGCAAATTAATTGAACTTTCTGAGCTTTAGTGTCTTCTTTAATGTGAGAATCATAATAACGTTTACCACCTAGGGGCTTGGGAGCATTACATGCGGTAGTCCATGTAAATTGCTCAGAATAATGCCTGGTATGTTCACCATTAGTTTTCAGTGAATGGACATCTCCTCATGCAACTTGGTATAAGCGATCCCAGAAAAGGCTTCCTTGACAATTTAAATCTTGTTCTTTTTTTGTGTGTGGTTTATGGCATTATATATCATCAAGAGAAAATTTGTTGTATTGGTATTTGGTTATTTTCCTCTACAAAAAATCAAAATTGAGATATAGTGGGAAAAGCACAAGTATTCTGGATTCAGATTCTGGCCTTGCAACCCACTAGCTGTGTGACCTCAGGAAAGTTGCTTAACCTCTCTGATCCTCATCTGTAAAATGGGGACAACATCATCTCACAAAAAGGTTATGGATTAATTAAAACAAGAGGTGAGCGTTTGCCTAGGTAGGGCCTGCCTAGCACAAAGTAGGGACTGAATCTGTGTTAGCTTCCCCATCTTCCTTTTTCCGATAGCACAATTGCCAAAAAACTCACCAGACTCTGATTTTCAGTATTTCTGCCCAGAGGTTTTGGCCCTCTTCCATCCACACCCACAAAGACTTGGCACATGGTCCCATGCACCTGGCCTTGCACCTGGCCATGGCCTCCCCGCCTCATGCCCCATTGATCTCTGCTCCCAGTGAAAGGATCCTCCCCATCTATCCACTGCCTCTCCGAGCTCCTACCCCAACCCCACCTCCCAGTCCTGTTTACTCATGGTCTTGGCATCCTCATAACCGTGACTCCACATGACCCCACACGCTTCCTGTCATCAGGATCCTTTCAGCTGCAGGTCCCACTGCTAACTCCCTCCATTCCTGGTATTCCCTCTTTCCAGCCCCCAAGAAGTCTGATTCCTACAATGCGATGTCAAGACATTTTCTGGAGAAAGGAAGGGAGGACTTATGTATCCTCATGAGAGGACAACTTACTACTTACAAATTTTTCACTTTCCCCCTTTGCTGGAGACAAAGCAAGACCAGCACTGGTTAAGAGCTCTTTTTATACAAATAGGCATCCCTGTTGAATGCAGGTCTAGTTGGACTCAGTCTTGACCAGTAACCCTGAGCTCTGGAAGAGAGAAAGAGTTTACAGTTTTCTTAAAAGTCATCAATGTGTTCCATGACCTTTAACTCTCTGCTAATGGAATAAATGGGAATTCCCTTTTCATTGTAAGATCAAACAAAAGATAATAAAAGCTGGTACCTTCATGCCTCAAAATAAGGGTAGTGTTGGATTTTAACTGGATTTTACGTTCAAAGGGCTACACTTTATTGCATAATTAATTCAGAAACCTTCTTTGATATTCAAAGCAATTATGAAAAATTAAGAATGAATTTAAATGTGTTTTCTAATATCATGGCTTTTTATAGTTTGGCAAGTTGTGTGTGGTGTGTGTGTGTGTGTGTGTGTGTGTGTGTGTGTGTGTGTGTGAGAGAGAGAGAGAGAGAGACACACACAGAGAGAGAGAAAACAGAGAGAGATGCTAGCATGTTTTAGTGTTAGTTTCCTTTCCTATGTAATGCAAACAATAACAACCTACCCCTCAGGGTTGTGGAAAGATAAAATAAGATCACACATATGATTTATATGAAGCATCTAGAGGTTCCCTAGTTTGATGCAAGCATGGCAACCCATGTAAGAGGAACTCACATTTGCCAACCACCAAATATGTGCCAGGAGGATAAAAGATGAACAGGGACATTTAAAGGATTTCTAGGGGTTACTGATTATAAATCATTACATACTTCTCTTGGATTCTGCACAGCGGTCTTTTGCTTAGGGATCAGTGAGACTTGGAATTGAAACTACCCTTCATTTCAGCAGGATGCTGAGCTAAAAAGCCCTGTGAGGTTAGCCTGGGAACTCAAGTTTATTTAACCCTCTACAAGTTTATTACTACGCAAAAAATGTGAAATCAATTTCAAGCAAATGACTTGTGCCCCAAATATTTTTTAACCAAAAAAGTCTATAAGTGAGGACCACCTGAATTTAGACATTTGATTATTCTCTCCTGGATGATTTTTGATTGATGCAACTAGGGGCACAGCTCTCGGGTGGGTGCTATTGGCATCCAGTGGGTGGAGGCCAGGGATGCCGCTAAACATCCTACAGTGCCCAGGGCAATCTCCCACAGCAGAGAACGATACAGCCCACAATGTCAATAGGCCCGAGGCTGAGAAACTCAGGTCTCTATATACATATGGATATAGATTAAATTGTTTACAGAATTTGGATAATTTTTATTATGGATACATAGCATTCCCAGTATTCCGCTGTCTGTGAAATGGTAGAATATGGCATATTCTATTCAGCAACTCTCCATTGTTGGACATGTAGGTTGTTGTTAGAAACAATACTATGACAAGTATTTTTTGTGTGTTTTTGTTTTTTTTCTTTTTTCTTCTGGCCTCCCTGTGCTGTATGCGGGATCTTAGTTCCTCGACCAGGGATCAAACCCATGCCCCCTGCAGTGGAAGTACTGGACCGCCAGGGAAGTCCCAATATTTTTAACCTATATCTTTGTGCACTGGTCCCGTTATTTTCTTGGGATGAATCCTAAAAACTGAGATTCCTCACTCGAAAGGAATAGGAAGCGGCAGCAGCTTATCTTCGCACCAGCAGGACGTGAGCATGCCTGCTTGCTTACAGCTTCACCGGCACCGGCCTTTCCCATTTCTTTAAATCCTCAGGGCTCTCGTCATGCCCACGTGGCCACACTCAGAGTTCTGGGGCAGTCTGGCGGGGATGAGGCTGAGGTACTGGCACTGCCTCTTGTTAGGGACATTGGGTGTTATAAGGGCAGGAGTCTCACATCTGCTGTCCCCAGGGATTCTCACCATCTTTGTTTACTGCAGGATCCAGACACATCAGTCAGGCCGCAGCCAAAGTCGACATTGAATTTGATTATGATGGGCCTTTGATGAAGACGGAAGTCCCAGGGCCTAGATCTCTGGTGAGTTGAGCACAGCTGAATGGTGTGTTTCAGAAAAGAGCAAAAAGTGTCCATGGGGCAAGAACACAGCCAAGCTGAGGGCCCCGTATCCTTAGCTGCTTTCAGAGAGGTCATCATTAGAGATCCAGAACCTTAAACCAAGCCATTCCTTCATAAGAAGCCAAAGAAGTCTTCTCAGAGGAGATGTATCAGTTGTCTATTGCCACAGTAATGCTGTGTAACAAACAATCACAAAACCTCAGCAGCATACAAGTTGCTCATGCATCCAGGGTTAACTGGCAGTTGGGTAGGCAGCTCTCCTGGGCTCATCTACATGCCTGAGGGATGATTGGCTAGGCTTGTCTTGGGTCACTGTGGTGACTTGGCTCTGCTTTGTGCATCTCTCATGCTCCAGCCAGCCATGCTGAGCTTGTTCTCACAGTGATGGAAGAGGAGAGCTTGCTATAGGTCTCTTGAGCTAAGCTCCACACTGGCCCACCATCATTTCCACATCATTCTGTTGGCCAAAGCAAGTTACATGGCTTGCTTTGAGTCCAGAATCAGGGGCCGGAGCAGAACATTCCAACAACAGTGAAGGAACATGACGATGTGATATGGCACAGGGAATGTATAGCACATGCCCCACTGAGCTTGATCTTAAAGGGCCACAAGGAGGAATTGGATGAAGGAGTGCATTCTGTTCTAGGAAAGGGGAATGGTGTACGGAGAAGCCCTCAGGGTGACAGAACAGGGTGTATGAGAGGCATTGGGTAGCTCTGAATCCCTGGAATTGATGTTAGCCTGTGAGATGGAAGAGACACAGATGAGTGAGGGGTGTTGCTGCTTCTACTCAAAGAAGCTACAAAACCTGCATACAAGACACTTTGGAAGGCTGGTTAACCTTAATTTTGTGTTGTAATGTGCAATACTGTTTCTAATGTTTGCACCTAAAAAAATAACAGTGTAAACCTTTTTAATACAAATTTATTTTCTTTGCATATTTTGCAGATTTTATCCACAGTGTCTTTTTTTTAAGTCAAAAGCTGTCTCTTTTGTCGTTGAAACTATTTAATAAATCCAGAAATCTTTGTACCGATGTAAATGATTGTAGTTATTTTGCATAGTCTTTTGCTGACAAAAGACTTTTTTCATGCATATTTCTATTGGGGAGGGGTGGATTTTAATTTAATAATAGTAAAATACTTGGAATAAATTTCATATTCTTGTCATGAATATTATTTTGTAATTTTACATGGAAATATATAGTTTTATGACACTAATTGCTAAAGTTTACTTTAAGTTGACTTGTTTTTAAAGAAGAAATCCTTGTAATAGTAAAACCACTAGTTTATAATTCACAGTTTCTATGTGGAATTGTACAAGTGGGGTGTTCATATTATAATTATAAATGGTTATTTGATGTGCAAATTTCTATTTTCAGTTAATTTTATTTTCCTAATGGGGTGTTAAAGCCTTTTTTTACCCCTAAATAAAAAGAGAGCCCATGCTTTTCTGGACATTAGATAAATATCTTCAGCTTAAATTTTTTTGTTAAATAGTTTATTTCACTGTTATCTTTGAAGTATCTAAACCTCCAGCCTATCTGTTGTACTGGTAATTTAACTGGCAGGAATTGTTTCCTGCCAACTAATTCTATTAAGCAATTTTTAAATATTTATAATATTGGGAAAACATGAAAGATTTTAAGCTGCTCTGGCAAGCATGTGTCCTTGCTATAATGCTTTTCTCTTCTCTCCTGCAGGAGTTAATGAAACAGCTGAATCTAATTCAGGTGAGTGGGGATGAAATAACAATCCTTCCATTGCTTCTTCGTTACAATTTCGCCAAAGGACACAAACACTTAATCTGTGCTGGCTGTTTTTTAAAACATGCAGCTGACTTTTGATCTAAACATTTTTTTCTAATTTCCCTTGTGATTTTTTCTTTGACTCATTGGTTATTTATGTGTTGTGTAATTTCCACATTTTGGTGAACTTCCTAAACTTCTTTCTTTCTTTCTTAAAAAATTTTATTTATGGACACGTTGGGTCTTCATTGCTGTGCGTGGGCTGTAGTTGCAGCGAGCAGGGTCTATGCTTCTTTGTGGTGAGCAGGCTTCTCGTTGCAGTGGCTTCTCTTGTTGCGGAGCACGAGCTCTAGGCGCGCGGGCTTCAGTAGTTGTGGCACGTGGGCTCAGTAGTTGTGGCTCATGGGCTCTAGAGTGCAGGCTCAGTAGTTGTGGTGCACAGGCTTAGTTGCTCCACGGCATGTGGGATCTTCCTGGACCAGGGCTCGAACCTGTGTCCCCTGCGTTGGCAGGTGGATTCTTAACCACTGTGTCACCGGGGAAGCCCCCCAAACTTCTTTCTGTTATCGATTTCTAATCTCATCTCATTCTATTGGGGTTGGAAACTTATTTTGAGTGATTTCAATCCTTTGAAATTTATTGAGCCTTTTTTATGGCCTAGCATATCGTCTATTCTGGAAAATGTTCCACATGTGCTTGAGAGGGACGTGTACCCTACTGTTGTTGGGTGGGGTGTTCCATGCATGTTTGTGAGATCTATTGATCTAGAGTGTATTCACGTTAATCTTCTGCCTATTTGTTCAATCCGTTGCTGAAAACCAGATACCAAAGTCTACAACTAGTCTTATAGAATTATTTTTCCCTTCAATTCTGTTGGGTTTTGCTTCATGTATTTTGGGGCTGTGTTACCAGGTGCTTATATGTTTATAGTCGTCTTAGTGGATGGACCCTTTTGTCATCATAAAATGCCTCTCTTTACCTCTAGGAACATTTTATTTGTTTTATAGTCAATTTTGTCTGATATTAGTAGACACCATTGCATCTTTCTTATGATTGCTGTGAGAATCATATATCTTTTTTTTTTTTTTTTTTTTTTTTTTGTGGTATGCGGGCCTCTCACTGCTGTGGCCTCTCCCGTTGCGGAGCACAGGCTCCGGACGCGCAGGCCCAGCGGCCATGGCTCACGGGCCTAGTCGCTCCACGGCACGTGGGATCTTCCCGGACCAGGGCACGAACCCGTGACCCCTGCATCGGCAGGCGGATTCTCAACCACTGCGCCACCAGGGAAGCCCGAGAATCATATATCTTTTCCCATATTTTTACTTTCAACCTCATTTGTATTCTTGAATCTAAAGTATGTCTCATGTAGACAGCATATAACTGAATCTTTTTATCCAGTCTGATGATTTCTGATTTTTTTTATTGAATTGTTTAATCTACACACAGTTAATGTTATTATTGGTATAGTTGTATTTACAGCTTCCATTTTATTTTTTGCCCTCTCTCTGTCTCATGTCTTTTTTGTTCCTCTCTTCATTTTCTACTAATTTTTTGTACATCAAGTGAATATCTTCTAGTGTACCATTTTCATTTCTTTCATAATCACTATATATTTTTTAGTTTTCTTTGGCCCTAAGACTTACTATATACATTTTAACTTTTCAGAATCTTCTTCAGTTATATCTCAATCTTTTTTGTGGTGATATATAAAACACATACAGAAAAAAATCATCAAATACAAATCCACAGCCTAATAAACAATTATAAAGCAAATCACCCATGTAATTACCAGCAGCGCAAAAAATCCAACACTGCCAGCACCCACAGATACGGTCCACATGTCCATAAATGGGCAGGGCATGGCTTACTTCATCAGTTCAAGCTTAATCCTCAAAGACTGAGGATCTAAGGAATTGCAGTGAGCCTGATCCAGTCTCTCCTTTCCCCAAGAATGCAGAAGCTGTGCACTTTTTCTGCAATTACGAAGAGAGCCGAGGCAACTACCTGGTGGACGTGGATGGCAACCGGATGTTGGATCTTTATTCCCAGATCTCCTCTGTCCCCATAGGTAAGAGCTGGAAAATCGGTCCCTGAATGTAGCCTCTGTCTCTGTGTTAGTTGTGGCTCTCCAGACTTCAGCCACTCCTTCCAAGATGTGCGTCCTTGTGTGCAGCCAGACACTCCCCTCGAGGGCAGAGAAAAGGAACAAGTCATTCGTAGAGCATGTATTACTAGGAGCTTTACATGTCTTTTCTCATTTACTCCTCCCCAAAACCCTACAAGTTATGGATCTGGGTAAATATGCCCATTTTGTAGGTAGATGAGCAAAGCTTGGAGAGGAAGCATAGGTAGAACGTGAATTCGTGTCCAATGGTCAGCAGTCTTAGGATTCCTGGAAGAAGATCCTGAGGCAGCGATTTGGTGCAAGTGGTTAACTGAGGGAGAGCTCTTGGGAGAAAGGGCAGGGAGGGAGAGAGCAGAGGGCGGGGGGAAATTAAGAAGGATGAGGTCTCAGCCAGAGACCAGCCACGTCCTCATTCTCCACGGGGGTCTCTGAAGCGTGCATTGCACCCCAGAGTCGGTCCCAGACCAAGGCAAAGACCAAGGCAAGGCCTTTGGGTACCCCTGGGCCAGTCGGTCCTTGCCCATCAGCTGCCAGAAGGAAGGACTTGTGTCGTCTCTTGGGCGAAGCGGCTTCCATTCACCAGGGGCAGTTTTCCAGAGGAGGAGGCAGCTGGAGCCATTAGCAGCACTGCTCCCCCCGCCAACACACACACACACAGCAGCTGGGAGAGGGGTGGCTTGCCCAGGAAAGGTGACTTGGAGGGGCACCAGTAGCCTCCGCCTTACCAGGCTCGCCTCCTGGCCATCCAGAGCAAGGCTGTGCTGCTGCAGGAGGGCATGGCAGACAGGACAGACAGGGCTGATTGGCACATGCAGGTGGCTGCTGTTTGTAGCTTGGATGGTCGATGTTTCTTGGGTCGATGGATTACCCATGGCATCCACTGGTTTGTAGGCTGAGCGTCGGATGAAACCGGTCCCTTAGTGGATGATGCCAGACATCCTGGGCTCCCCATCAACAGCTCCCCATCCCCCTCCAAGCCCCTGCACTCAGCCGCCTGGGGTCTTTCCCCTGAGACCCCCCCTTTAGGTCTCCATGCCTCTTCTGCCTTCCCCCTGCCCAGTCCCTCGAACCTGTTTATTTCCCATTAGGATGAGATTCTATGGGAAAAGAACCTTAAAAAAAAAAAAGGGAATGGATATATGTATATACATAACTGACTCACTTTGCTGGACACCTGAAGCTAACACAACATTGTAAATCAACTCTACTCCCATAGGGGACTTCCCTGGCAGTCCAATGGTTAAGACTCCACGCTTCCACTGCAGGGACACGGGTTCGATCCCTGGTTGGGGAGCTAAGATCCCACATGCTGCGCAGTGCGGCCAGAAAATAAAAAATAAAAAGAATCATACCCTCGCCCCCCAAAAAAGCTATACTCCAATAAAAATTTTTTTTTAAAAAATGAGATTTGGGGAATTCCCTGGCAGTCCAGTTGTTAGGACTCAGCACTTTCACTGTGGAGGCCCAGGTTCGATCCTGCTTGGGGAACTAAGATCCAGCAAGCTGCACAGCGAGGCCAAATTTAAAAAAAAAAAAAGGGGGAGGAGATTCCACAGTTGGCAGATGACTCATTGTTTGGGGGAAGTTCATCATTCAGAGATCCCTTGGCCTCTGAAGGCGATTTGGAGTCTAAGATTTACAAAACCCTCTCTCCATATCCTATTGGAGTGAACGGGATAAGATCTCAAGTCTTTCTGGGACTGTGGGCCAGTCTCCTCCCGGCTAACCTCTGCGTCCTTCACCCCCCCCACACCGGGGCTCCTTCTGATTTAATCCCCAGCCAGCCAGCATCTCTACTGGGGGGTGGGGTGGGAGGATAGGGCTGGCAGTAGCTGTCAAAAGACCAGAAGTTCTAAAAAGTTCTCTCTCTGGCCACCTTTTTTCCCACATCTGTAGTCACTGAGATGATTTTTTTTAACTAATAATTATTGAGAAATTACTGTCTGTCTGGCATAGTGCCTTCCATGTTATCTCATGTAATCCCTAAGACCATCCTATACCATCGAGTCTTTTACTATCACTTCCAGTTTATTGATAGGGAGCCAGGTTTCAAGGGGTTGCAGGTTCCCCCAGCTGTCCAGGGAGCCCAGGATTTGAACCAATGACTCTGCCTCTCAAGCTGACTTCTGTAATAGCAGCCTCCCAGACAGCCGCCCCTGCCCTGCAGTACGGGGGCCCATGGCATCAAAAGCCCAGGCGTAGGATTTCCTGATCAGAGGGCCAGCTCCACTTTCATCTCTCCTTCTGAAGCCAACAGGAAATGCTGCATCTGTGGCTTAATTTGATTCCCTGAAACTGCCTTATCTACTGAGGCAGAAAAGTCATAAACACCCAGGCAGTGTGATAAAAAGTCAGAGCTGGAAGACCTCTAGCCAAAGGTCAGTTGGAAAAGCCCCCCAGAGTGTTCCTTCCTTGAGTACTGAGCACTCCCCAGCCTTGGTCCCAGCACAGCTGGGAGTGGGGCGGGGAGGGGTGGAGTGGAGAGGCAGAGGAAGAATGTTAATTACTCGCTCCCTCGTTCCTCACATCACTGCCCCAAACCGGGCTCCCTGCATCCCGCAGAGTGAAACCACAGGCTTTTGAAATCTGTTCACTCTTTGATTCCATCAGGAGAGAGTCTCCCCTGGGTGATGCTGGGTCTTTAACACCTGAATCTACACTTGTTAATCTCTTGTTATAGAGGAAATCAGGCCCCAGGTTCAGAGCCTTGGGCAGCTTTTTCACCCTAGTGATAGAAAGTGTCCGTTCAAAAGTAAATCTTTTGGTCTTGTTTATGGTTTCCTTTGCTGTGCAAAAGCTTTTAAGTTTCATTAGGTCCCATTTGTCTATGTTTGTTTTTATTTCCATTTCTCTAAGAGGTGGGTCAAAAAGGATCTTGCTGTGATTTATGTCATAGAGTGTTCTGCCTATGTTTTCCTCTAAGAGTTTGATAGTGTCTGGCCTTACATTTAGGTCTTTAATCCATTTTGAGTTTTTTTGTGTGTATGGTGTTAGGGAGTGTTCTAATTTCATACCTTTACATCTAGCTGTCCAGTTTCCCCAGCACCACTTATGGAAGAGGCTGTCTTTTCTCCACTGTATATTCTTGCCTCCTTTATCAAAGATAAGGTGACCATATCAAAAGACAACCCTCAGAATGGGAGAAAATATTTGCAAATGAAGTAACTGACAAAGGATTAATCTCCAAGATTTACAAGCAGCTCAATAACAAAAAAACAAACAACCCAATCCAAAAATGGGCAGAAGACCTAAATAGACATTTCTCCAAAGAAGACATACAGATTGCCAACAAACACATGAAAGGATGCTCAACATCATTAACTACTAGAGAAATGCAAATCAAAACTACAGTGAGATATCATCTCACACCGGTCAGAATGGCCATCATCAAAAAGTCTAGAAACAATAAATGCTGGAGAGGATGTGGAGAAAAGGGAACACTCTTGCACTGCTGGTGGGAATATAAACTGATACAGCCACTATGGAGAACAGTATGGAGCTTCCTTAAAAAACTAAAAATAGAACTACCATATGACCCAGCAATCCCACTACTGGGCATATACCCAGAGAAAACCATAATTCAAAAAGAGTCATGTACCACAGTGTTCATTGCAGCTCTATTTACAATAGCCAGGTCATGGCAGCAACCTAAGTGTCCATCATCGGATGAATGGATAAAGAAGATGTGGCACATATATACAATGGAATATTACTCAGCCATAAAAAGAAACGAAATTGAGATATTTGTAGTGAGGTGGCTGGACCTACAGTCTGTCATACAGAGTGAATTAAGTCAGAAAGAGAAAAACAAATACTGTATGCTAACACATATATATGAAATCTAAGATTAAAAAAAAAAGTCATGAAGAACCTAGGGGTAAGATGGGAATAAAGACACAAGACCTACTAGAGAATGGACGTGAGGATATGGGGAGGGGGAAGGGTAAGCTGTGACAAAGTGAGACAGTGGCATGGACATATATACACTACCAAACGTAGGGTGGATAGCTAATGGGAAGCAGCCGTATAGCACAGGGAGATCAGCTCGGTGGTTTGTGACCACCTAGGGGGGTGGGATAGGGAGTGTGGGAGGGAGGGAGATGCAAGAGGGAAGAGATATGGGAACATATGTATATGTATAACTGATTCACTGTTATAAAGCAGAAACTAAAACACCATTGTAAAGCAATTATACTCCAATAATGATGTTTAAAAAAAAGTAAATCTTTTTTTTTTTTGGCTTCTCTGCAAAGCTTGCG
Source organism: Kogia breviceps (assembly GCF_026419965.1). NCBI lineage: Eukaryota > Metazoa > Chordata > Mammalia > Artiodactyla > Physeteridae > Kogia > Kogia breviceps. The sequence goes on from NC_081323.1 coordinate 60,156,712, forward strand.
GGGATCTCAGTTCCCCGACCAGGGATCGAACCAAGCCATGGAAGCAAAACCCTGGAATCCTAACCATTAGACCACGAGGGAAATCCCAAAGTAAATCTCTTTAAATTAAAAAGTTAATTGGTTTAAAGAAAGTAGGTGCAAAGTATGCATGATAAAAAAAAATGTGATACTTGAATACTGAGGGTTTTTCTCCAAAGTCTGCTTCGTGCTCCAAGAGTCACTGATTAGTCTTTTCTCATCTGTAACAGTTTTGACTTCTAGCCTGTGTCACTGTATCTTCACATTGTTCCATCATTCAACCAGTATCTATCGGGCTGAACTCTTGGCGTCTGCCTTTGAGGGTCTTACATCTGGTCTTCTGACTTCTGTGCCTCCTACAAACTTGGCCTTCCTGCAGAAGTTGTTGCCAGGATTAGCAATAAGGAACAGAAAGCCCCCTGCACACAGTAGATGCTCAGTAAATGGCGGTAAAGGCTCTGCAGAGCCCAGGACATCTGGCTCCAGTGCTGTGTGGGCCTGTCTTACTCTTCCCTCCTCTATGATAAAAATCTCCCATTTTATCGAGCATCTACTATGTGCAAGAGACTTTGTGTTCATTATTGCTAATCCTGGCAACAACTGATCTGCTGCTGATGGACGTTAGGTTGCTTTCAAGCCTGCAGATATTGGTGAGTCACCATGAAGATAGGTGTACATAGGTTTTTTGGTTTTTGTCTTTTTTTGCCATGCCACCTGTGGCATGTGGGATCTGAGTTCCTTGGGCAGGGATCAAACCCACATCCCCTGCAGTGGAAGCACAGAGTCTTAACCACTGGACCCCCAGGGAAGTCCCTACGTGGGTTTTTATTCACGTGTAGGATAAATTCGTACAAGAGCAATTTTGCGGAATCAAAGGGCATCCTCGGCTTTGTCGCGGGGTGGCAGGCCCAGGCTGGACATAAGCAAATGTGTGCAGGTAGCACCGGTTGTGCTGGTCGCAGAGTGCAGGCAGCATCCTTCCCTCCCCCAGTCCCTGACCAAATGCCTGTTGAGATTTGACTCAAGCGGAAGGCAAGGACCACGTTTGCAATTCGTCACGCAGGCCTGGGGAACCCTCCCAACCCTGGTCCCGGGTTAGCTTTAACCTTCATTCACTGTCTGTCTCATCCAGTGTGTCTCCCACCTGAACATCAGAGTCACCCAGAGAACTAGTGGAAGATTTGGGGGCCTCACCCTGAGTGATTCTGAGTCAGGGGAATCTGGGCTGGGTCCCAGGAATTGGCCTTTGTGTGTAGAGAGTTGCAGGGTTGGAAGGGAAGGGAGGGGGCAGGCAATGGGGGGAGGGACATGGGACCCCCAGATCCGATGCTGGTCTCTAACCATATCTTCCTCTCCCCAGGTTACAACCATCCTGCTCTCATGAAACTCATCCAACAGCCTCAAAATATGGTGAGTCCCCGGGTTATGTAGTGTTCACAGAGATTCAGAGGATCACTGGGGCAGCCTTTGGAAACAGTCCATCCATTCAGTCATCCCTTAAATATTTATTGAGCACATACTATGCGCTAAGTGCTTGGTATGCCTTGGGTGAGCAAAAACACAATGCCCTGCTCCCATGGAGGCAGCCAGTTAGCCACACACATAAGTAGAGAAATGCAAACATACTAAGTGCTACAGACCGAGGCAGTCAGTGCTATGTGGGCATAAAACAGTGATAATGATAATAATGAACAATAGTTACGAGCATAATATGTGTAAACACTGTGGCTGGCACTTTACAGATTGAATATTGCCAAGTCTATGAGGCAGCTACTGTTGTTATCCCTGTTTTACAGAGGAGGGAACTGAGGCACAGAGAGGTTAAGTATTTGTCCAAGGTCACACAGCTAGAGGAGGTGCTGGGAATAAAACCCACGGGAGCTGGGCTTTTTGGGGATGGAGGGGCCGGGGGTCAGGGAAGAGTGGTCCCTGTAGGGAGAGGAGGGTGGGAGGGAGAGGTGCAGCGAGCTTCAGGAACAAAAGAGGACAGCGCAGCCAGAGCAGAGAGGGCCAGGAAGGATCCAAGTATGACTGGAGTGGCAGGCAGGGGGCAGGTGACACACAGTTTCTCATCCTCGGCACTGTTAACATTTGGAGCTGGCTTCTCCTCTGTTGTGGGCACCGTTGATGATTGATGATACTGGCTGTAACACACACACGGAGACATGCATACATGCTGAGTGTACTGTTGAATGAATTTTCCCTTGTACCCCAGTGTTTCTCAACTTTCTTTTTTCAATTATCACTCCCTTAAGGAGCCTTTTTAGACATTAGTTTCCTGTTGCTGCCATCACAAACTACCGCCAGCCTAGGGGTTTAAAACAACACACATTTATGGTTTCACAGATCTTGTGGGTCCAGAGTCTGGCCGGCTCAGCTGAGTGCTCTGCTTTGGGGCTCACGAAGCTGAGGTCACCTCTTAGCTGCAAGCTCTGGGGGAGGATCCGCTTCGGGGCTCAGGCAGGTCGTTGGCAGAGTTTGTTTCACTTGGTCCTTCCATCGTCAAGCCAGCAACGGCTGGTCCAATCCCTCTCTCTGCCTCTGCCCTTTAGCAAAGGGCTTGTGCGGTTGCACTAAGCTCATCCAGAAAATCCAGAACAGTCTCCTTTCTGCACTGAATAAGAAGCTTAATTACATCTGCAAAGTTCCCTCTGCCATATGATACTGGGTTGACCAAAAAGTTCATTGCGATTTTTCCGGAAAACCCCGAACGAACTTTTTGGCCAAACCAATATATTCACGTAGATAATAAGCGCCATAGAGATCTCTGTGCTTTCTATATCACAAGGGTAAGATGCTTTTCACCCCCACTGAACTCAACATGCCCTGACCCAGTTCCTATTCCCCCAGACCAAATTAGGCCGACGACTCCCCTTCTTTTTTTTTTTTTGCGGTACGCGGGCCTCTCACTGTCGTGGCCTCTCCTGTTGTGGAGCACAGGCTCCGGACGCGCAGGCTCAGCGGCCATGGCTCACGGGCCCAGCCGCTCCGCGGCATGTGGGATCCTCCCGGACTAGGGCACGAACCCGCGTCCCCTGCATCGGCAGGAGGACTCTCAACCACTGTGCCACCAGGGAAGCCCTCCCCTTACTTCTACAGCACATAAGTAGAATTGTACCGGGTGTGCTATTTATCACGTCTGGCTTATTTCACTCAAAATCCATGTGAAGATGCGTCCTTGGCAGCCGCAGAGGATCCATCCTCCTGGCTCTAATCATTCCATTGTGTGAACACACTGCAATTAACATCCTACCTACCGCTGATGAGCATCTGGGTCGCTTCCTACTGTGAACCTTCCAGTGTGTCTTGTGATGACACATTCACGCGTCCCATGATACAAGGCCAGTCCATCTCTGGCCATAGTGAGCGCACACAGTTGGCCTCAGCGGATGCCGCCAGACAGTTTTCCAAACTGGGCGTGGGGATTCTTCTCCCTCCAGCAGTGTGAGAGCTCCGGCCACTCCCCGCCCTCCCGGGCATTGAGTGTCATTGGGGCTTTTGTTTTTCTCAGGTGTGACATACGTGTCCACACATGACAAAGAGTGTGATTCCTAAAAAGGAAATCAAAGAAAAGCAGGGAGACTGAGAGCCCGACCATGTCAGGAGCCGACTCTCCAGCCTTAAACGTTTTCCCTTGACTCTGAACAGCAGAAGATAATAGGAAAAAACTCTCGGGTCCTCTTTACCTGTGGGTCTGCCTGCCTGGGAGGGGCCTGGGCGTGGTTCTCACCTCCAATTAGTTGACAAGTCTAGGGGCTGCTCCAGCAGAAACCGCGTCCTCCGGAGGGTGTCTGGCGAGGCCCGTTGGTGGCTCCATGCGTGTGTTTACATTCAGAGCCCCGCTTTGTTTCGAAACGTTCTGCGGATCCCAGATGCCTCAGCAGTTGGTGCTAAAAAACTGTGTCAACAAACACACCAGACACATTTGCAATGTCAGCTGCCTCCGGAGGCACAGTTGCCCAGCAGCACGTGACTTCCAGGCCCAGGGATTCTGATTTCGGGGAATGCCCTGCCCCCACCTATCCCTGCCCGGAACCTGGACCTGGGTGCCACCCTCCATCCTCCCTTCCCCCACCCAGTCCGGGGCCTGTCCTGGCTCTGCCCCCAACTTCCACCTGGAGTTTCCTCAACAGCCCCTCTTCATCACTGCCCCCCACCTCGACGTCCATTCTCACCTCCTCCAAGCCACACTCCAAACTGCGCTGTGCCTGGAACCCTCTCCTGGTACCTACTGCCTTCAGGATGCATCCCAGCTCCTCCACTGCAAGTGTAAAGCCCTTTGTGATCTGGCTTCTGCTTCTTCAGCCTCATTTCTTGACATCTGTTTGCTTACTGATGGATGGAGTACCTACTATGTGCTGGGCACTGTCCTTGGTGCTGGATTTGATGGCGAGATCACGGTCTAGATTACAGTCCAAAACAGTCTAGACGATAGTCTGGATCACAGATTAGATCCGTCTAGACCACCATCTAGACCGTAGTCTGCATCATGGTCTAGATCACAGTCTGTGCTGACGTCCTGCAGAGGGCACGGTGACGGGCACAGCCTTAGAGAAGTGACAGCTGACCGCCACAAGCTCAGCAGAGTATATCTGGGGCATCAGACCAGACGACCGTTGATTGACGTCTTGGGTCTTCCAAACCCTTAGCGGGAAATGTGCTCAGGTGGTGGTCAAGGTATTTTACCTGTCCTGGGCAGGCTCCTGCCAAGTCATTGAAGTTCTGAGAAGGGCTTATCAACCCTTTTGTACCTCGAACACATCATCCATTACTCATGTGCCGTGTCACTTGGATCCAATATCTGGGTTCCAGTTAGAACTTATTATGTCACCAGGGCCGTCTCATTACATTGCCCACAGGTTATACAATAATTATTGGGCATTGCACATGCCCAGTCATTGCAATGTGTGATGAGTGCCGACTGACATCCATGGCACCTTGGCTAGGCTGGCTGGAGGGCAGCTGGCGTGGCCAGCTAAGACATCAGTGTGGCCTCCAGGCCTTTCCACCTGAGTGATTCTGTCCTTCAAGACTGAGCTCCTACCTCATCTGTATGTTGTGTTTTCCCACTGGCTCCTTCTGAGCACCCAAGAAGGGATCCTCATTTTTGCAAATGAGGACTCTAAAGACCAGAGAGGTTAAGTGACTTGCCTCAGGTTGCACAGCCACTTAAATCAAAGCTCATTCTCTTCCCACTACAGCAGGTCTGATGGCCAGGATTCTAGAAACCTGTCCTCAATTGATTCTGCTACCCAAAGTCCCAGGTATCTTCTGTTCTTCATGAATATCACGCTTTGCCAAACAAGAATACCACCTCCACATCTTCCCTGGGCCCAGATAGGCAGTCCTGCTGCCAGCCCGGCCATCCCCTCTGTGAGCTGCTTCCCCCGCTGCCAGTGATGGCAGTTCGCCTCCACCCTGATCTCGTGCTATGCTTGATTTCTTTGGAGCCCCATTAATACCTCGAAGCCAAAACAAAAGGCCCCTCAGCAGCCCCCACAGGCCACCCAAGGTCTCCGGGCTGTGCCAAGTAAACTTGTGTCCAGCACTGACATTTTCAGATGGAGACTGCTTGCGGCATCTGGCAGAGGGTGGGATCTGAAGTCAGTAAACCTGGGTTTGAGTCGTGGTTCTGCCCCTTCCTGTCTGTGTGACTTGGGGCAGGTTGCTTGACCTCTCTGGGTCTCCGTTTCCCCAGCTCTACAATGAAAACGGTTAACTCCCTCCACCGCTTATCCTAGACCCACCTGGCTGGTCACAAAGAAGAGTCAACAGAGGTATGAGCCTGCCACGAACTCTACTGGGCCACACCAAATCCCAATGCCACCAGAAGGATGAGTGCTGGGGCCTCCCTATCCTTGGGTTTCCTCCGATGGGGTGATGCCACCATTTGGATTTGCATTGAGTTTATTACACGATTGAGTCTGAGAGAGAGAGGGGTGCCTGAGAAGTTCCCAAATCCCAGGCTCAATCAAACCTTCCATACTTTTTAATTCGATGTTTTTATTTTTATTATTTATTTATTTATTTGGCTGTGCCTCTCGGCTTGCTGGATCTTAGTTCCCTGACCAGGGATTGAACCTGCACCCTTGGCAGTGAAAGCGCCGAGTCCTAACCGCTGGACCGCCAGGGAATTCCAGACTCAGTGTTTTTATTTTTGACTAATTTCAGATTTACAAGTTGTAAAGATAGTTCCCATCTACCTTTTACCCAGTTTCCCCCAATGTTAACACCTCACCTCTCTATGGTACCCTTGTCAAAACTAAGAAATTAACGTTGGTGCATTACCTACTACAGACTTTATTCAGATTTCCCCAGTTTTTCCACTAGTGTCCATTATTTTGGTCCCCAGAATCCAATCCAGTATGCTGCATTGCATTTAGTACAATCCCTTTCTATTACCCAAATCCACTTCCTGATGACCTCATTGCTTATCCATTGAGCAGACCCCTCCCAGACTCTTCCCAATCCTTCCAGGGGGCACTGGCTAGACCTGGAGGGACTGGACCGCTCTATTCTTATCCCCATTTGCATTTCCATTTGTGTCTTTTCCATAATGGTAGACACGTGTCATCATTATACATTTATCAAAACCCATAGAAAGTACAACACTCAGTGAACCCTAAAGTAAAATGGTAACATTCTTTTCACCCGACATTTTTCCCGCAGTACAGCATCACCTTCAGTTAATGTGCCTTCGTTTACTTAACCTAATGTTGGCATTTAGAGTGGTTCTCTTTTTTGTTGTAAATAGCACTCCCTCCTTTCCTGGGTATCAGAAGCGAGTGGCTGTTTAGCATCAGGTTTGCACTGTTGATTTCCTTACAGAGGGAAATCCTTCTCTGGATGCACATCTATCAAAATGGTGTGGGGTGTGGGGGGGGAATTTTTCTAACACTGCTTTTTCATATGCAGCTCATTCATTTATTAACCAGCTCCCTCATCAGATTGCTCTCCTAAGGCTCATTCTATTTAGAAATTGCAGAGCTACTGAAGCCTCTTTTTTCCCTGTTTTTTTCTTTTTTAATTGAAGTGTAATTCACATGCGGTCAAATCCATCCTTTGCAGGTACAGTTCTGTGGGTTTCAACAAATGCATAATCTGGGAATTCCCTGGTGGTCCAGTGGTTACGACTCCACGCTTCCACTGCAGGGGGCACAGGTTTGCTATCTGCTCGGGGAACTAAGATCTCACAAGCCACGCGGTGCAGCCAAAAAATAAATAAATAAAAATTTAAAAAATTTTAAAAATGCATAATTGTACAGGCGCTGTCAAAACCTGGACATTTGCACACCCATGTTCATACTGTTCACAGTAGCCCAAAGGTGGAAGCAACCTAAGTGTCCATCAGCAGATAAACAGATACAGGAAATGTGGCAGATCCATACAGTGGAGTATTATTCAGCCTTAAAAAGGAAAGGAGGGGAAAAAAAGAAAAAAATCTGCCGTATGCTGTAACATGGATGAACCTAGAGGTCATTATGCTAAATGAAATAAGCTAGTCGCAGAAGGACACATAATGTTTGATTTCACTTATTTCCGGTGGTTAGCGTCCTCAAAATCAGAGACAGGAAGTAGAATGCTGGTGGCCAGGGGCTGGGGGGAGGGGAGAATAGGGAGTCAGTGTTTAGTGGGGGGCAGAGCTCCAGTTTTGTAAGATGAAAGAGTTCTGGAGACAGATGGTGACGATGGTTGCATAACAATATGAATATTCTTAACATTACTGAGAACTATATGCTTAGAAATGACTAAGGTGGTAAATTTTATGTTACTTGTTTTTTAACCACAATCCAAAAAAATCCAGACGCAAACCGTTCATCTCTCCAGACATTCCCCTGAGCCCATGGGTAGTCGATCGCACCCCAGCCCCTGACAGCTATGAGCTGTTTTCTGTCCCAATAGTTCTGCCTTTTCCAGAATGTCGTAGGAGTGGAGCCCTGCAGCGGGTGACCCTTTGATTCCAGCTTCTTTCACTTGGCATGGTGACTTTGAGATTCTCCCGTGTTGTTAAGTGTGTGGGTAGATTGTTCCATTTCATTGCTGAGCAGTGTTCCATGGTGTGCATATACCATGGTCTATTTATCGTTTCCCCAGTGGAAGGACATTTGGGCTGTTTCCGTTTCTTGGCAACTGAAGAGAAAAGCCACCACAAACCTTCATATCCATTCACATCTTTGTGTCTGACACATGCTGTCATTCTTCTCTTAGGTAAATACCTCAGAGCGAACTGCTGGGTCATAGGGTGTGTGTCTGTTTAACATTATAGGAAACTGCCAACGTGTTTTCCAAAGTGGCTGCACGATGTTACATCCCCACCAGCCATGAATGAGAATTCTCACCAGTAATTGTTATTGTCCATTTTTTTGTTTTTCAATCATTCTGATTTTTTTTTGAAGATTACAGATTCAGAGGGAGGTGCAAAAAATAGTACAAAGCGGTCCCATGTATTTTCCATCCAGTTTCCCCCAATGGTAGCGTCTTACCTAGTGATAGCGCAATATCCCAACCAAGAAATTGACACTTTGTTTTAAACCCAGAGCAATCCTATTGGATTTCTCTAGAAACGCAGGGAAGTATATTGTTCCCCACAGCATGGAACGCATCTGCTCTGAAAGGCATCGCCGGTGGGTGGGAGCTGGGTCAGGTCGAGAAGTCACTGCTGGTCTCCTGGATTTTTTGCAGAGCACATTCATCAACAGACCTGCCCTCGGAGTCTTTCCTCCTGAGAACTTTGTGGAGAAGCTCCGGGAGTCGCTGCTCTCAGTGAGTCCGTGGGGACAGCTTGCCACCACGAGAACCCGCCTCTGCCCTTCACCGCGCTGGCCTGCAGCTCTGATCTCCAGGAGGCTGGAGCAGCAGGGAAGGAAAGGACCGAGATCCATAATGATTAAGGATGGAATGTTTCTACTTCAGTCTTGCTCTTCATGCTGTTTCTTTCATGAAGAGTCTTTTTAATTTTCCTTTGCAAGAAAAGCTGGGAAAAAGGGAACCCGGGGAAGTTAGTATTGATGCCACAACAGGACCTTTGCCTGTGCCCTTCAGTCTTCCTTTGGGTTTCAGTTGCTACAAGGATTAGAGTCCTTCAGAACCCCGAATTCCCACCTGTAAAATGTGGGTGTCTCCGGGCAGAGGTTGCGTCAGGAGGGACGTCTGGGCTTTTCTTCGCCTTTTTTCCTCTCTGGCCTCCAGCCTGGGGCCTTTTGGGGCCTCTCGTCCACCCTCCCAGTCAGACTGCTTCCGGGACTGCATCCCTGTTTCCCTCCCAGCCTCCCACAGCCTCCAGGGCCCAGTGTACAGCCCCTGCAGAGGCCCCGCTCCAGCTGGGGGGGATGGGGAGCCCACAGCTATTTCCCTCCCCACAGGTGGCTCCTAAAGGGATGTCGCAGCTCATCACGATGGCCTGCGGCTCCTGCTCCAACGAAAACGCCTTCAAGACCATCTTCATGTGGTACCGGGTAAGGTTCGGGGCTTGTATGCATGCAACGTGCACGCGCGTGCACACACACACACACACACACACACACACAGAGGCTCCCCAGCCCCCAGCCACACACTCAGCCCTTGTCCAACTGTTCATCCCAGCTGGCCGGAGTATTGGACATCAGTGGCCATGGTCGAAATCCAGGGAGGGCCACTGCCTGGACCGGGTTTTCCAAACATCCTGGCAGCGTGTAGTGTAAAACCTCCCCAGTGTCCTTATACTGTGTTGCCTGAAATAACATACCATCTCACAGATCTTCATTGTTGCCAATAGAATAGTAAAGCAACTTATTCATCCATCTATTTATTTCATCACAAGGACAGTGAATGGTCTCATGCTTCAGTCCATACGTGTAACGTCGACGTATATGATCAGCTCTTGAGAAAGCATCCCCTCGTTGACTAGATGTTGGTTTGGGTGGAAAGTGGGAGCCCTTCCTGCCCCAGAGCGTCTCTGAGAGTTTATTCTGTTCCGTTTTATCAGAGCAAGGAAAGGGGCCAATCGGGTTTCTCCAAAGAGGAGCTGGAGACGTGCATGATCAACCAGGTGAGCCCAGCATCCCCTCCACCTCGTGCGTGGGGCCCTGTCCTCCTCAAGTAGGAGGGTGTCTTCGTTAGCACGGGCTGCCATAACAAAAACCCTAGACAGGGTGGCCTAAGCAACAGACGTGTATGATGTATTTTCTCATAGTTCTGGAGGCTGGAAGTCCAAGGTCAAGGTGCTGGCCAATCCAGTTTCCCAGGGCGGGCTCTCTTCCTGGCTTGGGGATGGCCACCTTCTCACTGTGTCCTCCCTCTGTCTCGGGGAGAGGGAGCAGGCTCTCTGGTGTCCATTCCTATAAGGGCACTAATCCCATCACAGGGCCCCAACCGCATGACCTCGTCCAACCCTAAGTACCACCCAAAGACCCCATGTTCAGATACTATTACCCTGGGGGTTAGGGCTTCAATATATGAATTTGAGGGGGACTTAAACATTCAGTCCACAACAAGGGATTCCCCAAGCATTCCAACCCCCTAGTCCATTCCCTTGGTTTCAAGGCTGGCCGAGTGGAACTCTTCCGAATAGCACTCATCAGTTTCCCAGGACAGCTGCCTGTATTTGACCTGTCTAAAGTGGCATTTCATGTATTCTCTAGAATAATCCAAAATGTCAACACAAATGTATGTGCAAGGGTATTCACCCATTGGTGTTTAGATTGGCAGCCACCTGTATATCCAGTAATGGGGAAAGATGGATTAAGTGTAGGGGTTCCAAGTGGAACCCCAGCAGTTCAGGGAGGCACCAAGGGTGCCAGTGTTGGGGTACAACAGTCGGGGGTGCAGGGGGAAGACCAAGTAAGGCTCCAAGCTTCCCAGCCAGCTTCAATCAGAGCAAGCCAGCCCTTCCCCTAAATCCCACTATGATTGAGGCAGAAGTGTATACCACTTTTAAAAAGGTGGGGGCGGGTGTTTGCAGATCAAGAGCCACTGAACTCAGTTACCCACTGTGTCCAAACACAAAGTTCTGCAGCCAGAATAATCACAAAGGGTTTCTCTTGGCCTGGAGACATGTGTGCTATAATTTAGTGAAAACAGTGGGATGTAAATTGTATAGACACTGTGCTCTCAACTATGTATATCAGCATAGGGGCACAACTCAGAGATATTGGGGGTTTGGTTCCAGATCACCCCAATAAAGCAAATATCGCAATAAAGCGAGTCACATGATTTTTTTTTAGTTTCTCAGTGCATAGAAAAGTTATGTTTATACTATACTGTAGTCCATTAAATGTGCAATAGCCTTACGTCTTTAAAAAATGTACACACGTTAATTCAAAAATACTTCATTGCTGAAAAATGCTAACCATCATCTGAGCCTTCAGGGAGTTGTAGTAGTAACATCACAGATCACCGATTGCAGGTCACCATGACAAGCAGAATAATAACCCAAAAGTCGCAAATATCGTGAGAATTACCAAAATATGACACAGAGACATGAAGTGAGCAAATGCCGTTGGAAAATGACTCCAGTAAACTTGTTCCATGCAGGGTTGCCACAAACCTTTTTGTAAAGAAACGCAACATCTGTGAAGTGCAATAAAACAAGTTGTGCCTTATATATCACATTTGGAGACTAACAAAGGAAAATGACAAGAGGGCATTCTGGGATTTGTGGGAAGAGGTCTTGGAGCTTTTCTCGGGGGGTCTCAGGGACCCAGTGGAGATCAGCCAGCCTGAGAAAATGCTGTACAACCTCCCAGAGACTCAGGAGCCCCCAAGGTGGCCTCTGCAGTGTCCCCAGCGGCTCCTGAGTCACTGGAGGCAGGTCTGATTCCCTTGCCAGCTGGAGGGTCAGAAGGCAGTGCTGCTGTGCCATTCACTTGGGGCTGGGAGAAGACTGGGGTTCATGAGTCCCTTCTGAGCTCAGGGGCAGCCCCGTGGGGAGAGGGAAAGCTGGGGGTCCCACCCTCCTGCTCTGGCCCAGCAGACCTCGTCCAAAGCCTGGGCATGTCCTGTGAGGGGCCCAGCTCAACCTCAGGTCACAGGAGGCAGGTACCACCACCAGCACCTGGCCCACCTGTGGGCTGTAGGAGCAGTCCGGGGGTCAGGGAGACCGAGACAGGGGAGTTTGAAGAACCTGCCAGTGATGGAAAGGAGAAAGGTGGGTGGTGAGGGCCCAGGGCCAGCGTGCTGGCCAACCTTCAGGCTTGACCGAGAAAAATGGGCCCACGTGGTGCAGAACTTGTGAGAAGACAGAGGTTCAGATATCTATTTCATGAAATCTCTTGATAAAAAACAAACAGAAAACACCACGTGTGGGCTGGATACAGACCTCTGGAGTCCAGTTTGTAACTTCTGCCTGAGAGGGGATCCCGGTTCTCCTGAGACTTTTGTGCTCCTCGAGGTTCGAGGGGGCCACTATGTAGGTCCCCAGCTCACAACCCTGACTGACGGCTGTTTCTTGGTTCCAGGCCCCCGGGTGCCCCGACTACAGCATCCTCTCCTTCATGGGTGCCTTCCATGGGAGGACCATGGGTAAGGAGGGCCGTGAGATCCCAAGGTGGCAGGTAGAGTAATAATAACAGCAACAACAATAGTGACAGCTGCCTCTGATCTGGCAACTTCCACGTATTGTCTCATCGATTGCATACCATTCCCTGGAGACTGGGGATGGCTGTTGCCACTTTGCAGGTGTGGAAACTGAGGCTCAGCAAGGGAAGGAACATTCCAAGGCCATGCAGTGGCAGAGCTAGGATTTGAATCCTTGTCTCTCTTCCTTCAAAGTCTGTGTTAGTCTGTGATCAGAGAGCAAAGACACACACACACACACACACACACACACACACACACACACACACAGATTAAGACACATGGGTGCCACTTCAGCTTCAGGATGTTCCCAGAACTGGGGTTCTGCAGGCACCAGGCCTCCCTGGGCTGCCCCATCTCCTCCTCAGAGACGGTCCATCCTCCTTCCCTGAGCCAACCTCTGCTCTCTGTTGTGCTGGGCTTAGGTTGCTTAGCGACCACGCACTCCAAAGCTATTCACAAGATCGACATCCCTTCCTTCGACTGGCCCATTGCACCATTCCCACGGCTGAAGTATCCTCTGGAAGAGTTTGTGAAAGAGAACCAACAAGAAGAGGCCCGTTGTCTAGAAGAGGTAACCCCCAGGTCCTCCCCTCACCTCCCCCTCAACCCCTCACCCCAAGACTTAGCCCCGGGGAAGAGGAACACACAAAGAGTTTATCCAAGGACCTGTGTGGCGCTCCCTGGGTGGGACGGAGGGACGGGGGCGCTTTGTGTCCTGATGTTCCACGTTAGGAAAGGTACTGAGACATTGGTTTTGCCACCCAGCCTCCATCACCCCGCTTCTGGTACCAACTTCTGTATCATGTGAGTTTCTCTGGGGACAAGCTTCATTGACTCTGGAGTAAGAGAAAATGAATTGATGGAAAGAATACAGGGCAGCTCATAGGAAAAACAATTCCATGGGATCCTGTAGTCCACTGTTTGTCAGTCTTCTCCAGAATCCTGGGGCTTTTTTGGGAGCCCTAGAGGTTGCAGTGGGGGCGGGGAAGGACTAAGGATGGGCAACCCTGGTCCCCGTGTCTCCACTTCAACCAGAACAGCTCCCCCTTTGATCTGTCCCCTATATTGGGGTTCCACATTGGAAGATTCTGTTGCAGGGTGGGCGGTAGTGGGGAATGGCTATCACCCTTCAGATTTGGATTTGAGCTCAAATAAGGCTGGTTTGCCTCTTAAGCTCATCATTCTTTTTAACTAATAGTTAACATCTACTAGGTGTAAAGCAAGGTGCTAGGCGCCGGGTATTTAGTGGTAAATAAAAGAGACAAGGTGATTCAGTCCAAGCAAAATAAGGCAAGCTAAATGTCACTACAGCTTTTCTAGTAACTACATTTTTTTAAAAGTAAAACTAATTGGGTGAAATTAATTTTAATAACATTTTATTGAACCCAGTGTATCGAAAATATTGTGTCAACACGTCATTAATATTTAAAAATTATTGATGACATGTTTTTATATTCTTTTTTTTTTTCGTGTTAAATCTTTGAAACACTGTGTGCATTTTGCACGTAGAGCACATCTCAGTTCGGACCAGCTACATTCCAAGTGCTTGATAGCCACATGTCTTTCCTGCGTCCTATCAGAGAATATAGGGTAGTCAGAAACACAGCACTGGACAAATAAGCAAGAAAATAGCCATATGGTGACAAATTGCAAATGACACTCTGATTGCAAAGAAAAGCTTCTTAGAGCTTCCTTGGGGCAATTGGTGAGACCGAGGCTAAAATTGCATCATCCAAATAGAAGGTTTTTCCTTAATTCTGCATAACAGAGAAAGATTGTACTTGTTACTCTATCCAGGTGTATGGTTTGGGTTTTGTCAATTATGTGTAATTATTAAACTATTAATAAAGTATCACAATTATTTTTTTATGTTTTATATATTTATTTTTATCTTTGGCTGCATTGGGTCTTCACTGCTGCACGAGGGCTTTCTTTAGTTGCGGTGAGCGGGGGCTACTCCTCATCGCAGTGCGCGGGCTTCTCATTGCAGTGGCTTCTCGTTGTGGAGCGCGGGCTCTAGATGCGCAGGCTCAGTAGTTGTGGCGTGCAGGCTCAGTAGTTGTGGCGCACGGGCTTAGTTGCTCCGCGGCATGTGGGATCTTCCCGGACCAGGGGTCAAGCCCGTGTCCTCTGCATTGGCAGGCGAATTCTTAACCACTGCACCACCAGGGAAGCCCCAAGTATCACAATTATTAGTCTTTAATTATCTGTAAGAAGATGCCCATTTTGGAGCAAGAGTTCAAGAAATATAACCTCTTGGGGAAAATAAGATGCTTTTCTCACTGTTAACAGTTAAAATTTTTTTTCTTATAATGACCTATAATGGAGGAGAATCTGAAAAAGAATGTGTGTGTGTGTGTGTGTGTGTGTGTGTGTGTGTGTGTGTGTGTAACTGAGTCATTTTGCTGTACACCAGAAACTAACACATTGTAAATTAACTATACTTCAATTTTTAAAAAGTTAAATATTTTTTTAAATTTTTATTTTTTGGCTGCGTTGGGTCTTCGTTGCTGCACACGGGCTTTTCTCTAGTTGGGGCGAGCAGGGGCTACTCTTTTTTGCGGTGCGCGGGCTTCTCATTGCGGTGGCAAAGTGATTCAGTCATATATATATGTATGTATATATATATTCTTTTTCAGACTCGTTTCTATTATGGATTATTACAAGATATTGAATATAGTTTCCTGTGGTATAAAGTAGGACCTTGTTGGTTATCTGTTTTATATGTAGTAGCTTGTATCTGCTAATGCCAAACTCCTAATTTATCCCTCCCTCCCCACACTTTCCCGTAAGTTTGTTTTTTCTATGTCTGTGAGTCTGATTCTGTTTTGTAAATAAGTTCATCTGTTTTTTTTTTTTTTTTTTCTTTTTTTCTTGGCCGCACCGCGTGGCATGCAGGATCTTAGTTCCCCGACCAGGGATCAAACCCATGCCCCCTGCAGTAGAAGTGCAGTCTTAACCACTGGACCACCAGGGAAGTCCCTGTATGGTTTTTTAGATTCCACATATAAGCGATATCATATGACATTTGTTCTTCTCTGTCTGGCTTATGTCACTTAGTATGATAATCTCTAGGTCCATCTATGTCACTGCAAATAGCATTATTTCATTCTTTTTTATGGCTAAATAATATTCCATTGTATATTTATACCACATCTTCTTTATCCATTCATCTGTGAATGGACATTTAGGTTGCTTCCACCTCTTGGCTATTGTAAATAGTGCTGCTATAAACATAGGGGTGCATGTATCTTTCAAATTAGAGTTTTCTCTGGATATATGCCCAGGAGTGGGATTGCAGGATCATATGGTAACTCTATTTTTACTTTGTTAAGGAACCTCCATACTGTTCTCCACAGAGGCTGTACCAATTTACATTCCCACCAACAGTGTAGGAGGGTTCCCTTATCTCCACACCCTCTCCAGCATTTGTTATTTGTAGACTTTTTAATGATGGCCATTCTGACCGGTGTGAGGTGATACCTCATTGTAGTTTTGATTTGCATTTCCCTAACAATTAGTGATGTTGAGCAGCTTTTCATGTGCCTGTTGGCCATCTGTATCTTCTTTGGAGAAATGTCTGTTAGGTCTGCCCATTTTTTGATTGGGTTGTTTGGTTTTTTGTTATTGAGTTGTACGAGCTGTTTGTATATTTTGGAAATTAAGTCCTTATCAGTCGCATCGTTTGCAGATATTTTCTTCCAGTCTGTAGGTTGTCTTTTCCTTTTGTTTATGGTTTACTTTGCTGTGCAAAAGCTTCTAAGTTTGATTCGGTCCCATTTGTTTATTTTTGCTTTTGTTTCTATTGCCTTGGGAGACCATCTAAGAAAACACTGCTACAGTTTATGGCAGAGAAAGTTCTGCCTTTGTTCTCTCCTAGGAGTTTTATGGTACTGTGTCTTATATTGAATATTTAAATCTTTAAGCCATTTTGAGTTTATTTTGTGTGTGGTGTGAGGGTGTGCTCTAACTTCATTGATGTACATGCGGCTGTCCAGCTTTCCCAGCATCACTTGCTGAAGAGACTGTCTTCTCCATTGTGTATTCTATCTAATGATAAGACACTATGACATTTTCAACTTCAATTCCAGGGGTCCGCAGCACCCCACATGCCCATCCTCAGAGGCTGCCCAGGAGCCTCCATGAGCCCTTGCCATGTCCCCCTTTGGAATCCAGGTGGAGGACCTGATCGTGAAATACCGGAAGAAGAAGAAGACGGTGGCCGGAGTCATCGTGGAGCCCATCCAGTCTGAGGGTGGAGACAACCACGCGTCAGACGACTTCTTCCGGAAGCTGAGGGACATCTCCAGGAAGGTCAGCACACAGGGCCAGGGCTGGACGGGACCACGGGCCATTTCCAGTTGGTTTTCCAGAGCAAAGAGTTAGCCTGGCGTCCTTGTAAACTTCCAGATGTTCAGAGGCTGCCTGTCGGCCTCACGAGTAGAGAAGTTGGGGGTGAGGGCAGGACAGGGGATTCTCCCCTAAAATCTTATTCCAAAGTCAGCCTCCGACCTGCTGTCTTAGTCGGGGACGCTCCCCATCAAGAGAACGTCCTGGGGAAAGCCTCAGCCTTCCTCCCTCTTTTTTCTAGCGATCCCACCTCATCTTTCAGCCCATTGTGGTCCACAGTGAACAGAAGCCAAATGAACAAACCATGTTAATATCATGTCTATTTTAATGTCTTGCACGTATAACTGGCCCCGTCCAAGCAGTCAGTTCACAGATAAAGGTGACATGACATGAGTTGATTTAAACACAAATGCTAAGTAAATCATAGTTCGGGTGATGAGCAGAGCTGGCAAACGCTGCAGCGGAAGTTTGGGAAATGGGGCTGCCTTACAGTTGGAACACGCTTCCTTCTGAGCAGGTCAGCTTGCTCAGGGACCGAAGCCAATGGTTCAGGGAGCATTTGATGTTCCGGTTTCGTACCGGCTGAGCAGTCTGAGGCCACGTGCAGACACAGCCCTGCTGGAACTGCCCTCCCGCCACCTTAGTTTGGTTTTGCACAGCCCAAGAACACGGGCTTGGTTTGAGGTTCAGAAAGCAGTGTCTCTTGGGCTGGATTTGGGGGTCCGAGGTGGGCGAGTTGCGCTGGGTGTTTATTTCCCCTTCATTCCATCCCGGCCAGCACGGCTGTGCCTTCTTGGTGGATGAGGTCCAGACTGGAGGAGGCTGCACCGGCAAGTTCTGGGCCCACGAGCACTGGGGCTTGGATGACCCAGCGGACGTGATGACCTTCAGCAAGAAGATGATGACCGGGGGCTTCTTCCACAAGGAGGAGTTGAGGCCCAACGCTGTGAGTGTGGACCTGCCTGCCCACCCGTCTCTCCTGCCCAGGGCAGGGGAGGGAGGCGGGGCAAGGGGCATCGACTTCTCATTACTGCTTCTTTCTCACCAACAAGGAACTAAGTGAATACCTAATGTGTCACAGAGGTTTCCTAAAGCCTAATTCTTATCAATTTAATTTAAAGCCAATGATTACGATTACCCCAGCTCTCTCTGCAGGGCTGACTTCATAGCAGTCCATTGTCAGGCTTCTATTTTTTTGCTTTTTGCACAAGCAAAAATATTGTTATTAGCTGCTGCTGTGGATGGAGCATTTGCTCTGTGCCTGGCCCAGTTCTAAGTATTCCTCTTGTACTTTTAATCCTTACAACAGTCTAACGAAGTAGATGGTATTTTTCTCTCCCAATTTGCTAATGAGGAATCAGGCACAGAGAGGTTAAGTAAGTTGTCTAAGGTTACACAGCCTGTTAAGTGACAAAGTCAAGATTTAAACCCAGAGCTCATACTCTAAACCATTTTACTGTACTGCCACTTGTACATATGGATTCTTATACACACACACACATGCACAGAGTCATCAAGGGCCCAGGATCGTTCCTTCCACCATTCCTGCATGTAGCTTCTACCCTCAAGGTCACTTCATGATCCAAAATGGCTACTGGAGCACCGTCTCAATTTGACGCAGTAGGAAGGAAAAAGGAGGGAAGGATAAAGTGGCCCTCTTCTTGTCTTTAAGCAGCCTTCCCAGAAATCCCACAACTGAGACTGTCAGTTGTGGGATTCTGTTTCTACCAATTTTGTTTCTACCACTTTTGACTAAGATCTGGTCACATGGCCACTCCTAGTTGCAAGAGAGGCTGGGAAGTGTGTTTTAGTTGGCTGCATTGACACCCTGAACGGGGAGTAAAGCGGGTGTTCTTTGAGGGTCAGACTGCCACCAATCCATGCCTGACTCCACCTCCTAAGGGCTATATTTTCACAGACAAATCACTCAACCTCTCGGCACCTCAGCTTCCTCCTTTATAAAATGAGGATCACAGTAATTAGGGCTCAACCGTCTCGATTTCCCCAGGACTGAGGGATTTCCCAGGACCTGGACAAGTTGGTGTCCCTAATAGTAGTACCTGCCTACAGGGTTGCTGTTACGGAGAGATTTTGGTGAGACCATATGCGTTATCCTCCCAGCACTTAGTAGCTACTCGCTGGGTTAGTCTCTCTCCTCTTAAATGGGGAGAAGTGTGTCTGAGGGTGTGCCTGGAACCCTTCTGATGCCCCGTGTCTTGTTCCAGCCTTACCGGATCTTCAACACGTGGCTGGGGGACCCGTCCAAGAACCTGCTGCTGGCTGAGGTCATTAACATCATCAAGCGGGAGGACCTGCTGAGTAACGCGGCCCACGCTGGGAAGGTCCTGCTCACGGGACTGCTGGACCTCCAGGTACTCCGCCCGGCCCCGCCCCGGCCCTCCCGGATCCCCATCCACGGCTCCCCACGGCCCCCGCGGGCAATAGCTGAGCTCTTCAGTGTAGCATCACACCCGCTGCCCCAGCGATTTTGAATAGGCTGCGCCATTTCTGTAGGGGGTGCCTTCCCACCACTCCGTCCCAACCCCGTTCCCAGTTCCTGAACTCCCGGTTTTCTGCTGACACTGAGTTCAGGCATCCCTCCTTTGAGAAACCTCCCAAGCATTCCCTGTCTCTCGTTCCCACCCATGTGCCCACTATTCCCTCCTCTGGACCACCTTCTACATCCTGATCACTCCATAGCAGTGGTTGATCTCCAGGGGGATAGATTGCTAGCTATGCACATAACTTCAAAGGTCCTAGTACCCGTACTAAAAGTGAAAAAGAAGGAGCTGAAATTAATTTGAATAATATATTTTACTTAACCCATCATATCCAAAATATTATTTCAACATGCCACCAACATATGCAATAATTCAATATTTCTTATTCTTTTTCTCATAGTAAGTCTTTGAAATCCAGTATGTATTTTACACTTACAGTGCATTCCAATTTGGACTCACATTTCACCAGCTACATGTGGCCACCTCATTGGAGAGTAGAGCTTTTTATTATAATTATTTGTCTTTGTTATGTCTACTCCCTGCCCAACACGCTCTCCTAGATTTGGGGATGGGGGATGCTGCCGGGAGGAACCACAGTGTTTCCAGGACTGGCCAGCCCAGCCCAGGAGTTAGGAGGAGAGATGACCCTCCCCAGAGGGCTGGATACAAAGAGCCATTCCCCCAGGAGCTTGAAGCATCCAGTCACCAGTGAGCTGAGCAGATCCACTGATGGTGATGGTGATGGTGAAATGAGAAGGGATGGTAGTGATAACAGCTTCCATTTACTGAGAGCCTGCTCCTGCCAAGTTCCGTAATAGGGGATCTCACACACTCTTAAGTCCAGTGGTAATGCTGTGGGTGTAGATACCACTATGATCCTTATTTTACAGATGAGGAAACTGAGGTGTAGCGGGTTATTAACTCACCCAAAGTTACACAGCTTCCACTGGGGTTTGAACCTGATTCTTGTAGCCTTCAAAGCCCATGTTCTTTTTTTCTTTTTTTCTATTTTTTGACGGGATCTTAGTTCCCCAACTAGGGATCGAACCCAGGCCCCCAGCAGTGAAAGTGCGGAGTCCTAACCACTGGACCACCAGGGAATTCCCAAGCCCATGTTCTTTTTTTTTTTTTTTTTTTCCAAGCCCATGTTCTTTGCCAGCGTTTACCTCTCTGACATGATCAAGGACATAACAATAATTATTATTATTGTTTATTATTATTATTTCCATTAATTGAGAACTTGCTCTGTGCCAAACATTGTGTTAAGTGCCTTATCTCATTTAATCCTCAGAATAGGATTGCTGCAGTTAGGGGGCGGGGGGAAAGCAGGTCCCCCCTGCAGTTAAATTTAAATTTCACAAGTCTGAAGCCCAGGAGGGAAAGGCAGACACTGGACTTGGTTCCAGTCACAGGGCAGAG
Source organism: Kogia breviceps (assembly GCF_026419965.1). Lineage (NCBI taxonomy): Eukaryota > Metazoa > Chordata > Mammalia > Artiodactyla > Physeteridae > Kogia > Kogia breviceps. The sequence continues at coordinate 60,177,555 of NC_081323.1, forward strand.
GCAGGAGCTTGTGGGACCACCATCTTCCTCTCCCAGGCAGGGATGCCAGATTTAGCAAATTACAATACAGGACACCTGGTTAAATTTAAAAGATGGCAACTAATTTTTTTTTTTTTTTTAGCGTACGTATATCCCATGCAATGTTTGGGACATATGTATACTAAAAAATTAGAAGTTGCATATCTGAAATTTAACTGGGTGCCCTGTTTTTCTTCTGGCACCCTTACACAGAACAACTTGAAGTTAGGAAACTATAATTATCCTCATTTTCTGGATGAGAATGGGAGCTTTAAACCCAGATCTGCCTGATTGCAGACTCTGAAGGGGCAAGTGTGGCTGTTGAGATAGCTGAGCACCTCTAACTGTGCCGTAGCTCTAGGGGGAGTTTCTTTTTCTTTTCTTGGGCTGGATTTGCATTTAGACTGAGGCTGGGCAGGGGTAGGTGCTAGGAAAAGCCTCTGGGAAGGGTGGAAGGATTGGGCCCTTGCCTCCTGTCAGTGTTCCTTCCCCTGTCACCAGCATGGCAGGAGAAATGTCAGGCACTTACTTATGTTCCCTGGTGGGACAGTGGCACCCTGCTTGCAGTTGTTGGTGCTGGAGTATGGGACGTGCCAGGGCCGGGCTCGGCAGGGATCTTGTTGTTCTAAGGCTATCACAAACACAGGCCGCCCCTGTCCTGAGTGGCCATGAGGTCCATGTGGGCTGATGGCTGCCTTCCTTGGCTTTGATGCCGGCCTTGTGTCCCCACTGCAGGCCCGGTACCCCCAGCTCATCAGCAGAGTGAGAGGACGAGGCACCTTCTGCTCCTTCGACACGCCAGATGAATCCATACGGAGTAAACTCATTTCAGTAGCCAGAAACAAAGGTAAGGCAGCCAGGGGTACCCACATTTCCTGGTGGGGGGCCCGGAGGGAGGGGGAGGGGAAGGTGATTCACAGGACTAAAAATCGTCTGAATTGCCTTTCTCAATAGAAGGGAAAGTTACCAGGGAGCTTTCCTTATACATGTATTCATTGAACAATATTCGCCGAGAAGGTGAGGGGTACCCACTCTGGAGAGGGCCAGGAGAGCCAGGGTCCCTTCCTCCAAGGAGCCTGCAGTCTAGCAGGAGGGGTGACATCAAAAGAATCTTCCGTAAACAATCTACTACTGTTCTAAGTCCTAGAACAGAGGAAAAGGAGCTAGAGAACGAATAGCTGGGGAAAATGTCCAGGAAATCAGGGAAGGCTTCCTTGAGGAAGTGGCATTTTACCCTACATCTTGCCGGATGAATAGGGATTGGCCAGGTGAAGAAGATGAGAAGGAGCATTCCGGGCAGGGGAAGGGATGTGTGCCTTTAGCTGGGCGGAATGAGGCATACAGAGGGAGAAAACAAATGCATGGAGTGTAACGAGGGACAGACAGGTGGCAGGAGGTGAATCAGATTCCCGTCAGCCTGGGGATGAGGTTCGAGATTGTGGGCTTTCTCCTAAGAGCTATAGGAGCCATGGAAGTTTTTAGTGGGGCAGATCAGAGAGCCTACTGTGTGTCAAAGCTGGCGTCTTTCACCTGGACCATCTTAGAGAATCCTGCAGCAGCCCTGAAGGGCAGGGGTAATTCGCCTCCTCTTGAGAATGAAAAAAACTGAGTCTCAGGAGATGCTATACAACCCAGCCAAAGAGCCCCATTTAGTCAAAAGTGAAATCGCCCTTTAAAAGAAGCAGATTCCTGGGCTTCCCTGGTGGAGCAGTGGTTGAGAGTCCGCCTGCCGATGCAGGGGACACAGGTTCGTGCCCCGGTCCGGGAAGATCCCACATGCCGTGGAGCGGCTGGGCCCGTGAGCCGTGGCTGCTGAGCCTGCGCGTCTGGAGCCTGTGCTCCGCAACGGGAGAGGCCACAATAGTGAGAGGCCCGTGTACCGCAAAAAAAAAAGCAGATTCCAAGAATTCCCTGGTGGTCAGTGGTTAGAACTCCACGCTCTCACTGCCGGGTCCCCAGCTTGGATCCCTGGTTGGGGAACTGAGATCCTGCAAGCTGTGCAGCGCGGCCCCCCCAAAAAAACAAAACTCAGATTCCGTCCTTCATAAGCGCTACTGACCTGCCCACACTTCTGTAATTTACTTCTTATTTTCCTTCCCCGCCACACCACGAGTTTCTGGAAGGCAAGGACTTTGTGTCAGGATTTCTCAATCAGCAGGCCTAGTTCAGGGGCAGCAGAGCTGGCATTCAAAGTTGGAAGGGAGGGAGGGAAGAGAAGGGTGGGTGAGCTGGCTGATGAGAGAGAACGGGAAGGAAGGCTGGCCGGGTGGCTGGAAGGAAGGACAGAACGGTTCGGACGGATGGGGCAGCCACCTGTGCGACCCCGCCCGGCTCCCAGGCCTGTGACTCCGAGCCCAGGCCCCTAACCACCCCCCCGCCTCTCCTTTTAGGCCTGATGCTGGGGGGCTGCGGCGACAAGTCCATCCGCTTCCGTCCCACACTGGTCTTCAGGGACCACCACGCACACCTGTTCCTCAATATTTTCAGCGACATCTTAGCTGACTTCAAGTAAAGAAGCCATTTCCTCCACGGTCTGAGGAAGCCCTGATCTCACCCCTTGTCAAATTGATTAGTTTGCCTAATTCATGTTTTCACTTAAAGTACCAGAGGTGAATGCATAAACTGGAGGATTATTTGTGGGGAGGGGATGTTTTTCATGGCTTGGGGGGAGGGGAGGGGCTGGTTTGCTCTCTCCCTGCAGAGCCAATGGTGCACATTGGTTTTAAGTCCAGAAATTCTGCTTGAGCCCTGGACGTAGTCTTAGTTTGGGCCCCGAGGGTCCTGGCCAGGTATCTGCCACCCTCGACCCCAACGATACCTTTGGAAGCCAGTCAGGGAATGATACCTGCTCCTGGGGCTGGTGGCTGCGACTCCTGGGTTCTGTCCCCTCAAGTGACGCGTTCTGAACGGGGAGAATGCTGGCTCCTCCTGCCCTATGCAAACAGACATGCTTCCCCCTCGCCCCCAGGCCCTGAAGCTCTGAGCGCGTCCCATGCGTGGTCCAGTGACGGGCAGGACAGAGCATATTAAGACAGGAGAGTAGGGACACGGGATTGAGCTTGGGGGTGTGGGAAGGGGTCTTCTGGCCTCCCGAAGAGTAGGGCCACTCCCCCAATCCATCCGGGGATTCCTCTCCAAACTGTGAATTCTCGCCTTCATGGGGCTTCGTCCTGGGAGAATCTCTGGGTGGCATCGCCGACAGGTCTTACTCACCACCCTCGTTCCCCAAATTCCCTCCCTCCCATTAAATGTCAGCCCACACCTCTGTGGAAGGAAAGCTATGCCCGATCATCCCAGGGACACACGCCCAGGAGCATAAGCCCAGGCCTGGGACAGCAGAGACCCCTCCCCCTGTCCCCAGGGCACCTGGGGTCTGACCTTGGACCCCTCACTCTGGGACCCTTTCTCTAGCCTTTTGCTCATCCACCTCTGCTCCACTTCTGAGCTGTCCCAGGAACGGCTTTGCTGCTACGTCAAAGCTGGACCAGGTGTCTTCTTGCTGGAGGCATCATGAATTGAAGGCGCCAGAGCTCCATGCAGGAAAAAGTAGCCTGTTGGTGCAAGGTGGCTTCCTTGTCGTTACCCCTCCAAGTCAGAGATTTTCCTGCCAGGAGTGACTGTGAGATGACCAGGCAGGTGATGCTTAGAGGCTTAATTGGATGATGGCTGAGGCTAAGGGGGTCTCTGCTGGAGGCGAGACAATTTTGGAACTGATTTGACCTCAGATGCTCCTAAAAAGAGCATTTGGTCATCCTCCAGCAATGAGTGTTGTTTAGCGGGTAAATGAAGGAAGTCTGTCCAAAAGGAAGCCACTTGGTCTCCTGGTGCCTTGGTTGACTATTTTGGGAGCCGGGCAGATCAAGATTCTCAGTTCAGCACTTTTCTCTTTTAATAACTGACCATCCAAAGATCTCAAAGTGGTTTGGTTTTTTTCTGCTTCTGCTTTTCAGCAGATTTTGGTCATCATTCTATTTTTGCCAAGAATGAAAGGCAGTCACGTGTTTAACAGATGAGGGGGAATCCCCGAATCCCAGTTCACCCTGCATTCCTGCACTCAGTGCTAATCCGTTGCTTTTAAGGAGCTCTGCCATGTCCAAGGGCATTCTCACTGCCAACTAAATGGAGCCTCCCTCTCTCTGCAAGCTTTCAGTCATTTGTATATTCATTTATTTATCCAATCATTCAATCATGAAACTTGCATTAAATACCTGCTCTGTCCCAGGCCCAGTGCTAAGCACTAGAAATCCAAAGGTGAAATAAAACCTAGTCCCTGCTCTCAAGCGACTCACATCCCACTGGGGACAACAGACTCTTAAACCAACAATTAATGCCATAACAGTCGTATTTGTAGGAACATCAGGAAATCAGAGGGAGTGGCCCGATCCACCTAAGGGTCAGAGGAGGTTCCAAGGAGAAAGCGACATTTGAGCAGGATTTTGCAGGATGAACAAGAGTTCACCAAGTAGACAAGACAAGGTAGAGTGTTGCAGAAAGGGAACAGCATATGCAAAGACACATGAGTTCACAGCCTCACACTTTTCACTGGGGATCCAGATTCCACAGGCAATATCCCAAGATTCAAGGCCTTATTTAACAAACAAGCAAAATGCAAACCAAACCATAATTCATGTATGCTTTCTCCTGAGAACTTTAGCATTGGATCCAAACATACAATGAGATTCCTGGAGTCCAAAAGGTTTTTAAGCCAGGGCACAACCGGAAACGTTGCCTCTCTTTGGTGGAGAGAGTGGCTCCAATATTTTGTTCTCTCCCCACAGGGCACTGACAGAGAAATGAAATCTTTTTTATCTGGAAAGTCATTTCCAGACTTATTCACTCCTTACCAAGGGAAGTTACTTATAAAAGTTTTTAAGCCATTTATCAGCCAGTCCTCGTTGCCTCAGGGCATAGTGAGTTCCTGAGACGTTCTCTTTTGGAGGTGGAGGTGGAGTTGCGCGGAATTTCAAGGAAAGCATTCTCAGCAGCGCTCAAGAAACTTGCCAGAGGTTGGTGAAAACACAGGGAGCCCGGAGGACAGGGTGCTGGCTCAGGCAGAGCCCACGCAGAAGAACTTCTGTGGCTGACGGTCCGGAAACGAATCCATCACACATTAGTGCCATAGAGTTTAGTAAATGTCGCTAGCAAATCTCATCACTTTTACAGAAAACAAGGTCCAGTCATAGCAAATCTTAGCACATCCTCACTTTTATTATAAATGGGTGTTTTTAAAATAATTTTTACTGACACTCAGTAACCATGTAAAATCGTGCACAACATTAATATAATCTGTATATCTATACCTGTCTATATCTATCTGTATATCAGCTCATGGTAGAGAAACCATAGCTAGGGAGCCTCGCCAACGTACACATACAAAGTGATCTTGTTTACAGTATTCTGTTGACAGTGCCAATAAATGATAAAGAAATTAACACGTCACAGTGTAACTGATGACCATATGCACAATTCCATGAACTCAGTCTGTTTCCTGTGTTAATCAGCATTCTTAAATTAAAAACAAAATATTTATAATGGAAACATCAGAGTAAATGTGGCCTTTTTGGTTGGAAATGGTTTTGGTAAGGACTTATTTCACAAGTTCTTATGAAGCTCCTATGATTAAGCACCTCTTAGGGATGTCTTGGGGAATTCTCTACCTGTGTTAAGTCTGCCTTGGGCTTAGAAGCCTGGTGAGGCCATTCAGTTCATCAGAGTTCATCCAAGACATGCCATGGGGCTTCCCTGGCGGCGCAGTGGTTGAGAGTCTGCCTGCCGATACAGGGGACACGGGTTCGTGCCTCGGTCCGGGAAGATCCCACGTGCCGTGGAGCGGCTGGGCCCGTGAGCCATGGCCGCTGAACCTGTGCGTCCGGAGCCTGTGCTCCGCAACGGGAGAGGCCACAGCAGTGAGAGGCCCGCGTACCGCAAAAAAAAAAAAAAAAAAAAAAAAAAAAAAAAAAAAAAAAAAAGACATGCCATGTAATGGGGATGGACAAGGTGTGGTCCTTACCCTCAGCTCACCTTCCAGTGGGGCAACAGTCATAGCAACCCAGCGTAAGGACCAGGATACAGGAGGATATTGTACATGAACGAAGGATAGGCCCAAGTCAGGGTGGAGGTTAGGCCTCTGATTTTCAACTTCAAGGTTGAGTGGGAACTGCTCCAGTAACTCAGAGGAGGGGTGGAAGGCATTCCAGACCAAAACAACAGCTAGCTGAAGGCATGAAGCAGGATGAGGCAGGCATTTGCACAGCGTTCAGCATTACTAGATCACAAAGACAAGGAGAGCAGAAGAGCCTGGAGACCAGGCCAAAGAAACAGGAAGGGCTCGGATCTGGAGGGCCTTCTGTGCCAGTCTGGGCCTTCCATGAACTGATGGAGCCACCAAAGGTTTGGAGCAGGGCGGTAATCCAACATGCATTCTAGAAAGGATGTCCTGATTGTCCACTGTGAACAACAGAGAGACCAGGTGATCGGCCGGGAGGCAGGTGCAGCGTGGGAAGGCACGGAAGAGATGCTGAGTCAGCACCTGTGGAAATGAACTGGCTCTTTGGTCCTCCTGGTGTCCTGACCCAGAACCGGGGGTCGTGAGCTCCTGACTCACTTCTGCGCCCAGCTGTCTCAGTGGCCCTCCATGGCCCTTCTTTTTCTCACCTGGAAAACGTATGGTTTGGACCACGTGATTTCCCAGGTTCCTTTCGGACACCAAACAGGTCTATGAAATAACTGACTAGGAAAGCAATATCTACCATTAAATATGCTTTTAAGAATAATCACATATAGTGATAATATTTATCATTTGTTGAGCATCTACTATGCACAAGCATATTCTGCTGGGGCTTTGTAATGTTCACAACACACCTACGAGCTACGTATGCGTCTGCCTATTTGTAAGAGGAGGAGCCTGATGCTCAGAGAGATTGGGGAACCTGCCCAGCATCACACAGCCTGGAGGCCAGGATTTGAGACACACGGGTGTGTGTGAATGAGCACATGCAGTGAGCATGGGGTTGGTTGAGGATCAACCACTCAGGACTCTTCTCACCACCAGCCTGGCCACTGGCCTGGGAAAGTGAACTTGAACTTGGTCAGCATTAGTGTGAGCTCCTAAGCGTATATCCCTAAGGCAGATGGGTGGAAGGTGCTATGACCTTTGTTAAAAACAGTCACTGTTTCCATTTTCTGTCCTTCTTCCCCCTTCTCCACCCCCCGGGGAGGCAGGACAAGGCAGTAGAATGACCTAACTCTGCTGCTTTCTAGCTGGGTGACCTTGAGTAAGTCACTTGACCTCTCTGAGCATCACCTGCAGAGAGTGATCATAGTAAAGCAGCTGACACTTATCGAGGGTTTCCCTGGACCAAGCGCTATTTTTAAGTGCTTTTCATGTAGTAAGACAGCCCCTTCAACTACCCTCGGTGGGTGCTTTTATTATCATTAATTCACAGATGAAGAAACCAAGGCACAGACAGTGATTATATTACTGCCCACAGTCACAGCCTGGGAGTGGCAGGGCTGGGCTTCAAGCAGGTAGGAAGTCTTGCTTCCAAGCCACATGCTTCACCCTACACCTGCGACCTCTCTCTGGTTCTCCAACTCCAACAGATGCTGGGAGGATTCAAGAAAATCGCATAATCAGGACTTCCCTGGTGGCGCAGTGGTTAAGAATCCACCTGCCAATGCAGGGGACACAGGTTCGATCTCTGGTCTGGGAAGATCCCACATGCCGCGGAGCAACTAAGCCCATGCACCACGACTACTGAGCCTGTGCTCTAGAGCCCCCGTGCCACAACTACTGAGCCCATGCACCACAACTACTGAAGCCTGCGTGCCTAGAGCCCGTGCTCCACAAGAGAAGCCACCGTAATGAGAAGCCCGTGCACTGTGACAAAGAGTAGCCCCCGCTCACTGCAACTAGAGAAAGCCCATGCACGCAGCAACGAAGACCCAACACAGCCAAAAAATAAAACTAAATAAAATAAAAAATCATGTAATCATCTCCTGACTTGTGGTAGGTGCTTAATACATGATGGTTCCTTTTGCCACTTGATCTCTGTGAACCTGGCTCACATATAGTTCTAAAGGTTAAACCTACTTCGCAACACGGGGACAAGTCCCACCAGATCCCAGAGTAGATTACAACTGTTAACCAGTAAAACATGTTTTGTCACTAGAGTTGGTACAAACGTGGCCAGATGGTATCGACCCTGCCTGATTAACCTTCATCAGGCATGATTTTATGGTTGAATGAATGCTGCAGGATCAAAACAGGGCCATAAAAGTTGGAATCTGCCCAGGTCTCAAAGGGACCCAGTGGCTTTCCATTTGGGGACTCACAAGTCCTGAATTCTTAAAGCAGCCAAGGGCAAGCTCCTAGTTATTTGGCTAACTGACCCTAGGCTGGCCCCCTGCAAGCAGCTAAGCCCATCATATCTGTTCTGGGAAGTGCATTAAACATGCTTATTTATGATGGGCTGGGGGTGGGATATCTGGGCCTATGACCAGGTAAGGCTCAGTTCTGGTAACCGGTGTAGGAAGGACAACGGCTCCCAGCCATGCACACTGTGAATGTCCCCAGCTGGAGCAGACCTCACCATGGTCTGGAGGACTACCTGTCTCAGCTCAGGCTGCCCTAACAGAATATCAGAGATGGGGCAGCATAGACAGCCAACATTTATTTCTCATGGTTCTGGAGGCTGGAAGTCCAGGGTTGGGTCCTTGGCGAGGGTCTCTTCCTGCTTGTGTCCTCACATGGCACTGATTCCATCGTGGGGGCCCCACTCTCATGACCTCATCTGACTCCAATCACCTCGCCAAAGCCCCATCTCCAAACACTATCACATGGGGGGCTATGGTTCAACATATGAATTTTAGGAGGGGATACAAACATTCAGTCCCTAGCAACTACCATGTGAAAATGGACACGCTACAGGTTACCCCATTTCCTGCATCTAAATAATACACAGCCCAGGGCAGGTGGGGTGCCCAAAGTCCACATGGTTCTCAGCGGATGGGAGTGAAAACCAGTCTACAAAATACAAACACGGTTGTATCACTAATAATTTAATGACTGTTTCCTACTGTCCACCCAGCTTCCAAGTCCAGAATGGAGATTCATGGTTGAGAAACTTTTCTCTTTACCTCGAAAGCTGGCAGGAGGGGGAAAGGATGGCAAAAGAGATTGTGTTTATTACAGCATTTTACTTCATTTGTTAAGATGGATGACATGCTCGTTACGGAAATTTTAAACAATACTAGAAGGCCATAAAGTTCAAAGTAGAAGTTTTCCCTCTATCTCATCCACCTGAATCTTCTCCCCAGAATTAACCACTGTGAAAAATTTGGAATGTGTTTTTGAACGTCACAAATAGGATCATACAGAACTATATTGTTCTCTGATTTGCTTTTTCCACCTAACACTACCCCATGATTATCCTGTCACATCAGCAGATATGGTTCAACCTCACTCTTTTTAAGGGCGTGTAATATTCCATAGCTTATTTAACTGTATTGCCTACTAATTGGCAACTTAGTTTACTTCCTGTTGTTGTTGTTTGTTTCACTATTAGAAACATTCAGTGAACATCCTCATATACATGCTTGGGTATTTCTACTAGATGATTCTTTTGGAATTATTTTCAAAGGGGGAAATCACCAATATAACCACACACCACCTGAATCTAAAGACCGTCTCCATTTTCTGAGAAGCTGCTTGACCATCAGAGAGCCACGGCTCTTGGGAAGGCTCAATCCCACACAATGATTCTCAAAACCTGGGGTGCCTTGGAGTTACCTGGGAAGCATCAAAATACAGATGCCCAGCTTCTGCCCAACCAGAATCTGCAGGGTTGAGGCACAGGTGAGTTTTGCTGTTTTTGTTGTTGCTGATCTGGAGCATGGGAACTGGGGACTACTGCCCTGCTGGTGCACTGCAGAAACCCGAAACTGTTTCCCTTGTCACATGTAATTTTAGCTTGGAAGTAAAGGGATAGAATAATGCATTTGCTCTGTGTGCCCTCTGCTGGTACTGCGTGAGCAAACCACACATCCGAGTGGAGGCTCTTTTGTGCCAGAGCGGTGAGAATCGGGGCTGTCACCTCCCACTGAGCTGACACTTCTGGGCAGTGATTGTCAAATCAGGCTACGCAAGAGAATCCCCTCTAGGGAAACTGGTCATGGGCCTGGGCAACAGTATTTTTTAAGAGGTGTCCAAGTGATTCTACACACGGAGCCCAGGCGGAGAACCTATTCTGTAGGAAAAACAAAAACAAAAAAACTGGCCCAGGAACACAGGCATGTGTCATTCTGGTGTCGTCCACCCTGTTCATCTATTTCAGAAATTCCCAGCATGGCTGCATAGCAGAATCAGCCTCAAGCTTGACAAAAAGACAGATTCTGGGGATCCACCCCAGACATAATCAGAATCTCCAGGGGGGTGAAGCTCACTCAGGTAAGTGCTTACAGGTAGCCCAACAGGCCTATTTAAGTTAATTTTTGGTTTTAATAAGTCAAGGTCAGATCATTAATCCCTCTTAAGACATTTTATAGGCATAGACTGTGTCTTTGAGAGAAGAGGTTCACAGGAATTGAAGTCACTGACAAGCAGGTGAGGGAAAGGTAGGGAAGGGAAACAGCAGCTCTACAGATAATTATATAATCGAGTCTTCTATATAATTGAATCCTCAGTACAACTTCTTGAGGATAAATAGTAACACCCCTGTTATACAGAGAGAGAAACTGGAGAGAGACAGATAGACACTTCTATGTAGATACCTAGGGAGAAAGACTTTTAGGCAGAGGAACTGTCAGTGCAAAGGCCCTGAGGCTGAGGGGTCCTTGATTATTGGAGGAAGAGCAAAGGAAATATAGCTAACTGAAGTGGTCAGTGCAGAGTTGTGGATGAGGGAAGAAAGCTGGGGGCAGGAGCGGGGCCAGGCCATGCTGGGCCCTGTAGGTCACAGTAAGGACTTCAGCTTCTACAGCAGTGATGTGATTCTCTTTTTTAAACGGATCACTTTGGCAGGACTTCCCTCGTGGTCCAATGGTTAGGACTCCGTGCTTCCACTGTAGGGGGCATGGGTTCGATCCCTGGTCAGGGAACTAAGATCCTGCAAGCCACAAGGTGCGGCAGAAAGGAAGGAAGGAGGGAAGAAAGAAAGGAAGGATTACTTTGGCTGCTGCGAGAACAGACTCTAGAAGGGCCAGGATGGAAGCAGCAGGTTGCAATAATCCAGAGGTTATGAGGGCAGCTTGGATCAAAATGGCAGGGCTGGAGCAGGTGAGAGCAGTCAGGTTCTGGTTGTACTTTTAGAGTACAGTTGGTATAAAATTAAGTCAGTGGAACCACATGCCATTTACCCTAAAAGCCGGCACTTCTGAGTGGGTCTGCGGCTCTCCGGGAACCCCCAGGCCCACAACAGGGCTCTGGGTCACACCGTCCATGGCATGCACAGCCCCTCTATCTAGAGACCCTGCAGATATACCCCAGCTGACAATGGGAGCCCAGCATTCCCAAACAACTGAGGGACATAGTCACACACTCCCCAGACCATGGCCTTCGACTGGCTGGAATTAACACGCGATGGGAATTTAACAGAGGCAACGACAAATCCATAATAAGTCTATGCCCTTCCATTTGCATCTTTAATTAAAAACAAATACAAATTAAAAGCTGTTTCCTCTTGATCTTAAGAGCTCCCAAGCTTTCTTTTACTGACCTTCAAAGGCTCCCCACAATGATTTAGATCAAATTCAGGGTCCTCCCCTTACCAAAGGCACCCACCCCACTCCTGTCCAGGGCAGAAACGCACGCTTGTGTCCCCTCAGCCTGGACAAGCGGTGCTCACGTCCATCTCCTCCTCACACCTGGGGTCCCCTTCAAAGTCCCGGCCCCAGGCCATCTGGGCCCTTCTCCCAACCTCACCCCCTCCTGCTCTTCTGCCTCAGGCCACCCCACTCTTCTCTTCCCTTGCACTTTTCCCCATTTCTTTTTTAAAATATTTATTTATTTATTCATTTATTGGCTGTGTCAGGTCTTGGTTGTGGCATGCGGGATCTTTAGTTGCGGTGCACAGGCTTAGTTGCCCTGTGGCGTGTGGGATCTTACCACCCTGTCCAGGGATCAAACCCGTGTCCCCTGCACTGGCAGGCGGATTCTTAACCACGGGACCACCAGGGAAATCCCTCCCCATTTCTAATTACACACATGCACTTAGCATCCGCCCTCCCTCCCCACCAAGATGCTGACAGTCCAAAGGCCAAAATCCTCCCCTTTTATGAACCGTGGTGCCTTCAGCACACAGCAGAAGAGGTTTGGGATGACTGGCTGATTTGGAAGCCTGAAGGAACAAACTGTCTTGAATTACATGCTTTACTTGCTTCTGTGAAATGCAATACATTAACTAAGAAGATCTAACAACTTCTTTCACGTTATCATGATTATAAAGTCACTTTTCTCAAAATGCCATTTGCAGTCTACACAGAGGAACGATATCTCTCCATATACTTGGCATTTATCACATTCTTTATAGCAAGAAAAAAAAATGGAAATCATTTAAACAAGAAAGGTTATAGGACCAGCTACATCCATTCAGTGGAATATTTTGCAATTACTGATTTTTTTTTTGCATAAAAAGTATTTAAATGAAAAAAAATCAAATAATCGGGGCCTTTTGTTTTTATCTATTTGTAAGGTATGCTGCCCATTTTTTCCAACTTTATTGAGATATAACTGACATACAATATGGTATTAGTTTAAGGTATACAACATGATTTATATATGTATATACTGCAAGATGATTACCACAGTAAGTTAACATCCAGCATCTCACATAGTCCAAGGTTTCTTCCTTGTGACTGAATATTTTAAATGAACGTTTATAACTGACATAGTCTTATGTTATAACATGAAGCAAAAAAAAAGCCAATTTCAGATACAGGATAACATCTATGTTTTAAGTAAATACTGAAAGCACAGTGAGATACCACTTCACACCCATTAGGATGGCTATTATAAAAAAAAAAAGATGTGGATAAATTGGAACTCTGATGCATTGCTGGTGAGAATATAAAATGGTATAGCCACTATGGAAAAGTTTGGCAGGTCCTCAAAAAGTTAAACTTAGAATTACCATATGACCCAGTAATTCCACTTCTCAGAAAATACCCAAAAGAATTGAAAGCAGAAACTCAGATGTTTGTGCACCAATGTTCACAGCAGCATTACTCACAACAGCCAAAAGGTGGAAACAATCAAAATGTCCATCGAAACATGAATGGATAAACAAAATGTGATATATACATATTATTCCGCCATAAAAAATGAATGAAGTTCTGATACCTGCTACAACATGGGTAAACCTTGCAAAATTATGCCAAGTGAAAGAAGCCAGACATCAAAGGCCACATAGTGGATGATTCCATTTACATGAGATATCCAGAATAGGCAAATCCATAGACACAGAAAGCAGATTAGTGGTTGCCAAGGGCTGGAGAAAGGGGGTATTGGGGAGTTACTATTTAATGGGTGCAGAGCTTCTGGCTGGAATAATGAAAAAGTTCTGGAAATGGAGAGAAGTGATGATGGTTGCAAAACACTAAATATACTTAATACCCCTTAGTGTGCACTTAAAATGGTTAAAAGGATAAATTTATGCTTATATTTTACTACGAATTGGGAAAAAAAAGACTGGAAGGTCACAAAACAAAATTTAGTTATTGACTTCTGAGTGGTAGAATTACAAAGATCATGACTTCTTTCCTCTTTACTTTGTTACAAATTATATAATAAGCATATTGCTAATTACAGGGGACATTAACTGGCTTTATTTTATAAAGTATCACACCAGCATATAGTTCATCTGACTTTATCACACTGCAAAGCCTTCTGATATGAGAGTCCCTAGACCTCTGGGCGGTGAACTTGCTCGGATTACAACCTTGCCCAGCGGCTGCGCGGCTACCGTGCTGGCAGGATGAACGACCCACCTCTAGGCTTCATCCTGGTCCCCCCGCCGCTGGGTCCACAAGGGGGCGCAGCATAGGGCTGGTGAAATCCCTACCCATTGCCTGGAAGCCTTTTGCGGCGCCATCACCTCTGAACTAACAATGACATTTATTGTTTATTCTCACACCCATCCCAGGAGACAAGGAGGATTTTTCCACTTTAAGATGTGAAAACCAAGGTTCTGAGAGACTTGATAACCTGCCCCTGGACAGGGATTTGGAAACGGACAGACCCAAGTCTTCTGGCTCCAGCCCCCCACCTCTCTGTCTTTGATTTCACAGCAGTGTAACTGTTTGAGAGAGCTTGGCATCGCTTCCTCCAAGAACTGGCTCTTAACAGAAACTTCTGGCCATTATCTGAATGTCACACACAAGTGCAGTTAAGAATCTGCACTCAGGGCCTCTTTCTAAACCCAGTTACTCACTTCTACCTCATGAATTTCCTCATTCCAAAAGACAAGTTCCCAGGGGCCCCGGCAAAGTCTCCAGCTGCCCGACCCCCTCCTTCAGCCCCGCCCACACCCTCAGGCTTCCTGCAGGAGGCCCGGCTCCTGCCCGTTCACTTGAACTTGTCCAGCAACCCAAACACCTGTGTGAAACGCTCTCGGTCCAGGATCCGTCCGTAACGCAGGGTGAGGTAGAAGGTCTGTTTCCCACTGTACTGCTGGATCCGCACGAATAGCTCCTGAGGCCGATCCTGGCTTTCCGTCATGGGGATCACGTCGGCCACAGGGCAGTATGTCTCCTGTCGCCGGCCCCAGAAGGTCAGGTGGGCCACCCGCAGCATGGTGCCCGACTCATTCACGTACAGGATGCCCACCAGCCTCCGGAAGAAATGGCTCATCCAGCACAACATAGCCAGGGCAAAGCCAGCAATCCCGCCCGCCAGGCACAGGGAGTTGAAGGTCATGAGGCCCTGGGAGTACCAGTAGAGGCCAGGCGGCAAGGCCACCACCGTCAGGGCTGTCTGTGCCACCTTCAGCCGAGACAAGTACCCGAAAGCCCTGATGGCATCAAACCGGTACACCATCTGAAATGTCTCTGTCTCTGTGCCGGGTGGTTTCTCCTTGGAGGCTGGTGGCCTGCTTCCCACCCACCTCCTAGGATTCCGCCCACTGCAGCACCACAGCCCGTGGAGAGGCTTTCCCCATGCAGCTGGCCCTGGCGACCGCGGCACAGCTCGGAGGAAGGCAGCCTGAAAGGGAGACAGGGAGACCATTTCTCTCATGAAACTCAACCATGCTAATCACACAAGGCACAGCTGCAAAGCATCTTACACGGAGGCTCCCACCAATCCTGTGAGGCCGGCATCACTGCCAGAGATGGAAAGGTAAAGCCAGATGCTTTACCTCACGTGATCTTCACAAAAGCTGTTTGCAATGGGAACCACTACTTCTACTTTACCACGGAGGAAACTAAGCCCAGAGAAAGTAAGAAATTTACCCAAAGACACACAGCCAGTGAGTGGGACAGAGTCTGACTTTTAAACCGGTCCTCTTTCGTCCAGACAGCTCAAGTAGGTATAGGAAAGGAGGCGCAGCCTTCATTCATTCAACAAATACCTTGGGAGGGCCAACTCTGGGCTGACACTGGATCCAAGCCTGTGTGACATTTCCCCAAGCAGGAAACTCAATCAATGTCCTAGTGGGGAACAAATCCGCAAGATATTCATCATAATAACTTCCCAATTCTCGGTCAGGTTAAAGCGTCATCTTGGGGTCAGAAGGGAAACGCTGTTTACTTGGCCTAAACTGAGAGATGGGTTAGAACGGAGGAGGAAGGAGGCGTCAACCCGTAGCACAAGGGTTTTATGAGATGCACAGTTCCACACCTCGAATAGTGCAGCGAAAGATACTTTGGGCGGTGAAGTCAGATCTGGGTTCCAATCCCGGCTCCTACAGTCACCAGCTATAGATCTTTGGGCAAATTACTCCACCTCTCTGGGCCCCAGTTTCTTCATCTTTCAAAATGGGGATCCAAAGTATACTTAATGTGATGATGGTTTTAAAGCCTTCAAATGCACTTGATGCTCAGCGAGTGCTCAGTGAGTTTTAGTTATCGCATTTGCTGGCCCACGTGACCTGAGCGCAGAGGAGAGCGGGGAATAACAAATCGGAACCCACGTCCCTCCCGCGGATTCTCCGAATCAGAACCCCAGGCGTCTGCAGGCCTGCCCCAGGCCTGCCCCCCGACCCACAAAGCACGTCGCCTCCCTTACTTCCCACCACCCGCCTTCTTACCATGACCTCAACGCCTGCTGCCGGAAATGAATCCCACCTACTCCCGGAACCGCTAAGAGTGCGTGTTCGGCCCTAATAGGACAGCGTAGAGGCGCATTGCATTCTGGGGTCTGTAGTCCAGAGAGAACAGCTACCGCTAGTCCGAGGCATTATGGGAGTGGATTCTCCTCCTCCCGGAGTGCCCTGCGGCATGGGGGCTGGTCCCGGAAGTTCCGGGACGGGTTCCAGGTGCCAGCGAGTCCGGTAAGGTTCGCGTGGAAACTGGGGTCATGGCGGTGCCCGGCCCAGCGCTCTGCCTCTTCGACGTGGACGGAACCCTGACGGCCCCGCGACAGGTAAGCGGCGTCCGGCGGGCTGGCGGCAGCCGGTGCAGAGCCCCCTGCTGCTCCCAGACGCCTACCTCCCCTGAAGGGACCGAACTCTACTCTGGGTTCCTGGAGGAATGAGACGGAAGCTCCCACCAGCTCTTCAAGACCTCAGGGTGCTCGAAGAGATGGGACAGACCGAAAACTCTAAGAGAGCAAGAAACTTGTGTTGGGTTGGAAAACGCAGTTCTCGACTCTCACCTCCAGCCCCAGGTTTGAACCCCAGCTCTGCCCCTTTACCAGCTTGTGTGCCCTCCTCAGACCTATGACGTATGGTCTCTGCCTGTAGCCTGATGTGAGAGACATAGGTTTCCAGGTCAAACGGACCTGGTAGAGTCTCAGCGTTATCTCCTGACAACTGTGTGACCTTGAGCAAAGTCACTTAACCTCAGAGCCTCAGCATCTATGGCATTAAGTGGGGATATGACCTGTTGAATGTGGTGTTTGTGGGGGTCGAATGAAATCATATAAGTTCATGAAAGTATCTTGCATACGGTAGACTGGGTTCAATAATATTCAGTTAATATCAGCGACCGCCACTACTCCCTTCTCCAGCCCTGCAGTGGAGTCGGGTGATGGAGGAGACCTGGATTGCTGCAGGCTGCCTGCTGAGAGCCTCCTTGGACTCCTGGAAACTTCTCATTTCCAGATTTTGTTGCCGTAGGCACGGATATGTTTCAGTTAAGATTAACATTTGTGATCTTTGCTCACTCTGACCTCCCCCTTGCACAGATTAGTCACTGAACACCAGCCATTCGAACTTGAGACTTGGCCCAAGTAGCCTCGCTGTCTTCAAGTTCTAGCTCTACCCTGCTTAGTTTGGGCCAGGTGGAAGCAGTCGTATGTGTGCTCCAGAATTCACAACAAACGTCTGTGACCTCAGCTGTCCGTATCATTTTACCTTTCTGAGCCACAGGTGTTATGTATCTAGTGGTGATGCTCAATTGCAAGTTCTCCAGAGGCCCTTTTTGATTCTGAGAGTCAGTGATCCATGCACACTTGTAGGTTGTTAATTAGCCCATAGTGGTCTGGAGCCAATGTCAGCAGTTCATTGTTTGCAAAAGGCCAGATAGCAAATACGCTTGTGTTTGCCGACCATATGGTCTGTAGTAACTACTCGACTTTAATGCAAAAGCAACCATAGACCTTATGTAGACATAGCATAGCTGTGTTCCAGTAAAACTGCTCTCAATTTGGCACATTGGCTGTAATGGCCTCGGGTTTACATTCCACGCCTTTTTACACAGTATCGTTAGACTCTCTTAACCTTTCTCCCTCTTTCATCCCTGGTAGGATAGTTGTTATTTCCATTTTAAATAAGGAAACAGACTCAGTGAAACCATGACCTTGATTTCACAGAAGAGATCTGGTACAAGTCTCTGGGCCTCAGGGCATCGTTATTTGCTAAGTTTGCCATTTTCTGCTACCGCTCCAAGGTGGAGGCTGTTCTGTTACTAGGTGTGTCATTCAGGAACGTGCTTCTGATTCCCAGGAGGTACCAGGATATATAAGCACAAAGTATGAAATAGCAGCGAAACCAGTCAACCCGCCGTGTACTCCCTTAAAACATTTGAAACGTGATATTCTTTGGCGAATGTAAGTAAATTTTTACACTAAAAAAAAAAATCTAATTTTAAAGAGAATTTTTCGGGGCTTCCCGGGTGGCACAGAGGTTAAGAATCTGCCTGCCAGTGCAGGGGACACGGGTTTGAGCCCTGGTCCGGGAAGATCCCACATGCCCCGGAGTAACTAAGCCTGTGCGCCTAGAGCCCCACCGCAATGAGAAGCCCGCGCACCGCAACTAGACAAAGCCCGTGTGCAGCAACGAAGAAACAACACAGCCAAAAAAATAAGTAAAATAAATAAATTTTAAAAATAAAAAAATAGAATTGTTTCTATGTGCTGGGTGCTCAAGGTTAAAAAATAAAGCTATTTTTAAAATGAAAGCTATTTTAGCAACAGATCTGTTCTTTGTACAACCTTTCCCTTCCTCAATACTCGTGTTCTCAAACGTTGATAAGCACAAGACAATCCGAAAGCAATCAAATGGGTTATCTTTTCCTGCAGCTGCTGAAATACTATATGACCTAAACAGGTAAAATCTAATTAGAGTGGAGTCCAGAGCTTTGCACATTTCAGTGTTTTAGTAGAATTTTGCTGTTCTGAGTACTTTCCTAAGAAATGCCATTGCATCTAAAAGCAGTTGAGACTTAGAACCAGGATATAAACCTGGGTGAATTGTTTTCCAACTTCCTATCATGAAAAATTTCAAACGTACAGAATCGCTGGAAAAATACAGTACCCAAAACATCCATATTCCCACCACTTAAATTCAACAATGATTGATATTAACTTTCTCTTTTTTTAATCTTTTCTGTGCCACTTCCTAAGCTGTAGTCATAATGGTACTTCACCCCTAAATGTTCGTACTTGCAGCTCTTGAGGACAAGGACATCTGTCGTAACCAAAGTATCATCATCATACTTAAGGAAACTATCACCAATTCCCTAATTTTTTTTTATTTTTATTTTTTTTTTTTTTTTTTTTTGCGGTACACGGGCCCCTCACTGTTGTGGCCTCTCCCGTTGCGGAGCACAGGCTCCGGACGCGCAGGCTCAGCGGCCATGGCTCACGGGCCCAGCCTCTCCGCGGCATGTGGGATCCTCCCGGACCGGGGCACGAACCGGCATCCTCTGCATCGGCAGGCGGACTCTCAACCACTGTGCCACCAGGGAAGCCCTCCCTAATATTTTATACCCTGGTCCAGGGGTCAGCAAACTTTTTTCTGTAAAAAGCCAGATAGTAAATGGTTGAGGCTCGCAGGCCATATGGTCTCTGACACAGCTACTCACATCTATAGTTGTGGCCACAGAAACCTCGGAAATGAATGGATATATAGCTGTGTTCCAGTCACTCTACAAAAACAAGCAGCATGCTGGGTCTGGCCCACAGGCACTGTTTTCTAACTCTTCCTCTACTCCACTCAGTTTTCCTTAATTGTCCCAAAAAAGTCTTTTATAATTTTTATTTTTAATTTTTCAGGTGAACTTTTAACATTTTTTCACAGTAATTCCAAGCTTTTGGCTCTTTCTCTGTGCTTTATTTTGTCTGGGATGATTTAGAATTCCTTGAAATTATCAGCACAAGAGTTTTTTAGAAACATGACAATTTCGCTGTGTGGTTATTTTGCTCCAGATCTCTCCTGCGGTGCAGGGTAGTGCGGTGCGGGGTAGTTTAGATTCTCTATTGTGGTCACGAGCAGCTAGGTCTTATTTCCTGTCGAAAAGTATTTGCTGCCATCTGGAAGCGAAAAGGTGCCTCTCTGACCAATGCAAGTTGCAGAGCATGTCTGATAGCTGGACAGCAATACCATTTAGCTCATCGGTGTGCACAAGGGTCAAGAGAAAATAAATTGTACCCTTAGGCTTCTGTTTGAAGGTGGAAATATTACATTTGTGTTGCATTTTTAATATTTTGCAATCATGGGAATCTTCCCCACTTTTCCCATTCTGACATCGGCTCTGAGTAAAGCACTTGTGTGGACTCTGGGATGCATTTTCACAATCACTGACTCAGAGGCCACTAGATTTTGTCTATTAGGTCAAGATTCCACCTGAAGATGTAGAAAAGATTGCACTCTTGGGCTTCCCTGGTGGCGCAGTGGTTGAGAGTCCGCCTGCCTATGCAGGGGACATGGGTTCGTGCCCCGGTCTGGGTCTGGGAAGATCCCACGTGCCGCGGAGCAGCTGGGCCTGTGAGCCATGGCTGGTGAGCCTGTGCGTCCGGAGCCTGCGCTCCGCAACAGGAGAGGCCACAACAGTGAGAGGCCCGCGTACCGCAAAAAAAAAAAAAAAAAAAAAAAAAAAAAAGATTGCACTCTAATGTAAGCCCTTCTGTACAATTTTATTTTATTAATCATATGCATGTATTACTCAAACAATTTTTTTTAAGAAAAGGAGAAGATTGAATTCTGGATGTTTTTGTACTGAAGTTGTTAAGTGGGTTTTTTTTTTAATTTCTGGTAACTTTATGTAGATATTCCATGTAAGTGTACAATTAAGATTGCTAAAAGTAATGAAATAAGAGTTTAAAAACTTCATTGTGATTTGCTTGAACATAAGGATATGTTTTCATCTCAGTTTAAAATTTGTTTTGAATGGGCACACGGTTTGGAATTTAGCATAAAATTACACCACTGAGACCGCTTTTTTAAAAAAATATATTTATTTATTTTGGCCGCACTGGGTCTTAGTTGCCACATGTGGACTCTTAGTTGCAGCATGCAGGATCCAGTTCCCCAACCAGGGATTGAACATGGGTCCCTTGCATTGGGAGCGCAGAGTCTTACCCACTGGACCACCAGGGAAGTCCCAAGACCACTATTGATAGATAGAGGTTTTCTTTCAGGAGAGACTCAAAAATCTAGTAATCTTACTCTAAGGCTTTTTGTTTGTTTATATAATTATAATAAATCAACTGTCAACTTCCTCTTTAATCTCATTATGTTATTTTGTTTTAATCAGTCTAAATCCATAAATGGAGCACAGTGTAGCATTTGAAAGGACCGGGGTAGATCTACATGCATTATGGAAAAATCACCACAACTTAGTGCTGAGAAAGCAAGGCATTGCACAAGATGTGGAATGAGTCCACTTGTGTTTCAAAAAGCAGTACCTATTTATATATGTGCATATAGACAAGTGTATAAATGCACAGAAAAAAGGCTAGAGCAGTACATAACAGCTGTTAATATATTTCTTGTGTGTTTTAAACTAGGTAAAAATAAGGGTTGCATTACTCTTGGGATTTTAGTCTCCCCGATTACTTCGTGGCTCTTGACTGTTGTGTTTTCCTTTTTGAAATGCAGAAAATTACCAAAGACATGGATTGCTTTCTACAAAAACTGAGGCAGAAGATCAAAGTTGGAGTCGTAGGCGGGTCGGACTTTGAGAAAGTACAGGAGCAACTGGGAAACGATGGTAAACTCCACATTGCTGGCTACATTTTGGTAAAAGGTTAACTTCTCATGAGGATGTTGGGACCTGTTGCCATTTAGTATCACAGGAGCCCTGAGCCCTCATCCCCGTGTGGCAGGCTTCAGGCTTCCGGTTTCCTTGTTCGGGGAACCATTTTCTCTGCCTTTATTTTTCCTGTTTTTAGTCCTATAAATAAATTTCTGGAGTTGCTAATGGAACAGTTGGTACTTGGATACATGGACAGATTCACCTAGAAAGATGGGTGTCTGTTTCTCGGCCTGCAGTTCTTCCTGTTGGTCCCCATTAACTGCCCTTCTGGCCTCAGTTTGGGCCCCATCTCCTGACATCCTTCTCACCCAGGTGTTGAGGGGTCCTCCGGGTCTTCATGCCTCCCTCTGTTGCCCTATCGCAGTGTTCCCCAGAGTTCCCTAGTCGGGAGTCACCCAGGATCCTCCCCCACCTAGTGAACCAGAATCTCAAGCCCAGGACCCTAGGAAGGTGGAGATTCTTACGTGCCCCTTCACTGGAGATTCTGTAGGGCATGGGAATCATACTTTAGCAACTACCCTCAAAGAGAGACTAGTGCTGTGGGTGTAGCACTCTGATTATTGGAAACTGTCTGGTTATGTTTGTCTTGAAGACTAGTGGTATGGATTATTCATCTCCATGGCCCCGGGGCCTCCAGGGTGCCTGGCCTATAAGAAATAGCAGGTAGAGGGACAGATGGATTGAGCATTCTTTTTGGCACTGTTGACATTTGGGGCCAGTAGTTCTCTATGTCCTGCGCACTGTAGGATGTTTAGCAGCATCCCTGGCTTCTACTCACTTGATACCAATAGTGCTGCCACACCCAGTGTGACAACCAAAACTGTCTCCAGACACTGCCAAATGTCCCCTGGGGGCAGAATCACCCCCAGTTGAGAACCACTGTTCTAGATGTAATATCTTACAGTGCAAATCTGCGTGGGGTGTATTTATTGAACCAGTTACTGAAAGAGGGATCTGTGTAGTCCCTTTAAAACTCTCTGTTCTGGTTACACTTAATTTTCCTTGTAGGTGCTCTGTTTAGAAACGCTATAAACAACATAATGGGACACATTAAGACCCGGGGATCCTGTTATCTGGTCCTGATTGCCCTTTCTGCCTCTGGTCTCGTAATTAACCACAGGCTCAGAGAAGTTTTGTCAGTGTAGCACAGCGTCTTACATTGCAGAGAGTAAGAGTCGAAACTCCAGAATCAAAACAGTCACGAGCCAGAAGAAAGTGGAAGACCCACCTGTATCAGAATCACCTGAGAAGCTTGTTCAGATGCAGATGTGGGAGCCCCACCCAACACACAGTGCCTGGGAATCTGCATTTTGGCAAGCACCTAAAGGTTGAGACTCCATTAAGACTTATGTGGGTGGTCTTCAAATGTGAATGAATATAAGAATCGCCTGAAGAGCTTTAAAAAAGAAAATCTGATTCTTAACCTGGCCCTTGCAGATTCTGATTCAGAAACCTTGGGAGCAGAGCCTGGAATTCTGCAGATTTTCTACACTGCCCCGGTGATGCAGATTCACAGTGGGGTTTGGGAGCCATCATTGGCTCCCACCTTCCTTTACAAATAAGCAGGCAGAGGTGCGAGGTGCCCACCAAGTCTCCAATCTGCAGCCTAATTGTCATCTTTTAAATTGATAATGAAGAGCCTTTTAAAAAAAGTTTTTAAGGAGCTTTTTTTCCACCCTCCCAATCTGTTAAGATAAGCTAGCCTTTCACAGTCATTACTGGAGTTTAGCATTTTTATTGGTGATTAGTGTTAATCAAGAAATAGAAACACAGGATCCAATTCATTGCATTCTCAATTTTGTTTTGTTGGCAGTGGTTGAAAAATATGATTATGTGTTTCCAGAAAATGGCTTGGTAGCATACAAAGATGGGAAACTCGTGTGCAAACAGGTAGGTTTGCAAGTATCCAAACTACTCTGTACTACTAGTGAAATGTTTTCTGAAAAGGTATTTGATATTGAATGCCTCCAGGGAGTTATATTTGGGAGAAGAGTGGTAATGAATCTTCACCCTGTATTTTTTACATTTTGGATATTGAACCATGTGACTAGTACACATTCCAAATTGTTAACTAAATTTTTATAATTTTTTTCAAGGTTACTTAATCTAATATTTCTATTATGGTAGCAAAGACTATAGGGCAAGTTGCCTTGCTGCAAGCATTTCTAAGAGGTACCATGTAGCTCTTATTACCATTAAGATCGTTCTATTCAGATGTAAGAGGAAGCCAAAGTGGAACAAATACATTTTCTATCAGTGTCTGCAGATATTTTAATTGAATAAAAGGCAGCAGCAATAAACTCTTCTTTGGGGCTTCCAGGAAGCACTTGAGAGATAATGAATACAAAAATCTTGAGTAATGAAGCAGAAAATGGTTTTGAATGAGGCCCTTTCTGGTTTGCCTAATGTTTTCAACCAGAGAAAAAGGGAGAAAAGGAGAAAGGCAGTGGGGTGTGTCCCCACCACCGCTTGGTGACCCTCCAGCCACAGAGGCTGAAGACCTGGGTTTGCTGGAAAGCCATTTTGAAAAGGCCTCCCACTGTGTCAAGTAACTCCAGTATTTTCTTTATCTAGAATATTCAAGGTCACCTGGGTGAGGCCCTAATCCAGGATTTAATCAACTACTGTCTGAGCTACATCGCGAAAATTAAACTCCCAAAAAAGAGGTGGGTTTGCTTTTAGCAAAGAAGCACCGCTGGAATATGGCATGATGTCATCTGGTGGGTTGGAGCTAACTTAACTCCAAAGCCCGGTGCTTAGTAAGGGATCACTGGAAACCTTCTGTAAAGCCAGCGGTAGACTGATGATTACATAAATGATGGTGCGTCCACGTGACGGAAGTTGAAAACTATATGCTTTCAAAGGCTATCAGTTAAGGCATATGCCTGTGAAACAGCAGTGTGGGAAAAGCAGCATTGGCCCAGGCCCCAGCTCAGGAGTCTCAACTGGAGGCCCCCGGGCCAAATCCCATGCAAAGCCAAGTTCAGTTGGCCCCTGGCGTTCAGTAAAATCTGCATTAAGTGCTATCATTTAAAAGTCTGATTTCACACTTTAAAATACCTGGGTTTCCGGCTTCTGCAGCATCTGAAAACCCGGCAGCTCAGCTCGATGCTCCCTCCTAGGTGGCAGCAGCCTGGTGGGCAGCGCTAACCGTTCCCCACCCCCCAGTCTTTCACGGGCCACTTGTCTCATTTTTCTGGCCTCGGTAGGCATTTGATTCGGGAACCTACCTCTTGTTCTGAATACTGTTATCTCAATTCCCATTTTTAAATAATAACAACAGTAATGTGCACACATGCCCACAGTTAAAAGATTGGCAGAAGACGGACCATATGCTAACGGTGGTTGTTTCTTGGTAATGAGATTTCAGGTGGTTTCTTTGAAGTACTTTTCATCTTCTCGGTTTTCTGCACTTAATGTGTAACACCCTAATGATTAGAGGGTGAAACATTTCTTAAAGGGTGATTGAATTTCAAGACATGCTGGAGTTTCGAGAGTGCTCGAGACCTGTTTCCAGAATTGCCAAAACAGATGCCCCCGCTCGGCACCTCCTCTTGGAGGGCAGGGGCTTTCTTTTTCACATCTGTCCCAGGAAGGGGGATGGATGAGACAGGAGGGACCCGAAGTCCATCTTTCTGGCAGCTGGGAGACGGCCCGTGAGGGTTCCTTATCCTGTGCTGTTGACTTTTATGTATATTAGAAATTCTCCATTGTAGAAAGTGAATGTATAATGTACCCCAGGTCAGTTCAGTCTTTACTTTGGGCTGAGCATTGAGGGAGGATAAAATAAGATACACTCCTGTCCTCCAAAGAGGTTGTCATCTCGTGAGAGGGCCCAGCATGCCGAGCTGTGACTCCGAATTAGCCTGAGATACCCCGTGAGTTCAGGAGGCAGAGCTGAGTTCCTCCTTGATCGGTGTTTACCCACATTGCTTGTGGGGCTAACGCTATATGCCACGCACGCCGGGCAAGTGTAGTAAGACGTCATATCGTCCAGGTCTTCAGGGGGGAAGTGAATGCTGGATCAGCCGCCTTAGTCCTGGTTTTTAGAACAGAAGCCTTTCTACAGTGCATCAACCTCCCTCCCTGCCTTGGGCATGACCTCTTTTTCTGACAGTTTAGGACCCACAGGCCTAGGATCCCCCCTGGGAATGATCACCAGGGCCCCATACCCCAGTGTAGATGTAGAAGGTGTAGGGGACAGGCTGGTCTGTACCGAGTCCAGGACAACCGGGACAGGGTGTTTGAAAAAGTGTCTTCGGTGCACATACGTTGTTGTATCATTTGCCTCTTTTTCTGCAAGTTGAACACAGCAGGGGACGGATCTGGTGATGGAGATACCGCTATTTTTACTTTCCTTGCTTCCCAGTTTTTTAGATAAATTGGTACTCTTCATTTCAGGAGCCCCTTCAGGGGGGGCTCAGAGCAAGTGCCATTAGCCCCTTTCTGAGCTCAGAGCAGAGCGGTGCCCGGGGTCCCTGGTAAGTGGTGGCATTGGCATGGAATCTGGTCCCAGCCCCATGCCTGGCATGTGTCCTCGAAGTATTATTACTGAGGCTTACCTGGGAATCCCCAGCAGCTTTTTCTGTGTCGCTTTTCTTAGTAAAAATCAGCATTTCACTAGGTCACTTGCACAGGTGTCTGGGACATATATTTTCAAATTCCTCAGGGAACTTGAAGAGCTAGTAATCATTTTCATAGCTCTTTGTTAACTATAACATTCTCTGCTCAAGAGCAGCACCGTCTAGCAGAAATGTAATATGAGCCACATGTGCCGTTTTTTCCGCTTTCCGTGGCCATTTAAAAAAAAAAAAAAAAAAAAAAACGGAAAGGAATAGGTGAAATTAATTTTAATATGTTTTATTTAACCGACTATATCCAAACTATAATCATTTCAAATATAGTCAGTATAAAGCATTGTTGGGCTTCCCTGGTGGCGCAGTGGTTGAGAATCCACCTGCCGATGCAGGGGACACGGGTTCATGCCCCGGTCCGGGAAGATCCCACATGCTGCGGAGCGGCTGGGCCCGTGAGCCATGGCCGCTGAGCCTGCGCGTCCGGAGCCTGTGCTCCGCAACGGGAGAGGCCACAACAGTGAGAGGCCCGCTTAGCACACACACACACACAAAAAAAAAGCATTGTCAATGATGGTTACACTCCTTTTTCATATGAAATCTGTGAACTCTCATCTCAGGTCAGATCAGCCACAGTTTTCAGGGCTCTCTAGCCACCTGAGGCTCATGGCCACCACACGGCCCAGCACAGCACTGCCAAAGGCTGATCACACCCGCCTCTGCCTTCGGAATTGCCCCACTTTTTTTTTTTTTTTGACCACACCTCGGCATGTGGGATCTTAATGCCCCGACCAGGGATCGAACCCATGCCCCCTGCAGTAGAAGTGCGGAGTCTTTGCCACTGGATCGCCAGGGACGTCCCTGGAATTGGCCCGCTTTTTAGCCTGTCTATCCATCTGTTGTGTTGCTCAAATAAATTATGTATCTCTGGGACCTCCGTCCCCTTTTCCTCCCCAGGGGTACTTTCATCGAATTCCGAAATGGGATGTTGAATGTGTCCCCCGTCGGAAGAAGCTGCAGCCAAGAAGAACGCATTGAGTTCTACGAACTGGATCAAGTGAGTTTTTATGAAATAGCTGGGGTGTATGGATGTGTGGTGTGCATCTCTGTGGCCAAGAAAGTGTGCTTCTAATGTAGTGGACTATCGGTATCTTTTTGTTTTCCTCAGAAAGAAAGTATAAGACAGAAATTCGTGGAGGATCTGCGGAAAGAGTTTGCAGGGAAAGGCCTCACGTTTTCCATAGGTATCATGCATTCAAGCGGGCTTCACGCTCTGGGGGCCGTTTGCCGGGAGGTGGTTGTGGGCCGGTGTACTCTTGAACTTGGACAGTGACGAGTTTGCAGCTGGGCCGTCTGTGGCAGGAAACTGCCCTCCTGCCTGATCGGCACTAGCCGAGACTCAGGTTAGGAGATGCCTTCCAGGCTGCTGGGTTTGGTTCTAAATCCTCGCCCAGCAGGATTCTTCCTCCCTGCACTTCTCCTAGTCAAAAATAAGAGCAACTTGCTTAATGAAGAGTGAGAACTTATCCCCACACCTTTAGGCAGAAGACAGCTAGCTCATGGGTGACTCTGTAGGAGAGAGGTGGGACAGGGCCTTTTAGATCAAGTAGACTGAATGTGTTCTGGAATCCTGTAATGTTCGAATGGCAAGGAACCTTCGAAGCCACTTGGGCTGGTTTTACGAATCAAGAAGCCGAGGCCCAGAAAGGGGAAGGCAATTGTCTAGGTTCATGAAATTTCTGTTCATAGTGACAGGCCAGCATGTGGCCGTTTCCGGTGTCTGATGCAGAGCTCTTTCTGCAGCGCTGATGTCTCTGCCTCGCTTTTTGGTGGAATATGCCTGTCAAACGCTTTAAACAGACCGATTTCTGCTGTCAGTGCTGACAAGCATACTTAAAGCCCTCTCCTTTCACCAGCTCAAATAAGTGTACGCTTGCCAGAAAACTGGAATTGCAGATGGCCTCTGTGTAAAAGATG
The DNA here is from genome assembly GCF_026419965.1 of Kogia breviceps. Classification (NCBI taxonomy): domain Eukaryota; kingdom Metazoa; phylum Chordata; class Mammalia; order Artiodactyla; family Physeteridae; genus Kogia; species Kogia breviceps. Next base: position 60,205,754 of record NC_081323.1, read on the forward strand.
AATGGGTGGCTTGTTAAGTATCCTTGAACTGTGAGATGAACATCTTCCCTGACACAGCTCTGAAAGGGTTTTTGTTGCCCAAGAAAGCTGCCTGGCAATCCCCGTCCGTGGGATTTTCATTTTCCTGCACGACGAGCTGGATGCATCCTGCTCCCAGGCGTCTCTGCCGCGCGCACAGCGCAGCTCCAGGGGAGCGCGGCTGAAGAAAGCTGTTTGCAGCTCTTTCACCAGCCTGCTTTGGGCTTCGTTTAAGCCCGCTCTGCAGACCACTCGGGTGCAAAGCCATTGTGGGTCTCACTCTGAGTCAGCACTCTGTGTCTCTTTTTTAGACTTTAGATTTTTAGGTTTTAGGTGAAATCATGTTGGAGAAAAAAAATCATGCAAGAATTAATTTCTAGAACCTACCCGTAAAGTATTGCAATTAGCAAACTGAGGTAATAAAAATCAACCTTGGCACTCCAGTTGCTGACAAGATCAAAGGACACATTTTCTTTCATGACATATCATTAGTCTCCTTTTCACCTTTAGCTTGTGTGTCTCCCTCCCCGCTCGGCAGGAGGCCAGATCAGCTTTGATGTCTTCCCTGACGGATGGGACAAGAGGTATTGCCTGGGACATGTGGAAAAGGACGGCTATAAGACCATTTATTTCTTTGGTGACAAAACCATGCCAGTAAGTAAGGAAGTGTTTTTGCAGTTTCATTGTTCAATTTGGGTTTGAAGAGGGGGGGAAGCGGACAGATGGGCTTTTCTCCCCCCGGCCACACTTCACCTGGCAGCCCAGCTCAAACTGAGTAATGGCTTCTGTCCTATGAGAGGGGGGTGATGGAGCCCCCTTTCTCTGCGCTCAGACACCTGACACCTCTGAAGGCAAGGATGGAGCCTTTCAGTTTGGCTTTGAGTTAAGCGTCACCCACCTCGAGCGCCTTCCTGAACGAGACCCAGTGCTGTCATCAGATCCTCTTTGTGTTTCAAAGCCCTTGCCGTTTTTATTTCATGTTTCCGCCGTGGTTTTTGCCCAGGGGCATTCATTTAGGTTGGGCACTAGGAGTCCTAAATGGTAGGAGGACCAAGAGTCTCCTGAGTCTGGAATTCAGGAGAGATGAGAGGTGAGGGGTCAGGCCTGGGCATCACACACTGAGGGGCAGGAGGCTGTTCTGGGGGTGCTGTCGGAAATCCCAAGTCCGGGGCCGAATCTAAACTGGGGACTGATGGGAATTCCCTGGCGGTCGAGTGGTTAGGACTCGGCGCTTTCACTGCCAAGGGCAAAGGTTCAGCCCCTGGTTGGGGAACTAAGATACCTCAAGCTTGTCAGCATGGCCAAAAAAAAATTAAATTGGGGACTGAGAGCAGAGCCAGGTGTTGAGAGGCCAGCAGGAGGAATTTCCCCAGAGCCGCCAAGGTAGCAGGCGAGGCTCTCCTTAGGACAGGTGGGTCCCCAAGGGGCTGGATGGAGGAGCTTTGCCGCCATCGAGGCCCAGAGGAGGCTCAGCCCCCGCTGGTCACTTGCCCAGCCCAGGGCCTCCTCCCTTTACCTTCCTCTCGCACCCCCGTGCCTCTCTGCTTCCCTCTCACGGGCCACCCAGTGGTGGTAGCTACCTTGCCATCAGGCTCCTGTCTCAGGCTTTGTGGCTGTACTGCAGCAGCGGAAAGGCTGCATGGATGGAGTTTTTAATCCCTCCAACCCCTCGTCCACCCAAAATGCGTGCTGTTTTGCTAAGGTCTCTCCTGTGTGGACCCGCCGTTTTCAGTAAGATCTCCATGTGCTGGTCTTCCAGCGTGAAAGGGACTTCTGGATAGTATAGTCTCATGTCCTGCTTTCCAAATTATAAAACTGGGGGAATACCCTGGCCGTCCAGTGGTCAGGACTCCACACTTCCACTGCAGGGGCCCACGGCTTCAGTCCCTGGTCGGGGAGCTAGGATCCCACAAGCTGCCCTCGCCGGTCCCCGCTCTCCCCCCCCTCCACCGACCCCCCGCTCCCGCCCATCCTCCCAGCTTTGTGCTGATTCCTGCAGTCTGAGAAGACAGCTCTTCAGACGGGTTGAGGCAGATTTTTCTGTGATGGTGACGTTCTTGCTGTATGTAAGCCTCAGCTGGGACTTTGCAGGATGGAATGCTGTTCTTGAGATAATCAGAAAACAACATCTTTGGGGAATTCTTCATTTGGGAATTAGAGAGTTTTCTTTTTAACCACTGCATAACCACACGTCAGTTATGTTTTTTTAATCTTACCGACTTTTTTTTTTTTAACATCTTTATTTGAGTATAACTGTTTTACAATAGTGTGTTAGTTTCTCCTTTACAACAAAGTGAATCAGTTATACATATGTTTCTGTATTTACCTACTTTTAAAAAATGGATACTATCGAAGGGAGGTTCCCCCCCATGCTTAATTAATAGGCATTCATTGTAGAAAATTAGAAAAAGCATGAAGAAGAAAGGAAAAGTCACTTGTAAATCACAGCTGACATGCCTCTCCGCCTCTTTGCAATGTATATGACCCCTAATGTGGGACACGGTGTGTTCACTGGTTTCTGCTTTTGTTCTCTTAACATATTTTGTTCCCCCCACGTCAGGGAATGTTGTTTGAAAATAAGCTTGTAATGGCCGTATGACACGCTAGCATTTAGGCACAGGCTATTTACCCATTTCCCTAGCAGAGGCCCTTTGGGTTTGTGGCTCTTTGTTGCCCTCACGAGCACTGTAGTAAACACTCTTGCATCATTCTTTGCCCTCCTCTCTGATCTTTTTTATCAGTGGTTTCCTGGAGATGGGAGTTAGCAGTCCAGCCATCTAAATCTTTTAAAACAGCCTGAGGCACTGAGCAGTCCAAATACTAGCTTTAAGTTTCTTCTCGTATTCAGTGATAGATATTTGGAAAGCTGTTTTCTTTCTTTGCGCCAAGGCAAAATGCTTTTGCCGGCTCCCAGGGCTAAGCGCTGTCAGTAAAAAGCCCTTTCTTTCCCTGCCAAGCTCAGCAGGCTTAGACGCCTGCCCGGCAGCTCGGCCGCAGTCTGATGTTGCACCGAGCCTCCCGTGTCTCCCCCGGCCCCCGCCCCAAGCACCTCCAGAAAGCAGAGGGAAGAGGCTGGCCCTGGCTCTTCTAAATCCTCGTTAGTCCTGGAGACTCCCTTATCCGCCCTGGCAGCCACAACAGGCAGCGTCCATCGACGCCCAGCTCCGAGTTCAGCTTACAGGCCCTGGGCCCGGCCTTTGGTGGGAGTGGCGGGGGGCTCGGTTTGCTGCAGGGAGGGAGATGGCCAGCGCCTGGGAAGATGCACCCAAGCTGCTCTGCCTGGCTCTCCAGGGGGCTGTGCCTGCCAGCTCAGCCTCAGCCTTGCTGAATTCCCAGGATGCCTCTGCTTGTTTAATGCTTCTTGTAAAAAACATCTTGACTTGAAGTCGGGGCGATATGAAAACCCATTAGAACACTTCGTGAGCATTACCCACTGATGGGTGTGACTCCGCAGTTCCACTTTGGTTAATTCGGCTCTCAGTTCACTCCTACGTGTGTAGAAAGGGCTACAGAGAGGGGCAGGCCAGAAACAACCCTGCCCTTCGCAGGAGGAGATGGAGAAATAAACGGGGGTCCAGCCACACAGCGGAATGCCAGGTAGCATAAGCACAGCTGGTGTGGAGCAGTGCTGGTAAGAGGCTCCATTTTTGTGTAAAGACAGAGATCATCTCTCTTCGTGTCTGCTTGTAAGTGCACACGGGGGGTCTGAAAGGGTACCCCCAAATTAGAGTTACCGTGGGGGTGGGACGAGGATGAGAGAGACTTACCACTGTGACAAGACCCTGTTTTTAAATTTTTGAGCTGCGTGAAGGTGCTGTCTATTGAAAAATAAAACTTAAAAATGTCAAATTGGGGCTTCCCTGGTGGTGTAGTGGTCGAGAGTCCGCCTGCCAATGCAGGGGACGCGGGTTCGTGCCCTGGTCCGGGAAGATCCCAGATGCCGCAGAGCGGCTGGGCGCGTGAGCCATGGCCGCTGAGCCTGCACGTCTGGAGCCTGTGCTCCGCAACGGGAGAGGCCACAACAGTGAGAGGCCCGCGTACCGCCAAAACAAAAATGTCAAATTGAAAAGAGAAAGGGAACGAAGCTTTTCAAGTGCTTCCTCAGCGTCACCCCTGAGCAGGACACTTCCATACCATCTCCCGCAGTCCCCACCGCAGCCGGGAGAGGCGGGGAACGCAGGGCGGGGGGGGCCACAGAGGGCCAGCTGCTCGCTGAGTGCAGTCTGGAAGCCCCTGCCCTTTTTATTCTCCCCTCTCACTTCCAAAACACTAAGACTGCTCATCCTTTACGGTCAGCATGAGGTGGTAGGCTTGGAAACCGAGAGCACCCAAGTCTGCCCCACAAAAGCCTGGTGCGGTGACCACACGCCAGTCTGTCTAAGCCTCAGTGCCCCGGGCCATCCAGGGGGTTGTGGGTCCACTTCCGAAGGACCGAACAAAGTGAGAGGTCTTAAAGGGAAGGCAGTTGGGGATGTGCCTCTTTCCCAGCGGCAGGCCTGGCCTGCATCCAGAGACTCCTGCTTTTAAGAAAGTTGTGATAAGGCTCACCTAGTACTGAGGTGGTTCTGTGAGATTGGGGGCCTGCGGGATGGGCGACAGGTTGCCCTTGTGAGTGGTACCCAGTGACCCTTGAGATTGTTAGGCCTTTGGCCGGGGCCTGGGCTTCCTCGGCGTGCCTGGCATCTCCTGGCATCTCCAGGGCTCCCAAGGCTCCTTAGGGCTAACAAGTGCAGAATGTGTCCTTGGGACCGACCTGCCTGACTGCTTGTTTGTTTCTGTGGCAGAATCTGAGACCCAGGTCTTGTGTGGCTGGTGGCAGGCTTAGGTTAGCGTGGTGAGGGTGTCGCTCATTCCTGGAGGGACCCAGGACAAATCGCCCCTCCCTGTGGTCTGAACCTCCTGGAGGAGGTTGGACCAGATCAGAGGTTCTCAACCCTGCTGAGGAGAACCCCGGGCCCCCTGTGGGAGGACAGGAAGCCAGATGCTGTGCAGGGAAACCACGGGTCCCATATGTCCACTGGGGGCCTGTCTTCCTTCCGACCCCAGAATTGATGGCCTGGTTGGTCCGGAGAACAGGACGGTGGAGCAGCCCCACCCCAAGGCAGGAGCATCCGTTACCCCAACTCTCCTGCTCAGGGAGACCCAGGCTTCGGGCCCCCAGGGCTCACTGGTGTCCACAGCATCAGCATCTCCCCAGTGTGCTCCCATTCCAGGGCCCCTCATGCATCTCTGAACCCCGTTTTACGGATGAGGGGAGCTGTGCCAGAGCCATCACCAGACTAAGGGGCAAGTCACCCAGGGGCGTCAGCCCCACCCCTAGCCTGGTCATCACTAGATTCTGAGCCGATGGTCCTCAGCCCTGGAGGCACATTGGAGTCACCTGATCGCTTTCAACACCTCATGACCCTGGGGCCAGGCTGTTTTTGACCATAGCTGTGTACTTCTTTCTAGGAAACAAATCAGCACAGTTCTCTAAGGGCATTCATTTTCAAACGGGAAAGTTTGAGGTTGTTTTCATCCGCAGCTAATTCTGACATACCGGGAGAGCAGCACACACCGCAGGCAGTCGGGTTAGCGTGTCCTCGGGTCTTCATCCCCCTGCGTAAGCCCTGGGCACCCGGCCCTCCTGTGGCCAGAGACACCCAGGCACGGGAGCTCTTAGTGTATCCTGGGCCTTTGGCCCCCATGTCTTGTTCTTTCCGAGTTTTACTGATGTATTCTTAAAGCTCCTGCAGTGACTGTCACTTGCAGCCAAGGGAGAACCCCTGCTCTGGGATCGTTGAAGGCTGAGCCTTTGTCTTGGTGGCCTTTGTACCCATAATGGATAGAAATTGGCTCAGTGCTTACTGAACTACCCAAGGTAAACGTCCATGTGCAGCTAGAGAGCTTGTCTGTGCTGTGGGCAGGTATCCACACAGCAGAGACCCCCTGGAAGTCGTGTCAGGTCATGTGGAGCAGGGCACGCAGCCAGCCGGCCGGGGACACTGATGGTAGATAATTGGCCTTCTCGGCGACCCTCCTCCCATCGGCCCAGACCTTGGCCTTGTAGGGATTAAACATTAATGGGCAGCCTGTGGTGATCCAGGGCCTCTACTTTGGGCCTGCCAGGTACACCTTAACGGAAACATGATCACTTATTCATCCCTTCACCCCGCCCCTCCATCCGTCTTCTCCCAGGAAACAGGAGCTTTGTTTTGGAGCTTTCGGGTGGCTGAGCCTGCCTAGCAGGAATCCAGTAACCTTTGGTGCACATGCAAATCCAGTTTTGAAGTTTCCTGTTCACTGTAGCCTTATTTTTCTAGTGGGTGGCACTCCCTAGCTTGGTGTTTCGGTTCTGCTTCTCCCGACCTCACTCCGGGTCTGGCTTGCAAGGTCTGTGCAGCCCCAGGAGGGAGCCTGCCTGCTCTGAGGCCAGTTGCCCTGCGGGAGACCTAGGCAGTGCGGGCAGTGCAGCTTTGCTGCCCTCTGAGAGCAGCAGGCCCCACCGGGCTGCAGGAGGTTTCTCCTTCCCGGGCAATCGGAATCTCTGGACCTGGCTTTGGTACGAGTCAGTGGCTTACAAGGCAGCAGGGCTCAGCCTCCTTCCACGGACAGGCCCCACTGTCGCCACCAGCAGGCCCTCTGTCAGGTGAGGCATCTGTTGGGCACCCGAGACACCCTCTCCAGGGTGGGGCAGGCGTGGCATTTGTGAGCCTTGCTGCTCCAGAGGTCCTGCTCCCCAGAGAGCGGCTTCTGTCTGCCTTGCACCCTGGCTAGGGGCTGGAGCCTCCTGACTCTCCTTTGTTTCCGCTTGAGTCCTCATCCCCCATCCATTCTCCAGAAGGTTCCTCTTGTGAAGTGAACCTGATGGTGTGAAGCCTGGCTCCTGGCTTTCTGGAGGCTTCACATAAAATCCCAAGTCCTCGTCTTGACCTGCGAGGCCTCACGGCCCAGCCCCTCCCCGGCAGGCTCTAGCCCAGCTGGCAACCTTTCCCGAATGGGCGGTCACAGGACTTGTCCCTTCTCTTCCTTCAGGGCTCTGCTCAAAGGCCTCTCCCCTGTCACCGTGGTCCCCTCCCCTTATTCTTTGCAGATGCCGGCAAAGCATCCATAGAGCTGTTTATGTCCATCTTTAAATGTAAGCTTGGAAGGCAGCCCTTAGGTGGACTTCATTTGTTTGCCACTGTATCTCCAGCTTCTGAGACCATACCTGGAGGGTAGTGAGCTCTGCACAAGGTTTGTTGGGTTAATCCGTGAAAACTAAGCCCTCCCTCCAGGGTCGGTGAGTGACACTGGAGTGAAAGTGTCCCCAGGTGGGTGCTGAGTTTTTCTGAATAGAGCAGGAGTTCTTTCTTCCTTGGTTAGGTTCTCTGTGCTGGTTTCCCCACACCAGGCCGTTCCTAAGAGAAATCTCCTTTTGTCGTAAGAATTGTCTTCACGTGTACTTGTTCAGGAGATGCTGGCCATGAACTGGGGGCCAGCTGAATGACCAGAGCCCCTTCACAGGACATAAATTCATGAGGCCCGCGCAAGGCTTGGCAGCCTTCTGGGAAAGAACGTTCCCCAGTGTGGCTCCAAGGTCATGGCCTCCCAACATGGCTCCACCCAGCGCGTGGGCCCTCGTGAGGTCTGTGAACTTTACCTCCTCCTAGGGAAGCTGTCTGCTTAGGGTTGGGTGGTTCTTACAAAGATGAGAGCAGCCGTAATTTCAGGTGTCAGTTGTTTAAAGGATGTCATTTTCGTACAGAATCGTTTTCTCCATACTGGCTTCATGCTCTGTGTTTTATGAAAAAAATCCATTTTCTCTGCAGTGATTTTCATCACATTATAAACTAATCGATTTTTTTTTTCAAGATTTTGCGTTAGATTGCTTATCCAATGTTATGAGGAAAATATAGGAAATTCCATGAGAAGGGAAGCAGGGGCTTTCCTGCAGGGCTGTGGGTTGTGGAAGCGGCATTCCGCTGAGATGGGTGGGACTGGGGACGGGGGTGCAGCACAGAGTAGGCGACCCACAGTCACAGGACCCCCCGCACCCAGCATGCCTGGGCCCTCCCAGACCCAGGCCTCAACTCCTAGGGGCTCACCAGGGGGAAGGAAGCGTGAAAACGCTAGGGAGCGGAGGTAGCTGCGCACTGGTGCTGCCCCAGGATTGCTCGTCCACCAATGGCCTCGGTGCTTTGGACGAAGTTCCGCCACGATCCCCATTTCACAGATGGGGAGCTGCCCACATGCCCCCCCCCCCACCAGTGCTAGACCAGGATCTGAGCCCAGGCCACCAGGCTCAGACTCCAGCCACGTGGGCCTATTTAAACTTCAGTGAATCAGACTCGGTCCCTCTGTCACAGGCCTCACGTGTGGCCTCCGTCGGCTCAGAGATGGACCGCGTCCATCGTCACATAAAGTCTCGAGGGCAGTGCTGCTCTGGACTGTCTGCCCTCTTACGGTCCCCCATGACCTGTTAGGAAAGTTTGGATGCGGTTGAAACAAATTGATGGCGGTGAGAATTCTGCTTTCTTGATAGAAAAATAAGCCTTAGACAGATCTTCACGGGAACATCGTGATTTCTTTCACAGGCATAATTGCATGTTCCAAAGCTAAACTGCAGTTCACGGGAAGGTGAAAAACCCTTTCTCGGTACGACAGTACCCTTGTTCGTCTCCTGGGGGCTAAGAAAAGGTACCTGAAGAGATGCTCCCCGCCCGGTAAAATCGCAGGGTCCTCATTTTTGGTCCTATTCCTCTGGTGGCCCCAGGCCCCTGGGTGGCAGCAGCCTTGGCCCAGGAGCCAGGTGGCACCTGCATCTGCGCTGTGTCTTCACAGGGTGGGAACGACCACGAGATCTTCGCAGACCCGAGGACGGTGGGCTACACCGTGACGGCACCCGAGGACACGCGCAGGATCTGTGAGGGGCTCTTCTGCTGTTGACCATCCCTCTCCCCGTGGAAGGGGGGTCCCGCCACGCCCACCCCCAGCCCACTGTACAGTTGTTGCTCAGGTCCTCACTCAGCAGGGAAATGGCCCTCCACCTCCAGTGCTAGAAGCAGCCAGAAGGGAAAAGAAAAGGCTTGTCTAGAATGGTTCAAAGGACTGCCTCCAACAGACGGTTTCGTCTCCACCCCAAGTCCCAGGACCCCCAGCCCTGATCTGATACGTGCGATCACAGTACACCTGGTGTTTTTTTGTTTTTAAACTTCCCCATCATTCTAGAATGATACAGGAAGAATGAGTGTGCCTGGACCCTCCCTCTTTCCTCATGGGTCTCGAGGAAAATGTAACATATTCACATTGGGACCCTCTGCATCAGTACCAGGAGGGGGGCTTTGGTGATGAGAAAGAAAGGACAGGATGTTTACAGTGATCTGACCCTGGGACAGATGGTTAAAAACACTTCCAGAAATGTAGCTACCCTGTGAGAATACTGGCCAAGTGACCACTGACCCCAGGGACTTTGCACCTAGCTGGCCCAGGAAGCAGGGGTAGCTCTGTATCCACTACACTTTGAGGAGCCCACTGGTTTCCTAGCCATTGGGACAGAGGCAGTGGAGCCAGCAACCCCGCCAAGAACTGGCACACGGCCCTCCCGGCACTCAGCTCTGAGCCCAGGCCCAGAGACTAACTGGGACGGTCGCACTTCACCCAAAGAACCTCCTGCTGTCCCCAGGGCCTGTGTGCCCTAGTTCCTCGGGGATCAGGGGAGAGCCTGAACTAACAGATCAGGAGCTGTACTGTTTCTCTGCTTATCTTTGAATAACGACCCCTGCCGTGGTCAGGCCTGCAACCCTCACTCCTCCCTCCTGCCTTTTGCAAGTTCCTTGTATAACTGGAAGGCAGCTTGGAGCAGAATATGGAAGAGAGCTCTCCAAGAAAACGGTTGCTGTGTTGCTTTTGAGCATCTCCCTCCACAGACCAGTGCCGGGGCCGGCGTCAGTCCAGCAGAGGCAGACCTGAATCTGAAGTGAAGTGATTGCAGAGGTGCTCTGAGCAGCCCACCTCTCGGCCCCCACCAGGTACCTTCATCACAGAGGAACCTGGTTCCCCCCAACCCTCCCCCAGCCCAGCTTGTCTCAGCTCAGGATCAGCGCCAGGCTGCGAGGTCAGCCCCCTCACCTGCCCAGGGCCACACACTGGGGTGACGGTTCTCACTGGTTTCCAGGACTCTGCCGTCCTGTGGCATCCTTCCTGGCTGAATTTTACACGATACTGTAATGATCTTTCAAAATGAAGAGTAGCAAATTAAAGTGATTTTGTTTCCTATTTTTCATTCTGATTACTGTTTTCTCCTCGAGTTAAGTCAGTTGGTATCTTCTCAGATTCTGGGGGAAGAGCTCAGCCCTCTTGGACCTGAGGGGCCAGTCGTTGCGACGCTGACGTTTCCACGATGTTGGGGGTTGCACTTTCCGACTGGCAGAGACCCTTCCTCCAGGCTTTTCTGCCCACTGGGTAAGGATCCAGTATTCCCTAGAAGTTTCCTTAACTTAAATATCAAAACGAGACAACTGAGTCTTACTCAGACTTGTCCCAACCTTCACGAGGTGGAGGGTGTGCTGTTTCTTCGCCCTGCACAGGTACCCCGAGGCCGTCAGCCTGGGCCCCCTCCCTTGCACTGTCACAATTCCCTCAGCCTGCCTCCCCATCTCCAACGACTTCAGACTGCGCCATCCTTCCCCTGCTGCTGTCGTCTTATCCTGGTCCAAGCTCACCGGCCATGTATCCCACCTCTTCTCTCTTTAGGCATTCCCCAGCACCCACCCCCCTCCTCGAGGGCCTCCCCAGCCGGGCTCCGTGGTGGGGACATCAGGTAACAGTAGGTAAGTAACCTGCAGGCAGCAGCGGCTGATGCCTTACACGTGCTCGCAGAGCAGCAGCTTCTGTCGTTGGCAGGTAAGAGCCAGCTGCCAGGATTCAGATCCTAGTTCAGCTGCTGCTGACTGGCTGTGTGATGGAGGACGAGTTCACCCCAGCCTCAGTTTGCTCATCTGTCGAATGGGATTATAGTCCCTACCACACATGTAACTTAATCGCGTTAACTTCAGTGAAGCACTTAGAACAGTGTGAGCTATCGCTAACTTAATCATCCCCAGAAACCCTATAAGATGGGACTGTCAACTCTGCTTGACAAAAGAGGATGGCATTCCCTCAGCCCTCTGCGGTTCCAGGACGGTAGACATCACAAGAAATGTAAACACGGTAGCTAAATGCTGAGCAAGAGGGAAGCAGAGGTTGCCCCAGGTCAGCGCAGGGCTGTTAAGAAAGCCTCCTCCTCCCCTTCCCCACCACCTGCCCTGCAGAAGCTGACCAGGTATGTAGGCCCGGGCTCTAGGGCTTAGGAAGCCTCAAGGGAAAAGACTACTAGTAGCTACTGGCCTCAGGGAAGGCCCATATAAAGCTCAGGGAGGAGCCTGAACTTGATCCCGAGGGAGGGGCCGAGGGAGGCCCGTCTGTGTGAGGAGGGTAGGTCTGTCTAGCTCCCTGGCGGGGAGTGACTTGGAGGACCAGCAAGAAACAAGTTTGGCAGACATTTAGGTGAGGCGAAGGTGGCCTAGGTGGCCCTGAATCACTTCCTCTCTGAGGGCTGCTTCCGTCTCCTGCCCAGACAGGGCCAACTCGGCCAGGCCTCCAGGCGCTCCCTTCCACATCTGCCCACCCCCAGACACCCTCACCCTGGCTTCCACCAACCCCCCCCCTCCCTCGAGCCGCATGGCACCACATCTGTTTGGGGTTCAATGCCTACTCTGGCCTTTCCCAAATCAGGTTCGATGGGCTGGTTATAATTTTTCCTAATGCACTCTGAAAATCTGTATATATTTTTACAATAAAGATATTCACCTCTGCACACCCAAAGCCATTGTCTACCTCCCGAGGGAAGTGCTGGCCAAGGAAGACCTTCGCAGCCTCCGTGCCCCCCGCATCTCCCTGCTGCACTCCTGAAACCAAGAAGCTGGGCTGCCTCCCCTCCCACTTCCCTCCACTGGACCGCCCTTGGTCAGACTCTGCTCTGGCTCACACAGGACTAATTTAAATGCGTCAACAGGGCGTTTATCCACGGCTGACCACGTAAGTGGCATTTTCTGTTGTCACGAAGCCACATCCCACTGCTAAGCTTGCCTACGCACGCACGAGGATGACGATTAAGAAAGAAGGGCCGATCCCATTTTCTTATTCATCCCCCAGAAAACCAGACTGCAAAGTAGAATGACTGTCGGCCTCCTTCGGGGAGACGCCCTTATCTGCTGGCTTCAAGGAAAAGCTCCCTGGCAGCCAGATTCCCATTAACACGTAACGCAGAGACTCACACAAAAGCAAAACAGACTTTACTGAGAGAATGGTGCTGGTGGGAGGAGACTTGCAGTCAGGAATCCGGATTCTGTGCCCAGCTCCGTTGCCAACACCGTCCATCCATCCTCCCAGAGCCTCTGGAGTTTCTGTAACTTGAGACTCTGTGCTTGAGTGGGGAGGGGTCCCTTCGAGCTCTGACTGAGAAAGATGTGGTCACCAGGAAGGACAGAGCAAGAGCCATTTACCTTAAAGGAGTCTACACAGCAAGAGAGCCCAAAGTTTAGCTCAGAAGAGCAGATCCAACTCCCAGCCCGCTGGCGGGCTGGCAGGTCACACGGAGCCCCAACCATGTGCCAAGGTGAGGACAAGGCAGCGGACACCTGGGGGAGCAGGTGGAGGGAAGGCGCAGGCTCTCAACCTCTGGGACCCTGCACGGGTCTCGTGAAGTGGCTCTGGAAGCGTGGTCTGTACCCAACAGACGGGTCTCCAGGGGCCACCAGGGGACCATCCAAGGCTGGAGGAGAGAAAGCCGCCACGGGGCAGCAGAAGGCAGAGGCAGGAGGACCCTTCGAGGGGCACGACAGGCCAGGTAAGAGGATCAACTTCCTTAACTAAGATGTTTCACAGCATACTGGTAACCAATACACTTACTTGCCTATTTAAAACAACTCCGGTGGTCATTTTGTGATGTATGAAAATATCAAATCACTGTGTTGTGCACAGGGAACTAACATAGTGTTATAGGTCAGTTATACTTTATGGCCTTACACACACACACACACACACACACCAGTTCCACCCCCTATGGCCTTACACACACACACACACACACACACACACACACACACACACACACACCAGTTCCACCCCCTATGGCCTTACACACACACACACACACACACACACACACACACACACACACACCCCAGTTCCACCCCCTTGCAAAAATTCAGATTTAATACACTGGATTAGGCCGTCGTTGTCTTTCAAGGGCTCGCCTCCCTGCACTGACAAATGGACACTTGACTACATACAGCCCACATATTTCAAGATGTATTTCCCAGCTATTGCTATTTTTAAAACACAACTAAAGCCAGACCAAACCACAGCAAAGAAAATCCTAAGGACTTGTTTACTGGAAATATCTACAAAGGTTTGCAATGTCGGCAGCTAAGTGCAAACAGAGCTGGCTCTGGTGAGAACTTCAGTTATGAAATTTTTTTAAAAAAAAGAAAATCCTAAGCAGTTCTTCACACCAGTTTTCCAGAAAACCCCACCAAAGGTGTATATCCCCTTCAACTTCTGACTTTACCAGGCTCTCAGGAAGCAAACCACCTGCTCTTTTCTAGATGGATCCAGAGAAAGGTCTGGTCTTAAACAAACAGCCTCCCCTCTCCCACCCACCACTTCAGTGACGGGGCTGCTGAGCCAGGATCACTCAACCTGAAGACGGAGAGAAAGGACCAGGCTTCGAAGAGAGTTAGGATTTGCCTCTGAGCACGCCGCTGCCAGGTGGAGGACTCCAGGCTCCCAGACACCCAGCTGTGACACCTCCCACTGCAAAGGTACCAACCTCCCCCCACTCCCCACCTCTCCCAGCCCCCTGAACAACCAGCTGAGAACCAGAAAGAAAAGCCTGCTCTGCCCAGGGCCGAGGAGAAACACAGGGGGCCGCTTGGGCGGGAATTCCTCCCGGGAAAACACGCAGGGTCCATGTCACTACCCAGAGGGCCAGATCTGGGGATTTTTGAGCCTTCCTCCAGGGATGAGGGGCTGTGGGCTGGGGAAGACCACCCGACCCAGTCCCGGGTGGGGCTCAGACAGACCCTCCACTCAGCCACTAGCGGGCACCTCTCCTTTTTCAATGCTTTTAATGCTTTTCAGATGGTGAGAGGCTGTGCTGGTGGCCGAGAGCAACCCACACCCCTTCCTTCAGGAGACACTCGAAAGGGACCACACTCCCCCCTTGAAGCCCCATCTCAAGCGGTAGAATGTCCTCTCCAGTTTGGTCCTGCCTCCGGCCCCAGAGTCTCCCCCAAGCCCTGGGGAAGGGGCGCCTCTGGCCTCTCCTAGGAGCTGACGATGTGGCCGGACCAGGTCTCGTGCTTGGTGCCTGGCGCCAGGTGGGTGATGACCACCTCCACGGCCTGCAGCTTCTCGTTCTTGGGTGGGATGGAGCACATCTTATAGGTGACCTCATCGCCTTCCACGGGAACGTACTCCCCCTCCACGCTGTGGGGCAGGGAGAGAGCACTCAGGGCCGGCTCTCAGAAGCCAGGACACCAGCCCTCGCAGAGGAACTGCCCCCTGCCCTGCCATCAGGGGGCACCTCCATGGCCCTCTGGTCGTGGCTGAGGAGGCCCAGACCCAATCAGCTCCTTCCCTGGGACCTCAGTTGCTGAGACAGAGATGGAGCCCCACCCCCTGGGATGCTCACATGGCGTGTTAAACGAGGGCACTGTGGGCCTGATGGAGGGAGGGAAGAGCGGGGAAAGGCAGTCTGAGCCTGAGTTGGGGGATGGCCCAGGTGAGGGTTACCTGAGCAGCACCCCGACCCCCTGCCCTGTCCAGGAGTCCCAGAAACCAGGCTACACCTCTGCTGTTCAACTCCTCAGAACCCCAGTGAGCTTTCCAGAAAGTCCTTTTCCCTTACTTTCTATGGGACATGAGTCACCATCTCACTTGTGATAGGGAGGTGCCCAGCTTGATGTCCCCTTGATGAGACCCCAGGAGGAAAATCCCCATAAGATCCTGAGCACCAAGACCAGCCAGCTCCCCTGGAACTGGTTTGCCTTGACTGAAGGATAACATCGCAGATGGTACTGCCCTCTTTGCTTTGGCCACCAGCAAGCTCAGGAATAAACGTGTAGCCCACTTCTAGCAGTGGAACTAGGCATCATAGTATCCCCATCTTTCTTATCTGCCCCCCAACCCCATGCTTTCCTTTCTAATTTTTTTGGTGCACTGTGTGTATCCTTGTCAACCACTACAAATCCTTTCTGGAAAGAGGCAATGTGGAGATACACGTCTACATCCACGTATGATTCATACATACGTGGAAGGCACTGCTCTAGCGTCATCCTCATGTCTACGCTGTACCGCGGGTCTATTGAAGACCTGGCGTGTAAGAATGTTGGGGGAGGGTCAGGAGGGATAACTCTCCCATCCCAGCAGACACGTGCAACAGGATCCTAATTTCAAAAACATGGTTTCTATGTATTGTCAGGTCTGCTGTGTGGGGTAATGACTTTGCCTGCCACAGTCGGAAAGACTGGGGGGCTGCCGCTGAGGTCAAGGGTCGGGGTGTGGGTCGGGGTGCCAATCGGGTCCCCACAGATCTGCAGGCTGCTTAGAAGATCAGAAGTGAAGCATAGGCTGCTGGACACCTTCCAGCCCCAAGGCCAAGGACGTGTGGGCTCCACCCTGGGTCCCCCCCACCACCCGCCCCAGGGTTTCCAGACAGGAAGGAAGGACGGCAGTGAGCAAGTGGCAGGAGAAAGGGTCCAGCCCAAAACTTCCTTCCTGGAGCAGAGCGCAGGCAGCCCCCCGCCTCACCAGGCTGCTTCCCCCGAGGAAGTGCAGGAACCCAGCCGCCAGGCGAAACACAGCTCCCCAGACTCACAGGGACGCCCCTCCCCACCCACAAGACCCACATGGGCACTCAGACCCACCCCAAGCGGTTCTCAACTCACACACGCGCACACGCAGTTGCCTGCAGCCTCTGACACACTGCCACCACCAGCTCGGGCTCACGACCCCACCGCTGAACACTGTCACACACAGGTCACAAGCAGAGTCACACACGCCTGGCTGCACAACCATCATCATAGCCGGCGCCCAGCAGAGTCACACGCTGTCCCTGCCTCCTCGGGGCTACGGCAGCACCCACCCCAGACCCAGCCCACCCAGACCGGCCGCTGACTCACTCAGAGATGTGCAGGAAGATGTCGGGGCCGCCGTCGGCCGGGGTGATGAAGCCGTGGCCCTTGGACCGACAGAAGCATTTGCAGACTCCTTTGTAGACAGGGCCCTGTGAAGCCCGCACCGTCCTGCCAGAGAGAGGGGAAAGCGTGAGGGGCCCCGCCAGCCCTCCAGAACAGCCCCCGGCTTCCCAGGCACACCCAGCTCACCCACGCTATGCCCCAGGGAGTCCTGGCCAGGGCCACCATGTACAGCTGTGCAGGTTGTGCACTGCACGACTCTGGGAGCCATTCACAGAGACCCTGGTGACCATGACTCTCTGAATGACGCTGGCAGAGTTCTCTCAGGCCTCAGTTTCCCGCTCTGACTAAAAGCTCTCTGAGCATCCCTCCTCCGAAGGCTAATAGCAGCAGCAGCTAGCAGCAGCCTCCACTTGTTGGCCTGAGCTCTGCATCTCCCAGGCACCGTGTGGGTCCCCTGCGGCACTGTGGCCACCCTGCTACTGTCCCCCTTTTGCAGCCGATGAAGTCAAGGGCTCACAGGGGAAGAGGCCTGTGTGTCGTTAAAGCCTGATGATTTAAGACCCCAGCGATTTCCCACCCCTGGCCATCCCCAGTCCTTGCCCTCAGCTCGTGACAGCCTCAAGTGGGCCTGAAGCAGCACCACACAGAGTTTACGAGGCGCCTGCCCAGTTTCTCACCATCAGCCCTTTCCCAACCCCTGGTCTCCCATGTGACAGACAGGGACATGAGGCTCTCTGGGCCCCGCAGGCGACCTATCTCAGGAAGCCTGACACTCACGCTGAGAAGGTCCTTGTCCGGCGAGTGGGCAGAGGGCTCGGGACCACGTTGCCCCGAAGCGGGGACGGTGAGCGATCTCGGGCCTGTTGGGTATCCAGCAGCCCGGCCGAGGACTGGTGGGTGGGGTGCTGTGACGGAGGAGGAGGCGCAGATGACATGGCTGACCTGGAGAGGGACAGGGGCTCTCAGGGGCTCGCGCCTTGCAAGGAGGGGCCCCCCGGATGCCTCCCCACCCCTCATCTGCTATCTAAGACTCATTCTTCTGGCTGTGGAATGCAGGCTCAAGGCTCACTCAGCATGGAGGCCACCTGCTCCGGAAACATGCCCGGCTCACTCCAGCCGGGGCAGGTGCCTGGTCTGGGCTCCTGCAGCTGCCATGGGCCTCCCGCGATCATTGCTCCATATGGAAATGCCAGGTCACATCGCTGACAAGGACACCATTGGCCCCCTCTGTGTCCTCAGTGCCCAGCACAGACCCTGGCCCACATCGGGCCAGGCGTGGTAAATCCTTGTGAAAGGAAGGAAAGGAAGGAGGGCGGGAGCAGGGAGGCAGGCAAGCAGGCAGGCAGGGCGGGCGGGGATGCTTCAGTGCCAACCACCTAGACGAGGACTCCAGCCACTCATCAAACATTTCCTGGCCCTGGCTAAGTGCCGGACACTGTGGGGAAGGCAGAGGCCGAAAAGGGACCAACACTCAAGTGTCCCTCCAGGAAACTCCAGGACACAAACCAAAGAAGGCTCAGACCCCAGGTCAGGCCTGCATCCAGGAGAGGGAAGCCCGGCAGGTAAGTGCGTGGACCCTGAGGGGCAGGAGCATTTCAAAGGCAGCATCTCCACCAGGCCCCTTACTCAGATCCAGGCCTTCAAGTTAATTTCCACACAGCCCGAGTCTCCAATTACTGCTAAGAAATCGAATTCCCTCCGTGACCCCTAACGTGCATCAGAGGCCGGGGGCAGACCCAGCTGGAGGGGCTGGAGGGAGCAGACTCCATAGTCCCTGTCTCACTCTGGCAACTGTGTCAAGAGCAGCACGTGGCCGCTGTAGCCAACACACTGGCGGCCTTGCCTCAAGGCCACGAGGAAAGAGCAAAGCCCAGGAGCCAAAGGACCTTGGCTGAGTCCTTTCCCCTCTCTGGGATCAATTTTCCCATCTGCACAGTGGGGCAGCTGGGTGGGCATCACTCAGCACCTGCTCAGGGAGGGGGATGGGGACTCAAGATGGAGCAGAGCCGGGCCCTGTGGCCCCACGACGGGGGAGGAGCCTGACTCAGACATCACCACTGTTCACAGGGCAGCCCTGCTGGGTTCTGTGTGGTTCGCACGGGGTTTTCAAATTTAAAATATGAGCTATCTTTTAAACATCCCAGGAGTTTGCCCCCAAATCTAGGTTTCCAACTAGTTTGAAAAAACTAGCAGCTCTGACAGCCTGGAGCCTCCAGTCCACCAGCCCTGCCCCATGCGTGCCTGGTCTATAGTAATTACACAGCCCGAGGGCACCAGTTTTCAACCTGCATCCTCCAGGGAAAGGGCCACCCCCCCCCCCCCACAAAGGACGAAACCTCTCCCTCCACATTGTCCCCACGGTCGCCCTGCAGTCCCTCACACTCCCCTTTCAGGACTCAGCTCCCTCTGACTGGGAGGGGAGAGGGCCGGATGGCTTCCCAGGGGAAGTGACATAGCTACCTCCTGATCCTTCTCTCAGCTGCAGCCGCAGCCACCCCAGAAAGGCCCCGGCTCCTTGGCCGGGGATCAGGGCTCCAGCATGACCCACCAGTACAGGTCATAGAGTCCTAGAATGTTCAATGCCTGGGGTTCTGGGAAGGGAGCTGGCCCAGAGAAGGGAAAGCCCCACCCAGGACAGCAGGTGGGACCACTGCATCCTGGTGACACCAGAGTGAGGCGGGGAAGTGCCCTCCCCCGCATCCACAATCTCCCTCTTTCCCCTGGTGTCAGGCACATCTGACTTCAAATCCCACCCTGCCGGCTGTGTGATCTTGGGCAAGTTACTTAACCTCTCTGGACCTTGGTTTCTGCATGAGGAAAATGGAGATTTTAATAGTTCTGACTTTACACCATTGTCATGAAGTTGAAATGAAATAATACATGTTAGGCACTCTGCATACCCTCCACCCAGAACAAGTGAGCATTAAGTGTCAGCTACGATTGTTGTTATAACTGTCATCATAAAGTCATTCAACAAATATGTGCCTGGTGTCAAGCCTTGTTCATGGCACTAGAGACACAGGGCTGAATTTGGAGCCAGAGGAGAAACAGGTCAATAAATATATAAACAAAATCATTACAGGTGGTTCCCTGGTGGCCTAGTGGTTAGGATTCCAGGCTTTCATTGCCATGGCCCAGGTTCAATCCCTGGTAGGGGAACTAAGATCCCACAAGCCGCGTGGTGTTGCCAAAAAATAAATAACCATTACAGACTGCTGAAAGGGCTGATAAGAAATACATAGAGGGACATAAAAAGTAGCAGGGTTGGGGTGCCACTCTAATGAGGGTGCAGGCTGGGTCTCGGACAGTAAGAAAGAGTGGACCATTTACAAAACAGAGGGAGGCTTTCAGGTGTGGGAAACAGCCTGTGCAAAGGCCCTGAGGTTGGCAAGGGCAGGTGTGACTGAAGGCCAGCAAGGAGACTGGGGTGGGGGCACTGGGGAAGGAGGGGTGAGAGGTGAGAGGCAGGGTGGGTCAGAGGGCATCACCATCATCCCCATTTGTCTTCATTCTTCACACCCATGTCTGTCTGACTGTCCCCAAGTCCCCTGCCAGGCCTACCTCCCCCTGGGTTAATGAAGCAGGCCCAAACTGGGGCCCCCCTTCTCTCTCCACCTCAGCCCCCTTGACTCCCCTAATATAGCCAGTCCCGCAGAGATGCTGATGGAGCCCACCGTCTTGAGCGGGGATCAACCTGAAGGCAGCATGGAGCCCCTCCACGTCCTAGGGCCCTGCACTGGGGCTGGGACACAGCAGGGTCTTAACCAGCATTAGGACCCGAAGCCCCCACTGGAGTTCATATGTACTTGTGTGCTCGGTGCCTTGCAGTTGAGCAGCAGCAGGGGGCGCCATGCATGCGCACATGGCAGTGGGAGAAACTGAGGCATGAGAGGCACCAGAGCCTCCCAGAGTGGGGACGGGAAGGGAAGTGCCGGCCTGGGAGCCACAGGAGCCTTAACCACCACCCTGCCCGCCTCCCCTGGGCCATCAGAGCTGAAAGCAGCTGGGGCAGCTGGAGCAGGCCTGGACAAGAGCCAGCTGCCCCCAGGGGCCTGCGTGGGGAGAGGGAGTGGCATGGGGGAGGGGGCAGGGAGAAGGAGTGCATGGCCTCTGTGTGGGGAGGCCTGGGTTAAAGTCCAGCTGTAAGGAAAACAGCTGGGGGAGGGGGGAGCCAGTAGCTCAGGAGCCAGCTCTGGGGCCCGCTGCTGCCCCCCAACACACAGATTGGGGGTGTGCAGCAATCACCCCCACACACACCCTTATCCCCACCCACCAGTGCTTCCAACCAGCAACTGCTCTCCCAGCAACACCAGGGGAGCCGTGGAGCTGACCCTGGAGGAGGCAGGGCCCACCCGCTGCCACCAGCCCCCTCCCGGACCCTCTCAACTCCCTACAGCTGCAGGGCATTTGCAAACAGGCAAATGAGGCTCAATCTGCTAGGAGGCTCTAGGCCACACCTGGGAGGGGCCTCAGGCCTGCAACAAACTCAGACGGAATGTCCTGTCCAAGGCATGCCACGACTGCTGAGATGTGTGCGCACACCTGGGTGTGTGCATGTGCGTAAATGCATATGGCTGTGTGTGCACAGGATTGTATGGGCGTGTTTGGCTCGGCTCACGCGTGTGGTGCGCACATGTGTGTGTCTGAAGACAGGAGCACATGTGGATGCACACCTGTCACTGCCTGTGTGTGCACACCAGTGGCGAGGCCACCCCACCCCTGACACCAGCAGGGCCTTTACCCTGGGAAAGGGCAGGAAGGGGGCCTCAGCCCAAAATAGCCTGAGAATTTTCCACAGGCCATGCACATCCTCCTGGAAGGTTCAGAGAGTTCAGCTGGGCACCAGGCTCTGGTCTTCCTGACCCCTCTTCCACCCACCCATCTATCAAGGGACTGGAGACCAAATCCTGCAGAGCCCCTGCTAACCCCCTCCCCTCCTGCCCTCTCGGCCTCAAACCCCACCAATCCCACCAATCATATCAAGGACAAGTCTGTCTTGAGCCAAGTAGCCAGCTGCTGACTCCAGGGAGGGGTCCTTGGCAGTGCTATCGGTCATTTACACTTTAGTGAGAAGGAGTTTGCAGTTCATTCCACAAGGCTCCATTCTTGGTAGCTTTCAGATGTTTGAGGGCAGGGAGATGGAGGGGAAAGAGCTGAGTTCAAGTTGGAAGCTTCATTCTCAGCATAGTTCTCAGCAAAGCCAGATCTCTCCAAGCCTACTCTGAAAAATGGGGTGTCGAGCCTTCCATGGGTTTCTGGATGGAGGAGGCCAGGGCTGGGCACCATGTTCAGACACCTCCCAGCCCTGGGGCCGGACTAGCCCACATGAAGGGAACAGGACAGGACACTGGAGAACCAACAGACTCTCTAGAGATGGTGCGAAAATGTAGATTCTGAAGATGGGGCTGGAGTCCCAGATTCTGCATTTCTAAGGAGCTCCCCCCAGCAAGGTAGATGCTGACACAGAGTAGTACACACAAAAGAGTAGTGCGATTACTGGGTTATCAGCCTTGCCCACCTCTCAACCAGCATAAGAGGGCGGAAAGGAAATTTTTTTTGGGGGGGTGGGGGCTCTACATGAGTCACAAAGTCACCTTAGTACACCCGGGTTCCTCGTCTGTAAGCTGAGCCAGGAGAGACGCCTCCCTTCCCTTCTCAGCCTCCAGCCCAGCTAAGCCCCAGCCCTGCAGAACCAAGGGCACATGGGCCGAGGGGCTGCGTGAGTCACCGGAGGCTGGACAGTGGGTCCCAGGAAGCAGGAGAGGCCCATAAGGAGCCCAAGGCGGGCTTGGGCCACATTCCCCTCCATTGTTCAGGGGAGAGTGGGGCTCAGGCGAGGGAGACGAGGAATAAAGCGAGGATAGAGGGGAGGGGGAAAGGGGGAAAGGGAGAGGGCGAAGACTCAAGGGGCGGGGATTCTGAGAGGGCCGAGGCCAAGGGGTGGGGTGGGGAGTTGGGGGTAGTGGGGAATCGAGTGGAGGGGGCGCGAGGGTGGGGCGGCCTGGCTGGAGTCTGCGGCACCAGCAACAGGGAGAAATACTGAACTCGGCACGGAGGGTGCAGCCCGCGATGCCCGCGTCCGGGGAGTGGGGGCAAGCCCAGCCGGGAACTGCTCGGCCGCCCCAGAGTGCTGGGAAGAGGCCGGAAACCCGAGGGCCAGCGACCGGGAAGCAGACGCGCCCCTCCAGCACTGCCCCCCGTTAGCTCTCTCGAACACGCCCGCCCCGCCCAGGATCCTGCGCCCGCCGGCTCCCAGCCAGGGCAGCCCTCCTGGGAGGAGCCCAAGCCCTTGTTCGTAACTAGGGGCCGACTCCGCACCCCATCACCCCCACTTCCAGCCTTCCTGTATTCCATCCTCGCCTCCATTCTCCCAGGGCTTCAGTCAGACCTGAGTCTCAGGCCTAACTCTGCACTCCACTCCCTCTGTGACCCTTGGCAAGCGACCTCACCGCTCCCTGCCTCAGTTTACCCATCTGTCAAATGGGACAGTCCTGGTGCAGCCTCCCAGCCCGGCGGACGTCGTGCGGAGGATGTTGTGCAGGGGGTGCCAGATACAAAGGCTCGGAAACAATGATGGAGCCGGCTAACGATAGAACTGTCAGGCCTGGGGCCATCTAGAATAATCCCTCCCATTCCTGTCCCTGCTGATGGGACACAAACAAAATGCCCTGACTTTGCCACTCGGTGAGACAAAGACCACCCTCGTCCCCGCCCAGGACCGAGCCGGGCGCTGGGCCTGGCTCAGCTCATTGCGAGCATCTACTCCGGGCTAGGCTGGGCGGCGCAGGCCCCAGTTCCGGCTCTGCTGGGGCTCCGGCGCCAGCTGGGGACGGGGATGGGGGGAGGGAGTGACAAACACGGCAGCTTTGAGAACCGCGGTCCTCAAGTCCGCCCGGGGAAGGCAAGCACAGAGGGGGCTTGGAGGAGGCCCCTGGCCCCGAGGAGGCGGCAGCTGCTTCGAGTCCTAAGGCGGAGTGGGGAAGTTTTTCCTGGGACCTGCAGGGGCAAAGGCTCAGGGGGAGGGAGGACGGGCGGCAGGAGGAGGCTGGGAGGGTCTGGGGGAAGACAATAGAAAGCTCTGTTGAAAAGTTTGAGACTTGACCGACAATGGAGGCATCAGTGGACGATTTTAAGCCGAGGCACCTGTTTTTACAAGTTCTCTCTGGGTTCAGGGTGGCGAACGCATTGGAGGGGCAAGACTCCTCCAATGAGGGAGTGAAGAGACCAAGAAATATCCAAAAAGCCAGTAAAAAATGTTAACAGTAGCTAACGTTCCTCCCCGTACTGGGTCAGCCATATCCTTTTATTCTCACTCACCCCGTTATGATAGGAAAAGTTACATCCCCAGTCTACGGATGGGGAGACGGAGGCTCAGAGAAGCCTCCCATTTTGCAGTGAGATACCCCCGCCTGTGGGAACGGAGATCGTGCCTGGAGGGGCTGAATCATCTCCTGCCCCCCACCCCCAATACACAAATCCACTCCAACCCCAGATAAACTGTGGTGACCAGGGGCTTCCTTGTTAGAAATCAAAACAAAACAAAAAACCGTTGCATTTCCGGCCTGCAAACTTGGGCTGCCAGTGAGGCTGTCGTGGAGGGAGCCTGTGGGCGCGGGAGAAGTTTCTCGGCAAGGCCTCGGGGGCCCCCCATCCAGACGCAAACACACCGGCCAAGCGCCACGCGGCTCCTCCTCCCCAGACGCGGCCAATCGCCCGGCGCCAGGATACTCCCAGCCCACCTCCCCGCCAAGCCCGGCCGAGGTCCCGCCACTGAGCTCACAGCTGGCGCGGCCAGGCCTGGCTGGGGGCCGTCTCCACCTCCCCGAGCGGCGCCCCACACCCCCGCCGCGCCTCGCCCCAGCGCACCGCGAGTCACCCCATCCTGCTCCAGCCCACAGGCGAAAGCAGGGGGAGGGTGGTAAGGGGGGGGCGGGGGCGGGACGAGGAGGAGGGGAGGTTTTTTTCCTCCAGAAGAAAACAGGTGGCCAGGAGGGAAATGCAACCCGACGTCCGCCTCACAACCCCCCAGCTGCTGCCACACCCACCATTCTCCAGAGGGTGATGAGTAACCCGCGCTCCCCAAATAGGCCAAGGCGGCCCGGGTATTTCCTAGGGGCCTAGAGACCCAGCCCGGGGCCCTCTGCCGGCGAGCTGGAAGACCCTGCAGAGGGGGGGAGTGAATGGGGGCAGCGGCGGCAGAAGAGGCCGAGGTCCCATCCCGGAGGTTCCTGGGCCTCCCTCGGGGCGGGGGCACCACACCACACCCCTCCTGGGGTCCCCGGATTAGCTCCCTACCTGGCAATCCACTCCGCTCAGCCAGCTGCTCTGCTCGAACTGCGGGAACAGAGCTGGGGAGGGGGCGTGGTTCGCGGGGCGGGCTCGCAGCGCCCCGCCTCTGACCCCGCCCCCAGGAGCTCTCAGCCAATGGGACTGCGGTCTGGGGCAGGGGCGGGGCGGGCGGGAGCACAGCCCCGGCGGGATCTTTGTGTTCTCGCGCGCGACTGGCGGGATCGCTGGGCGCATGGCCTTGAGGGTATCCGGTCTCACGCCTGTGCCGCACCCCACGCCTGTGCCGCACCCCGGCCAGAAAACTGCCCTGAAAAGGGAGAGAATCTGGTCTTCGCGCCCGAGCAGGTCCCTCCCCTAGCCAACGGCGTCTGGTCTGGTCCCCCACCTGACCTTAGCTCCAGAATCCCGACGGCCCAGGGGCACCTCCGTTTTAGCGCAAAGAAAGAGATCTAGGAACGACTAGAAGGAATGAAGAGAGCGGCCGACGGGAGGAAAAGAAAACCAAAAAAATGCAAATAAAGAAAGAACCAAAAAACGAGGGAAATCTGTTGATTTCGTTCTTTTTGTTTGTGTTTTGCTCTTAATTTCCACTCCCTCCTTGAGTCCTCTGTGTCTGCAGGTAAATGACCTTACTCTCATCTTTCTTTTTAATTAATTTTTATTGGAGTATAGTTGCTTTACAATGTTGTGTTAGTTTCTACTGTCCAGCAAAGCGAATCAGCTATACGTATACACATATCCCCTCTTTTTTGGATTTCCTTCCCATTTAGGTCACCACAGAGCATTGAGTAGAGTTCCCTGAGCTATACAGTAGGTTCTCATTAGTTATCTATTTTATACATAGTATCAATAGTGTATATATGTCAGTCCCAATCTCCCAATTCATCCCACCCACCCCCTTTTTTCTTTTTTTTAAAAATTAATTTCGTACTCTCATAGGAGAGGGAACTGAGGCAGGAGAGGTGACCCACCCCCTCACACACAGCAAGTCGGGAGCAGCCTCTGAAAGGGAACCCAGCCCTGGACCCAGGCTCAGGCTGGTAGTTGAGGGGCGGGAAGGGGGGAGGGATCCTGTAACTCCTGGGACAACAGGGTCCAGGAGTGGGGACGGCACAGGGGTCCCTTCTGGAACCCACCAGCTCTCCCTGCTCTTGTATGCTGATAGGTTAGGGGTCCCCGGAGAAAGAACCAGGCATGCCTTTCTTGGCATAAGAGAAGCCATTTTTGGCCTAAGCCATTTTGTGATCTAAGCCCAGCCACAATGTTTGTCCTTTAACAGGGCTCAGTAATTAATGATCTTCAGGGAAGTGAGGGAATGCAGGAACAAAGGAAAAGTAGTCAAGAAACAAGAGTTCAGCTATAAAACAGAGTTGTAGTTCCTCCTCAAGGGAGTGACAATATTGATCCTCCTGACCTCAATCAACTAAAACGTGGACTCTGTCGACTTTTGCCCCAATTCTATGCTGAATTCTCTGCTCCATCCCCTTCATGAATAGGGGATTAAAACTTCCCCAATTTGGGGAATTCCCTGGTGGTCCAGTGGTTAGGACTTGGCACTCTCACTGCGGGGGCCCCAGGTTCGATCCCTGGTCAAGGAACTAAAATCCCATAAGCTGTGTGGCCAAAAAAAAAACTTCCCCGATTTTGCTGTTGCGGAGACACTGCTTTGGGAAAGATCCCAGGTGTTCTTACTTGCTGCCAGTAATGATAAATCCCTTCCTTCTCCTGATGTTTAGCTTGGTTGTGTCTTTTCACTCCACACCCATCAAGAGATGAACCCAGTTTTCCAGTAACACACTCTCTCTCCCTCCATCTCCCTCTCCCTCTCCCTCCCACCTCCTTTGTTCCCTCCTCTACACCCACACAAAGAAGAGACTGTTGAAGGCAGCCCTCTACAAGCCTGCAAGAGGGTTCTCCAACAGGAACTGAATTGGCCAGCACCTTGATCTTGGATTTCTCAGCCTCCAAAACTGGGAGAAATAAGTTGCTGTTGTTTAAGTCACCTGTCTATGGTATTCTGTTACGGCAGCCAGAGCAAACTAAGGCAGTCCCTTTTCTTCCTTTTCTCCCCAAAGCCCTTCTCAACTAAACTGAAGCCTCTCAGAATTTCACACCTGAGATTGTGCAGTTCGGGTCTACAATTCTTCACTGGATGTGTTGCCCATGCTGGGCTCTGTGTTGGGCACTGAGCACCCGGAAATAAAAAGTGCCCGCCCTGTTCCCACCCCTGAGGAGTTACAACCTGGGGAAGTGGTAGACGGGTAGTGCTAACCAACAACCAAGATGTCAGGTGGTGGGCTAGATAAGCCTCCATGGCTCAGTGGGTGCCCGCCCTCCACCATCGGATGAGACAGGTCGCAGGGAGTTCTCTCTCCCAAATTGTGATTGCTTAAGTCTCCTGCAGTCAGTGACATCAGCCCACCACCTTGGCCCCATCTGATGGCACTGGCCTAGCAGCCAGACCTGAGCTAACAGCTGATGAGGGCATGTGGTCTAAGTTTTCTGCCCAACAAGGCCTTATTAGCCATTCAGCCAGCCATCTGACAAATATTTATTGCACCTGTACTCTGTTCCAAGCCCTAGGCTAAACAAAACTCTCATTAGCCCTGCCCCCCAGCCCCCCTCCACCATTGGTACACTCTAATAGCAGAGGCAGATGTTAAACCAGTAATCACACAAGGTACAAAATCACTCTGTGACCCACAGCAGGGTCAGGCATGGTGCTGGAGGAGCCAGGAGAGACTTCTCTGAAAAGTGCTGATTGACCTGAGATCTTTAATCAGGAATTAAACAAAGAAAAGGACATTCCTGAGAGAGGTGAGAGCATGTGCAAAGGCCCTGGGGTGGGAAGGAGCATGGTGGGGCTAAGACATAGAGGAAAGGGAGTGTGGGGTGAGATGGCAGTTGCCAGAATGGGCTAACTTTATGGGTCTCAATTAGGGAGCGATGGCAGCCAGTTAAGGGATTAAAGCAGGTATGAATGGAGACTCCTCCCTTCAAAGTGTGTCTCATTTCCACCCACCTGTACCCATTTCTTCCCACCCTGACTTAGGCCTCTACCATCTCACCGGGAGCAACAGCCTCCATCCAGTCCCTTCTGCCTCTCCCGAATAACCATGCTCATGCACCAATTTTCTGTGCAGCAGGCAGAACGAGCTTTCAAAAGCATAAATCCAACCATTGTTCAAGAAAAAAATTACTCGTGACACTTGTTAAAACGGTAAGGCAGACTTTGTTCAGGACAATCACGATAGGTGTAGGGACCACTGCAATGGGGTTTTTGCAAAGTTTGGGCTCAACTCCAAATGCAACGAGGAAAACTGGACATTTATAATGGGGGGGGTGGGGGGAGGAGGGAGGACAGTGGATGGAAAATTACTAAGAAGAAACGAAACATCATGGGTCAAGGGGGATTCTGGCTAAACCGAGCTAGCAGGATTCTTGCTGTCGGCAGGTCAAGTTGATCAGACATCACCTGCCCCCACACAGCCAGCAGCATCTGCACCAGAGTGGTTCACTGGTTACAACCGACGACTGACACATCGTTATCACCGGCATCCACAGGAGGGCCCACCTGCTCCACACGGTCAAATCTGGCTATCCTTGCCTATGCTGCTTCTGGGCTTTTCGTCCCGCTGCCAAGGTTAGATAAATACTCTGTGGCGTTTCCTGTTTCCTTCTAATTCTTTCATCGTTTTGAGAAGCCACTTTACATCTTCGGGATATTCTGGTGAGCAGGCTGAGTGGCCCCATCCAGCTGGGCTGAGCTAGGAGTGCAGGCTGCGGGGCCAGATGGTGGGTGAACTTCA
Organism: Kogia breviceps; assembly: GCF_026419965.1. Taxonomy (NCBI): domain Eukaryota; kingdom Metazoa; phylum Chordata; class Mammalia; order Artiodactyla; family Physeteridae; genus Kogia; species Kogia breviceps. The sequence continues at coordinate 60,234,072 of NC_081323.1, forward strand.
CTCTGCCAATGACCGGATCCGGGGCCACTCTTCCCCTGCATCTTCACAGGCTGCCTCTTTCTGGTCATTGCTCAAATGAGGGGACCTTCCACCCACCCTGAACTAAGTGCGTGCCCTCCATCAGTCTGTCCCATCGCCCATGGTTACCATTTCACCCTTCTCCCCTGTGAATGTCTTTGGTGTCTGTTTCCCCCACTAACACATTGGCTCGCCAGGGCAGGCACGTTGTCTTGCTTGGTTTTGTATGCCTGACACATGGTAGGTGCTCAGTAAATACACGTTGAAGAACCAGGGCAGAGGCAATGTCATGGGGGGTAGCAAGGTCGGCCACAGATGAGGGGACTGGCGAGTGACTCAGTTTTCCCCTCTGTAAAATGGCACCAGAAGAGCCTACAGTTCAACTGGAGCTGGAAACTCCACCCCAAGCCGGGCGGGAGGCCAGTGGAGGTGCAGGCTTACCCTCTGCTCTGCTCCTCTTGGGCTGACCCCCTCCAGGTAGCTCTGAGGCTGGAACCCACTCAGGGTGAGGTCCAACAGGGCTAAGGGGGCCGGCTGAGCCTGCTGACTGAAGGAGGGAGAAGGGTCCAGGAGCCAGCTTTGTGAGCTCACCCCAAACACAGACCACCCCTCCCACAAGGACACAGACACAGAGCCCACTGAGATGCATGGAGACCCGCGAGCACACATGCTCACACCTCCACACACAAACCTGCACTGCAAACACCCCATGTAAATGAGATATTCATGGACACAGACACACACACACACACACACACACACACACACACACACACACGAGCAGACAAGACACATACCACACACAACACCAATATCTGCCCCCCCCACACATGCCCCCCATGCAAACACACGCTGATGGAAACATGCATAACCACACACTCTCCCACTGCACAGCGCCCTGGATTCTCCCCCAAACTCCAGACCCCAGAGCTTTCTCAAGTCTAGAAACAGTCCCCCTGCCTCCTCCTCCAGGCAGGCCTCAGAGTTCACTCACAGAATTCTGAGGGCAGGGGATGGAAGGCACCCATCAGGGAAGAAGTCACCCCCATCTGGGATGCCCACTCTTCAGAGAGAGAGCCTCCGATGGTGCCCAGGGGACAAGAATTCCCCCCCTCCCAATAAGCGATGGGGCTTGGGGAGGGGGCACCTACAGCAAGCAGCCCATCCACCTCCCACTCCCACGGCTCCTGCCCCCAGCTCACCACAAGCTGGGAGGAAGAGAAAGCAGACAGATGACTGGTTAGCAGAGCTGGAAATGCAGCCCAGAGAGGTTAGGGGACGTCCCAGTATGACCCAGCAGGTCCCGCCCAGGGCTCAGGGATCCCTTTGCCAATAGAGCAGGTGGGACCCCTCTGAAGGGCTGGAGGAGAGGAAAGGGAGGGCTCAGGGAAAGCGCAGCCCACCCCCAGGCTGGAGAGCTTCTCCAGTTGACCCTTCCCAGCCCCTTGGCAACCCAGGCTCCCTCCCCATCTTTTGCACAATAATTACAGTTACCACTCCTTCCTCCAGATTCCTTCCTCCTTATCTCCTCCCTTCCCTGCAGGAGCTGGGCCCTTCTGGGAACAGGATGAGCAGGGAGGAAAAAAAAAAAGTCCCATCTCCTTTATTCCTTGAGCAGCCCTGGCTGCGGAGTCCTCCTTATTGCAGAGCCCAGAGAAGGTGAGCGAGGAGCTCAGGGTCACAAGCAGGAGAGGACCAGGGTCCTCCAGGACTCCCAGCTGCCAGAACTCCAGGCTCACTCCATTCCCAGGATGGCCTGCCCCTCTGCCTTGGCTTTTGGGGACTCTGCTCATTTAATTTATTATGGTCATTATTGATTTCAAGCTTTCTTTTTAAAAAAATTAATTTATTTATTTATTATTTATTTATTTTTGGCTGTGTTACGTCTTTGTCGCTGCACAGACTTTCTCTAGTTGCTGTGGCTTCTCTTGCTGCGGAGCATGGGATCTAGGCCCGCGGGCTCAGTAGTTGTGGCTCACAAGCTCTAGAGTGCAGGCTCAGTAGTTGGCACATACAGGCTTAGTTGCAGGCTTAGTTGCTCTGTGCCATGTGGGATCTTCCCGGACCAGGGCTTGAACCTGTGTCCCCTGCATTGGCAGGCGGATTCTTAACCACTGTGCCATCAGGGAAGTCCCTAATTGCAAGCTTTCTATGTGCTTCACATGATTTCTTTCATTCATCATTCATACAACAAATCTTTATTGAGTATCTACTATGTCCCAGGCACTGTGCTGGGTACTGGGGAGACAGCTGTGAACAAAATCATTGAGGTTCCCGCCCTCACAGAGCTGAAGTTTTAGGGACAACAGACACTGATCAAATAAACTAAACAGGAACTGGACAATTCCAGGCAGAGGTAAGTGCTGGCAAAATTGGCGGTCCAGTGGTTAAGACTCCGCGCTCCCAGTGCAGGGGGCACGGGTTCCATCCCTGATCAGGGAATTAAGATCCCGCGTACCACAACAAAAAATAATAAATTAATTAAAAACAATAAACCCGGTGGCCTGGTAGAGGGTGGCTGGTTCCTCTTGCCCAGGGGGTCCATGGCAACCCTCCATGAGGAAGTAGCATATGAGCTGAGTTTGACGATGAGACATGGGATATCTTAGGAAAGAGCCCTCCAGGCGGCAGGAGCTGCAAGGCCAGGGGTGGGTGGGGGGAGGGGGGGCACGATGAAAGGAACAGAAAGTAGGCATGTGTGAAGGATCAGCCAGCAAGTAAAACTGTCTTCTTGAATTTTCCTAACACTCTTAGCAGGAAGTTTTATTATTGTCATTATGATTGTTGTTATACCCATTTTACAGAGGAGGAAACTGAGGTCCAGGGTCACACAGCTGGGAGTAACAGAGCCCATGCTTTAACCACTTTCTTCCTCTTCCATGCCAGGCCTTATTTAGGGCATGCAAAGGTTAAAAACACACGAATAGGGCTTCTCTGGTGGCGCAGTGGTTGAGAATCTGCATGCCAATGCAGGGGACACGGGTTCGAGCCCTGGTCTGGGAAGATCCCATATGCCGCGGAGCAACTAGGCACGTGAGCCACAATTACTGAGCCTGCGCGTCTGGAGCCTGTGCTCCGCAACAAGAGAGGCCACGACAGTGAGAGGCCTGCGCACCGCGATAAAGAGTGGCCCCTGCTCGCCGCAGCTAGAGAAAGCCCTCACACAGAAACGAAGACCCAACACAGCCAAAAATAAGAACAAAACCAAAAACAAATAACAACAACAAAGCAGTCCTCCAGGAGCCCTGAGCCTCGCAGAGAACTGATCCTCATGGAAGAGGCCCAGCAGGAGCCCAGCCAGGCCTCATGGCTCTCCCATGGGGTCCCGCATCTGGTACAGAGGGACTGGGGTCTAACAGGGAGGCGTGCCCTTGGGCTGGCCTCAAGCCCTCTCTCAGGCCTCCTCACTCCTTGCAGCCCGGCCTGAGGAGGACAAGGTGGGACAGGAGTCCTCAGCCCCAGGGCGGTGTGAAGGCATCAGGCCAGACCTAAAGGGACTATGGCAGGGGCGGCCCTGCTCCCCGGTCCCCCCTGCGCTAGATGGGGACCTGTCCATCCAGCAGAGCCTGGAGGGAGGAAGTGAGACGGACTCGCGCAGCCTGGTGCTGCCCCCTGGTGGCGATGGCCGGGATGGTCGGAGCCCGCGAGCATCGCCCATCTCTCTCCTTCATTCCCCCTCAGAGTGTCCCAGTTCAGATGCGCCAGCCGGGGGTCCAAACCCTGCGTTAAGGGGACCAACGTCCCCAAAAACCCCCGAAAAGGAGGTAGTCGCCAACCTTATCCTAAGATGTATAATCTCAAGTCTATACAAAGCCGCCTAGTCCTGGGGTGTGAAATTGGGAGGATTTTAAGCCAAATGGGGTAGCCTGTGATGGGTGAATCACGCAGCTCATTCATTCATTCATTCATTCACGCAGTCAATCTATATTAGTGGAGCACCTCCTCCATAGTGGGCTGGGAGATGCAGAAGGACAGGAAGCAGGCATCAAACCTCAGACAGCAATGCACATAGGGATGTAGACATTGTCCAAAGGAGACAGGGCGCAGGGGACAGAGTGAGAAGAGGGGGTGAGGCGACACGTCATCATGTGGAGGCAAAAAGGACTAGCAGGAACGCCAAGCTGCCTGTTTCAAGACTCTCAGGTGTGGACGCCTTGGAATTGGTAAAAGAGCTGCAGAGACAGGAGGTCAGAGGGTCCGTGAAGGGGGAGGTGGTGCTGGAGCGAGACCCTGACCTCAGAAGAGGCATCTTTTCTTTCCAGGAAGACAAGACCTCTGTGGGAATCAGGAAAGGCCTTCCTCAATATGCTTCTTTTCCATCAGCTGAAAAACGGTTGTAACAATTCACAAACCTAACACGTCTCTGATGTAAGTGGCCCTTGGATGCCGTGCACACCTGCCTTCCTGCCCAGATTCTCTGCCTTCACAGGTGGCACCTCTATTTTTACCACGTCTCACAGCTTGACCTGTTTCAGAACTTCAAATAACTAGGCTCATAGGAGATGTACAGTCAGGCTTCTTTGGCTCAGAATCATTTTTTGAGATGTGTTCATCTGGCTGAGTACACCAATAGTTCATTCTTTTCATCACTGTGCAGAATTCCTTGGTATAAATAATGCACACGATATGATGATCCACCCACCTGCTGACAAATATTTGGGTTGTTTCTAGATTTTGGCTATTATGATTCAAGTTACTATGAATTTTCTCATACAGGTCTTTTTCTGAACATATGTTTTTATTTCTCCTGGGTAAAAACCTGGGAGTGAAGCTGCTGGTCCCAGGTGGGTGGATGTTTGCCTTTAGGAGAAACTGCCAGTTTTCCAAAATGATGAACAATTTTACACTCACACCAGCTATGTAGGAGGTTCTAGTTGTTCTGTATGCTTGGTAACACTTGGGGTTGTCTGTTTTTTAAAATTTAAACAGTGGAGGGACTTCCCTGGTGATTCAGTGGTTAAGACTCCATGCTTCCACTGAAGGGGGCACGGGTTTGATCCCTGGTTGGGGAACTAAGATTCTGCATGTCACATGACCAAAAATAAATAAATAAATAAATAAATATTCCACTTCCCACCAACATATTTATAAATAAAAATAGAACAGAGAAAACCATAATTCAAAAAAACACATGCACCCCAGTGTTCATAGCAGCACTGTTTACAATACCCAGGAAGGGAAGCAACCTAAACGTCCATTAGCAGAGGAATGGATAAAGAAGATGTGTACATACATATAATGGAATATTACTCAGCCATAAAAAGGAATGAAGTTGGGTCATTTGTAGAGACGTGAATAGACCTAGAGAGTGTCATACAGAGTGAAGTAAGTCAGAAAGAGAAAAGCAAATATTGTATAATAAAGCATATATGTCGAATCTAGAAAAATGGTATAGATGATCTTATATGAAAAGCGGAAATAGAGACACAGACGTAGAGAACAAATGTATGGATACCAAGGGGGAAAGGGGTGGGGTGGGAGGAATTAGGAGACTGGTATTGACACATATACATTATTGATACTATGTATAAAATAGACAACTGATGGGAACATACCGTATAGCTCAGGGAACTCTACGTAATGCACTATGGTAACGTAAATGGGAGGGAAGTCCAAAAGGAAGGGGATACCTGTATGTGTATGGCTGAGCCGTTTTGTTGTGCAGTTGAGGCTAACACAACATTGTAAAGCAACCAGACTCCAATAAAAATTTTTTAAAAAGAGAACCTAAAGAGATATAACCAAATGCAACGCATGAACCTTGGTTGAATTTTAAATTGGAGGAAAATCATATGAGACATTTTTGTAAAAAATAGGGGAACTTGACTTCATATATTAGATGGCATTATGGAATTATTGCCAAATTTCTTAGGTGTGATAACAGTATTGTGCTTATATAGTAAAATGTTCATTTAGGTGATGCATATAGAAATAAAGAATAAAATATCATAACGTTTTTGACTTTAAAATTGTTTAGCAAAAAGAGAGAGAGAAAGAAAAAAACCAGTGTGGTCGGATCTCAGTGAGGACTGTACAGATGTTCTTCATCCTATGTGCAAGTTTCTGAACATTTGCGAGTTGTAAAAATAAAATTTGAGGAAAAAAAGAAAATTATTGGAAGCTTTCTTTAAAGTTGGCTCATTATATTTTTTATCCTGAAACTATCTGGTAAATCTAATTTAAATGCAATTTTATTTAATGACTAGTGTTGATATTATGATTCATCACTCATTTACTTAATTAACGCTTGACTTTATGTACCCAAAATGTCCAATTTGCACACTGATATTTTTTCAATTAAATAAAAATATGTTTCGGGAAGAAAAAAATATATAAAATAACATTTAACCAATGGTAACTATGATTTTTAATTTGTGTTTCCTAGATGAATAGGGATGCTGAGGATCTTTTCATATATATGTCGGCCATTTCTATAATTTCTTTTGTGAAGTGTCTGTTCAGGTCTTTTGCCCACTTTTAAGATTGTGAGGTTTTTTTTAAAAAATTATTGAATTGAAGGAGTTCTTTTATATTCTGTATACCTGTCCTTTGGACTTTAAATATTTTCTTCCAGTCTGTAGCTTGCCTTTTTATTGTATCTATAGATGGTATCTGTTAAGAAGCAGGTGCTTTGATGAAATAGTCTTTCAAGTTTTTCTTTCATAGCTTGTGCTTTATGCCTTGTGTCGGGTAAGAAATCTTGATACATGATCACATTTGTTAGTTTTCGGTTGCTTTCCGTTTTTTGGTGTTGCTTTTTTCTTTTTGATGTACTTCCTTTTTAGTTAGTATAAATAATGATATGGTCCCAAAGTCAAACCTATAAACAAGGTATATTTACAGAGGACCTGCTTCCACTCTCAACATTAACCGTTTTAGTTCCAAAATAATCCTTCTTTTATTTCTTCTTGGAAATTATTTATCTCCCTCCGCATTTCCTGACGTTAAAAGTAGGGCTATACTGCGCGTCTGGAGCCTGTGCTCCGCAACAAGAGAGGCCGCGATAATGAGAGGCCCGTGCACCGCGATGAAGAGTGGCCCCCGCTCGCCGCAACTAGAGAAAGCCCTCGCACAGAAACGAAGACCCAACACAGCCAAAGTAAATGAATAAATTAATTTTTTTAAAAAAAGTAGGGCTATATAGGGACTTCCCCGGCAGTCCAGTGGTTAGGACTCCTCACACCCACTGCAGGGGCCCAGGTTTGATCCCTGGTCGGGGATCTCATAAGCCACATGGCAAGGCAAAAAAAAAAAAAAAAAAAGTAGGGCTTCCCTGGTGGTACAGTGGTTGAGAGTCCACCTGCCGATGCAGGGGACACGGGTTCGTGTCCCGGTCCGGGAAGATCCCACATGCCGCAGAGCGGCTGGGCCCGAGAGCCATGGCCGCTGAACCTGCGCGTCCGGAGCCTGTGCTCTGCAACGGGAGAGGCCACAGCAGTGAAGGCCTGCGTACCGCAAAAAAAAAAAAAAAAAAAAAAAAAAAAAAAAAAGTAGTACTATATATACATATACACACATATCTTCTTGTTTGTTATTGGACAGTATATCCAAAAAGAGACTGTTCCATATAATATATGGAGATTTTCCTCTTTTTTCTCTTTTTCCCCTTCTTTCCTCCCTTTATTTTTGGTAGCTGCAGAGTCACTATATGGATGGACATTTGGGTTATTTCTAGTTTTTTGTTGCTGCCTTGAATAGCCTTGTGCCTACCTCACCTGATATTTTTGCTAGTCTACCTTTAGGATGGATTTCTAGAAATAGTATGGCAAGGGCCAAGGGTCCCCCATCTGTAACTCTGCTAGGTATCACCAAATCCGCCTTCTAGTGCTTGTACAGGAAAGCCTATTCCCACCCAGACTCGCCATAACTTTTGGTTTCTTCCAATCTCATAGGAGCAGGGCTATCTTGGGTGTTCCCCAGTGTCTGGAGGGGAAATGAGAAGCCATGGAGTATACAGGTTAAGCACACAGACCTCACTTCGTGCCTTTGTTTGCACAAACCCTGGCTTTGCCCTTCCTGGCTGTGACCCCAGGTGTAGCACGGAGCCAGCCCCAGCGCGGAGGCTGCCCTCTACAGTCGGGACCATCTCTTCTGGCTGTTTCAGGCCACCGATCGTTTCACAATAAAATTGCTGGCTTTACTCCCTGGGCTGAACCGATTACCTGGGTTATGGCATTTGATCCCATAACAACCCTATAAGGCAGCTATCGTATCCTTATTTTGCAGGTAGGGAAGCCAGGGGATGGAGGGTTAGAAAGAGTTGGGGCTTTGCCCAAACTCACAGTTTAACAAGCAGGAGAGGCAGCTGGACTTGTGAGGCAACACATAAACTCACACATGTGTGTACGAACATGCATGTACCTGCATGTTCATGTGTGCATGTACCCATATACGTGTGTATGTATGTACATGTATCTCTGTGTATACACATACAGTTAAGTCCCTACATACGAACGAGTTCTGTTGCGAGAGCGTGTTTGTAAGTCCAGTTTGTTCATAAGTCCAACGAAGTTAGCCTAGGTACCCAACTAACACAATCGACTATATAGTACTGTACTGTAATCGGTTTATAATACTTTTCAAGCAAATAATATGTACATAAAAAACAAACACAGAGGGCTTCCCTGGTGGCGCAGTGGTTGAGAGCCCGCCTGCCGATGCAGGGGACACGGGTTCATGCCCCGGTCCGGGAAGATCCCACATGCCGCGGAGCGGCTCGGCCCGTGAGCCATGGCCGCTGAGCCTGCGCGTCCAGAGCCTGTGCTCCGCAACGGGAGAGGTCACAACAGTGAGAGGCCCGCGTACCGCAAAAAAAAAAAAAAAAAAAAAAAAAAAAACCCACAGAAAATAAGGAAAACATTTTTCATCTTACAGTACAGTACCTTGAAAAGCACAGTCATACAGTCAACAGCTGGTGTACAGGGGCTGGCACGCACGTTCACCTCTTTGAAAGTTCGAAACTTGAAGGTTCGTATGTAGGGGACTTACTGTATATATATACACACGTGCGTGCCTGTGTACATACACCTATCTGCATTTCTGAAGAAGATATGAACACCCTCACAGCTACATCTCTGCGTCCATAGGGATAACACCCCCAGGATGAACTCCTCATAACAGACTCGCTAGCTCTAACCGGATTCACATTTTTAAGGCTTCCAACCTGCCCTCTGACCCCAGCCCGGTTTCCGCTTGGCGGGCCGGAGGGGGTGATCTGATCTTCAAAGATTCCTCAAGCTGGGCCCGTGGAGACCCCTCCCCCTCCTGCAGAGAATGGGGACGAAGCCCACCCTCTGGCCACTGTAAGGACACACATCACAATGGCTGTTCCACCTGAGCCAGGCCCAGCAAGAGGCGCTGGGGGTGACCTGCACTCCTTTTACCCGTGGACAACCAGGCCACGTGATGGGGGCCTCCCGAGACCAGAGCTTGGCTGCTCAGAGCTCGGAACCCAACGCTGCCCCAACACCGTTGCTGGAACAGAGGACCTCCTGGGCCCCAAGAGAGAACCACCCCCAGGGTGAGGGTCCTCTCGTTCAGGTGACACGCTGACTGTGGGGTCCTCAGGAAGGGCCGGGAGACTACGGGTTCCCTTGATGAACTGCAGCTGACTCCCCGCCTCACCCCCCAAGTCTCGCTGCCCCCGCCAACCCGGGGACCACGAGAACGGATGGGGACGATGTGGGGCCTCCACAGCCTGTGCCCTCTCTTCAAGTGTCACAAGACTAATGATGCCCCCATAGCAGGTATGACCTGCCCCTCCGCCCCCAGCCCAGCCAGTGTCCAGAGACAACCTAGAATACCCTGGGAGAGGTGGGGGGTTCTGGCCATGCTGCTGTGGCCTCAGGTTAAGTCACCAAATCTCTTTCCTCATCTGGAAAATGGCTGAGAGGATTAAAAGTTATGATGGACATAGGGCCAGGCAGTTGCTAGCTCAGTCTGAGCTCAGAAGGACTTTCCAGCTGGAAGTCCTGGGCCAGGTACTTGATTTCTGACCTTCAGTTTCTGCACCTGTAAAATGGGTACAAAACCCAGCCCCAGGCGGGGCTGCTGGGGACTGGATGGGCATGAAACCACCTCCTGTCCCACAGAGACTAGACTGAGTCGAGAGAAGTGGGGAGGGGCTTCCTGTTCTCCAGTCGCCCCTACTCTGAGAGGAGGCATGGGGTGGGGTAAGCCCAGGTGCCTCCCTCAAGCCACGAGGCTCCCTTCCTGCTCAGCCCCATCAAAGTTCCTGAGCAGTTCCCAATAAAAACACACAGGGGGGGGCTTCCCTGGTGGTGCAGTGGTTAAGAATCCGCCTGCCAATGCAGGGGACATGGGTTCGAGCCCTGGTCCAGGAAGATCCCACATGCTGCGGAGCAACTAAGCCCCTGTACCACAACTACTGAGCCTGCACTCTAGAGCCCGTGAGCCACAACTACTGAGCCTGCGTGCTACAACTACTGAAGCCCACGTGCCTAGAGCCCGTGCTCTGCAACAAGAGAAGCCACTGCAGTGAGAAGCCCGCACACTGCAACGAAGAGTATCCCCTGCTCGCTGTGACTAGAGAAAGCCCACACGCAGCAACAAAGACCCAACGCAGCCAAAAATAAATTAAAAAAACAAAAACAAAAAAACCCCCACAGGGTCCCTATCCATCACCCACACAGTGAGTGGTTAAGATTCTGGAGCTCCCATCCTCTCCTTCCCCACACCATCCTCTGGGTATCTAGGATCCCAGAACTCCTTGTCCAAACTGCCTTACACCTAATTCCAGGGCCTGGGCGGGGATGCTTCCCAAGGCCCCAAGGGCCAGCCGAGGGCTGACTCCTGGGAGGCGAGGGGCAGAGCTGGGCATCCACACACTGACAGGCCCCTTGTGGGTCAGGAGGGAGACAAGCCTGGGAAGAATGGAGGCGGGCCTGGGGCCCAAACAGTTCTTCTTGGAAGGAGCAGATGGCACGTTGCCCCTTTTGGAGCCATCCCGACGATGCAAGGGATCAGGCAAGGGGCACGTCACTTAATAGCATGTGCTCGGGAGGCAGCCATAATTAAGTTCCATCCTTGACTCTGATGCTTCTTTGCTGGGTGACCTCAGGCAAGTTACTTAACCTCTCTGAGCCTAGCCTCCACATCTGTAAAATTGGAATAACGCCACATAGCTACCTCATTGGTGTTATTTTGTTTGTTTTTTAAAAATATTTATTTGTTTATTTGGTTGTGCTGGTCTTAATTGCAGCATGTATGTGGGATCTAGTTCCCTGATCAGGTATTGAACCCAGGCCCCCTGCATTGGGAGCACAGTGTCTTATCCACTGCGCCACCAGGGAAGTCCCATCATTGGTGTCTTGACAAGAGTAAATGTAGTGAGGCATGTCAAGTGTTTAGCACTGAGTTTGGCACATAATAAAGGCTTGATATTAAAGAAAGGAAAAAGAAAAGACAGAGAGAGACTATAGGGTCCAATGCTATTTCTGCACCCTCAAGCCTCCAGCAAAAGCTTACAGCCCAGCACAATGAGGGCACCATGGAGTCAGAAATGGCTGGGTTCAGATCTGAGCTCCTCCATCTACTAGGTAAACTACCACTGGCAACTCGATGCATCCCTCCAGGCCTCAGCTTTCTCTTCTGTAAAATGGGTGCCCCCCTCACACCAGGTTTTGGGATTGACATATATACACATCACTATATATAAAATAGATAACTAGTAAGGTTAGTTACTAACCTTACTAGTTAGTAAGGTTAGTAACTAAGTTAGACACCCCCCCTCATGGCCAGGTTTTCAGCTGATTGCCTGGCACATGGTCAGTCTTCAGATCTGAGGGTGTTTTTCCTTCTTTTCCCTCAAAGGGCCTCCTCCTCTTTACTCTCCTCCGCCTCCAGGACCTGGAGCAATTTCCCCAATGTATGTTTACCCAGGTGAGTGTTCCTGCCACCGCCCCCCCAACCCCCAGCTTTCTCTGTCTCACACTCAACCCTGCCATGATCACTCGCCGAGCCTCTGCCCAAACAGCACCTCCTCTGGGAAGCCCTCCTCCCTGCCCTCACAGCTGTGTGACTCCCACACTGCCCACGGCCAGGGGCCTTTCTCTCCCACATGCAGTCATTGGTGGAGGGGGCTGGTATACAGTAGGCGCTCGGGAAATGTCTATGGAATGAAGTCCTGTTCTCGGGACTTCCCTGGCAGTACAGTGGTTCAGACTCTGAGCTTCCACTGACGGGAGGCACGGGTTCGATCCCTGGTCGGGGAAATAAGGTCCTGCATGCCTCACGGTGCGGCCAAAAAAGGAAAAAAAAAAAACAAGAAAGAAATCCTGTTCTCAACTCTGCGAATGCGCCACCTTTGAAACCAAAGAGGAGGGGAATTCCGACCCCTCCAGCCAACCCCGTGGGGTCTGGGCTTTGGTGGGATTTTTAAGCAAAGAAAAAGCTTGAGAGCTGCTGGGTTGGGTCGTCAATTCCCAGTTGAGGAGAGCACCCTTTAAACCATGGGTCACCCCCTTCTGGACATACGTAGTTCTTCCCTTGGTCCCCTGCCAAAACTGCAGCCCCGCACATCAGGGCCCGGCTCTCCAAACCCCAGCATCCCCTCACCCGGGCATCACGGGAACCCAAAGTCTGTAACGGTCATAAGCCCCTCCTCATGGCTCCGACAGTCCAGCCAGACCAGACCCTGAGCCTCCGGTCCAGAACGTGAAAACTCACTGGAATTGTATTTTCTTAACAAAATATTCAGCCACCACTAAAGATCTTGTTTCTCTACACATCCAAGATTGTAAAAATGGTTCTAGTGTTTAAAATAGCTAAACAGGGACTTCCCTGGTGGTCCAGTTAAGACTCTGCACTTACACCTCAGGGAGCGCGGGTTCAATCTTGGGTTGGGGAAATAAGATCCCATATACCATGCAGCAAAAAAAAAGAAAAAGAAAAAAACGTTAAAAAAAGTAAAAGAGCTAAACTCATTTTTTTAGTTTGGTTCCCCCCCTATGCCAAGGCAAGAGGAAGAGACAAAAACGCCAACAGGAAGGTGTTTTGTTGTTGTTTTGTTTTGTTCTGGCGAGGGGGGGGTGTTGTTTTTAAGCTACTGCTTTACCAAGGGTGTCACTTAGAGCTTTTTAAAAAAAAATTTTTATTGGAGTATAGTTGATGTAAAATGCTGTGTTCGTTTCAGGCGTACAGCAAAGTGAATCAGTTTTACATATACATATATCCACTCTTTTTTAGGTTCTTTTCCCATATAGGCCATCACAGAGCACTGAGTAGAGTTCCCTGTGCTCTACAGTAGGTCCTTACTAGTTATCTATTTTATATATAGTGATGTGTATATATGTCAATCCCAATCTCCCAATTTATCCCTCCCCCCACTTAGAGCTTTTTAATTGCAGGGTTAGAAACAGACACTGGCTAACGTAAGTGAATACACCCAAAAGGGAACATATGGGTCGGAGATCCCGGGGAACTCAAAGAGCTGAAGGGGCCCGGTTCAAACCCAGAGACGCCCCCAAATTCCCTAGTGCTTGAGGGTGGGAGGGCTGGAGGTCTCGGCTGAGGGAGGCCCCGGAGCCCTGGAGGCTGGTGGGTAGGGGCTGGTGCAAGGGGAAATTGGACCCATCTGGACAGCCTGGGGTGCTCAGGGGAGCACGGAGAAAATGCAGGTAGTGGCAGGCCCCCAGCAGTGGACAGGAGATGGGGAGGATGGGGGGCATGGGGTCTGACCTGCCCCCTCCCTTGTCCGCCAAGAACCGTTCACCAGCATGCCTAGGCTGCTGTCTCCAGTTTCCATAGTCTTGTGTGTCCATACTGCGGGAACCACATCGTCACGGTGACCACCCTGGTACCGGGCACCCTCACCTGGCTTCTGTGCAAGGGCATCTTCATGGCCGGGTGAGTGGCTGCCCCTTGCCTCCGCAGGGGCCCTGAGCATCCTTGTGGGAGGTCTGCGGGGTTTGGGGGGGGTGGCACAGGGCACGGAGGGAGGGGAGGTTTCCTAGTGCACCGTGGGTGGCTGGGGAGCACCAAGGGATGGGGTGGGGGGCTCCCAGGCTCGGCTTGGCCCCAGGTGAGTCCCAAGCCCCGCTGCTCCCGAGGCTGCAGGTGTTTCACGGGCTGCTGCTTCATCCCCTTCTGTGTGGACAGCCTGAGGGACGTGAGGCACACGTGCCCCGTGTGCCAGCAAGAGCTCTTCTGCTGTAAATGCCATTAAGTGACCCCTGCCTGCCTGCATCTGTCTGCTGGGATCCCGCAGCCCTGTCCAGCAGGAAGATGAAGGGACTAAGGTGGTGCCCACCCGCCCTTCCCTTTGCCCTCCTGTTGCAATGGAAGGCCAGGTGAGCACTGGCACATAGTAGGTGCTCAGTTAGTACCGGATAATTGAACGATGACGTGTGATGTGGCCCTCCCTTCTCAGGCTCCATTCTCTTCTGAGCCCTCAGAAACCACAGTCCACGCATCAGCTCTCATCTTCCTTTCCCGGCTCCTTCCCATCAGCTCAAACTCCTGCGTCTTTGTGAAAACATCTCTGCAGTTCCAGCTGGGGAAGCCGCACAGCCTCGTCTACCACTCACTCCTCGCACAGAGCCTGTGACATCCCGCTGCTGAAGCCCTCATCCACCAGGCACTTTGTCCTCCTTCCTACCTGCCTGGACTCTGCAGCCCCTGACCCTCTCTGTCCTCTCCCCTGTCCTGCAGTGATGCTCTGGCCACGTCCTGTGCACCCCGTCAGCATACCCTGTCAGGCTGGTGCCCCCCCAGCGTCCTGTGTTGGGCCCCTTCCCTACTCACGCGGCTCCTGAGATTCCTGGCCTCGCCTCCTGCATCACACAGCCCTCCCCGGTTGCCAAGGAGCCCCACAAACCCATCAGGTCTCCAAGTCAGCCCTCTTCCCCCACCTGCTCACATGGTCCCGGAGGCTGGGGCCGGCACTGCCACCTCCCTGCGTCACCTCCTCTTATCCCACAGCCCTCCAGTCCCTCTGCACAAGCCTTGGGTCCTGTCCTTTCTGCACTACAATGATTTCTACCCGCCGCCACCCCGTTATCCCACCCCGCTCTTTCTTGAAGGAGGCAACAGCCCCCAATGGGTCTCCCAGCCCCAGGTCTTGACTCTTCCTTCTGGTCCTCCCCTGTGTCCACTGGCTGTCACAGAGTAAGCTCAACGATCACGGGGAGGAATTAGTACCTTCAGCTGTGACACCTGCCTAGCACTCATCTTTCTTGGGGCCAGACCTTTAACATGGGGTCCCTTTGAGGCCACTTGTGGCTCCTGCTTCCCTCCCCTGTTCTGCGCTCCAGGCGCCCACAACCAAGAGTGGCCCGTTCACCCACTCACCCGTGTGTCCACACCCTTCCCCTGGCCTCTTCTGGAAGGCCCTGCCTGCCCCCTTCTCTCTCCCCCTATTCCTTCCGGCCCCATCGCTCACTCCTGGGTCTCTGTCACTTTCCCCAGGCCCTGGTGCCCCCAGGGCCTGGCGGGGACAGGTGAGTTTATGAGAGCTGGGATGGGGGAGCAAATCTTCTCAAATCTCTGTGCCCAATTCCCAACAAGAGGTTTAATCCTTAAACTTCCTTCATGGCTACAGCACAGTAGCTTTTCTGTACTGTAAAGGCCGAGCTCTGCAGGAATTTGGCAAATGCAGGAATTTTGGCACTAGCTGCAGGACAGGAAGCCTAGGTTTCCACATCCAAACAGGGACCCATCTTAACAAGATTTTTAGGACTTAAAAGGATTTTTAGGATTTAAAAGGCCCCAAGTTGCAGGACCGGAATAGAGACACAGACGTAGAGAATGGACTTGAGGACACGGGGAGGGAGAAGGGTAAGCTGGGAAGAAGTGAGAGAGTGGCATGGACTTATATACACTACCAAATGTAAAACATAGCTAGTGGGAAGCAGCCACAGAGCACAGGGAGATCAGCTCGGTGCTTTGTGTCCACCTAGCGGGGTGGGACAGGGAGGGCGGAGGAGGAAGCTGAGAGAGGGAGGAGATATGGGGATACATGTATATGTATAGCTGATTCACTTTGTTATAAAGCAGAAACTAACACACCATTGTAAAGCAATTACACTCCAATAAAGATGTTAAAAAAAAAAAAAAAAGGTCCCAAGTTGGCTTATGAGCAGGATCCCTCCTGGGTACCATGTGGTCTGCCTGGGGGTGAGGCTGGGCACAGGAGGGGCTAAAGGGCACACGAAGGTATTTTTTTAAAAATAATTTTTATCATGGGGCATTTCCCCCTGATGTCTTTATCTTTAAAAAAATATTTTTTTCCTTTGGCCGTTCGGCAGCTTACAGGATTTTAGTTCCCCGACCAGGGATTGAACCTGGGCCCTCAGCAGTCAGCGCCTGGAGTCCTAACCACTGGACCGCCAAGGAATTCCCCGAAAGCATTTTTTTTATTTTGCAAAATATAACAAATATTATTCCCTCTTTTTTTTTTTTAACAGCCATCTTTTTTTTTTTTTTTTTTTTTTTTTTTAATGGTACGCGGGCCTTTCACTGCTGTGGCCTCTCCCGTTGCGGAGCACAGGCTCCGGACGCGCAGGCTCATCAGCCATGGCTCACAGGCCCAGCCGCTCCGCGGCATGTGGGATCTTCCCAGACCAGGGCACGAACCCGTGTCCCCTGCATCGGCAGGCGGACTCTCAACCACTGCGCCACCAGGGAAGCCCCCTCATCTTTTCAATGAAAAGGAATTTCCTAGAGAAGGGGCAGAGAAGTGGGAGAATTAAGAGGCAGAGGAGAAAGAGTATGGCACTGACCTACATTTTATTCACTAAAACGTGGCAGCTGCTTCTGTTTTGCTTAGCACCACCCAGGAGGGCAGTACGGAAGCCGAGGCCTGAGAGATGGCTGGTCTGTGTCCAGTAACTGGATGGGCAGCCAGAAACTAGGGTTGGCCTGCCCCGTGGCCTTCAGGTGGTCAGACCTGCTGATGCGACGGCACCGGCAGGGCGTGTCCCACCAGCCGGGGGAAAGGACCCGTCCGGGGACAGATTTCTCCGGATCTGAATGTCAGCCCCCAGAAGATGCCAGCAGCTGCCCCTCCACCCTGCCCCCATCCCCCGAGATGCCCCAGAGAACCGAGGGGAGCACTGACTCCCGAGGGGTGGCACTAGCTGCAGTACAGGAAGCCTTGGTTTCCACATCCAAACAGGGACCCGCCTTACGATTTTTAGGGTTAGAAGATGAGGCGTCTGACATAAACTAGGCATCCTGGGAACCAACTTCTCATTTGTAATAAGTCAGAATGGGGCTCCAAGTGGACCTGTGTCGACAAGACAGGTGGCCACCCATCTAGGTCCCAAGTGTACTGACGGAAAGGGAGGCCAGGCGGGCCCACTGGCCACCACTCCCCAGAGGACGATGCCTTGACCTGGGACTCGGCCAATCTGCAGTTTGGCGGACCACAGCCCTGCAGAGGCACCCAGGCCAGGCGGGCAACGGTCATGGGGCCTGGCTGGCCCTGCCAGAACCGGAACAGGACCGGGACACGCCTGCAGAGCTCCAGCCTGGAGTCTGATTCTGCGCCTGCCAGGCTACTTGCCGGGTTTGACCCGGATTCCCAGAGGTCCACAGGCAGGAACATTCAGTGCCATGGCAAACGCAGTGCTGGCTGTGTGGGTGGTGCCCTGGGCCCTCCTCTACCGGCCTGCTTTGGTCACCGTGGTCCACGCGCCATCCACAAGGCCCGGCCCAGCTCCCCAGCGGCCCTCCGCGAGCCCACAGAGCCGCCCCAGGCCACTCTCAGACTGCCCAGCGTCAGGAGAGACGCTTGCCAACGTTTAAAAAAAATCCCGATTTTTGGCTTCTCTTGGAAACTGCGATGATCCATCTGCACGGGTCCCTGTTTTGGCAGATGTCGGGCTGTCCCCTTGGCCCGGCCCAGCCAGTTCCCATCATCCCATGGCCTCCTCCTTCACTGCCTTGTACAACTTGACTTAAACCACCGTTCCCATTTTGTAGCCTTGACGTCTGAGGCCTTGGTTCTGGGTCCCGAGACCTCACTGTAGACTCAAGCTGGAGCGCGTGGGGTCGCAGCCCCATTCTCTCCCTGAGCCTTCCCCACGCTCCTGATGTCTGCACCAACCTCTGGGGCTGGCCAGGAGGGCACAGGGCTCCGGGGGGAGGCAGCCACCCTGTCCCACTCTCCCACAGCTCTCATCTCAAAGTGGGAGGCCCCTCCTTCCAGCAGGGAGGCCGGCTCGGATACCTGTAAAGAGGGAGCAGTGAATGTGGGTCTCAAAGCCAGCTCTGCACTCAGAAGAGGCCCCAAGAGCCCAGCCTGACAGATTAACTCAGAATCCCTGTCCTGGTCACTCGGGGTGGCTCGGACGCCTCACTGCCGGCCGCACGCGGTGTGCTCATCGGCGACAGCCACTACGGCACCACTGCCCGCCAGAGCCGAGACACGGTACAGCTCCGCCGCGCCCCCTCTCAGCACAGGAGTAGACTGGGGGGCGTGATGTGGCTGCAGGCAGGGCGCTGGGGACACCTCCCACTGTTTGCAGCCTGGAGCAAGGCTGGGCAGGGCGGCCAGAGGTGAGTAAGCGTCACAAGGCCGGGAGGGCACACAGGGGCCTGGCCAGACTGCCACCCTCTACCACCTGCCTGCCCGTGACGGGGTGAAACGAACCAGCCCCCCAGCAGCAGCCCTGACCCTCTGTGGCACCGGTCGGAACGAACAAGGGCGCCTCCTCTGTACCCGTGGGAAGGGGGCAGGATTAGGCTTCAGAGGGGCTGAGTGTGGGTTCTCTCCCCCAACATCTTATGACGAACTCAGAACATCCATCGTACTGGGCAGGATCGTGCTGTGAACGCCCATCCCTGGATCTATCCATCAACAACGGTGCCTGCCCCTAGGGTTGGTCAGTGGCCCCTTGAAGCTGCGATGAGTTGCGACCCTGTGTCTGAACTTGCAGACGCCACTCTGCTCAGCCCACCCCTTTTCCAAGGCCACCGGAGGCCCGGGTTCCAGGCCTCACAGAGTGAACGTTTTATGTGTCATATATTAACTCGACAGCTCAAGGGAGCTGATCACTGTAAAGACACACAAAGCAAGGGAAATGTGGTTGGAACGCCTGAGCCACGTGTGGCAGTTTAAAATTAAATTGTGAAAACTCACTCTCTCTGCTGCTACTTTAGCCACGTTTCAGGTGCTCAGTGGACACCTGGGGCTCGCAGCTCCCTCGCTGGGCAGGGCCGACGGAGCACCCTCCACCCCGACGACGGACATTCTATGGGACAGTGAGCAGTCAGAACAAAAAGGCCCAGAGTGGCAAAAATGCCACAGCATCACCCACCCAAAAACGGGGGATCTACGGTTCCATCTTGACATTTGAAATGTATGTTTGCAAACACAGTTTGCTCTTTTACTTTCTAAAATGAGACCCTTTCTCCCAGCTCACTGCTTCTGGTACAGTCATGACGAACCCAAGCCCCTCTTCAATGTTACCCTGTGGTTCTGGGGGCCTGAGGGGAAGACACAGCAGCCTCAGGGTCCAGAGCAAGCCGTGTGAAAGGCGGTCCTCTTCAGGTTGCACCCCTCCCACCACCGCCATCAGCTTTATGAACCCAGACTCAAGGCCGTAAGTGGTAGGGAATGGAAGAGTAAATCGCACGCGCTGCCTGCTGACCGTCCACGTTATGAAAAGGCCTTTGGGGAAA
This sequence comes from Kogia breviceps, assembly GCF_026419965.1. Taxonomy (NCBI): domain Eukaryota; kingdom Metazoa; phylum Chordata; class Mammalia; order Artiodactyla; family Physeteridae; genus Kogia; species Kogia breviceps. The sequence continues at coordinate 60,253,734 of NC_081323.1, forward strand.
GCCATTTAATAACTCGACAGTAAGTTTCCATGACGTAAGACTATAATCAACCCTCAGCCAAAACCAAAACCTAAAAGAAATCAATACCTTAATGTTCTAAGTCGCGCACCCGGAGAATGACTTTCCGCAGGAGGGTGGGGCGGGGGGCACGATGGTCAACTGGGCAGGAAGTACCTGCCAGGTGGAGAGCAGCCCAGGGACACAGTACACCAGGTGCGGGATGCAAGGCCACCTCCCCTGGGCCACGCCTTCCACCATGCCAGTATTTCCGGTCACCTTATTGTACTCGGTTCCTGCCCGGAAAAACTTTTTATTTCTTAAGCTTAAACGGGATGAATCAGAGGCAAAAACAAAATACCCCCCCGAAAACCTCGTTATAAAGGAAAAGGTTCCCCAGGCCTATCTGCAGGGAGAGCAGAAATCTCCTTCAACTTCCACGTCACTCACTGAGTTATAATTTTTATAGAAAATTTTATTCAACATACAACATTTTCCAGCAAAAAGGCAATATACAGGAAGAGTTGGTGTACACTGCTGCTACAGAAACAAACAAAAATACTGGAAAAGGAGGAAAAATAAGTGTGATCTGCTGATTCTATTTTACTGCACTCAAAACTAGACACGCAGCTGGCATCAGCTCCAAAGGAAAAGGCCGGACTGAAAGAAAACTACACACAATGAATATCAACATCAGTGAAAGTCACTTAAGATTCACCCGACAAAATGCCACCTCCTCCCAGTGGTAAATTGTACATGTTCATTCATTAAATATACAATTTCAATTTTCCTTTTTTTTTCTCTTTTTTATTTAGCTTTTTTATACAAAGTCAACAGCTTGCTAACACCAGTGGGCATGCCCTCTTTTTTTAAAAGGCCCTCCTTTCTTGGTTCCGCCTGTTCCGTTTTAAGGAGACAAGTCTATTTATAATTTTTTCCCCTGCTCAAATGAACTCTTGAGATTGTTAGGTTTGCCGAGAGGCAGCATAGTACACCTTAATTGTATTGAACAGCGTTTTCAGTTTAATAAAAAGCCCCCCAAAGTGTCTGTCAGGCCTGTATTCAGTGCATCCACTCTGCAAACGGGCTGCAGGACAGCGGTGGCTGACGGAAGGGAGACGAGTTTATTAAAAAGACCCAGGCAGCTGGGGAGACCGAGGAAGGGGCGACAATACACGAGTGAAGGAAAGAGCGCTATTTATTAGGTTGTGAGTTTCTCGGTTTCGCCTTTACAGATGCACAAAAAGGTCATTGAAAGTATAATTGAGGGAAAGACGTCAGACGAGCCTAAACAGAAGACTTACTAGCTGTGGGGCTGGCGGCCGGGCCCCGGGGCGGGGGACAGCCGAGCCTGTCCTGCGCCGCGCCCACCAGCTGTTCCCCGACACGCTGACAGCGCCTTGCATCGTGGTTACCATAAAATAACTCTCATTGGCATCCAAGCTTTATAAAAACACCTTCATTTTGCTCAAAAAGGGCAATCAATAGATACAGAGAAGCCAAACTGAACAGCCTCAACAAAATAAAATTAACACCAGCAGCAAATCCTCTTGCTGAAGACTTGGGACAGTGCTCGCGCACCAGAGTTCTTGGCTGTTGTTAAAGGGCACACCCACCGAGGTCCGCCTCGCCCGCCCGCCAGGGGAGGAAGTCAGTTATGGATTTTAATGGCCTTTTCCAGGTATGTGTAGCGACTCCTCTTTGGGGCTTTGTTGAAGTGGTCGAGCCCTAGCCAAGGCCGAGGATGAGACATGTTACCTGGCGGGGAGAGAAAGCAACTGAGACCACAGAGCCCAGGCTTGGGCCCCCGGAGCGAGCACACCTGCATCCCCAACCGAGGTCTCAGGGCTCCCGAGGGTGGCACCGTCTCCCCTGGGAACTTAGTTTTTTCGGCCATTGTGTGATGCCTGCCAAGTTCATTGGTTACAGGCTGCCGTTCCTTCCTGTTCTACAGATGAGGAAAACAAGGCCGAATCTCCCAGCTGGGGAAATACAAGGGCCGCCACTCGAACCCAGGGCTGCTGGCCTCCCGGCCACTTACTACTTGGCTTCTTCACTGTGGGAGGGCTCTTACCAGGCTGAGGTTCAAAGTCTTTCAAGTTTACTTCATACTCATCTTCATTTATGTACTGGTGTCGGCCCATCATCACAATAGCAAATTTAAACTGAGACAAAAATCGAAAACGCCATTAATTCCAAATACTAGCAAAACTCACACCTCTGGCAAAAAAAAGTCAAGACTTCAGCATCCCGCCCGACAAGTCACTCGCAAGTATCCAAGAAGCGCGTACCTTTTCAAACTCCTTTTCCTGGATGTCTAGCAGACTCTGAATCCGCTTCATCACTTCTCTGAAATGCTCGCCCTGCGAACGACAAAGGGCGCATGTGCTCACACAGCTCATGCCCTCCTGTGCCGCCGCCTCGAGGAAAGAGCCCCACTGAGCAACACTAACCCAGAGCACGAGGGCCCAGGTCCCGACCCGAGACACTCTGCGTCTTAGCAGAAGGACTCCTCACCTGGTGTATCCTCAGCAAGAACGGGATCCCGAACGTCCCAAACACCTCTTTGTGGAAATGTGCCACTGTGATCAGCATCTCATTTTCCTTATCTATGTCTACCTGGTCCAAAGGTATTTCCTGGGGACACACATTTTTAACACAAGGGGTTGAAAAATTCAGTTAATGCAAACACAGTGCCACATTTTAAGCCTTAATTCTGACTCGCTCCTCCAACAAGGGAAGCTAGGTCAGATTTTTGCCAAAATCTCATGTTTGGGGCTTGTTAGAATAATTAGAGTTTAGAGTCAGGAGAAATATCTAAGCCTGGTGGCGCAGTGGTTGAGAGTCCGCCTGCCGATGCAGGGGACCTGGGTTCGTGCCCCAGTCTGGGAAGATCCCACATGCCGCGGAGCAGCTATGCCCTTGAGCCATGGCCACTGAGCCTGCGTGTCCGGAGCCTGTGCTCCGCAATGGGAGAGGCCACAACAGTGAGAGGCCCGCGTACAGCAAAAAAAAAAAAAAACCAAACAAAACAAAATCTCTGGGGACTTCCCTGATGGCACAGTGGTTAATAATACACCTGCCAATGCTAGGGACACCGGTTCGAGCCCTGGCCCGGGAAGATCCCACATGCCACAGAGCAACTAAGCCCACATGCCACAACTACTGAAGCCGGCGTGCCTAGAGCCCATGCTCTGCAACAAGAGAAGCCACTGTAATGAGAAGCCTGCGCACCGCAATGAAGAGTAGCCCCTACTTGCTGCAACCAGAGAAAGCCCGCACACAGCAACAAAGACCCAACGCAGCCAAAAATAAAAATAAATAAATTTACATATTAAAAAAACAAAACAAAACACAGAATCTGCCTGCCCATGCAGGGGACATGGGTTCTATCCCTGGTCCAGGAAGATCCCACATGCTGTGAAGCAACCAAACCTGTGAGCCACAACTACTGAGTCTGCACTCTAGAGCCCATAAGCCACAATGACTGAGCCTGCGCGCCTAGAGCCCGTGCTCTGCAACAAGAGAAGCCAGAGAAATGAGAAGCCAGCGCACCGCAACGAAGACCCAATGTGGCCAAAAATAAATAAATTTTAAAAAGAAAAGAAAACTTTAAAAAAAATTTATTTATTTGGCTACATTAGGTTTTCGTTGCGTCACATGGGATGCTTAGTTGCGGCACGTGGGATTCTAGTTTCCTGACCAGGGATTGAACCCAGGCCCCCTGCACTGGGAAGGTGGAGCGCCTTAGTCACCGGACCACCAGGGGAGTCCCACAACTCTGTGTTTTAAGAGACCAAATAATGAGTTGTTCCAGTTACTGTGGAAATCTCAGCAGTTTTAAAATCAATGGGGACCCAGTTTCTGACTAGATGTGCTTGATGATCCATACTTAAAATTAATTTCTAAGGACAAATAAGTGAGCTATGTGGAGTAGCAGAGAGTCGAAGGGTGGCTGCCAGAAGCTGGGGCGAGAGTCTCGGTGGCGCAGGCGGACGGTGATGAGGACTGTCCGACAACACAAATGTGCTCACACGACTGAACGGTACATCTGAGGTCAGGTCTATTTTATCAGAGTAAAACATTCAATTTTTCAAAATCTGGCAGAATTAAATTAACCTCAGGGGTCACTTCATCTACCAGTACACAAACAAAACGACAGCCACTCCCAGGAGCTGCCGTGCTACCTGAGTAAGCTGCGGGTGGCCGCCCCACCTGCGGGGGCTCAGGAACCCTCCTCCCTAGTGCAGCCAGAGGGACGCTTACCTCTATTCGAAATGTTCGACTTGTCGCAGGAGATAAACATTCTAGTAGTTCGTCTTCTTGATGCACACCAATAATTTTGTAGCTTACAATTTCTAGCAGCCTGTGCAAAACAAGGAAGAACGTGAACTATATACATTCATGTAAAAAAAACTTTCTAGAAAACTATTCGTCAGTCATTTTATTACAAAGCTACGAAGATTCGCTTGTCTTCTTATGAAGATTTGAAATGTCAAAAGCTGGTATCCTTAGGGAGCAGACAGAACACTGGCCAGGGACCCTCTCAGAGCATGTGTAAATCTTTCTTGCTATGGTTCCAAACTGGGCAGGGCTTGTGAAATGCTTCTCACTCTTTAGATAACAAAGGCCTCATTCTTTTATTAATTTTGTAAAGAAAACATTCTGGGAACCAAGTAGTCCCAAGGGCTGTTCCATCCTACGAGCTGACTGTAAAGACAAGGTGGTAAGATTAGCACCCGACTCTCTGAAATATAAACTGAACATCAAATCTGGGGCTTCTTTCTGCGGCTTGAACACTGGCGAAAACAGATGAGAAGTGACCAGATTTCTCAGACACAATCAAGGCCCACGTTTTCCAGCTTCAGCTGATCAGTCTGCTTGAATCACTCTTCCTCTGCTTGGCTTTTCTACCTGAATCTCCCTTTTGCACTACTGCTAATTAATACCCGGAGACACAGGGAGGGAAGACGGGCCAAAAATAAAGGATTAAATGTGAAGTATTTATATAAAGTGTTGCAAAGTATGCGCTGAAAGATGAGCATGGCAACTGCGGGGGTTGGGGGGTGGGGGTGGGGGGGTGCGACGGGCACTGCCCAAGTACAGGGCTGGGCCAGGGCTGCCCCTGCCTCCACCTTTGGGATTGGGGAAATACTCGCCTAAGTTTCCCTGATGCCTTCTCGCCGAGTTCCACTGCCTTTTTACATTCCTCTAACAGGTCCCGGACACACCCGTGCTTGTCTGGATATAGTGTTATTTCCTAAGAAACGACAAGATGAAGGCTATACAGGAAACGGGACACACACGGGGCCTGCTCGGGCCCCTCCCCGCCGACCATCACTCAGACCACCTGCCCAAGCCTGGGAGCCGCCCCACACTGCAGGGAGTCTAAGAAATGCCATTTTGAGGCAAAAAGCTCGCCATTCACAGGACAGCTTCTCAGGAATTTTTCTCCCCGTGAAAGGTCACTAAGAGGCTGTCCAATTCTCAGCATGGTGAGACAGAGGACAAGGACCAGGGTGGACTGTGTCATTTCAGCCTGACAGCTGCACACGGGTGACAACATGGATGGCACATGTCCCAGATTTCCTCTCAATACCGTTAAAGCTAGAAAGGTGAACGACTTGGGTGTTTGAGTAGGTACAGACTTTCCAGAAGAACCACTTAATGTGAGGCTGTGTCGTCTGCAAAGGGCCCAACGGAGCTGCCGCTGGCTCCAAGGCCAAGCAGCAAGGTCCCAATCAGTCGGAAAGGGTCTCCCTGACACTGTCTTCTGCCTGAAGCCTCAGAGGTGGCGGCGGGGGCCGGGTGGACAGAGCTCCTCCCCCCACCGGGGTTCTCAAACTCTCGAGCCGAGCCGCTAACACACGCTACCGCTTAGGGAGCTTTCTTTGGTTGTTTTAGTTTTCAGGGTCTGGGGAGAGAGACACAATATACAAGACGCAATAAAAATAAGCACTCATACCATAGAAAAAACTCACCTCTTCCCTAAATTGGCTGTTTAACCATATACACTTAAAACTTCGCCTGTTCTCAAAGTCTGTGATTTTCATCTTAAGCTATTAAGAAAAGAGAGACTCATTTTAGATATGCTGCCGCAGAAACCCGAGCCTTCTCCTCATTACCCATGGTTACATTAATTTGGACTCATACCTGCTGATAGTAAAGTTTCTTAGGTTGTCTAGGCTTGAAGAACTGTAGAAGATCTCTTAAAGTACCTTCATAATTATGTCTAAGAGGATTACCTGGGCCATCCCTATAACTACACAAGAAAACAGCATATAAATAAAAGACTTGTTTATTTGCCTAAAACAAATATCCGTGAGTGAGCATAAAAGCAAACCTCTGGCCTGACACCTAGACTTGAAATTTGGACTCTGACTACTCCTGTCCCCAGGTCCTAAGTCCCTGCGTCTGTCACACCTGAACACTCTCGGCAAGGGTGACACGGCACACAGAAGCCGGGCCAGGCCCAGCCGGACACACATGGGAGGGAGGTGTGTGGATGAGGTCTCTACAGTAAGCCTGGCTTTAGATGAGGCTGCCAATTATTTTGACATCTTGGAGTAGCGTGGTCAAGATGTGAGTGGTGACAATTCTATATCTGAAACTAAGCAAAAAATGGCATGTCAGGTGAGGTGGCCGGCTACTTATTACATTAGTTCGGAGATGTTTGGATGAGCTATGGAACACATGCAGTCAAGACCAAACACTGCGCATCTGTGAGTGTGGCTCACCCTTGAGACTTGAAGAACTGGAGCAGCATGGGGTCGGTGTTGAGCCTCTGAGCAACTGTCTTTGCCACCTGGGGAGGGAGGGCCAGAGTAAGAAAGCAAGGTTCACATTGGTGAAAAAACTGAAACTTGATGATACACTTTATCACTGATTATTTGCTTACTGCTCTTAAAGAAACCTGTTACAAGCAGCCTGAATTTAAATGCCCCGGGAAGTTACCACCTAACAGGAATAAACTATATTCCTTAGTATATCACCACAGGAGCAGCGTATCTGAGGAAGAAATCCTTTTAAAGTGTTTTTAACTTTCATTGGGGAGGTCTGTCTGTAGACTTATTTCCTGAAGACTGTTTTTTTAATGGTTCACACTTGGCATGTTATAACTGAAGCAAAGTTGCTGTTAAAACTATGATCTCTGAAACCAACTTATGCCAGGGGTCAAGAGGATTTTGAAGAGCAAGAAGACACGGCAGTGGGTGGGGGTAAGGAAGTGAGGGGAAAAGAGCTTCCGATCCCCTGGCAACATCAACACCAACCCACTTGCATCAAGAACTCCCTCAGACAGTGGACTGCAACCCCTCCTCCAGAACCAAATCCATTACACAGCCTCCTCAGCAAGCTTTTTAAAAAAGAACTTGGTCTTTCTGGTGTGGAATCTGAAGGGAAAAGAGCATTTTATCAAATACCTGAAAATAATTCATTCTATTTGATAATGTAACCACAAATCCAGGATCATTGGGGATTGTTTTATCACAGAAAATCACATCGACACGGTGGTAGAGATCTCTGAAATATTCCTTTGCGGTGGGTAATTCACTGTTATCATTTTCAGGGTCATCCCTGGGGAGAAAAACACAGACAATCAAAGTCCAGGCCAGGGTTTGGGCATCATCTCCCAAGTAACAGTGACGCTGAGCAGTGTGGATCTAAACTCAGGCTAGCACTTCCCGATGCCGGGAGCCTGCCTGGCTACCAGGCAAAGGCGATCGTGGACAGAAGGTGTGCGCTGAGCCACGCACAGGGCTGGCTGCTTTCCGTTGCCGATCTCGCTCCCGAAACAGAACGGTGCCCTCTCGTTCTGCAGACAAGGGAAAGGACTCAGGATGCACTGCGGGGCCCACCCTGCTGGCTCTGCTGAGTCTACTCCCCGACTGGGACTTGGCAGGTTATCACTTTCCTGTGAAGGCTGCAGGACAGGGTCATCGTTAAACCTAAAATGTTTACTGCCTGGCCCTTAAACGAGAGGTCTGCCACCACTGCTCTTGGCCACCGGGCCCTGCAGCCTCCCTGTGGTCAGTGTTCAGGGCTGTCCTGCCCTGGTAAGACGGCTTCAAGAGCAAGGAAAAGGCCAAGTGCATCATCAGGCTGCCTTCAGACTGCACAGCTGCCGGCTTCCATGCAGACAGATTTAAGTGTTTACCCAAGTGGGTGCATTCTAAGAATTTCATGTTTTCAAGGAAAGAAAACAATCTCGCTCTTCCCTAAAGACCTTTGCCCTCCTGCTAATAGTGTCATGCTCGTTGTAGACATTTTTGGGAAATAAAAGCATTCAATGAGGAAAATGCTTGCCACCCCTAATTCCAAAACCCAGAGAAGGCCAATTGCTGTCAACATTCTGTCAATGTCAAACAAAACGTGACTCGGGGTCTAGAGCATCGTTTCCAGGTTCTAGGACTTCTGATTTTAGTACAATGAGATAACTTCAAAAAGTACGTACTTCTGAAACACTATAATGTCACCATCCATTAGCTCATCGAGGGCTTTATCAAGAGACACGTCATAGTCCTGAATTCTCTCTGTTAAATTCGGTTTAACTTCCTACAGTAAAAGAAAGGACATGGTTACAACACAACGTCTGTCCAATGTTTAATACGGCCACACACTGTATGTATTTTCTCTGTACCCAATTCCATCAGCCCTACAATTTTGAATAAATAGTGGAAAATACTAGTAATAAGGATATAATAATCATTGACCCTAAAGAGGGAAACACCAGAAATGTACAGAGAGGATCCTCACCCGAGGCCCCATTTAGCTGTGGTCTTGACACAACAAATGCAGGGCTAGCAAAACATGCAGAAGAAGTCCTCCCCAAACCACTAACCATGTGCTTATTACAGAAAAATAAGGATCCAAACCTCATAGAGGATAAGACTAGTATCTTGGATAAATCCTGCTCTGTCACACATAACTGGGAGCAAGTCACCTAGGTTCAAGAAAAATGAAGAATTCAAAGGTGTGATACACTGAGACTTTGGTAAAATCAACTCAGAAGGTGACTGTTGCCAGACTTACGTATTTTACAGGATATTGGTGTGTAGATATGCCCACAGTAATTCAAGCTCCGTGTTTTGGGATCGTACATCTTCAAAAATAACATCACATCATCTACAAGGTTAATAAACAGGCTTCGTTAGGATCTTCTGGTCAGTGCAATGTTAACAAATAGCAACTGAAGTGACAACTCAGGGCACCTAGAAGTTACTGTGTGCAGTGATGTTTGTTAAGAGGCTGATCCTCGGTCTGAGGCATCATTTCAAACCTCAAGCCCATGGGAAACACTGCATTTGAAGCAGGAAGGATGAGAACTGAGTGCACAGAATTTAGGAAACCTAGTTTTAAGACCTGGTACTCGCTAGCAGAGTGTTTTACCATGGAAGTATCTGTTAAAGGTTGTGTCTGTGTCTTTGCCAGAGAAGTGACCACTTGAAGTAATACAAATAAGCAATCTTGGACCCACCTGTTTTGTAAATAAAGTTGCACTGGAAGACAGTTCTTTTACCTAATCTCTGTAGCCGCTTAGTAGCTACAATAGCAGGCAGAGGAGGTATGGCCCACAAAGCATGAAATATTCACTATTTGGCCCTTGACAGCAACCCCTGCTCTACACCATCTGTCAAGTATATACAAGACCAGCTTGATTAGCAAAACATGGAACGTGCTGGACTCCACGCTGCTGCCACCTTCTCACCTGCCAGGACGCTACAACCCACAGTCGGTCTGCTTTGACTCCATCAAGAAGCCTTGAACGCAATGGATGTTCCGCAAGCATCTTGGGGATTAACAAGATTTCTTTGCAAGGGAAGAACACTTAACCCTGTGTGTTTAGAAGGACATTCCGGGAATAAAACTCCACTCTCTGGAGGGGCTGGGCAGGGGGAGGCACTCACGATCTTTATCAAACTTGGGTAACGTTGCTCCGCTAGCAGCCAGCTCCGGATCAACTGTTTCCAGGAATATTGTCCAAGGGTTTTCATTATCACTGAGTTCAATCATCTATTCCCAAAAGAGATGCTGGGCTTAGAAGATTATAATTGCTAAGTGAGAGTTAAAAACTATATTCAAGTACTGAAGACAACCCAACTCTACGTAACTGGACTGAGGGGGAGACCGCAGGGCACGCGGTGCCTGCCACACACGCCCAGACCAGACCGCCACACTCACCGTCTTGCTGCCGTCGGCCTCATTATCCAGCATGGCCGGTCGTTTGGTGCCATTGCTCCTCGCCTGCATGGGCCACAGTCGAATCTGATCTTGAGGAAATCCCTGGAAATAATTAGTTAAATTAATCGAAGCAAAATCAGCTTATATTTTAATTCTACATCAAGGTAATGATTCTATGACTATAAGGGGAAAAAAATCATGATTATAGCTCTCCCTGCTGGTGTGGGCAACAGTGACCTGGCATTCGGGATCTCTGGTGTCCCGGAACTTCAAGCCCATTTTGCCAAGGGGGAGGCAGGGGGAGGAGGGGGAGATGAGGGGAGATGCCAGAAGGCAGAACCCGGAAGGGAAGGAACTCTGGTCCCAAGCTCACTCTCAGGTGGTGCCTGGACACGCGCCTGCCTCCAAGGGTAGGATCCTCCAGGGTCCAGTTATGAAAACAGAGAGAGAACTATCGACAGGAGGACGGGCACTCACCATGGTCTGAGAGAGGTTCTGGACAAACTCAGCAAGCGAGGAGTTTTTCAACACTTTGAACACAGTGTATTTCACTTTTTCTTCATCATACATATCATTTCCTTGATGGCCACAAAACTGGTCCTCTGCAACAATCTGCAAATAGGCATGAAAATGCAGAATGGAGTTTACACCACTAACAGACAAAGGAGAACCAGGTCAGGCTGATCGAAACCAAGGTTCAAATGCTAAAAATAAAAGCAACTAGTCTTTTGCTTTAATGAACCTTCTACAGAAGACCCAAGCAGAAAAGCGCCAAAATGACCAAGAACTAAATCAGGTACGAATATTTGGAAACCCTACATATTTCCATGCAGCCATTCTAAACTCATCCATAAACATCAACTAGAAATCCATCTGGATGGTGATCCCCAAATATTAGAAAGCCAGGATGCACATGTACCTTTTTGTCAAGGTAGTCAATCAACTTGTTAAAACAAATGCCTGTTTCCTAACCACAACTAAGTCATGAACCAAAACCACGTGGCAGTTCACCCCCCACTCCCCCAGCTGCCAGAGCTCTCCCTGCCAGGCCTCATCTGGGTTCTGCTCGCCCTTCCTTCTCTGGTCCCCTGCATGTTTTATAAATAGTAAGACACCGCTGCTCTGGCAGCCTGAGTACCTCTCACATCTAAGCCCGTATCCTGAACTGGAAAGAACATTCCCAACGGTCAGGGCACTGGCCTGCAGTTACTCAGTCGCACGCTCAAGGGGCTGCCCAGAGCCATCGCCGACGCCCTGGCCCGCACAGCAGCTCGGCACCTGCCCAGAGGCTGACCTGCACCTGCATGTAGAGATGGGCTTCCTGCCGCTCCTTCCGCTTTTGAGCCTCGATCCTTTTCTCTTCTTGCAATCGTTCCACCAACTGCTGAGGGATGTCGTGGTCGGTGACAGCTTGTAAAACCTCACCTGCAGGACAAACGCATCTTCCTTCACCTCTGTGCGCTACGTCATCACAAATAAAGCCACCCTTAAAAGTAAAATTACTTGGCACCCTGGGTCCACATCCAAACCCGCAAGCCCAATCCGGCTGCTTCTAGATGACGTTGCTAAGGCAGCGTTAAGCGGGCAAGTGCCTGGACAGGTGGCTCTAGCTTAGGTCCACTGTAACGTGGTATAAAATGCCCCAGCGGGCAAGACTCAGGGCCCAGCCGTGAGCTCGGCACAGCCAAGGCACGACACACCCGCTCCACTCACTGAGCTTCGACTCCCGGATATAAACCAGCATGTAGGCGTTGGTGCAGTGTCGCACGGAGAGGTCATCGTCGTGGCCCCCGTAGTTGTGCTCGATGGCCTCCTCTTTCGTACACCTGGACACCACGTCATCATCAAACTTACACCACTGCAACGGGGAGCAGCAGAGATACGGCGCTTTGAGGAGCACACAAAGTAAAAGGCAGCATTCTCTGGAAACACATGACCTGCCTCAGGTGACCCTCACAAAACTCGCCAGCACTTCTGCCGTCTTCATCCCACATTCTGGAGAAATTGCTAAGATCTGTCCATGGGCAATTTCTGTAATGTACTCAAGTATCCTAAGCTTCAGCTTAGGCTCCATCTCTGTCCACTGTGGATGGAGTCGTTTTAAATGGCACTAACCCTACAGTTACAGGTTCCTCATCCGGTGCCATGAGGGTCCTGCCTTCAAATCCCCTCAGCATGAGCTGGGCGGGCTCCACCTTGGCTCTGTTCCTCACTGGCCCTGTGGTCCTGGACACAGACCCCGAGACCCTCATCTGCTCCTCCTGGTGAAGATCAAGTGATGGGATCCACGTGAACCAGGCAAAGACCACGCATTACATTGCACGGGTAATGGGGCACGTGCAATAACATGCAACCAATGCGGGCCCACAAGTGCGGGCCACAGATGATTATTCTAAGTGGAAACTAAGTGCCTCATGTTATATGTAAAGGGATCCTGTAAGGTTCAACGTTCAATACTAATAACGAGATATATGTGTCAAGTACAATCATAATTTACTATCCACCTTTAAAAGTATCAGGAACATACAGACAACGAGGCTAAGAAGGGATCCTTCACTATTCAAGGCCAAGTCTGAAGCTGAGTGTCACTGAATTCCCTACACAGCATCACAGTCCACCCTACCCACTCTCCAGCACTTACTTTGCCATCCCCTTTGGGGTTTAGATAAACCACATAATGTCCACCATGATTATCTCCACTATGAACCAGGACTGCATGAAGAATATAATTTGCAGGGTCTTTAGGATCCGTTTTTTGCAAAAATTCATCAAGTGGTAGCTGTTCGGGGAACTCAAACCTATTTAAAATAAAAATATTTTAAGAGAAATCCAGGTTTCATTTACTCGTAAAATATTTCACCTTTAGGCTTTATTCCTTGCTAGACCTTCTATCTAATTCATTGGCTCCTCTTTACTTGGAAATGGCAGCTCCTACTCATCACAACAAATTATTCACACGTCAACAAAATCTGAAGCTTGATTTGAGAAAAATACCTATAAAGCACTGACACACCTAACGGGATTTTAAATTCCAGGATTTACGTAACAGTCAGTCTTGTGACAAAAACACACTGACTTCTAGGATGTGGATATTTCCAAATGTTGTCATGAATGGTGCGGGGGGCGGGGGTGGCGCTTGAGAGGCAGGAAGAGCGGGAGGTGGGTGCATGAGGACCGTGGTGCCAAGCAGAGCACGAGCCTGGGCATTGAGGGGCAGCTGCCACCGGGCACGGCCCTTGGGAACTCAGGCCTGGCACTGCCAAGTGTTCTGAATGCCAGATGCCAGAAATCTGGACTTTTATGTGAAATCTCACAATCTGAAAAAATGTTGGCAACTAATTCTAATAAAAATAGAAAGAAAACCAAGGTGAGGACCCAACAAAGCACACCAGCAGGTTGGGCCTAGCTTGCAGGCTGCTGGTCTGTGAGGTCTGCTGTCTCAAGAGATCCCACGGAAAAGGTCAAGAACAGATGAGGCCCGGTTGGTGGCAGGTGATATGATCGAGTCACACTCTGCCAAGTTTGAGAGGTGACTGACCAACCTCTAGGAGGCTGCTTATTGTCAGGCTGTACTCCCTGACCAAGGAGTACAAAGTTACTGCTCCAACTAATCAGGGTGCAAGTTCTGTCTCCTGAACCAGACAAAGCAGTGTGTGGTTAGCAACCATGGCTCATGGGCCCGGCTGCTCAGCGGCATGTGGGATCTTCCCGGACAGAGGCACGAACCTGTGTCCCTGCATCGGCAGGCGGACTCTCAACCACTGCGCCACCAGGGAAGCCCCGGTAGCAACCTTTTAACTGGTACTTTAAGGATCTAGAAAACACCTGGAATGAGGGACACACCCACCTACACCAGCATTCCTGAGGATTCTAGCACATTCTATAAGCCTATGCCAACTGAGAGATAACAACATATTGGAGAATCCTATGTAAACCAATAGAGTAATAATAGCAAATGCCACTTCTGGGGAAAGCAAAGCCTGTGCAGCAGAAAGCACCCTCTCCCCCACAGACTTCAGTCTGTCACAGTGTAGACAATGGGGCTCCCTGAGGAGGAGATACGGAGGAAGCAGCCCCTGAAATTATCCCTTTAAAAGCACAGTTCTTGGGACACCTCGGCAGAGAGGAAACCTAAATAAATCAGATGAGACCGAAAACAGAAAAACTAAACAAAGCACTGAGACTAACCCCCTAAAAATCAGGATGATGGGTAAATCTTAACTCTCACATCCCACTCTAGATTACCTATCGTTGATCTTGATATTTTGGTCCGTCTGAGGGTCATACATAAATCGCATCAGTTGTAGGTGTAACACTGGTGGCAATGTTAGGAATTTCACACCTTTCTCTGCTTCCTGAACATTGAAAAAGAAACACAGGTTTAGTTTACCTCTACATATTTCTCAAAGCAACAAAAGCAACAGCGTTTCATAGCAAGGGTGGCACACGTTGGGAACTTCTGGTGGGGAGACGGGCACAGGGTGGCTTTAAATGTTCTGTGTGTGGGATTTCCTCTTAGTTTACATTATGCTCTATCTTGACATCCAGCGACAGAGGAACAGTGAAGTAAAATTACGGCTCGGTCACTTGCTGCCCTATTAACACAGTCATTAAACACTACGAAAATTCCGGAGAAGCACGGGAAAATCAAATGGAAAAGCAGAGGACTATGATTATGTGAATGAGATATGCCTATGGACACCGGAACAGAATAAGACAAGCACGGTCTGGGTTGGGAGAATTGCCCGTGACTGCCGTCCCTCCCTGCGAGCACGGTCAGTGCTGACTGTTCACTCCTGCTTCTGAAGACCCCTCCGACTTGGTATCAGCAAGGCCCTCTGACCACCGTCATAGCCTCTGCCCAGGCGTCACCAGCCTCTGGGCCAAAGGATAGCCCCCAACAAGGGCTCTGGGGGAGAGGCCCAGCCTCACTCCTCCCCCACCTCAGCCAGCTGAGTCCTCACTTAAATAAGCCTTCGCCAAAGCCAGTCACCACCAGGCCATCGGCGGCCCTCAGCACAGCTGTATTTCCTGTCTGGCCCTTCCTTTGGAACTGTAAACCTTATTTCCAACACTGGCTAGAACACACCCACCTGGAGGAACTGGTGTCCTAGGTGGCAATGTTCTCTGTTGTACATTAGCATGGTTAAGGGGAACTGGGTAGTTCTGGGAAGAAAAACAAAAACCCAGGAACCTACTGCCACACAAAGGAATGGCATGGTTTTAGTACAACAACTTGAAAGAATAATAGAAGAACCCTGTTTCTCAGCCACTGTCCATTGAAAGTCTGATTCTAAAATACATATTGTTCACCCAGAGCAAGAAATATCCAGTGTGGATAAGAGCAATTCTGTGAGCTGACTCAAGTGTTTCCTAAGCAAATCCAGTGGCATGTTTGCCAAGTAACTTACTGATCTACAAATCAGTGGCCTGACCAAGCAGGAGGATAGCAGGTCTGTGACCCACGGCAAAATGAGCTCACCAGCACCATGAATTATAAATGTGTGAGCTTGGTAAACCGAGGATGGTCCCCCCAAAAATCATAAATTAGTTGAGCCAGTGAGTCAAGGTTATGAGGCTGCAACACAGACCTGGAGGGCTGGACCCGTGAGGATGCTGCTGACCCACCAAGCAGCCTGACCAGGCCACAGTCCGTGCTCCTCTACCTGACCATGCGCTGCCGCTTGTTTACAACACTCACTGTTCTGCCAGAGTTCCTGCGGGGCCATGTGGAAAACAAGCAGGGACACCGAGTGTGGAACAAATAACAGAAAATGCACTCCTCATTCTGGAAGTCAGGATCCTCAGAAAACTAACTGACACTCCACTGGGGCGGCGGGGGAGCAAACCACCACCACCAGCCAAAGCCAGAGTCCCAGTGACTAAGCAGTTCTATTTGTGACTAAGAGAAACTGAGGGAAGCTCTGGCACAGACACCAGTGAAGTAAGGGGCAGAGTCATGGACAGAATGGGGGGGGAGGACACACACGTGTTGGGTGATGGTTCTGCCTCTGGTAGCCAGGAGGCACAACACCTTCCCCACCCCTGCCTGTCTACACTAGTGACACGATCAGAGCTCTCTAACACAACGTCCAGACTGAGAAATAAAATCCTTTTGCGTTCTAAACACCAGCAGCATGTGAAAAGATACAAGTGAATGTTTAGTTCACAGTTAAGCAAACGATCTGAAAACCAAGTGGAAAGATACAGCGGGACACTAGCACACAATCTCCAAGTTACCTGCAAGCCATGCTCCCCGGCATCGTATTTATTGTCACCGTCTAGTTGTTCTACTGCCACGTAATCCACAAATGATTCAAATACTTGCAAGAGAGAAAGAGAAAAAAGTCAGCCGAAGTTATCACTAAAGCTTTGATTATAACATAGTCAATCAATCAATTCAGGCACTCCAGGGAGGAACGTAAATAACTGTAGCTGTGAGCACGGGTCTGCAACTTCACTGATCCAGCAAAAGGTGTGAACTCTTAAGGCCACTGAGGGTGTTACATGGTAACATGGAGTCAATGTTTTAATAAACTTAAGTAATGTTAAAGTACAAATTTTAACCCAAACACTTATTCTAAAGTCGGTGCAGAAAGAGAGCAGGCATGTGGGAGGCTGGGGTGGGGGTAGAGGGGGAGTTTGGAAGGGGACACAAGCTTCTGCTGTGAGAGGGAGTAAGAGCGGAGGCTCCTGTGCACAGCACGGGGACACGGCTGATAACGAACGCTGCCAGGTGTAAGTCAAGTTCATTGACTAGAAGGCAGTCATCCTGTCACAATACCTAAGAGTACCAAATAACCATGATGAACACTTTAAACACCTTACGATCCTGTCACTTAAACCACAATAAAGCTGAAAAGGAAGAAGGAAGAATCCATCCATAGCTGATGGACCGGGAGGTAGAGTCTAGAAAGAGGTCTACACAGATGCGAAGGGCTCACTGCTGACAAAGGGGCAGCAGAGCACCTTTGGTCCACTCTGACCATAAGCAGAAAGAAACTATTCTGGGTGGACTGTAAATAAACAGAAAAGAGAAAACAGTAACAGATAAGAGAATTATCTTATGACTTCAGGGCAGGTGTTCTTAGACACAAAAAGCAAAGATTGATACCCTGGATTTCACTACAGTTATGACATTCTGTTAACCAAATGAGCACACTGCAAGAGTGAAAAGGCAAGCCCCACGCTGAAACCCAGGCAAGGAGCAGCAACCACAGCCCGTGAAGAACTCACGCACCGTGGCCGTGAGGGAGTAACAAAAAGTGCACTCCTTCCCTTGCGCTGGGCTCCATTTCAAGGCCAACAACCGTGTTCACACGCGGGACAACAGGCAGGGCAAGACGTGGCCACTGAGAGCCCTCCAAAGGTCCCAGCTCACTGCCTGGACCTTCCAGGCTGCAGCGCAGGCAGAGAAACCCCAACGGGCCCCAGAGTCTCCCTGAGACAGGGTGGGGATTTCAGGGGCCTGAGGCAGTGGCCATGTGCAAGACAGAGGGCCCCAGGGAGAGCTGCGCAGGAGAGCCCCGGCGACGTGCAGAGGCTCCTCCTGTTCTCCAGGGAATCAGCTATCTCCAAATAACGAAATGTGCCCTGGAACAAAGGTTAAGAATATCCAATACCCAACAGAATAAAAATCACAACAGCTGGCATCCAATAAAAGATGACCAGACAGGCAAAGAAGCTGGAACTCACAGCCAGAGATGGAAAGTGAATCGATGGAAACAGATCCAGAAATCATGGAATTACTGGACCAGGACATCAAGTTATTACGAACTACATTCCATATGTTCAGGAAGACACCCAAATTGCCAATAAGCATTCGAAAAGGTGAAATCTCCCCGACTTCCATGGCAATGCAAACCGAACTCAAGATAGCACCATTCTCCCACCAAAACGCCAGTCTAATGAATGACTGACGGCTCTGGAGTGGATGTGGAACAACTGCTCGCACCCTACTGGTGGAGCAGAAATGGATAAACTGCTGTATCTGCTAAGCTTGACATATACATGCAGGCCCTACGAGCCAGTATTCCACTCACCGTAAATGCCAAGGGTGGACACAGGACCGGCCAACAAGCCTCACACCTACCAGCCTCACACTGAAAACAACCCAAACACCCATCAAGGAAAGAATGGTTTCCAAACACTTGTGTTATATTCCTAAAGCGGAATACTATAAAGCAATGAAAATGACATGACCCATTACTGCTGCTCAATGTAAGGATGAAGTACATGGAGGCAATGCTGAGAAAAAGAAAACAGAACTAGACATGTATTCTACATGATCCCATCTACGTAAATATCACAAAATATGCAAAAGTAACCTAGGAAAGAATGTTAGCAGGCCAAACGGTGGTTTCCTCTGAGGAGGGGGAGGCAGTGACCAGGAAGGGCCACCATCTTGCTTTGCAAATGTTCTGTTTCTTGACCTGGGTGGAATCACCAGACTCTGTTCACTCAGTACCCTCATCATTTGGGCAATTTTCTCTACACTATATTTCAATGAAAACCACTGTGTCAATGAAGCATTACACCAAAACAAATTATGAAAAGGTGGTGGTGCCATTATGTACAAAGAACTTACTATTTTTCTTTCCTTTTATACTCAGCTGGATATCATAATAATCTTCTCTTCTATCAGATCGGTAGTCTACTTCTTTACACTGGATATATGACTACAAATAAAGAAAAATAAGATGGCTTAAGCATTAACCGTCAAAATATTAGCATTTTTAAAATCTTTAAAAATCACTCTTTAAAACTGGTTATCACATACCACCATCTTGCCTCTGAATAATTTAGGTATGGTGCCTTCTACACACGTGCCTTTCATCTTATTTTCCACATTATCAAGCAACTGGAAGAGAAAGTTTTGGCTTTCAGAAAATGTTATGCTTAATTAACATACAGTAATTTGAAACGTGACTAGGAAATTTCAATGGTCAAAGAAATTCTAGACTATAAATATTATGACCTTTAGCATGCAATTATCAAAAACATATAAAAATCTTCTTCCTTGGTTGGATATTTACAAAAATATCTACATGCAACAGTTGAGATTAACCCTCTATACAGCCTTTGGAATGAATTAGTAATCTGTAGTGCCTTTAGAAGCATTTTTTATATTCATTTTACCTCTGTGGAAAAGCATGTAAATTGAGCACTAAACTTAACTCGTATTGGTCCACACCAAGAGATTAATGAGGTTGAGCCTGTCAACAGGATTGACTGGTTTGTCCATGGATATTTAATGAACTGGATTCAATCCAGCTAGTGCTGCAAAAAAGAAAACACACCTTGCCCAGCCAATCACCTTGAATAGCCATTTCATGTTGTGAGTGTGAGTGTGTGTATTTCTTTCATCACAACTGGAGGGGTGGGCCTCTGCTAGTGACTAGAGATGGTCTGGGGGAAGATCACCCACACAGAGGTCTGCCTCAACCAGAAGTTCTGTGCCAAGGCGGGGTCTGGGTCTTGTGCTACAGCGTTAAGAACGGAAGTCACTATTCTAAAGTGAAGTGGGATCATCAGGACAGCTACTCAAGCCAATCTGTTGTTTCTTGGATTAATAACTCTGGTAATTACGCCAATTTAACAAATTAAAAGTATACTACCTATACTATTCAAATTTACATTTTCCCCTCACACTGCCCTATCAAATAATTTTTCAGTCTTTCTGGTTTTAAACTATAGAAACATGCTGTCTTTTCTTTCTAGCCTAGTTTTGGTCCTGAACAAAGATGGGCATAACTGGAATTATAGTGACTGAAGTAGGTCTGAGGTTTTACTTGGTAACAACTTCTGACAGTGCTTCAAAATATGAAATGTAAGTAGTAAACAATTACAGCTGAAAACTCACCACTCGACAGAGCTCTTGAACATCATGTTGCATGAAGCTATCTAATGTTTCCCACCTTAGAGAGATAAAACGAATTTATATTTAAACTTCCAGATTTCAAACAAGAGTAAATTAACAAGCAATTCAGACTAAAAAACCGAAACATGTAATTAGTCATTATTCTTAAAATTTTAAGAAGATTATAATTCAAAGACAAATTGAATTTTATCCAGACACCAAAACATTCACAACTTTACCTTGTTCTGAACATCTTACTGCAAGGGGAGGTCGTGTTTGCAAGTAAATGTACAGAAACTTGGAGACCCATATGTATCCTTTCCTTGACAGGTAAACCTAAGTGGTGAACTGCTTCTCAAGCAAAATTCTAAAAGCCTCCATTTCCAAAGAGGTCAAACAAAGGACACTGATAAAATGCCCTGACATAATCAAGTGTCTGAGCTCTGCTCTCAACCCTTCACCGTCCACTAACTCAGCCCCCGAGCAGCAGAATGGACAGGTCTCCCAACACATACCCAAACGACTTGGTCAGCTTCTTTGTTCCTACGGGCTTATCACTGTGCTGTAATTCATAGAACACTCTTTGCAATGCTAAAGGGACGCTTTTGGATGAATCGTCGCCCTCTGTTGGCATCATGTACACAGCCTAAAAGAGTTGAGTCAGAAATAAAAATGGAATTTTATGTGAAAGTATCATTTCTAACACCACAATGACGAAGGCAGTTGGGTAGGGCTTTTAACTATCCCCCCCCAAAGAGTCAAAAGGTCTTTTAAAAATCAAGACAGTGAAAAAAGAATTTTAAAAATTACTTAAGGCTCACCATCCAATGAGAACCACTTCTATTTCATACTTCTTAAAGCAGAGCAACATTTTTTAACTTAACATGACTTTGAACAAAAGAGTTGATGAAACTTCAATGCTACTGCAATTAACCACACTCAACTATCCCCAAGATATCATCCTATCTTGGTAATTAACGCTGCCTGGAAGAATGGTTGCGAAAAGGACACGCCAGCAGACCAGCCAATGGTTCCCCCAACACCAGGAGTGTGTGCTGCCTGCGCTGCTCCCCTGATTGCATGACATTCCTAAAGTACAAGTAACTATCCTCCATTAGGTTTTATATTTTTTAGAAGTTCTATCTATATTAAGTGAAAAATTAAGATTCCTGACCAGGAGTTTTTCAACTAATCAATTTTAATATAAAACTTTTCAAATGTTGCGAATGACTTCCATATTTTTTTTAAAAAGCTTTATTATTTCTAGCCCAATAAAGTTAGGTTTGTCGGCTGTGGTAAACTTTTCATCACCTAAGTTAGCTTCACGAGTGTCTGAACACTGAGGAATAGAGCTATGTATAAACATAAAGCAGGGGCCTCCCTGGAGACGCGGCAAGAGACAAGGCTGGCAACGGGGCTTTGCTTGCCCCTTAATACTTGAGAGAAAAGGGTGGGTGGAAGGTTGAGGGAGAGAAACACCATCCATTTACCTTTCGTAGTTGGTTTGTGAAAAATAAAGTCTGCAGCAGGCTGTTCATGTAACAAGTCGCTCCCTGATTCTTTAAACCGACATAGCCCGTGTGCTTCTTTGAATCCCACCTACAAGATCAGTTTGAGGTTGAGGGAAAACTGCACAGGACACCTCCTTGCTTCTGCAACGTGTGTGGGCGAGGGGACTGGGGGCCGGCATCTCACTGCTCTGCACCACCACCTCCTTCCCACCATCCTGACACGCGGTGACAACGTCCGAGCACCCGCCTCCAAGTGAATAACTCGTTGCCAGGCTGGCAGTTATCACACGACTCCCTCCAGCGGTCACCAGTTTTGTCTGCTCCAGCACGTGGGCCAGTGCGAACTCAGACCGGCACCAGAGAGGCAGCCTCCGCGCTGTCTGCTGACAGCAGCAGCGCCGTCATTTACCCAGAGCAGCACTCTCAGAGAGGAGTTCAAGTCTACTTCTATCAAGCTGAGTCCCAGTGTGGCTCCCTCCCACACACATCGGGTCACACATGTAGTCAGGACAAGGCGGGACGGGAACAGCCGAAACCCCTCTTTTCTGTAGCGTCCCGTACACGGGAAAGGACAAGCATGCATACCGGCAGGTTCAGACCTCAACTCCAAGAGCCACTTCCCTTTACTCTGTTATACAAGTGGTTGGTTAGGAGAGAGAACAGTCTGTACCCTCTTGCCCCCAACAGTTAACAGGAAGCAGAACAGCCCTCCCCAGCGCCATCCCCTCCCCCTCTGTGCACGGTGCAAATGTGTGACCAGTGCTAGACATTTACTGTGAGTTCAGGCCAGCAGGACTCTGATGCCGGGGGTAAGAGGTTTTTTTTAAGACTGAACCCAAGATACCTGTTTTGATTGGTAAGTCTGAAAAACCCAATCTACTTTCTTAGTCAAAAGATGTATCATAAGCATAGGGGGAATGTTTTCTAAAGGAGGGGGAAAAAACCCACAAAAAGTTTAACTAGAAATACCATCTTTTTGCCCCCCACCCCTGGTATCTGAATACAATTCAAGGGTATGTTTCCAAAAGGCTACTCAAGAAAAGCCTGATTCCTCTGATATCAGCCCAATGAATATGAAAACTAATAAATCTTATTTGTTTTAAAATTTCCTGGGGCCACATGCAGGCCACCTTAGCCAGGACCTGGACTGAACGACTGCCCTTCTGGGCTGTCCGGCTGCCCATCCCACCTGGGTCAGCCTACACACTCATGCCAGAGGAGGGCCACGTGGGAAGAGAAAAAACAGACAGGGGCGCCTACACTTGACTCCTTCCCACCTAGACTGCACTTTATTTCTTCGCTCCTTGGCCTTAAGAGTCCTGCTTGTCTACAACCTGATCCCAAGGCACCATCTCAGCCCTCTTCACACTCTCCTAGTGCCCCGCCCACCCCAAACTTCCCTACCGGGTGCCCTTACTCACACCCTTCTCCCACCTCCAATTCCCCAGGTCACTCCTTATCAACCAAGGACATCCGACACATTCTTCAAGGCTGACACTGTGCTCTTGCCCACAGACCTCCCGGACCCAGGGACGGAACCCTCTCCTCCCAGTGCCACCCACACCACAAAATAACAAGCACATCTGCTGCTGCAGTTACTGCCGTCAACTCCTCTGCCCGAGTGGTCTTGGAGGTTCTTTGAGGACAGAAAACCATGGCTGCCTTGTTCAACATAATTATATTCCTAGAGCCCAGCAGAGTGTCTGGCACATAGAAACTGCTCAATAAATCCGCCACACAAAGGCATGAATGTGAAGCTGGCACACATCCGTTGATCTGGCCTGTGTGTCAAGGGGTGAGCACACAGAGGGTGCTTATCTGCTGTATATATATATGCACCTCTGCTTTCACTAGAACTCATGACATCTCTTAATAGCATCCAATTAAAGGAAAACTTACGCAACTCCATGGGGGGCATCCGCCTGTACAAAGACTTCAAAGGTAACTTTGTCATCATCTATAAATCCTTTCTCAGGATCAGTCACTTCCTATAGAAAAAATAAGAATATCCAACTTGCATAAGAACCCACAAATGCTCACTTCATTCCAAACAATTACCCTGTACTTAATCGATTAAAATACTACTTTTTCAAAACACCTAAATTGTGCTTCTAGTTTTGCAGTGCTTTGGCTTGTTTTAAACAATGTTCTCTGAATGAAAACAGCAAAAGCTTGGATGCCTCCTGGAGGAACGGGAGGTGTTAGGGGCTCAGCGTCCACTCAGCAGGCAGGGTCTGGGGAGGCTGCCGAGAACCCACACTAGAGAGCTGAGCAGGGCGTTCCTAAGTCCTACTGGCTTCCACCTCTGCAAAAGCAGCCCAAACGAGCTGACCTGAGAATTCACTGGTTACAGGAAACCACCCCGCACTATGCCTGCCTCAGTATTATTTCTTTTAAAGGAAACCTAGCCTATCAGGAAAGCTATAAACTACCTTACAATGTTTGACCAAAACACTGAGATGAAGTCCTGTTGGCTGCTAAAAACCTGATGTAGGAAACTGGAGAAAAACACGTTTTCAGTTACCTACCCAACTTACAAAGCAAACGTTTTGATCCTAAAATGAATAGATGGATGTGAAGAATGGTGAATTAGGGAACAAAGAACAACGCTCAGATTATTCAGTCTGAGTACATTGTTACTTACACTCCAGGCCATGAAATTGGAAAATCCCCAATCGTTCTCTTTATGGAAGAACAAATGACTGATACGCCGGCTGAACGACTTCTCATCATCTCTGTAATTTATGATCTTCAGCACCGCTTGTGCGTGACAGGACCAAGACCTGTTCAGGGAGGACAATCTAAGCCTCAGTCGACAGATTTACCTGACTTTTACACAATTTTTAAAACAGCACACAAAACCTCCCATATTTTTTCCTTCTATTTTTTTAGATGGAATAAGGGGACACACATTATCTTTAATGGAGAAAAAAGTGAAGAGGGTCTGGGGGTGCCCCTTGTGTGGTCTGGAGTGATTTAACTCAATGCTTTGTGCCTTTTTTTTTTTTAATTTTATTTATTTATTTTTGGATGTGTTGGGTCTTTGTTGCTGCATGTGGGCTTTCTCTAGTTGAGCGAGCGGGGGCTACTCTTTGTTGCGGTGCACGGGCTTCTCATTGCAGTGGCTTCTCTTGTTGCGGAGCACGGGCTCTAGAGCTCAGGCTCAGTAGTTGTGGCGCACGGGCTTAGTTGTTCCATGGCATGTGAGATCTTCCCGGGCCAGGGATCGAATCTGTGTCTGCTGCATTGGCGGGCAGATTCCTATCCACTGTGCCACCAGGGAAGCCCCTATGTCTTTTTAATTTCTAAAAGGTTTCAAGTTTTTTACTGGTATCTATAAAATACAAGTGTTTGAACTTTGAATACTATTCTTAGATTTTACAAGAGATGATAGCTTTTTGGTCAGATAATAGTTCTAGTACCTAATACAGCTATTACTTGAATAGAAGAATGATGATAAAAAGCTATTTTTTAGGTAAACAGACCTAAAGCTGTAGGCTCTACTAATAAGTGTCACTCCTGCCCCCCTCAGGTGCTATGAGGCTTCCAGGCCAGGCTGTATAGGGGGCTCTGAGCAAGGATGCCACCACCCGAGAATAACTGCAGGTGCGGTTGTTTGGGGAAGACCCCAAAAGGGCCCCTGAACAACATGTAAAATATTTAAAAAACAACTTAAAGTGGAGCTTTTATAAAGGAAGGTTTTGACTGAATTCATTCGACTGAGCTTTTTATAAAGGAATGTTTCGACTGCAGACTCATCAGAACAAGGGCAAGGGCAGTGCTGTTCCCACGGGGATGTCGCTCGCTCAGGATGCCATCACTGGACATGGGCTGCTGGATGTTTCCCAAACTACCGTTCAGGCTCAAGTTGTCTGTCAGACTAATAAAACCAATCCAGCCGCAACGTTCATCAGATCAGATCATAATGTGAACTGAACACAAGAAGTAAAAATTTGGCCAAGGCCCTGACTGCCCCATAAAACTGGCTTCTTAAACACTCAAGTCAAAAGGAAAATGAACGCTTTGGCAGAACAGCTGGAACCAGCGCCCTCTGGGGAACATCCTCATCAAGGGCGCCAAGGGCCACAATTGGGGTGGCAGGGAGACATGGTCAAGGAAGCAGCTTTCCCATGGGTTCATGGATGTGGAATGAGAAAGGGTGACAAAGTGATCTGGGATCCGTCCCTTCAAACAATCTCTCAACTGTGCTTCTGATAAATGTTGAACAGCGACACTTTGCTTTTTAATTTTAACTTTCTGAATAACCCACAGAAATTGGTTAACATACAGTGAGGATGTCTGCCTGACGAATTTTCCTTAACTACAATTTCCCCCACTGGCAGTTACTGGTAGAATAAGAAATACACCTGGTAATCTAGCAGTCAGCTAGTCCAGATAGGCCCTGATTCCATGTTCCATGGGCAGGTAGATTCTAACACACAAAGTTCAGTTTTTTATTTGCAAGAAAAATATACACCTTTTCTAGTTTGGATATAGTACCTACCAGTGAGTTTTAAAGAGGGAATTGTATTTAATATAACTTAAAATCAAATGACTATGTAAAGGCAGAAAGGGAATTCAAAGAGAAATCCAAAATTCAAAGAGGCCAATTGGGCTTCCAATAATATACTAAGAACTATTTGTGGATTTGTAATTGCATCATTTAAACTGTCTTACGTGGAATCAGATTCAGCATTGCACTGGAGAAAGAATCCTACGCTTTTTTGGTGTGGTCTGTCTGGATAAAAGCGTGGCATCACCATAATCTTCCATGGCAGATTTCGCACAAAACACGGAGGGCTAAGGACCGACTCACTCAGTCTGCTGAAGCGCTCGACAGTGAACTGAAAGGTTGCCTCGGAGCGCCAACTCGTGTCTGCAAGAAAACGCTTTGTCAATCACCAAGCCCGGCATTGTCAGACAACACTGAAAGCAGCACAAACCTGGGTTAACCATTCTATATTCAACTGCTAAAATCTAACTCTTTGGGGAAAGGATAGCATCATTTCCAATTTAGTAACAATCTAAAACTGTGAGATGACGTACAGTTTGTGTAAACGAAATCCCAAACTCAGAGGGCTAGCAACACACACCTGCATTCCCCACCAGATGAGCTCAGTGTGATTCAGAATGTCTATTCTACTCTGTCTTAATTCCCAAGTAATCCGCAGTGAGTGGAGAGACTGGAGAAAAGGAGTAAAACTTCTCATGTCACATCTGTTCAAGGACAGGACTTGAGGAGGAAAAGAAAAGGGCTTGAGACTTGGGCTGAGTGTAGAGAAGAAACATGAATTTGCAGGCAAAGAAGAACTTCCGAGGAGTGGACGACAGCCATTCCTGGGAAGCGCAGCACTGTTTAGAGATAAAAAGATTCCTAAGAAATTAGCTAAAAATAAATGTTAACTTCATTAGTTCACAATTTTGGTGAAACATCAGGCTAGATTCTCTAAGGGGAATTATTTGAAAAAAAAGAATGAAGAAACTGGCATTCCTTTCGATGTGAACAGCATGAACTGTTAAATTTACTCAGCAAGACCAAAGGCCAATTTAAGAAATCAAGATTTCCTCCAATAAAATGCAAAGCACTGAGAAGAATTCAACTAAAAGTCACACTTGGAATTCCAGCTTTTTCTGTTGCTGACTATTCTTTTCAAGTGACCCAGGCTGTGGATTAGCTTTGGCAAACCCAGCAGTGTCCATGCTTCTCCAGCTCTCCCCCTAAGGGGAGCAGCTGTCCCAGGGCCACCCGCCAACCTGTTACCGGCCAGCACTTTTATAAAACATAATAAAACTGCCGCAGGAAGGCCAAATTGCTATACAAGTTTCTAAGGGCTTTCTCTCTCTGTGCCTATCTCGTGGCAGACTGGGGACAGTTCACAGGCCCAGGGGCCAAGGGCCACACATGGTCTATAGAATAACAGGAAGGCCTTCTCTGGCTAAGAAGCAGGTGCTACTTTGACATCCCTGACCCCACGCACAAAGTGGGGTTCGCAGGTCTGTGCCCTCAGCCCGTCTCTACACTTCACTCAGGTCACTGCGGTGCAGACTTCTCCGCACACAGAAAACTGCCTCCGCTGTGACTGAATTTGTTCTTAAGAAAACATGTCCATCAGTCCTCATGAGAGGGTAGTATTCTTTACCAAAGAAATAAAACCCAAAAGGATGTGTAACAGCGCTTTAATCTTTGTTTAAAGGCTCTCCGTCCCCACCCGTAACCTGGCTCAGCCGTGAGCAGAGAGGTCCTCAAAGGAAGAGCAGCTGGATGGGGGCATTTTGCATTTGAGCCTCCTCAAGGGGTAGATATTACCCTCATCCCTTGCACAGATGAGAGTCCACGGAAAAGACAAGAAACTTGTTCCAGAGAATGAGGTCCAGAATGGCTGAGGAGAAGAGTGGGCCACTCCTCCACAGCCACACAAATCGTATTTGAGCAGCATCTCAACCCCACAAGGTAGGCAAGGGCAGGTGTTACTTAATTCCCACTCTACAGATGAAGAAACCGAGGCTTGCTGAGGTTAAGTGGCTTATCTCATCCAAGGTGTTACGAAGTGAGCACAGGGGGTCTCCGTACCCAAGATCTGGACACTGAGCACAGTGACCCTGCCTCTGGTTTGTAAACTGCCATCCTAGAGTTTAGGTGACCAAACGCGGAGCCCAATAAAACCGGCCTGCTGTACAGTGATGGCAGGACACACTCCTGGGACCTAAGGACATGTCACAAGCCCCCCCCACCCTCCTAACTCACTTGACTGTCAGTTACCATTCAGGTCTTTGTAGGATTACAGTTTCATACAGACAAAAAAATGATACACATTATAAATGCCTTTTTGCTCTTTTTTTTTTTTTTTTTGCAGTACGCAGGCCTCTCACTGTTGTGGCCTCTCCCGTTGCGGAGCACAGGCTCCGGACACGCAGGCTCAGCGGCCATGGCTCACAAGCCCAGCCGCTCCGCGGCATGCGGGATCTTCCCGGACCGGGGCACGAACCCATGAGCCCTGCATCGGCAGGCGGATTCTCAACCACTGTGCCACCAGGGAAGCCCCCTCAATTAATCTTAAATATTAAATAGGACCACACGATGGTGAGCTCAGCACAGCATGCATCCAGGAGCGGGCCAGCCCTTCAAGGCCAAGGCTCTGGGTCTTGAGCCTGGCGCCACCCTGGCCCCCATGTGCAGTTCACACTTGCTGAATCACACACTAGATGTGAGATTCTGCCTCATGTTCAAGGCACAGGATCATCTTCCAAGTATGCTAATTAGGAAGTTTAACATGAGATTTCATGTGAATAAAAATGTCACCACCCCACAGCTCCAAGCTCTTCATACTGTGTGGCGTTGGTGGTATAGAGGTGAGCATAGCTGCCTTCCAAACTCTTCATACTAACTGAGTAACTGAAAACCTGTATTAAATACCAGGTCAAGACAGGAGGGTCTACAAAAGAGAAGACATGAAACCCATCTCTGGCAGATAGGGCCGGCCTGGTTACCCTCCCCTAAGGGAGCTACATGAAAAAATGGGAGGAAGGTACTCAGGATTCCATGTACTATTTGTGCAACTTCCTCTGTATCTATAATTGCTTCAAGACAAAACTTTTTTTTTTTTTTTTTTGGTAAAAGTAGTATACTTGGGATTATGAAAGATACCTTGTATCCTGTAGGATTAGTGTTTTATCCAAACAGAGACTCTAACCTGCCTGAACACCACAGAGCACTGACTTACCTACTCCAGCATCTTATCGTAAATGACAGGATGGCAAGCTCGTGCTACCTGTTGCCCTCAAGCATCTTGTCAGAAATCTCGATAACCCACCACTTTAGGTCTTTTAAAAAGAAAGGTGGGGCTGAGGTTTCCCCAAATGGCGCTCTTGCAGTAACTGTATCAAACATCAATTATTCATTCTAATACAAGTCTTTGCAAATCCTAGTTAATTCCCAGAAGTAAGGTTTTTTTCACGGGTACCAACTATCTAGATCTACAACAATCACTCTCTACCTCTACTAAACATTCTTCTAACCTGTGTTGTTAGCCACTCAACTACTGTGTAAGAAACTCCCCCTACTAAGAAGGCCTCTCTGTACAAATCAGATTCTAACCCAGTGTTTCCCATATTGTGTGCCCTCCAAAGATGTTAAAAGGAGATTCAGCAAAAACAGATTCTAACATTCAGAGGCTTGGGGAATCATTAACAAAAAAAGTCTTTTGGAGAAAGATGTTGGGAGGCTGACAGCTTAGACGTACTTTAAAAAACATGCTTAAGCCAGCACTCCTCAAACTTCCTGGATTTCTGATCACTTTTCACAATGCACATATCCTGCCATTAAGTGTTTCAAAACACCTATCACTGCTGGGAAAACGCTGCTGTAAATGAAGGCTTCTACTAGAAACAGAACCATCTCCCTCCCATCCCCCCTTGCCATAGATACGATCTTTCTCTCTCCTGACCCTGGGCCTTTCGAAAGGCCAGGAACAAAGCATTACTGAAGATCACTTCTACTTTCTCCTGTAACGTGCTTTTCCCGTCTGGTAATTCGCAGTAGGAGCATTTCTACTTTTAGGTTCTATAGCACCATTATTTACTACTAATAATTTAGTAAAATTTGTCTCAAAAGGGATTTTATGTACATTATGATCTCCTTATTGATTCTCAAATGAGGCAATATGGGGCCCCCAGGAGACTTCTAGCCATGTTTAGAGACATTTTCAGTTGTCACGACTGCACAGGGGGGTGAGGGGTGGTAGGGGTGATGAGTGACACTGCCATCCTACAAGGCACAGGACAGTCCCTTCCAACAAAGAAGGATCCACCAAAAAAGGCATCAGAGGCCAAGAGAACCTGCCCTTTAATCCACATCTGTCTCTTCCCAAGCCCTCCCCGTAAAAACACCTGGGGAAAAACGAGAATGACATTGCTCTGTGGAAACCAGACCGGGAGGGCTCTGATTGGATTGGACCGCTCACTGCTCCAGGAGAGACTACAATCGATTCCTGACTCACGCCTGGTACATCAGACCTGGTCATGGCTTCCCAACTGCACTCTCTGAACCTCTTTTGGCATCTCCGGGGTCTGAAATAAAACCAAGAGCCCAGCAACCAAGAGACCACACCCACACCGTTGCCCTCATCTGCGGTGGAAAGTGCACTCCACAGGTAACAAAGCAGCGGGTCAGACCACGCCTCTTTACCTTCCTCAGATATTGCCTCAGCCAGCTGCCAGGGGTAAACCGCACTGTGAGAGAACTCTCAACTACGGCTGCAGTTTCTCATGGAGGCTGAACTTTTGGCAGGAGGTCTGAACAGCAGTCCTTCTGGTGGTGCAGCCCGTGACTGATGGTTTCTTTCAACTGCCCCGTTACACCCCTGGGAAGGACACAACCCTCATGAGGATTGATGGACATGCTTTTGACAGAACATGGTTTCACATTACACTGCAAGATTCCAGGGGCTGCATAAAGTGATTACTGGCTGCTACCTTCTCATGATTTCGACCTGGCAAATGCACAGGTCACACAGTTTGATAAATTATAGCGAAGAAATAGCCTCGAAAGAAAGGCTTTCCTAGGCACAAAATGTCCATGCATGTACAAATGCATACACTTTCCACAGAGAAGATAAAGACCAAAAGTCAGTCTGGGGGACGAAGCCCAAAGCTCGATTCTGGTTTCACACCTAACCGGAGTGGGGAGGGATTATTAGCTACAAACAACTGATATACTTGCTACAATAAGAATGCAATGGAAAGCCACGTTCCAGTGTCTAGAAGTATCGTGCTGCAGACGAGAAGGAAAGGACAGTAAGATATACTTGTGTTCTGAATACTAGGAGTGGCTGGAAAATTAATCGCAGGCCTGAGCAAATACCCATCTATTACAAACTCCTGTATTTCAACCTTCTCTCCTAGGCTGGGGAAAATCAACTTACCTTGAAATTTGTAGGCAACCTTGAAATTTGAAACCAAAACAGGCTCCTAAATTTTCCTCAGATACAACCTCGTGAAAACTAGCTACTCTTAAGAAACTCAGAAGTACTCAAGGAAGAAACGTCTGTTTCCGACACAGTTTTCTGCCCAGTGCGCGTAAACAAAGCCCAGGTACTTACCGTCCTCCATGTCTTCCTCTGTGTTGTTGTGCCCGTCACTCATGGCTACATTCCCATTGATAACAGGGTTTTGAGTAATTCTTGGTGGGTCATCTGTATCTCCAGCTTTAAAGAAAACAAAGAAATTCCATGATTTTTACCTTCATGGCTTGGATTAGATTAAAAAAAATATACACTTGTACTTTGACAATTTCCAGTCACTAGTAAGTTCCAATTGTGCCCAAATAATTGCACTTTAACCCAAAAGGTATTTACTAGTATGTTTACTGAATATAAACTTTTGTTTCTTTCAAAATGCTAAATGGGACTTGAAAACACATTACACCTCACAATAATCAGCTCCATTTGCAATGACGTTTATTTTGACATAGGTCCACGGTTTAAAAGAAGAATTTTAAAAAGCCTTTGGCAGGATTTAGGATTTAAATAGCCTCTACTGCCCATACTTCACATTTAAATCCTGTCCTTCCAGCCTGTCAGAATAGCTCACTGCAACTAATGTTGTTCTGTTTGCCTGTACAGTCGGCTTTCCTTGGCAAATCAGACACTCCAACAGAAATTAAGTGTCTCAACTACAAACAGGAGATGTGGTTTTTTAAATAGCTGCATTGCTGTTTGTGTCCCTGGACTCCAATACTCAGAGCCTTTACACCATTAGGATCAGCAGTCAGTCTGATTCAGCACCATGGAGAGCACCCTCCCCTTTCCCCTCTAGACAAACTCTGAACTCCAACTGTCAGTTTACTTTTCTCAAATGATTCCTGAATATAAACCATCCATTTTTCCTTCTTAAGCATCTCATAACACACGTTAGAAATCCTTGGAAGCTAAGAAACAGGTATTACTACTCAAATTAGACCACTGCCAACTCCTGATACTTTTGTTTTCATTAAATATCAATATATATTGTGTTAAAAGCTGTCTATGAAAACATAAATTTTTAAACTGACCCCTCAACCATGACATCCTGACAGAAAAACTGGGGGAGGGAAGTAGGGAAAGGAGAAATTCCTTTTCCTGTTGCTTAACTAGCTTGAACTCTAAACTCTAAAACTTATATGCTTAAAAAGCAAAATGAAACATTGGATGCTTTGATAGAATTTCCACATTTACCCTCCTAAATTAACCATTTCAGGGAATTCCCTGGCGATCCAGTGGTTAGGACTCTGCACTATATATATATATATATATATATACACACACACACACACATATATATTAACCACCTCAAACCATCATACAAAATATTTTACGAGGAAAAACACTATGAAGGCCTTTGAGGGATTTCCCTGGTGGCGCAGTGGTTGGGAGCCCGCCTGCCGATGCAGGGGGCGCGAGTTCGTGCCCCGGTCCGGGAGGATCCCGCGTGCCGCGGAGCGGCTGGGCCCGTGAGCCATTGCCGCTGGGACTGCACGTCCGGAGCCTGTGCTCCGTAATGGGAGAGGCCACAGCGGTGAGAGGCCCGCGTGCCGCAAAAAAAAAAAAAAAAGGCCTTTGAAATAAACAGCACATTCCACCAATGGAATATTATGCAACCGTTTTTTAAGGTTCTCAGTGTACCTATATGAAATATTCTGAGTTAAAGTTTTTAAAAATTAAGGTACCAAGCAATATATACCATTGTATGCAACCCTTGCTATAAAAGAGAGAGACTATGTTGGAATAAGAGTGTGTACATTCTTATTTACCTTTATACCAATAAGCAAACACTGGAAGAACACAAACTAGTAAGAGGTTCTGTAGAAGCAGCAGTAGAGTGATTCTTCACTGCAGACACACACACACATCACATGAATGCACTATAAATCTTAAAGTAATTTGCTTGACGTATGCCTGGTACTTTTAATTTAGTTCCTCAGTTCAAACCCAGCCTATGGCAAGAGCTTTAAAACATGGTCTATAATGCAGAATGCAAAAATGACAAAGGTTTCTCTGCAGGTGGCTCCTAAAAGGCAAGGCAAGTAGGGTTCTGCAGCTGAATCAGGTGCTCCTGAGCAATGTCCCATCTTTTACACATGATGGGTACACATTCCTGCTGGGCTGAGCAATTTTCCACCCTTCACAGGCCTGGAGACAGTGGTCCAGGCTGGTGGCTGTGAAACTGCAAAAAGCTCCTGGTTGGCCCAGCATGTACATGAGGAACCTGTCCAGCAACAGGCCCTCCCAACCAACTGCCATGGGACCCTTGGAGAAAAGGTTGGCAACTTAAGTCTAGCTCCTAAGGGACTGAATATCCAGTTAAAAAAAGCTTCTCATAAAAATGAGTTAGTTCAACACGAGAATTAAAAATTTAATTAAGACACGGTAAGTCCCTGGACCAGAATTAAATGATGAAAGCGCCTGATACCACAGTCTGTATTAGGCTTCCAGAAATATCCTAAATGATAAGGCTGTCTTTATCATCAAGGAAGAAGTGCAAGATTGGCACGTACATATTATTTATCACTCTATATAAAGTGATCCTGTTCCTGAATTTTATATCCTGCTTAGTTGGAATTTTCCCAATGTATTAACTCTCATTTGGCCAAATATGAACTCCAACACTGTTTTTTTTGACACACAACAGGTGCAAATACCAATGACAATATGGTATGCCTCAAACACACAGACAAAAAGGTCTCTGATATACTTAAACGTCAAGGAGGGGAGGAGAGCAATTATCATTCCGAAATATATACATGACACCCAGAAATACAAAAGGAGATCATTTCCATTACTCATGATTGTTAAGCCTTCTGACAACAACCTTGTGGTAAGTACCTGCGGCATATTTTAATATATACGTGGCACAAAACACCTTTTTTAAAGAGTGACTTTAGAAACAAAAGGCTCCCTTGTTTAGTTACAAAGCCTATATATATTTCTTCCTCTTTTACTGAGGATGCCTGTGCTTACATCCAGCTTTGCTCCCCACAGACTTCCGTTTGTGATGTCACAACCCAGAGTTACTGACCCCAAAGAACACTGGCCAATTGCTATGGAAATGATGTTGTGCTGATTTAGCGCCTGAATCTCACTCCTGGATGAGAAAAAATAGAAAATTCCCAATTGTTGACCTTAACATTTTCTATCACTTCACAAAGATTTCTCAAACCTCTCCCCAAAAGGCTGGGTAGAGGGAACCAAACAACCCCATTAAACCCACCTCACGGTCTTCCAACTAAGAGTCTATATGCTGCCACCAGAAGGTACCTGGGCCACGAAGATCCAGCCATGCCCCAGAGTCACTTTCCACTCAGCCCCCCAGATTTCTCCTCAAAAGTCCCAACTAGTGATACAACCCAGTGAGCAAAACCACGGCTCAGTTAAAAGGGCAGAACACATGGATTACCACAGAGGCCATGGGCCAACATTCGGTCCCTGAACTGGTCAAACAGAGCCTAACCAGCCCCAGTCTACGAGTTCACCCTGACTTCCAAAGTCAAAACCCCCAGACTTCTGCTTGGCCCTCCTCCACTCCTCTCTCCTGGCATTGAATCCATTTTAAAGAATATTACATAAAATAGGGGTTATCAAGGTAAATTAGAACACTGTTATCTTTCTGCAAGTCCAAATATACTGCAGAAGGACTGTTCAGAAATGGCATATTGGTTCTGAAAATCCATCAGCAGCGTAAGGCCCCCAACTCTGAGCTCCTGAGTCACCTTCTGGTCCAAGCCCATGGTTCCCTGCCATGTCTGCATGGCTCTGCAGCAGAATCTTCTGGGGGAGGGGGAGGGTTCTCTTGCCACATCAGAGTGACTGCACAGAATCTCCAGGGGCTCTCCCTCAGAATTCATTTTTTTAAAGCTCCCCACAAAATTAGGGCCAGAAGCATATTCAAACAACCTCATCGATTTACACTATCTCCTTCAGAACAGAGAGTATCAGTGCGGGGGAAAGAAGTCTGGAGTTACTGGTTCCCTCAGGTGTTGATGTAAGCTGCTAGTGGGGGAAACCAGATGAGGGGTCTATGGGAACACACTCTACTAACTTTCCTTTAACTTTTTTTTTTTCTAAAATTCACCCAAAATTTCAAGTTTATTTTTAAAAAGAGAACATAAGAAACCCTCAAGCCTAAGAAGCAAGGAATATAGCTGATATTAAACTTACTCAGGAACATTTTCAGCATGAAGCACCCATACAAGCATGTCTGAAATTCTCACATAATTAAAGGTAGAGAGAAAAGCAGCTGAGAGCTGAGATACGAAAGAAAGTCTCCCACACAGACACTGGGCAGGTGCACAGAGCATAGCTCTTCAGGAGGGGCCGGCCTGGGAGGGAGGGCTTGTGTCTGTGCTGGGGCAGGCGCAGCAGAGGAAACCCTGAGCACGTGAGAAGGATCTAACGTCTGCTCCAAGGATTTCACAAACAGTAACTCCCAGGTACTGCTCCCTGTTGTGTGCTGGGTGCTGTATAAACATTCTCAGGCAGTGATCACAGCCTGGGGTCAGGCAGAGTGGGGTGTTTACTGATGGACCCAGGGTCCCAGCTGGACTGTCAGGGATGCTGCCCTGGACCTGTAAGCTGTGGAGTGGCTACTCTCTTTGCTTTTCCTCCGTGAGACAGGAGTGGCCCTTCCCTAAGGAGGACTGCTCACCCTGAGATAAAGTATGTTAGATGGAGCTCCTGAATGAAGCCAGAGGCACCAGTCAGGAAGAAATAAAGAAGGAAGTCCTGATCAAAGAGGCACAATGCTGTGAAAAGTTCTTTAGCCACAAATACTTTAAAAATGCCTACTCTCACCATTTTGCCAAATTATAGTGCAATATCACACCTGGGAGAGCAACAACACACTGACCCTCCTCCTATTCACTTACATGCATTT
This sequence comes from Kogia breviceps, assembly GCF_026419965.1. Classification (NCBI taxonomy): domain Eukaryota; kingdom Metazoa; phylum Chordata; class Mammalia; order Artiodactyla; family Physeteridae; genus Kogia; species Kogia breviceps. The sequence continues at coordinate 60,290,184 of NC_081323.1, forward strand.
CACGATGTGAGGTCTGCGTGTTGCCCACACTCAAGATATTGAGCAGCCCAGCACGAGGACCCTCAGGTGGCGCTTTTACGGCCACACCCACCTCCCTTCTGTGCCCGCCCCAAACCCCTGGCAATGGCCAATGTTCTCCATATCCACAATCTGCCATTTCAAGAATGGACACAGGGTGTGTAAGTAACCTTATGGAGCACCTTCTGACACTCAGCATAATTCCCTTGAGACTCACATCGACAATGCATTCCTTTATCCTGCTGAGGGGGTTCCATGGCAAGGACACGCCACTATCTGCTCATTCAGATAGCAGCAACATCCAGGTTGTTTCCAGTCTGGAGGCATTACGAATAAAGCGGCTGCAAACATTTCTGTACAGGTCCTGAGCAAAGAGACAGGTATTTTTACTTCAGGATTTTACAGAATGAATGAAATGCTCACAGAAGCAAGGCAAGGGGTGCAGCGATGAATAAAGGGAAACAATGATCTCCCTGTCTCTGAGTCTAAGTAGAAGGAAGGCATTCCCAATGTTCATGTACATACACGTGCACAAGGTACAAGCACTTTTACTATTCACAATACGTGGATCCCAATTCAGGATCCGTACATGGATTTGATTGTGAATAGCACCATACCCTTATGTCATGATCTACTCACCTATTCCCCTACAGATGACTCTTCCCAGCCAACACCACCCCCTTTTTGGCCATCTGAGTGACACTACAAGCAAACAACTGTACAATGATTTTGCCCTGCGGCACGCCATACAACTGTGTGGTCATCTGTCAGGGTCATCCTTCTCACACACACTGAGCTCCCACACGCACTGCTCCTTCCCAGTGGCAAAGATCAACAATGCATCCAAAGTCACTACCAAGTGGCCCTGCACAGCCTCCTGCACCAAGTTCTCATGCTGCTCAGGAGAACTCTTCTAGCGCCATCACTTATTTTCAAGAATTCAGATATAATCGATTTCCCAATGTTTTGATCCTCAAAAAACCTGGCTCTAAGCTCAAAGAAGCAAAGAGACATCCGATAAATTGAAGGTGAGAGACAGAAGATGTACCACTCTACTAAGCCCAGCTGAGAAGCTGAACTGATTAGAGGGAGGGGGAGGTGGGGGACTGGGAAGACTTCCACAAAAGCAAGGACCCACAGATGTCAGCTATCACACTCCCCAAGAAACCAGAACCTCCCGGGCATTGGGAAACAACTCTGGACGCCCCCAGAAAACCTATAATTCTGTGGGAGAACTCAATGGCTCTGTGTCAACTCCAGTCCCCTCTGGGGGAATTCTCAGGCAAAGCCAGGCCTCGCAGACTGGGGAACAGATCCAGATCCAGTCCTTGGGCAGAACCTGGAGGTAACCAAGGATACAAAGGTATGGAGCAAAATCACAGGTCTGAGCTGTCTCTGCTCTCGCCCAGGTTTACCAGTCCTGGCAGCCGCTGGGTGGAAAGGAGTAGGTGATGACCAGGCAGCAGGGCCCATTCGCCAACAAGCTCACCCCCGACCCCCGGTCAGACAAGGGCCACAGTGCCTGTGGGCTGTGAGGAAGTGCCCAAGTGCTTTCCAGCCCTCAATCCCTCTGTGAAACCTCTTAGAAGTGGAAAACTGCAACTATGCTTCAAAAACATCATTTCTAATCCACTACTGCATTACAAGGATTTCATTCCCCACCCCCCACCCCGGGCACACCCTATTTGCCTGCAATTACAGTAAGAGGGCGATGTTCTAATGACTGTTTTCCTAACACTGGTCTTCTCCACACATGACTAACTTGGGAGGTAGAGGCTGAGGCTGGGTGCCCTATTCTCACAGGAGTCAGTCCCCCTACTTGCCAAGTGTCTTGATATGTCAAAAGCAGGCTGCGCCCTGGGCTTCAGGAGGGAACAGATAAGCAGCCCTCACACAAGAGGGCTAATGTGACAGAGGGGAAAACAGAGCCACAGGCCTTGGACATCCGGGCCAGGACCAGAGAGTGAAGGGAGCCAGCTGGGCAGAGATCCTGAAGAAGCACATTCCAGACGGTTCCAGAGTGACCAGGAGCAAGGCAATGGGCAAGGGAGGAGGTGGGAGACGAGGCTCAGGTAGAGAGTGGGCAGGGCCTTGAAAATCTCCGAATGCTCATGTCAAGCCTATGTCCCACCAAATGAAGAGGAAACCACCGGTGGCCCTGAAAGCAGTGTGACACTCAAAAACAGGTGGGTCAGAACTGAGATGGTGCCGGTGCTTGGACCCTGGCTGCCAGCCCCAGGCAGCCATCTGATCAAGCCTGTCCTCATCATCACCGGCAGCAGAGCCCCATCAGAAGCGCCTCTGCTGCCCTGTGGAGGATGTGCGTGAGGTGTGGGTTTTGGGCTATCTTGCTCCTGCCAAGTTGGCAGGGCTGCCTCCAGTGACTCTCTGAATTCCTTCAGTCATATGAACAATGAAACCGTCCATGGCTTAGTCAATACCACAACTGTGTTCTGGTTTTATTTTGATTTTTATATGAATTGGCTCCATGCCTGCCCCATGAAGGGAGCTGAAAGCCCACTTGTGGGTGGTGGTCCTGCCCTGCTAAACCAGGACTTCTCGGGTCCTGCCCTGGGGAGAGTCTGAGGATTCAAAGTAGACTCTGTATTGAAACCCGACAGCTCTATACTCTTAAGTAATCCTGATTTAAATTAGTTATATGAAAATAAAGCCCCAAGGAAGGCCACGTATAAATCTGTGTTCCTTAAATAAAACTATTTGTTTGAGGTCTTCAGTTTGGCTTCATTATGTAAAAATCATCTGTTTTTAGAGGATCATGCTAACCGCCATCATGTCTGTCCCACAAACCATGACTGATGACTGAGTGAACACTGGCCGGGCACGGAGAGGGGTGTACACCCTGCACGACTGAAGAGCTTATAATTATGTCCGTGCTGCTTGCTTATACATCTGGTCTTATCTGCTATATTGGGTAGGGCAGTCCACCTGTGGAAAGGAAAAACAAGTCCCAGCAAGCCCAGCAGAGATGGAGCTGCACAGAAGCTACAGGATAAATAAAGGCAGAAAGTATCAGCAACCCACAGGAGCCAAAGGATCAATATGCAGAACACACAGAGATGCTAAAATCAAGAAGAGACAACGCAACTACAACAAGGAGAAATTCTTAAATACAAATAACAAATCTGCTCAACTTTCCTAATTAACACGACACCATTTTTCATCTACCAGATTAACAGTGAAAAATATTGGAAATGCCCATAGATATTGAGGGTCTCACATCACAAAATGGGTGGTGTCAAATGGCTAAAGTCTAAATTTATAGTCAAATTATTTTCCCCAAAGGCAGTATTTATTAAAACCAAAGTCAAATATTCTTTCACTCAAAATGCCATTTCTAGATATCCATTCCAAGGAAACTAGCATACATGCCCAGATATATACAAGCATAATTCTTACACTAAAGCACCATTTTTTACAGAAAAAACTTAAAACATAAATGCCCATTAATTCTAAGGGCCATATATTGTATGGCGCCATTTATTCATATAAAGTGTCCAGAACAAGCACACCCACAACCACAAAAGGCAGATCAGTGTTTGCCTAGAGCTGGGAGGGAGAGTGGAAGGGTGATGGCTAAGGAGTACAGGGGTCTCTTTTTGGCGTGATAAATTGACTGTAGTGATGGGTGAACATATTTATTAAAAGCCATTGAATTGTATGAGTGAATTGCAGGATATATGAAATCTCAATAAAGCTGTATTTGGGTGGGTGGGGGGAGACAAGAACTGGACAGAAACGGGCTATTATGAGTGGGGACAAATAGTTCCACAAATCACAGCTGTCTGAGGGCCCGGTATAGTGAATGATGTGTACATTGAACAACTGAATCAGGTGTAAGTGTTCCATTTTCTGCAGTATTTCTCTAAAAATATTAAACATTTTTGGTGTTTGAAAAACCCATTTATCTACAAAATTTATTTATGTACATAAATTCACTCTACATTCATGTAGTTTTAAAGAAAGTAAACCTATATTAAGGGACAATGCCCACCAAGAGAGGAATCAATTAGCAGAATGTCCTTACAGAATGAAGGAAGCTGTACATGTGGACGGGACGAAAAACAGGACAACACCCATCATACATTAAGTACATTATGTTCACTGAGGGATGGAGTCTTTCTTGTCTTCTTGCTTCCATGTTGTTTTAATGTCACAGTGAATATGTATTGCCTTTATAATAAAGGTAAAACCACCCACACACGCGAAGCAAAGCAAAGCACGATGCAGAAAGGCACAACCAAAGTACTGCCTAAGGCCTGACACCACCTCAAGCAGCCCATAAAGGCTGTACCAGTGGGGACTTCCCTGGCAGTCCAGTGGTTGAGACTTTGCCTTCCAATGCAGGGAGTACAGGTTCCATCCCTGGGGAGCTGGGATCCCACATGCCAAGACCAAAAAATCAAAACAGAACAGAAGCAATATTTTAACAAATTCAATAAAGACTTAAAAAAAAAGTTGTATCAGAGAAAGAAAAGGGTACAGCAGCTGCCCATTTGGGGGCAGGAGGGAGTGGGAACAAAAGGATCCCAGAACAAAGGGATTACCTAGATTATTTGTGACCTTGAAGGTCTTTTACACCTGGGCAAATGGCAGCATCCTCTCTTAAATGCCTGGATTTTCTTTAGAACTACTTAAAAAGACAAGGAAATGTGGGGGCTGAGGATTGAGGTCAGAAGTAGAGGAGAGATTTTAAACATACTGTGATTGTGCTAACTAAAACTTTTAAAAACTAGTCAAGCACAGCCAATTTCAAATGAGTTCCTTTATTTGTATAAAGCCACAAACAGTACAGCCTAGGACAGAGGACCAAGTTGTTTCTGGTTGATGTTTTTTTTTCCCCACGTTGGTGTCAGCAGACCACCACTCAGGCCTTACCCTCCTTTTGAGAGGACCCACCTGGACTGTCAAGGAACACCTACTTTCAAGACCTTCTAAAAAACTAGTGGCCAAAGAAAGTGTTTAAATGTTCCTGGGAGGAAGACTAGTTTCCCAGGTAAAGTCATGGGAGCAGTAGACATATGGTGTTCAAGGGCTGGAAGGCATAGCGAAGGTGTCGGCTTTCCCGAAATTAATGGGTGTATTTGAACACAATTCCAATCACAATCCAGCAGAGTAAGTGAAACAATTTTGAAAAGAACACAGTTTGAAGAATTACACTACCTGATTTTGAGACTCACTATTAAAGCTTCAGTTCAAGATGGTGCTGTGTTATGTAGACACAGATCAATGGGACAGGAGAGTCTGCAAATAGGCCCATGTAAACATTACTACTTGATTTGTGACAAAGGTGTAAGTAATTCAATGGAAAGGGACACCAGTCTTTTCAACAAACAGTAACGAAACAGTTGGACGTCCATAGGCAAAAAAAAACAAAAAAAACCCAAAAAACTCCAACCTCACACCTTATACAAATACTGATAATGGACCGTAGATGAACATAGATGTAAACTTTAAAACTTTTAGAAGTAATCACGTGAGACATTGCAAAGAATTCTTAGACATAACACCAAAAGCAAGATCCACAGAAAAAATTTTGATAGCTGGACTTCTCCTGAAAGACACTGTTAAGAGAATAAACAGATATGCTACAGATTGGGAGAAAATATTTGCAAATCACCTAACTGACAAAGGACTTATATCAAATATATAAAGAGCTCTCCAAACTTGACAGAAAAACAAAACAGAAAAACCCCCAATACTTGAACAGACACTTCATAGAGGGTATAGGGATGGCAAATAAATGCATAAAAAGATGTGTGACTATGAGCTATTAGATATATGCAAATTAAAACTACTACCCACCTACCGGGATGTCTAAAGTGAAAAAGTGCTGACCCTCGAAGGCTTGCGAGGATGAGGATCAACGGGACAGTGGGAGTGGGAGAGGGCACGGGCACCTGGGGAGTAGGTGGCAGTTTCTTACGAAGTATACCTCACACAACAACCCTATACCTTCCTCTAGAGAAATGAAAACTCATGTTCACACAAAAACCCGAACACGGGTATTTATAATGGCTTCGTCTGTAACTGCCAAAAACTGGAGACAACCCAGGTGTCCCTCCGTGGAACAGAATGGAAGCAGCAATAAAAAGCAACTACGGATTAGGTTACATGCTGTACGATTCCATTTTCTCAACATCTGCAAAATGACAAACCTGTACGGGATGGGGAGCACGGCCATGGTGGAGACAAGACCAGCACAGCATGAGAGGATGTTCTGGGTCCTGACTGGGGCAGTGGTTACACAGACCTACACCTGTGCTGAAACTCAGAGCCATTCACCCCAAAGGCAAAAAAAACAACAAAAGAAAAACAAAGGGAAAAAATACCTGGAGGGCAGGGAGAAGAATAAGAAATGATTTACTGACTCTTTAAATAAGCACTGCCTCAGGATATGGGTTCAGATCTTTAACCTTTTGGGAAAAGAGAACTGAGAGAGCATAAAAGATATACAGGTCTGAATCTTTGTGCCTCAGGACCTTTGTTCGGGTGGTCTTGTACACAAATGTGTGCATCACAGCTCCTGTTCTTTGAAGAAAGGGAGTCAAAAACGTCAAAAAGCCAGGAAAATGGGAGGTCAGACACACCCTTTGCTCCAGTAAACTCACATACATAAATAAGGTGTGCTATTTCATAAGCTATGTTTAAATTCAGACCGATTCCCAAAGAGTTCCAACTGTTCCACACAAGCCACTGGAAAATGGAGAAAATGGGGGGAAAGACACAAACAATAAACAAATGGAATGCTGGCCATAATGGAGGAACAGAAAACAAAATAATCAAAATCACAATTACCTCTGGTTTAACCACGCTCTCCTTGAATTCTCACACAATATCTGTTACTCATTTTAACAGGACCATCTTACATACACCTTTAAGTGGGAGGGGGACCAGAGGACAATTTCCCATTGCAGGGGACCACCCAACACTGCCTGCTGCCCATCCCTGCCACTAGCTAATTATCATCCAACCATCTTCGTCCTCTGCCAGATAGTAGTAAGACTCTTACATACAGGACAAAAGTCACTGCTCTCTTTGTGCCAGTGAGCTTTCTGGAGTTAACTACAACCCTGTACCTAGTTAGGTAGGCTGTTACACACATGAATGTGGTATTTTAAGGACTTTTTAATGTAACTGTATAATGAAATATGCCAACAATTAAAAGATCTGTATAACTTTGTGAATCAGTATTTTCCAAATGACCAATGAATGGTATTAGAAATGCTCCATTCAAAGTACAAGACAAACCAATAAATTTTAATGTAATAAAGCACGATAAGTTAATCATAGGGTTTCAAACTGCATGTTGTAATCAACCTTAACAAGCTACCAAATTTTGATGTAGTATGAAAGAATTGCCACAGTTACCTGAAAAGGCTATACCTCTGTAAGACTGGGTTTGCTTTATATTTCCAGTAAAATTTACATTGCAACTGACAGCACCAAATATGAGAATCCAGCTGTCTTCTATCAAGCCAGATAATAAAGAAATCTGCAAAATGTATGAACAATGCCATTCCTCATTAAATTTTTGTTTTAGAAAATATTTCCTATAAAAAGCATGTTAAATGTGGGAATTCCCTGGCGGTCCAGTGGTTAGGACTCAGTGTTTTCGCTGCTGGGGACACGGGTTCAGTCTCTGGTTGGGAAACTAAGATCCTGCAAGCTGCACAGCATGGCCAAAAAAAAAAACCCCAAAACAAGCAGTATGTTAAATGTGTTACTATGTACTGGTTTATTATTTTAAATGAATAACTAAGACTGTTTTAATTTCTAGTTTGGCAAATAATGATAGCTATAACCCACCTACCCAGAAGCTCTTTGGGGTTCTCACCAATTTTAAAACTGTCCCAGGATCCTGACAACAAGAAGTATAATAGGGACTTCCCTGGTGGCGCAGTGGCTAAGAATCCTCCTGCCAATGCAGGGGACATGGGCTCGATCCCTGGTCCGGGAAGATCCCACATGCCGTGGGGCAACTAAGCCCACATGCCGTTAACTACTGAGCCCACGTGCCTCAAGGAAAGATCCTGTGTACGGCAACTAAGACCTGATGCAGCCAAAAATAAAATTTTTTTAGAAAAAATAAATAAATAAATAAAAATAAAATTCATGGTGACTACTAACATTTTTCCACAAAGACTTATAGAAGGGCAGGTGCAAATCTAACCCTTTATAATGGTTACCAAAGTAGGCAAAATTAAGGTTATTTGGCATTGAACACGGTGGTACGTTCCAGTCCCATTGAAACTAAAATATAAAAATGCAATGCGTTCAATTATCTGGTAGAAACTGCTGTTCAAGGTGTAGAGAATAGAATGCTCCCCGGCCTCAAAGTCTAAAGGGGAGAAGAGCAAAGAAACACAGTTCATTACAATCCATGCACATGAGCAGGAATCAGAGAGGGGCCTCTATTTTCACCTACCCAAAGGCCTTACCTCTGCCATTCTCACCTCAAATCCCCCAGAACTCAAATCCTAACCACCCCCTCCGGCCACTGCCAGTACTACTCAGGAGCCTTCCTGCTCCTCTGCACCCAGACATAATTGCTCTCCCCTACTTCCAGAGCCCTCTCTCTGCACCTCTCGTGGCATTCATCGCTTTCTATCCTGCATTAATTACATGTTCACATGACCCATCTATATCCTGCTGACTCTCCCCCCACAAAGACACCTATCACCTCTTCATCTCTGTAAACCACCCCCCAGCCCAGTGCCTGAAGCAGCGATCTGAGGCGAAGGGCCAAGTATGCGCTGTGCTGAGCCAGTTTGGGGAACCTTCTTCCCATGTTTTTGCAGAAGAAAATGCCTGGTTTTCTGTTATTCTAAACAATCCTCTCCAAGGCGGTCTTCTAGAAAGGCAAAGCTAAACCCAGTTCACAGGCGGGGTCTGGAGCAGCAACTGGCTGCTAGAACTTTCTGTGATGATGGAAAAGGTTTACAGCTGTGCTGCCCAATATGGAAGCCATGAGCCACAGGTGGCTATGGAGCCCCTGAAATAGCGCTAGTGAGACGTAGGACCTGAGGGTTTACTTAATTTTACTTAAATCACTTCAAGCCACCAGAGACATGGTTTCTTAGCCCGTGGAGTAGGGGGTAGAATAGCTGCTTTCTGCTCTAAAACAAAATTATGTGACCAAGAGGCCTCTGATAACATACCCAAAATGAAACCAGTATTTTAAGAACAAAAGGCCTTAAAAAGTACAGGACTTTTAACTTCATCAAAATAGAAAATTCAAATAATAGCCTCTGATTCCCAAGGAAATACTGGCTATAACAGAAAACTTCCAGAATTGTAGTACTAATTTTCCCTCTTCCCCATAGCCCTCAAGGTAATTAATGACCAACTTGAGAATAATTCTGAAGACTTTTGACAGCTCCCAGGGACCATGCCTGTAATATCACAATCCCCACGACCTGGGCATCCTGCAGGAGCCCACAACCATCACAGCCACCACCAGGACCGCCTGTCCTTACCGTGCATGGCAGTGTGTGAATCTGTGTGGCTGGCCGCCGCACATCTTGAAGCTGAACTAGTCACCTCTACGGATCATTTGCATTCTGGGTGGTCCCCCCTACTAGGATGCCCAAGAGTTACCTCGCTTATTTGCATCTTCTCCAGACACCCCAAATCCACTGGCTTGAAGGTCTCAATTTCACCAACCCAGCGATGAATGCATTAGCAGTTTGTTAAAGTTGTGTGTATGTATCTATCTCATGTTTTAAAACTCACTGTCAGGGAAAGAGGCCCAGAAGGAAGATATTCTGCATGTGCCACAGAAACACCACCAAGCAACTAGCTGGAAGTCAGTGAAGCGAGGAGACTGGTTGGCCTCTTAGGACCTCATTTCTTTCAACCCCTACCCAGCTGAGCAATCCTGGGCTCTGGCACCTCCGACCCTGTTTTCCTTCCACCTTGTGAAAGCTGCTCTCTTAAGAAAGAAACAGATGATTTAGGCGACAGGGAGGAGAGGAATGCAGCTGGTCAGGACTTCAAGACACAGCAGAGGTACAGCCAGGTTGGTGCTGTCTGTGTGGCTTGGCTTGGAGAAGCCTCAGTTTGCTCATGTGCAGATGCAGGGTCATGGGGGTGAGGTGACAGGAGGACCTGAGTGGACAAGGTGCCTTGAGGTCTGACCCTGTAGCTCCACAGAACTTGGGTCTCTGAAATGCAGTACGCTTTCGCCCTGAGCCCTGGCAGACGAGGCTCGAGCCTTCTCAAGTTTAAATCTCTCCATATGCCCAGAGCCCTGAATGGTTTGCTTTAGGGATGATTCATTTCAGCTTAGGATCGCATTACTGAATACCTGATTCTCAAAGAAGGGAGGCATCTACCTTTAAAAACACATCTATTTTGCTTCTGCCACCATATTCCACTTGCTGAAGTATAAGGTGGCCCCGGCTGATTTCGGCAGTGAGCTACTTTCTATATTCAAAGCATGTGGTGAACCACACAAAAATCTTCAGACTGAGCAGCCCAACTGCAGCTTTGCCACTTGGGTGGTGAGATAAGAAACGCGGGAGAAGGCAGTGGTTTAGCGGGAGAAGGCAGCGGCTTAAATTAAAAAGCAGTAACAACGTATTCACAACAAATAGTGTCTACTGACTGATGAGACGCAAATTTCTGTGAAGCCACATGGCTTGGGTTCAAATCCCACCGCTGCCACCAACCCTGGGTAGGTTATTTAACTTGCTCAGCGCATTTTCACTCAGCTATAAAATGGGGATGATGCCACATCTACTTCAGAGTTGTGGTAAGGAGCCAATGAGTTGATACAGACACAGCCCTCATGTCCAGGGGCCTGGCCCAGGGAGGGGTAGCTGCCAAGCTCTCCCAGCCTCTATGCAGCTCTCTAAGGTTCAAGGCCAGTTTACTGGACACCCACCTACTGCTTCTTACTCACCTTCCTGGATCCTTATTAGTTTTGTTGGCTGCTGAACAAATTACCACAAACTTACTGGCTTAAACACTACACACTTATTCTTTTATAGTTTTGGAGGTCACAAGTCCAAAATGGGCCTCACTGGGCTAAAATCAATGTGTCAGCAGGGCTGGCTCCTTTTGGAGGTTTGAGGGGAGAATCTGCTTCCTGGCCTTTTCCAGCTTCATCTTCAATGCCAGCAATGGCCTTCTCACATCACGCCACTCCAACCTCCCTCTTTCATGGGTTAAGGACCCTGTGATTACACTGGGTCCACCTGAATAACACTGCATAATCTCCCCGTCTAGGGATCCTGAACTTAATCACACCTGCCAAATCCCCTGCCAGGTAAGTAACATAGTCACAGCTTCCAAGGGATTAGGACAGACATCTCTGTGGACCATTACTCTGGGGACCACAGATCCTCTCCCTCTAGATCCCAAGCCCATGATGCTGTTCTACACCTCCTGCCTCTGAGCACACCACCCCTCCCTCTTTTCAAACTTAGCTGTGTCCCCTCCTCTGTGAAGCATCCAATGACCCACCCCTTTCCCACCATAGGTCAGTACCGCCCCCCCCATCACAGCCCTCCCTGGCACATGTTTACCAAGAGCCTTCACTCAAGTGCTGGGGGCAGCCAGCCCTGTACCTGCCAGTCGGGAGGGTCTGCATAAATGTCTATCTTGTGAGCAGAAGCCCTGCACCAGGCTCTGCGAGTGCACAGCAAGTACAGCTCTGCTGCCACGAGGGTACAGTGGAGTCAGAAGCAAGCCATGAGGCCTGGTGCTCGGGGACATCTGGACGAGAAAGCAGGGGGCGGGGGTGGCAAAGCCCAAGGTGCCTGCACAGAGCCTGCGAGCAGGTGCCCTCCACGGATCTCACCGAAACAGAGCAAGTGGGGAGACTTGCAGCAACCTGACTTCCTGCAACATCCTAGCCTGGGCCAGTGGGTGCACTGTCAAACTGGAGTGTGGTGTCATGTGTCCCACAGGACCCCATTACAGTTTGTAAGAGTTTAGGGTTAACTGGTTAACTGCAACTCAAGTCAATAGGACCCAGAACCCATTTCTTTCAAGGAAACATAATTTAGATGTTAGTTTGTAGGACAGAGTTGGAGCTGTTTACGGATACATTTTGCTGGAAGATGGCTCCCAATCTCAGGGGTATACCTCCGCAGCACTGGACTCACTTGCATATTAGTAAAACGAACATCGAAATGACTTCGATCAACATTCTCTATGAGGAGCAGGGATGCCATCCATCCAAGCAGGAAGCGAGATTATTTGTTACTTTAAAAACTAATGTGCAAATAAGCTTTTAATACGGGGAACTGCTATTTCACACAAAACTGTTCAGTTACCATGGTGGAATGACAAAGTTACAAGTGCAATAGCACGTTCCCTTATATTAATGGCCTATACACGCTTGCAATGAACACGAACAGTTTCTGCAAATCCTCCCTGCATGTTTGTTCTAAGCAATAACTGTTGAAATGTGACTTTCATAACAACCTGGGGCTTGCATTGTGTATGTGTACTTTATTTCACTTCTTAAACAATTTGTTTACACTGCATGTCTACAAATTACAGAAAGAAATTGTCCACAACAGACTGGAAATTAAAAAAAACAAAACTGGTTCTTCACCACAAATAACCGAAGAAAGCCTGCTCTGTAGAGTTTGCCCAGGAACTATTTATTCACTCATTTTAATTTAGCTTTTCCAGGACACACTGTATCTTTCCAACATCCAGTGTGACACTAATGCTACCAGAAACACCCTCTAGCTAAGGATCCAACCAGACTGTTTCAGTGAACTCCAGCCACTAACACTGTCTGCCCTGTAGGACATGTGCTGTATCTGCTTGTCCAATGTGGTGGCCACTGGCCACAGGTGGCGGCGGAATACTTGAAACGTGGCTAGTCAATTAAGGAATGTGATTGCCACCATGTGGCTGGTGGCTACCTTACTGCACACTGCAGGGTAAACCCTTAGCATCCTCCTACCCCACATGTCTTCTCCTCTGCCCCCATAAGAAAATGAGTTGGCATTCTCAAGCAATCCAGGTCTCAGTAGGAAAACAGACTCAGTCTGTTCTCATGGGTAGCAGCAGGAGACCTGGAGTGCTTTAGAGAAGGGAGGAGTCCTCTGGCTAGCACAGGCAGGATATCACACAGGTCAGAAGCCGCCCCTTGGCCACCACTGGGAGCAGGGTTAGGGTTAGAGCTCAGCAACCTCACTCCACCAGCTACTTCTGTGGACTTCTGCAGGTCAGGCATTCCAGCCCATATCTGTTCTCCCTCTTGTCCTCACAAGCTAAAGACAGAAGAGGAAAAGGCTGAGACTCTTGGGGGATTATTCTTCCATGCCCATCCATGATGGTTATAAAACAGCAATAGGGATTGAGGAATGTTTTTAACCAATTCACACACACTTTGTTTGGCTGAATAATTTCTCCTTCTAGCTGACATAAACTACCAACTCTAAGAATCAAGCACTTCAAGATTACCTACCCATCAACTATACTTCAATAAGAAACAAAAAAAAATTACCTGCCCTACATTATTTACGAGGAGGAGCTGGACTCTCTAACCATGCAAACAGGCTAAGGAGCATTACATGTCCTTACTTGAAAACAGCAATTACACAGGGTCAATTAAGGGCCTTGAAATGTAATTTATTCCCCAAAGTCATATTGATGAAATGCAGTTGCCACTCCAGGTGAGTAAGGTTAGTTTTCTCAGCCTATACCCTAGAGAAAAGCTCCCTCAACTCTTTCTGAAAGTACCATGAAGGGGGGGGAGGCAGGAGGGAGCCAAGAAGTCAGATCTCTACCCAGACACTGGTGGCCACACCCTGGGTGTGATCACACTCTGCATTACAGGTCACCCCAACAATCTCATACAGCTCCTTTCCAAAGCAGAGGCCAGCTCAACAACTTATTGCAAGAGCTAGACCTTCCTCTGGTCAGTATTCTGGAGGCTGGTACCTCGTACAGGACACTGCCCTCCCAGTATCAAGATGTCAGGGAAACCAACTAGTCACTAGCATGGAATCAGAACCCAGGGAGGGCCTGGGTTTTGAATATTCTATGCCAGGCAGGAAAATCAGGTGGAACTGTTGGGGTCACAGAAGGGAACCTCCTTCTCTTTATCTTGCAGATTCTCAAATTACCCAAAAAGAAGGGAGGACCACCACCGTGAGACTCTGATACAGCACGCACTCACATTTGTTAAGATAAACCCCAGGTCGATCAGATGACTTGGGCTCCTTGGAAGGACACCTGGGCATCTCTGAGAATATTAACAGCTGTGCCCGCACAACAGTGGTCCCAGCCGAGCTGGTGACAACGCAGCACGTGCTCAGCCTATCGAGGGCCCAGCCACACAGTCAATGAGCCCTCCAGTCTCGTCATACCCTGGAGCGCTCTGCTCTGTCCAACACTGAAGACAGTGACACTACTCCCCCCCAAGGCGTGCCCCCCGGAGGCCCCTCCCCCTCCCTACTCCCTGGCTCTTGCTAGCTCACACTAGTGTCATCATTAAGTTCTGGAAGTATTCAATCTAGTCCAGGTCAGTGTATTTCCCTACACAACAAACTTTCTAATTACCTCCATGTCCAACTTCCAAGTTTAAATCACCAAGGCTCAGTAGGCCTGCTTCTCTTCAAGAGAATTTCAACACATCTGACTTCTCATTGGCCGAGCCATGTGTTAAGTTACTACCAAAATGGCATAACTTGACTTTCTTGCCTACGCAAGACACTTAAAAATCCTGCTTCCTCCAACTTGCCTAAGTCCAAATTAGTTCAGAACAAGAAGTTTCTGAAGCAGGTGACATTTTAACATTTAACCGTCACAGTACATGTCAAGAAATACCTTGCTACAACTCGGTTCCAGAGTTAAAATTCCTTTGCCTTGGAAATCAAGCAGAAGTACCCAGGCTATATACTACTCATGCAAAAAACCAGAAACAATAACAAATTTTAAAATACTCAATAGAAAACTTCAGTAAGGTCCATCATACCCTTGTCTGGAAAAGGAACTTTTCCTTGCAAAAGGATCAAAAATGCCACTTGAAGAAACTTACGTTAAAGGCAATAAAACTGAATTAGCAGCTATCAAAGCAATACTGGTTTACGGCTTTGGCATTGTCTTTCACACACCACCCTGCCAGCCAGCCATCTCCTGCACTACTGTTTTGCCTTAAAATTGCTGTTTCCTGAATGAGTGTCTCCCACAAACACATTTAACAAAAAAGGAACATAAGATAGGTATCTTCAGAACAAACAGTCCAGAGGTGAGGAAGATGAGTACACAAGAGCAACCTCACAAGTAGCTCATGGGGCAAAACATGGCTCTTATGCAAGGCAAGTGGCCGAGACCACCAGAAAAGTTTAGGGAAAAGGTGGCATCTGAATCACTTTCCTGGGGTCTCTTGTCCTGTCTGCATTCAAGGAGAAACAGACACTACCTGTGCAAGTACAGGGCCCAAAAGCCAGAGTTACACCCCATGCAGTGCAAGTGTGTGTGCACTCAGAGCCTGAAGCACAAAGCAGGCTGACTGAGGATCCTGATGGCAGAGGCCGGGCTGTGCGACTACCCATCTACCTGCATGAGGAAGGCAGCACACCTGAGTCCTTCTAATAAGCAGGGCAGTGAAAAGACAGCTGTGTGGGGTCTAGGAAGAGTGGAAGCAGAGACCAGTAAGAAGGCTATTGCCAAGTTCCAGCATGAGGCAACAGGGGCCGCCTCGTTTAGGGTGGTGGATGGAAAACCAAAAGGGCTTTTGGTAACAGGATGTGGGATTTAGAGACAAGAATTCAGGGCCGACTCCCAAAGTCTGGAGGTTCGTGTAACCTGGCTTCCCTGCTACAACCTGGTTGGCAACCTCATCAAATTCATTACTACACACTCTAACACTAGAGCAAGAATACTCTCATCACGAAGGCCTCTGAGCTGACCAGGCTTCGGCAGCGGTGTCACAACGCACCAAATCCACTATCCACTCCTCTATCAGCCACTATGTTTTTCTTAAAATATTATATACCATTAACCTTATATATCTGTTTAGGCACATCAAGCCTAGGATTTCATAAACAATGCTGCTTAGATTGAGGCTGGTCAGTTTTCTTCCTAATCCATGTCAGAATATAATTACCTGGAGAACCAGGAAAGTCAACTTGCCCCACCTGTGTGCACTATGCTTGATAACCTGTGCCCATCCCTGCCTCAGGTGCAACCCTTTTACCATCACAACACCATGAGTGAACACTGATGCTACTATCTCTGTGCCCAGCACTTCACACATGCTTTGTGCTTCCACCCTCACAACAACCTTGCAGGATACGACAGACCACCTTTTCAAGGATGCAGAAATGGAGGCACTGAGAGCTTAAGCAACATGCATGAGGTCACACAACAATTAAACGGCAAAGTCCACGTTCAGACTCAGGCCTGGCGCTAAGCCTGTACTCTCTCACCAGGCCCACCGTGAGTTAACTCAGTGGCTTCTTTCCTCCTTTCCACAAAACTGATCGCCCCCACCCCACCCCCCAAAAAACAAGATGAAGGTATACACTTTTTTCCAATATGTGCTGTTAACAATCTTTTGTTTACAGATAGCCAAAATCAGCAGCCTGGAAGAATCAGGAGGGCGGATGCCTTTGGAAAGTAACTTCTAGTCCCATCAAAACCTGACAGGCTCACATCAGTCAGATGTTTCTAGGTTTGGCCTAATTTCTTCTATGTGTCTCAGAGATCTTTTCTGGGTTCTCCAAGTTGATTCTCACTTTGTAGAGTTCTTCTACCAACCAAAGCTAATGTGAGAGGAAAATCAATATTCTCATATTATTTGATTTTTGTCTTGTTACAGCGATGTTTTAGATATAATAAAATGCCCAAGTGTAGTTTATTTGGGTACACGTGTACAAGAGAACTCACTTTCCACTCCCAAACCTGCTTTAGCAGAAAAGTAACTTGAAACTCCATCTACCCACACAAGTTGGAAAGAAAAAGAAATCCACCACTGCTGCCCCCCAAACAAAAACCACAGAAGTCAGTGATCAATTCTTTTCAGAAACTGCAGACGACTCATTGATTTGCTCCCAGCTTGGTGTCCTGATAGTAGTGGCCTGAGTGTTGTAGAAAAGTCAACCAAAACTGTCTGTGCCCATTAGTCTCAAAGATTACCCTCTGAAACAGAGACTGCTCACATGGGCGGCAGAGCCACACCAGGGAACAAACATCAAGGCACTGACATTTGTGCCAGCCAGCCTATGCAGAAGCCAGGCCTTGGGAAAACTTCCTGTTGATTCGGAGGGGGCGTAACAGACCAGATTATCACCTCTCAAGTACCAAGAGGGCAGAGGCCACTGCAGGTCCCTCCTGCAGCCCCTCAGCCTGCACTGCCTCTGAGTTAGAGAGTGAATAAACTGCGGAGCATGTTCATTCCTAGCCAGGCCGACAAAGGCCACCACCTCCATGGTGCTTTTTGCCTCCCAACCTGAAAACCTACACGGGCCTCACAGGAAGGAAGCATGTGGTCTCAACCCCACTGAACTGCCACCATACCCCACGCCCCCCCTCCCATCTTTTCCCTCTCTGCTCTTCACCCTTCATAACTTTCCTATCGGCTCAAAACAAGACATTTTTAAAATAACTAATCCTGAGCACTGTTATTCTCCAGCAGATGTGCAGGGATCAGTCAAAAGCAAATGTGACCCCCTACAAAGCAGAGCAAGAGAGCAAACTAACACCTGACCCGTCCGCAGGAAAAAACCGCCAACCAAACCAGTCTCCCCGGCTCCTTCGAAACTGCCCTGCCCAGGAGGGGCGGGCAAATGCTCCTCATCCACAAAGCTTCCCTTCCTCAAGCTGATCAGAGGGAGCCCTGACAGCTTCCAGCTGCTGAGTCTACAGGAACCAAGGCGAACTACAAGCAGGTGCGAGTCACTCACAGAGCCTGGCAGACGAAGCCAAGCAGAGCTGATGGTCATTAAATCCCACCCCTCTCACTTTTTAATAGGAAGGATTTTCACACTTTCTGGTCCTATAATACAATGTATAAACCTAACACCACATTTTCGGAGTGGGAAGGCTAAGAAAGGCTGAAAGAGACTGCCTAAGACATGGGCAGCTTTTTAAACTGCACACCTGCAGCAGCTCACAGGGTGCTGACGACCATAAGCCCTACAAAGACAAGGTACCCTCTGGATAATGAATCTGAGGTCCACTCAAAAGAAGACTGAAGTTTACGGAATCAGCAATAATAAACTACAAGCTTTGCCATCCAGTTTGAGACGCCAGTAAATTTGCAGATTAATGATTTTATGGGCGACTTTTCCAACGAAAACTTGGATATGAGAACAAAAGTCTTTGAGGAAAAAAAAGTAGTCTTGAAAGCACGCATGACTTCTGAAAACTCTTCCTCCACTTAACACTCTCTAGTCTTACAGAAAAACCCTTGAAACTTGTGGACATGACTATTTCCCCAGACACCCAGTTCTGTACCAGAAATACACTATGCAGTGGGGTCCATGCTGATCGGCTCTCACCTGTGTTCAAAACGCTTAAAAACTGCTAAGACAACATAAGCGGGACACGGATATGCTAGCACTAGTGGATTTTTGTCTCGACTGGGGGATAACTTGAAAAGGAAACTGAAAAGCAATCCCTTTTTACGAGGCATTAAAAGGAATATACATAATTCTCTCAGCAATGTATTCCTTCACCTAATTGTTTAATGACACGTGACAAAAACTCTACGAAGTTATTGCCTTTCCAGGGCCAAGTGAGATCGACAGCCTGGTCCTTGGCATAGACTGGGTTCTCCTGTCCCCCATTACTGGCCACTGAGGTACCAGCGGGAAGTGCCTTCCGCAGGCATCTCCACCGCTTCGCCTTTTGCCACCTTGCAGGCCATTTTTTTCAGAGCACATCCAATTATTGGCAGTACGTTACTCACAGGGGAGTACCAATCATGGTAAGAGTTCCCACCAACCAGGGTGCAGCACCCCACAAGTGCAGCCACCCCACAGGACAAATGCTGCTTCACCTGAGCTTCCTTGACACCCCCATTCATTTCCACACCCCAAGATCTCTGGCTAAAAGCAAAACAAGAACATTCAATGCCCCGTTCATTCAGGGGCACTCTTTTTATTCCTGCCTGTCCGTCCACCTCGAAATAGGTAAGGACTCTCTTTTTAGACTTCTTAGACTTTGCCCTTTTCAGTAGTTGGGGCCACGAGAAATAAAAGATGCCTTCCAACCACCAAGTCCGCTTTGAGGTATGTAAACCCAAGACCCTTCCGCGTCCAGTGCCTCTGCATCAAACCTCTATTACCATGCCCCTTGTATCTCAAAGCAGGATACCCTGGAAAACTGCTGGCACAAGGGCAGAAAATTAAGTTACCTCTGGAGTCAGGGTGGATTTAGAGATAGGTAGTCGGGCGGGGGGTGGGGGGTTTCACGTAGTTTGAAACACACACCTGGCCGGAGGCTGACTGCACCGCACATAGCCAAACTCCCCGAAATATAGCTAACTCAGAAACGAAGAGCGCCTGACTCCGAACTCTGGGCCCGTCCAAAGGCTGAGAACATCTGCGTCCCTTGCAGGTGTTTCTAAATGAAGCCCGACGCCAGCAAGTGCTGTTATGGAGCAATCTGGAGGTCCGCTTCGAAGCCCCAGTGGGCTCCGCCGGGGAGCGCGCGGGAGCAGGTGCGGGAGAGCTCCGAGCCCAAGGAGGTCTCCGGTTCCCCGACTTTACCCGCCAGAGCCAGGCCCCCGCGACGCCCCAATGGGGAGACGGTCCCCGGAGCCCGGCTCCCCAACCCGGGCGCGCAGCGGCCGCCAGCAGCCCGCAAACGCCCGCATCCCTCCGCGGCCGGAGCGCTCTAATTTACAACGCCGGGCTCCGGGCGCTTTGTGCCGGCGAGGCCGCCCGGGTCCCGCGGGCCGGACAATGCGCCGGGCCGGGGGCCACCGGCCGCCCCCCGCCCGCGGGCCCGGCATGACTGTGCAGCCTCGCCCGGCCCGGGCCGGCCGGCTCTGGCCGGCCAGGCCGAGACTCGCGGCCGCCCGGGGCCTGGTTAAAGATGGCGAGCCCCTCGCGTGGCTCCCGCGGCTCCCCCCGGCCACAATGGAAGGCGCCCCCCGGCCCCGCCGCGGCCGGCCCCCGGGCCTCACCTTCCATCTCCATGTCCTCGGGCTCGCTCAGCTGCTGCTCGCCCGCTTTCTGCTGCTGCTGCTGCTGCTGGTGGTTCATGTCGGCCGCGGCCTGGGCCTCGCCTGCGACCGGGGGCCGGGGCTGCGGGCCCGGCGGGCGGGCGGTGGCGGCGAGCCGGGGCGGCGGCGGCGGCGGCGGCGGCGGGGCGGCCTCCTCCTCCTCCTCCCGCGCGTCGTCGGCGGCGGCGGCCCCGGGGCGGCCCGCGGCGGGCGGCGGCGGCAGGGAGACGCGCACGTACTTGCTCGCGATTCGCCCAATCTCGGCGCCGAGGCGGGCGGGCGGCCGGCGGGCCGGGCCGGGCGGCCTCGTCGCTCGCTGCGGCCGCCGCCGCCGCCGCCGCCGCCGCGGGGCCCGCCTCCCGCCGCCGGGGCCGGGGCTGCGGGGCCGCGGGCCGGCCGGGGGCGGAGGGCGGCCGGGCCGGGGCCGCGGAGTCAGCCCCGCCTCGGGCCGGGCGCGGCGGGCAGGAGGCCTGGCCGGCCGCGGCGGGCCTGCGGGGCCTGGGGCCGACGGGAGCGGCGGCGGCGCGGGCGGGCGAGGGGCCGGCCGCGCTCCAGGCGCTGCGGCCTCCGCCTCCTCGGCGTCGTCGTCGGGGCTCCGGCAGCGGACGCGGCGCCCGGCGGCTCGGCTCGGCTCGCTCTCAAAATGGCGGCGGCGTGAAATGTCACATCCGCATGGGGGGCCCGAGAGCGAGCGAGCAAGCGAGGAGAGCGGGCGGGCGGCGCAGGGAGCGGGCGGGCAGGCGCCGAGCCGGAGGGCGGAGCGGGAGCGGGAGGGCGGAGCGGGGAGGCGGAGCAGGGAGCGCCCCGCCCGCCGCCGCCGCCGCCGCCGCCTTCTGGGTCCGCCCGCCCGCCCGCGGCCCGCAGCGCCGCGCCCCCCGCACCACTCGCCCGGCCCGCCTTGGCCTATCGTCGGGTGCCAGTCCTCGGTGCCCGCCCGGAGCCTCGCGGCCGGGCCCGGGGGCGCTCCGATGTGGGCGACTGGGTGCCTCAGCCCTAGGGGGCGAGTGGCCCGGCAAATGCCCCATACTGGGCATTTGGTCACCCAGAAAGCCCCTGCGGCCGTCGGGGGTAGGGGCAGAAACCCTGCCCGCAGACGGGTGACCTCGGGACGGTAGCTGACATCGCCCGTGGACTCCGGAGAAGAGGACCCGGATCGGAATGAGCGGCCAGCGCGGATCAGCACTTGCTGGCACTGTTATTTACTCCCTTTAATAGATCTGTTATTTATTCACCCAGTACCTCGCGTACGAGAACTTCTTTTCTCACTATAGCCCAAACCAGAAACCAGGTTTTGGTCCCTCAAAACCAACCCAAATAGCTCTTCCTTTGGCATTAATTTATCTCCTTCATATCAGCCCAGTTTGGCTAAGATCCTTCACCCAGGGCCTCCGTCATTCCCGATCCTTGAGAGACCGGTGATTGGGGCCTCAACTTTTTGATGAGAACCAAGGCAATGTGGATAAAGAAGAGAATGGAAGAAAAAGATACACATCTCTACATAGGTGCACCTCTAAGTGACCGTCTCAAGGGAGAATATAATTTTGCCCCCAAATGACCAAGAAATTGTGATTCCTGTCCCACTTTCTATCTCCCTATCTCCTGTCCCTGCATTTTTCTCCAGTTTTCTCCACTTTATTTCACTGTCCATCTCCCCGCCCAGAAAATAATGTTTTGTGCACTGTGGTATCCCAAATGCCTGGGACGGACATAGCAAGTACTCAATACATATTTGTTGAATGAATGTATGATTCAAATGTGACTAGATTCCGCTCCCTTCCACCCCCCAGCATTGCATACTTAAAGGTTTCCCACCAGTGAATTTCTTGCTGGACCAAAGCAGTAAGCAGACAAGAGGGAAGGAGCTACTTCACCAGGAATCAATCCCAGCCCCTGGGTCCCCCCCAGATTCTGAAGACGTGTTGTTATTCACACAGATTCTCTCAAATGCTAATGAACAGCTCTCAGATGCAAAGGAATCCTTCTCTCCAGCTCTCTAGAGACTTGGGGGAGGGCAGAAAGGACTGCTCTGGCAGTGGAAGGGGTGGCAGGGAGTGATAAAGGTGCCTATCGGGTTCCACACTGGCCAACTTTATCTTCATCACTGGGTTCAAAACCAACCAGGGAATTAAAAAGAATAAGAGTAAAAGAATAGCTCGCATGATGGATAAATTAAATGTTGTACACCCAATACAATAAAATACTGTTTGGCAATGAAGAATGGATGAGGCTTGAAAACACCAAGCTGAGTGAAAGAAGCCAGACAGAAAAGACCTTATAGTGTATGATTCCAATTACATGAAATGTCCACAGCAGGAAAATCAACCTATAGAGATGTGAGATAGATTAAGGACTGGACAGTTAAGGGTTTGGGAGTGACTGCTAGTAAGTACAGGATTTCTTTTGGGGGTGATGAAAATATCCTAAATCTGATTCTGGTGATGGTTGCACAACTCTGCAAATATACTAAAAACTATTGAACTGTGCACTTTAAATGGGTAAACTATGTGGTATGTGTCAGATCTCAATACAATTAATTTGTTTTGTTTTGCTTTTTTATAAATTATTAATTTATTTATTTTTGGCTGCATTGGGTCTTCATTGTTGCGCGCAGGCTTTCTCTAGTTGTGGCCAGTGGGGGCTACTCTTCATTGCGGTGTGCAGGGTTCTCATTGCAGTGGCTTCTCTTATTGCAGAGCACGGGCTCTAGGTGCACAGGCTTCAGTACTTGTGGCACGTGGGCTCAGCAGGTGTGGCGTGCGGGCCCTAGAGCGCAGGTTCAGTAGTTGTGGCGCACGGGCTTAGTTGCTCTGCGGCATGTGGGATCTTCCAGGACCAGAACTCAAACCCGTGTCCCCTGCATTGGCAGGCAGATTCTTAACCCCTGCGCCACCAGGGAAGTCCCCAACTAATTCTTTTTAAAAGATGAGAATGAGTGAGGAAGACCAGAGTGGAAGCTGTTCATAGTCTAGATGAGAGTTGGAGATGGACTGGGGGTGGGGTTGGGGGTGGAGATGGAGGAAAAGGGTTAGTATGTAGGCAGGTCAAATTGCTGAGAGCCTGGAACTGAGTGGGAGGGAAGAGAGAAGAATCAAGCATCGCTCTCAGATTTCTGGCTTGAGCAACTGGGTGAATGATGGTGCCAGTTACTAACATGGGGGAGAAGTCTGGGGGAGGCACAGGGTTGGAAGTCAAATTAAGAGTAAGTTTCTTTTGGCTTCATTTTGGGGAGTTTGGGGGGCTTTGTTGTTTTTATTTGTATTTTTGCTTTTTTTTGGACTGTATTACATTTGATATGCCTGTTAGACATTATCCATACGGAGGTGGGTAAGGAGTTAGTTCAACAGGAGTCTGGGCTAGAGGTAAAGATGTGTGGAGATGGTATGAGAGCCTGGAGGCCACCTAGGAAGGTGGGGATAGAACAGATTTGGGCCATAGTCAGAGGTTGATACAGAGAGGGACCAGCAAAGCAGACTGTCTCAAGTATAGGCCCCTCACCCATCCACCCAGTCACTCCATCCTGGGACCTGGTTGCCTTTTTCATAGTACTTACCAGCATTTTCTTTCTCTTTCGTTTCTTTTCTTTCTTTCTTTCTCCCTCCCCCTCCCCCTCCCCTCCCCCTCTTTCTGTGCAGCTTGTGGGATCTCAGTTCCTGGACTAGGGATCAAACCTCAGCCCTTGGCAGTGAAAGTCCCAAGTCCTAACCACTGGACCACATTTTGAATAATTTTTGAATAACTGTTACATAGCATAGTATGCAGAGTTCTACAAGGGACCTTCAACCTAGATGCTACTCCTACGATTGCATTCTATTACACTGATGAAATTAAGGTTGCTAATCAGTCAAGTTTAAGTAGAGAGACCATCTGATATGGCCCAACCTAATCATATTGGTCTTTTAATAGAGTTTTCTGTGGTGGCAGAAGAGGAAGGCAGAGATGTGACAGATGAGAGGAGGTTCTCTGTTATTGAGATGTAGGGAGCCACATGGAAGGATCTGAGAGTAGCCCCTGCAGGCCAAGGGGGTGTCCCCAGCCACCAGCCTGAAAACGGGGGCCTCAAAACTAAATTCTACCAGTCTGAATGAGGTGGCTCTTCCCCGGAGCTGTCAGAGAGCCCACCCTTTGGCTTTGGCCTGGTGAAGCCCAAGAGGAGAGCCCATTGGAGCTGGCCTGGTCTTCTGATCTACAAAACTATGAGATCATACATGGGTGCTATTTTCCACCTCTAAGTTTGTGATAACTTATTGCACAGCAGTAAAAAATGAACACGCATAACTAATGTGTCCCATCCTACAAGCATCTCGATGAGAGAAACTGTCTTTCTCACAGTTCTGTCCTCAGCACCTAGCACAGTGCCTGGCACATAGCAGATGCTCAATAAAGGTTGAATGAACGCTTTCACCTCAGCTGATGCTAACTGCTTGCTAGGAGCTAGGGGCTGTCTGGGATACAAAGGTAGAAAAGAGTGCCTGCATGCTTTAAAGGCTTCTCAGATGGATTTTCATAGGGAGTCAATAACAGCACTTATTTTCTCTTTTCCTGCCTTGCCCATCTTTCATGGAGGAGTGGATGATGGGTGGAGAAGTTATTCCTAGGCCACCATGGCTACTAGAAAAGCAAGACCGGGAATCCCCTGGGGGTCCAGTGGTTGTGACTCTGCACTTTCACTGCCGAGGGCCTGGGGTTCAATCCCTGGTGGGGGAACTAGGATCCCTCAAGCTGGGTGGCCAGAAAAAAAGGCAAGACCAGTGCACTTTGAGGCCTAGCAAGAAGGCCCAGACTCAATTATTCCAGAGGGTTGTGCTAGCCTGTTTTCTTCTTCCCCTGGTGGAATTATAAAACCCATTTGCGGGCTTCCCTGGTAGCACAGTGTTAAGAATCCACTTGCCGATGCAGGGGACATGGGTTTGAGCCCTGGTCCGGGAAGCTCCCACATGCCCCGGAGCAAATAAGCCCATGCAACACAACTACAGAGCCTGTGCTCTAGAGCCCGCGAGCCACAACTACTGAAGCCTGCGCGCCCAGAGCCCGTGCTCTGCAACAAGAGAAGCCACCGCAATGAGAAGCCTGCGCACCGCAACAAAGAGTAGCCCCCGTTCAACGCAACTAAAGAAAGCCCGTGTGCAGCAACAAAGACCCAATGCTGCCAAAATAAATAAATAAATAAATTAGTTAATTTTAAAAAAGAAAACATTTGCACACAGAAGGGGTACTTGGGGAAGAACTCTGAAGAAGTGTATCAGCTGCATAATGCCTACTTCCTGGGAGCTTTAATGCCAAGATGCCTCAAAGGATCTGTTAGAGAACTCCAAAGGGCAAGAGGATTTAGGGCACTATTTCTTTTTTTATATAAATTTATTTATTTATTTGTTTATTTTTGGCTGCATTGGGTCTTCGTTGCTTTGCGCAGGCTTCTCATTGTAGTGGCTTCTCTTGTTGTGGAGCACGGGCTCTAGGCGCACGGCCTTCAGTAGTTGTGGCTCGCAGGCTCTAGAGCTCAGGCTCAGTAGTTGTGGTGCACGGGCCTAGCTGCTCCGCAGCATGTGGGATACTCCTAGACCGGGGCACGAACCCGTGTCCCCTGCATCGGCAGGTGGACTCTCAACCGCTGCGCCACCAGGGAAGCCCCTAGGGCACTATTTCTGATCACTGCTAATTTTTAGAAATTTCACAACCCCTACTCTGGTTCCAAAACCAGTGACCAGAGGAAGAGACAGAAAACTGAGGAGACAGGAACCGCTGGACCATCTGCCTTGTCATTAGGTAGAGCCAAGTAGGGAGGGGCGTCACCCTATCATTACTCTCTGAGCAAAACATTTTGCTGCTCCCAGGGCCCATGCCATGACTTGGCATAAACAGCCGGTTGGTTTTTCTTCTTGAGACCCAAAATATTTATCTACCTGGAAGCTACGTTTTGGTCAGGGTCTAAAATAACTTAATGGAAATGGGAATCAGAGGCACTTATTTTCCAGTATAACTAAGTTATAATCCATACGTGGAAAGACAACCTCCTAACCCCCCAACCACAAGGTTAGTGAGGATGTGAGCTTAGAGATAAGGCATTTGGCCAAGGTCATGCCGCTGTAAGCAGGTTGGGAGGGTAATGGGCTTTAGGATGCAAACCAGATGATCCAGGTTCCATAGAGGGGTCCTGCAAACTCGAACTTGGGAAATTGATTTAACCTCTGTAAACTCAACATTCTTATCAGGGAAATGGGGAGGGCAGTTTCTACCTAAAGTGGCTGTTAAGGAACTACTTTCCCATCCAGAAATTGTGAGGTGGTTCTTTAAGAGAGAATGAGATGAGACCCCAGGCCTTCCCCATTCCTGACCCACCATCCTTTCACTCAAAACTATTCCTAGGCTGAACACCCACTATGTGCCAGGGACAGGGACGGGGCTGCCTGAGGTTAAACAAATGGCAAAAATGACCACAGGGGTGGCTAATTAGATCAAGTGGCCAACATTCTTCTGGGCTGTGAGCTGGCAAAACCTTAATGCCCTTAAAGCAAGGTCTTTTCTAGAATGACTGCTCATGGTTAGCCAGGTGTTCTGTAGATACTGGGGTCTTGTTTACTTTTTTAAAAAACAGCTCAGGGACTTCCCTGGTGGCACAGTGGTTGAGAGTCTGCCTGCTAATGCAGGGGGCACGGGTTCAAGCTCTGGTCCGGGAAGATCCCACATGCCGCAGAGCAACAAAGCCCATGCGCCACAACTACTGAACCTGTGCTCTAGGGCCTGCACGCCACAACTGCTGAGCCTGTGCTCTAGAGCCCATGTGCCACAACTGCTGAGCCTGCATGCCGCAACTACTGAGCCTGCATGCCACAACTACTGAAACCCGCGGACCTAGAGCCTGTGCTCTGCAACAAGAGAAGCCACTGCAGTGAGAAGCCCGCGCACCGCAACAGAGTAGCCCCTGCTAGTCGCAACTAGAGAAAGCCCACGTGCAGCAATGAAGACCCAACACAGCCAAAAATAAATAAATACATAAATTTAAAGGGCAATGAACTCTGTATTTGGCTAATATCAGGCTAGAAGTTTGTCACATAATGCACATTCTTGACAGAATTTTCTTAGCACGAATTGTAAACCAAATAATAAGCACTCCTCAAAGAGCCAGGTAACATGCTTTATGTTGAGTATCTGAATCCCCACACCAGGTAAGAGCAGTAGTAATTGCTTGCATTTACTAAGAGCTTCCCTGTGACAGGCACGGGGCCAAGGGTGTACAGCAACTCATTTGTTTAATCCTCTCAACTGCCCTGTGATCTAAAACTGTCATACACCCCTCTTTACAGGGGAGGACACCAAGACGCAAAGAGGGCAGGTGCGCAAAGTCTCAGAGGTAATAAAAACAAGGGAAGGGTTTCTTAATATAGGTTAAACATAGACTTAGCAGATGAGTGACCCAGTATGTACCCAACAGAATGGAAAACCGGTTCTCAGAAGCTTGTACACAAGTGTTCATAACAGCACCAAAGCACAATAGCTAAAAGGTGGAAACAACCCAGATGTCCATGGACAGATGAATAGGTTAACCAAAGGTGGTACATCCTACAATGGAATATTACGCAGCCACTAAAAAGGAAGCACTGATACCTGCTACAAAATGAATAAACCTTGAAAACATTAACACTGAGTTAAAGAAGCCAGCCACAAAAGGCCACATGTTGTATGATTCCATTTATATGAAATATGCAGAATGGTCAAACCCACAGACAGAAAACAGATTAGTGGTTGCCAGAGGCTGGTTATGGGGGTAGAGAGAGTGGCTACTTAATGGATGCTGGGTTTGGGGGAGTGGGGTAATGAAAATATTCCGGAAATAGTGGTGATGATTGCATAACATGGTGAATGGATGACATGTCATCAATGGTAAATTTTATTTTATGTACTTTACTATAATAAAAAGAATAACAAGGTAAAGATTTGAGCCAGGGTATCCTCTCATCCCATAGCATATGCCTCTAACCACTATGCCATGCTTTACATTCTGTTAGAAAGTATTATTGTTCTCATTTTACAGATGGGGAAACTGAGGCATGGTGAGGAGATAGTGAAAGTGGGATTCACACTTAGCTCTGCCTGTCTCAGAAGTCAAGCCTAAGAGCCGCCTCCCAAGGACAGGGAGCTCCTGGCTTTGGATGGGTTCAGCACCACTGCCATTTAGGGCTGTCTTGTGCACTGTAGAATGTTTAGCTGCATCCCTGGTCTACCCACCGGATTCTTATAGCAATTGTGACAAACAAAAATGCCTCCAGAACTGGCACTGTGTTGTTCGATGACTCAACTTACTTTTCTACTAATAAGCCTAAAAATAAACTGCTGACTTGGAAAATTATTTTCAAAGACATTTGAAAATGAGGGTGGAGAATATCTAT
This sequence comes from Kogia breviceps, assembly GCF_026419965.1. NCBI lineage: Eukaryota > Metazoa > Chordata > Mammalia > Artiodactyla > Physeteridae > Kogia > Kogia breviceps. The sequence goes on from NC_081323.1 coordinate 60,318,750, forward strand.
GTGTTAAAAGTAAAATTCATTTAACTTCACACTTAGTCATTCATTCATTCTTTCAACAAATATTGGCCAAATGCCTTTCCTGGCCCCCGTACTCAAGGTCTGGATGGAGGCAGAAAAAAAGAAATATTGCTTTAAGGCACTAATCTGGGTCCCCTGGCTGATGAGGCTGGCTCATCCTTCCAGCTGGAAATGCCCTTTCTCAGAATCCCTCTCTCCCATCTCTTAGGACACTTAGACACAGAGCGCAGCTGAGCTACTGGGCTGTACGGCCCGTCAGGAAGTAGTTCTTTCCTTCCATAGCCCTTGCTCAGGAAATATTTTTGATTGAATCAACAAATACACGTGCTGGCAATAGGCAGATTTCTTGCACCACTCTTAGGAGTGTAGTAACTATTGCAAGCAGCAACTGGATTTCATCTGCCAGACGGGAACTCAGGGAATTTAAATTAATTAAAATAATGGCATTTGATATCAAGGTTGATAGGGAAAGAGTCTCAGGTTCTGAGGGCAACAAACCAGCTTGAGAACACCAAGGTCCCTTTCGTGTTAAAGAAAATTACACACAAAAAAAGGGACAACGTTTATTAAGCATTTACTATGTGCCAGGCACCCTGGTGAGTGTTCTACCTCTTTTTTTTTCTTTAAATAGTCCAGAACCTCCAAAGACTTAATACAGAAAGATATCCTCTATTAATAACTACCATATTTCTTTAGAAAGTAGTTTTTATTCACAAATAATCTCTGCTCCTCCCCGGCATGTCTACCAAAGTAAAGCAGAAAGGGATTTCTTTTTTTAAAATAAATTATTTATTTATTTATTTATTTTTGGCTGCGTTGGGTCTTTGCTGCTGTGCACGCGCTTTCTCTAGTTGCAGAGAGAGGGGGCTACTGTTTGTTGCAGTGCAGGGCTTCTGACTGCGGTGGCTTCTCTTGTTGCAGAGCACGGCTCTAGGCACGTGGGCTTCAGTAGTTGTGGCACACAGGCTCAGCAGTTGTGGCTTGCGGGCTCTAGAGTGCAGGCTCAGTAGTTGTGGCGCACGGGCTTAGTTGCTCGGTGGCATGTGAGATCTTCCTGGACCAGGGCTCGAATCGTGTCCCCTGCATTGACAGGTGGATTCTTAACCATACGCCACCAGGGAAGCCCCTGGGAATTCTTGTCTATACTTCAAGTATCTACATTTTGAGAGAGCCTTTTGAATTTCTTTAAGCATCAACAGTAGTATCTTTAAGTGGCAAAGAACAATGTGTTTCAGGATTTGGTGTTATTGAGATATTTTTTCTCACAATAAGAAAAATCAAGGCCTAGAGAAAAAGTGACCTTTTATCCCAGTCCTAATTTAACCACTTTGTACTTGTTTTTTATTTATTATTATTCAGAGGTTAATACTGCTATTGACTTGAAGTAACTTCTCAAGAAAATGAGTGCAAGAGGGCAGTGGTAAAATACAAGTAAGACAGAATTAAATTCTTAGATACTCTAAAAGTAGAAATTCAAAAGAAGAGGGCAGAGAAAACAAATCTTCAATTAATAAATCTACATGATTGCTATAGCCCTGCTTCAAATGTTGCATTTAATTAACTGGGCCAAATTTAAATTGAACTGCCCTGATTCTCTAGGAGAATGACTGTCATTCCGGAGTCGTGTTTTTGTTTTTTTTTTTTTAATCAAACGATGCCACAAACATTTCTGGAACACCTACTAAGTTGGTCATTACCCTAAACATAGGAGCCATTTATGTTAGATAATTTCTGTTGTTACTTATCGACCCTGATTTGGTTTATCAATTCAAAACCAAATATGTTTGTATCTCTATTACATTCACTGCATCGAAGAGGGTGGAAAGTGGTTTGGGCTTTTTCGGTTTCACTTGAACTTATGATGTTACCTGGCTTGTTTTATTTCTCCTTCATGTAACAACTTGACTTTTGTGCTTTTAGCCACAATACTGTGCACAAGAAAATTAAAGTAGGGGGGGATTCCATGTATACTTTTTACTCTACTTTTCCACAGGAATTAGTAAACTATGGCCCGTGGACCAAATATGGAAGCACTTGTTTGTAAAAATAACTTTTACCGCAGGGGGTAAGGTAGGGGAGGGATAAATTGGGAGATTGGGATTGACATATACACACTACTGTATATAAAATAGATAACTAGTAAGGACCTACTGTATAGCACAGGGAACTCTACTCAATACTCTGTAATGGCCTATAAGGGAAAAGAATCTAAAAAAGAGTGGATATATGTATATGTGTAACTGATTCACTTTGCTGTCACCTGAAACTAACACAACATTGTAGATCAACTGTATGCCAATAATTTTTTTTTAATTTTCCATATTAAAAAAAATAAGTTTTATTGGAACACAGCATTCATTCATGTATGTATTGTCTATGGCTGCTTTCACCCTACAAAGGCAGGATTAGAAGCTGCAATAAAGACCAGAGGTCATATGGCCCACAAAGCCAAAAGTCCTTACTATCCGGCCCTTAATGGAAAGTGTGTTGATTCCTGCTGTACTGTTTGAATTTGTTTGAATCATGTGCATATAATACTGTAATAATAACATCTGGAGGAAATACACATCAAAACTATATAGCATTTGAGCAGAGCTACAGGAAACCTGTGAGATGAGAAGGCTGAGACCCCAGGGCTCAGGAGCGGGTCGGTGGTAGGGAGTCCAGGTGGCCCTTATCTAAGACTTCCACCCTTGTACCATTTTTCTTGGTTGGTTCATCTGGTACAATGGGTTCCCAGGTTCAGCCAGAGCTGGCGCCACGGAACACCTCCTCTGTCCCCTTTCCCCCCCAGGGTCACCAGAACTTCTCTAGCACTTTCTGATCCACATTATACAAGTCACCCCAAAAGCAGTTTCTCAGCGCATGTCCCAGGACCTTCAGCATCACCATCCCAGGAAAGGCTTGTTAAACATCCTGCCTGGGACTTCCCTGACAGTCCAGTGGTTAAGACTCTCCACTTCTACTGCAGGGGCCGTGGGTTCAATCCCTGGTTGGGGACGTAAGGTCCCTCATGCCTCACAGTATGGCCAAAAAAACATCCTGTACCAGGAAGACTCTTTCAAGTAGGTTTAGGATGAGACTGGGGCTGGGCATTTTTACGTGCCCCACCGGCAGTGCTGACTCACACCCTTGGCAGCCTGTTGTGCTTTGCTGGTGTCCAGCATCCCCACCCTCACCCCACAGTGGACAAAGCCCAGTCTGATAGTTACAACAGCTCTGATGTGATGGGCACTCACGTGCCAGGCTCCTGAGTGCCAGGCTCTGTCCTGAGTGCTTCCCATGCATTCATTTACATGTCCTGACAACCCCAGGAGCGGAGCCATGCCTGTAGTTGTCCAGTGTGTGTATCGTACAAAGCGTGGGGCAGCAGATCAGTGTTGGGCAGGGGCAGTGAGAAGGAGGAGTCAACTATGGGGCTGGGGGGATGCAGAGGAATTTTTAAGGTGTTCATTTTGATAGTGGGGGAGGGGGATACATGACCCTATGCATCTGTAAAACTGATAGAACCTCCCCAAGAGTGAACTTTATTGGGGCTTCCCTGGTGGCCCAGTGGTTAAGAATCTGCCTGCCAATGCAGGGGACACGGGTTCGAGCCCTGGTCCGGGAAGATCCCACATGCCGCGGAGCAGCTAAGCCCGTGCACTACAACTACTGAGCCTGCGCTCTAGAGCCCACGAGCCACTACTACTGAGCCCACGTGCCTCAACTAACTGAGCCTGCGTGCCACAACTACTGAAGGCTGCGCACCTAGAGCCCATGCTCTGCAATGAAGAGTAACCCCCGCTCGCCACAACTAGAGAAAGTTCGCACACAGCAACAAAGACCCAAAGCAGCCAAAACTAATAAATACATAAATACATTAATTAATCAATTAAAGCGCTATACGTTAAAAAAAAAACAAAACAAAACACTGGGCTGAAATCCAGGCTAAGAATCCCTGGCCAAATTTGCTTCTGGCAACAAAGGCTCCCCTGCCCTGGGATGAGACAGGTGTCTATCAAGAGAGGCACTTCTTAATTCGAGCAAAGGGTCTGTGTAGGCTAGTCCTGGCCCTGCCTGTGATTGGGAGCTATTACCCCATTTTACAGATGAGGAGGCCAAGACAGGAGGTTAACTGGCCCAAGAACTAGTCCAATAAAGCATCATTTCTCTGGAAACAACTCAAAATGTCCATCAACTGATGAAGGGATAAATAAAAGTGGCATATCCTACCATGGAATATTATTCAGCCATAAAAAGGAATTACAGGGCTTCCCTGGTGGCGCAGTGGTTGAGAGTCCGTCTGCAGATGCGGGGGACGCGGGTTCGTGCCCCGGTCCGGGAGGATCCCACGTGCCGCGGAGCGGCTGGGCTCGTGAGCCATGGCCGCTGGGCCTGCGCGTCCGGAGCCTGTGCTCCGCGACGGGAGAGGCCACAACAGTGAGAGGCCCGCGTACCACAAAAAAAAAAAAAAAAGGAATTACACATTGACACATGCTATCTTAATGAACCTTGAAAAAATATGTTGAGTGAAAGAAGCCAGACACAAAAGGGCACATATTGTCTGACTCCATTTATACGAAATGTCCAGAATAGGTCACTCCACAGAGACAGAAAGCAGATTAGTGGTTGCCAGCAGCTGTGGGGACAGGGAATAGGGACTGTTAGTGGGTATGGGATTTGGGGGGAGAAATGAAAATGTTCAAGATTGGCCATGGTGACGGTTGCACAACTCTCTAAATACACTACAAACCCCTGAATTAATTATACACCTAGGAGAGTTGTATAGTATGTGAATTCTATCTCACTAAAGCTGCTGTTACTTCAACAAAACAAAACAAAACACTAGTGGGTTGAGGGATCAGCGGGAGAAGCCGTTACGTGAACCCGAGCTACAGGATTCCCAGATTAAGCCTGATCTACATGACAACCTCCCCAAAGCACACTGACTTCATGGCAGAGCCCATGGGGGAAAAGCCAGCCGGAAGCCTGGCCGGGATTGGCGAAGTCCTGGGCAAGAAGCTGGAGGAAAGGGGCTTTGACAAGGCCTGTGTGGTCCTTGGTCAGTTTCTGGTCCTAAAGAAAGATGAAGATCTTTTCCGGGGACGGCTGAAGGATAAGTGCGGCGCGAACGCCGAGCAGTCGCGGGACTGCTTCCGGTGCCTTCGAGAGTGGCGCGACGTGTTTTCGTGATGCTCTCTGGGGAGCCCCCGACCCCGAGCCCCAGCACTGAGTCTCCAGAGTTTGCAGCCAAGTGAGGACTCCTCCCCGTCCTCTACAAAGGAAAAGATTGCTGTTGTCGTGCACAGCTCCCATGTACTCCAGGGTCTTTGGGGAGTTTTCTCCCCTCACCATTTCAACGTTTTTGGAATTCTTACCCTTGCATGCATCTCCCTTTGCCTTTCCCTGACAGTTTCATGACAGCAGTTACCAGCTTTTCTGAGTGATTTCTGGCACTGTCCCCGCCCGCCCACCGCTCCCACCTCGGGTCTGTTTTATGCCATTTGGTCCTCTTTCTGGCAGAACAGTCACTGTCCTTGTAAAGTTTTTTAAATCAATAAAGTCAGTGGCCTTCCAAAAAAAAATTCCCACTCTGGCAGCCTCAGCACCGCTCCATAGGAGGTCTTAAGAATCACACCACGTTGCCCTCACCCAGGCAGTCCTGTCAATATTTCAAAACCCACATCCAAGAAATTCCTAAATTAATACTCCGCCACTGAACTAATACAAATAACCATTTTTTTTGCCTGATCCACTCCATGCCAGCTACTTTCCTTACTTTAACTCCACTTTTTACCCCAGCTGGGTAGGATGTATTCCACGCTCCCATATTTTCCAAGCCGGTTGTGTTCCTGAAGACTTGGCAACATTTAGAGCTAATCATTCAATGGCTTCCCTGGTGGCACAGTGGTTAAGAATCCGCCTGCCAGTGCAGGGGACACGGGTCCGAACCCTGGCCCAGGAAGATCCCACATGCGGCGGAGCAGCTAAGCGCATGCGCCACAACTACTGAGCCTGCGCTCTAGAGCCCACAAGTCACAACTACTGAACCTGCGTGCCACAACCACTGAAGCCCGCAAGCCTAGAGCCCATGCAACAAGAGAATCCACTGCAGTGAGAAGCCTGTGCACCACAACAAAGCATAGCCCCCTCTCGCCGTAACTAGAGAAAGCCCTCACGCAGCAATGGGAGCTCAACACAGCAATCAATCAATCAACAAATAAATAAATAAATTGAAATTAAAAAAATAAAGCTAATCATTCAAGACTCCCCTTGATAATGGAGGGTGGGTATGTCTGTTTACCTACTCACATGGGGTTGCCCTAGTTGTCAGAGTCTAGACACATATGGGTGCTTCAGGCCTCTTGGTCCTATGTGCCTGGAGATTATTGAAGCCTTAAATTAATATGGGGGGGGTGTCTAAGGAATTTGTATTATTTCACATTCAGACAAAAACTGGGACTTGACTCCTAATTTTATGGCATTGATTCAAATTTGCACTGAAAATGAAACCCTAAATGATGATCTTTTTATGGAGAGGTTGGCAGCTTGTCCAAAGTCACACAGCAAATAAGTGACAGGATTCTAAGTCTGTCTACACTCTGAAGCTGGGGCTCTACTGCCCTCCAATTATTCTGGTTGTTTAAAAATCCCACCCTCTGAGTTTAAAGTGGATAGCACTGATGGGATCCAGTTGGGCAAGGAAAGTGTTGAAATAGCTTCACTCAAAGGGACATGGTATTCCTTTTTCAAAGTATTTGGTCTAGGGTGGAATCATTAAAGCCTTAGATTCATTAAAAACTTAAGTTTCGGGTCTTCCCTGGCGGTGCAGTGGTTGAGAATCTGCCTGCTAATGCAGGGAACACGGGTTCGAGCCCTGGTCTGGGAAGATCCCACATGCCACGGAGCAACTGGGCCCGTGAGCCACAACTGCTGAGCCTGCGCGTCTGGAGCCTGTGCTCCACAACAAGAGAGGCCGCGACAGTGAGAGGCCCGTGCACCACAATGAAGAGGGGCCCCCACTTGCCACAACTAGAGAAAGCCCTCGCACAGAAACGAAGACCCAACACAGCAAAAATAAATTAATTAATAAACTCCTACCCCCAACATCTTAACCTCTTTTTTTTTTTTTTTTTTTGCGGTATGCGGGCCTCTCACTGTTGTGGCCTCTCCCGTTGCGGAGCACAGGCTCCGGACGCGCAGGCCTAGCGGCCATGGCTCACGGGCTTAGTTGCTCCGCGGCATGTGGGATCTTCCCGGACCAGGGCACGAACCCGTGTCTCCTGCATCAGCAGGCGGATTCTCAACCACTGCGCCACCAGGGAAGCCCCCAACATCTTAAAAAAAAAAAAAAAAAAAACAACACTTAAGTTTCTAAAACCTATAACAGTCTGGATTTGAATAAAAGCTTTTGGCTTCCATGGAATTGTTTGCTCTTGTTGGTTTTTCCTTTGAGCCTCTGTGTGTGATGGGGCAGGACCCAGCCAGACTATGTGAGCTCCATGCCCTCACCTCCCTGAACCTGCTCCTGCATGTATTGAAAGTGGAGAATCATGCCTCCCTGTCCACCTCACTGAGCTATAGTCAAGTTCAAAAGGGATAAAACAGGGGTTGGCAAACTATAGCCGGTGGGCCACATTTGTCTGGTCTACTTCCTGTTTTTGCATAGCCCAAGAATTAAGAATGTTTTTTACATTTTTTTCAATGGTTGGGAAAAAAAATCAGTAGTATTTCATGGCATGTGAAAATTATGAAATTTCACATTTCAGTATCCATTAATAAGGTTTATTGGAATACAGACACACCCATTCATTTATTGTCTGTGGCTCTTATAATGGCAGAATGAAGTAGTTGGGACAGATTATATGGTCCAAACTATTTACTATCTGAACCTTTACCAAAAAAACGACTGCTAGCCCCAGGGAATAAAGGATGCTCTAGGTAAAATAGCACTTGCCAGGACTTCCCAGGTGGCGCAGTGGTTAAGAATCCACCCACCAATGCAGGGGACACAGGTTCGAGCCCTGGTCTGGGAAGATCCCACATACCGCAGAGCAACTAAACCCATGCGCCACAATTACTGGGCCTGCGCTCTAGAGCCTGCGAGCCACAACTACTGAGCCCGTGTGCTGAAACTACTGAAGCCCGTGCTCCTGGAGCCTGTGATCCGCAGCAAGAGAAGCCACGGCAATGAGAAGGCTGTGCACCACAACCAAGAGTGGCCCTTGCTCTCTGCAACTAGAGAAAGTCCACGCACAGCAACAAAGACCCAACGCAGCCAAAAAAGTAAAAATAAAAAATAACACTTGCCATATAAATATCAGCTACTATTTATTCTTCTTTATTAACCATGTTCCTAAAACACCAATCTTTTTTTTTTAACATCTTTATTGGAGTATAATTGCTTTACAATGGTGTGTTAGTTTCTGCTTTATAACCAATCTATTTTTTTAACCTGTATTTGAAATTAGTTTTATTTGTAAGCATGCATTTTCTTCTAGAAGATATTTTTTAAAATATCTATTGTTGGGAGTCCCCTGGCAGTCCAGTGGTTAGTACTCTGCACTTTCACTGTCGAGGATGCGGGTTCAATCCCTGGTTGGGGAACTAAGATCCCACAAGCTGAGCAGTGTGGCCAAATTAAAAAAAAAAAAAAAATCTATTGTTGTTAACCTAACAAAGGACAAATATGACATAGACAAAGGTTGGAGATCTTTCATGTGGAAAAGAATACTTTTTGATAAAAACAAAGTAAGCTTATAATCATTAATTTGGTCATGAAACCAGATAACAAATAGTGAACAAACAGAAGATGCTCAACCTAGCTGTTAACAAAGAAATCCAAATTTAAAACAAGATACTTTTCACCCAGCAAATAGGCCATAGTTAAAAATTAAAAAGATGAATACCCAGTGATGGAGAAGATACAGGAAAATGGACTTATACTGCACATGGGAGGCAGACCTGGGTGCGTCTGTCTCTGTCCCTGGGGCATCCTACACGTTCCCGCCCCGCCCGTGCCCCATGTCCCCCACGTTTCCCAGGCGGGTCATGGCGGGGGCCGCGTGGGAGCTGGGAGTGAGGGCAGCATCCCCCATTCTCTGAGCCTTGTGCTGAAGGGGCGCCCCCTGCTGAGAGCTGGCCTGTCCTGCTGGCCATGGCGAAGGGTTAAGTGTCCGAAAACGCTCTTTGTTCTGGATGTGTTTACTGGATGCCTGTTTGTATTTGCAAAATGTAAATGCAGATCTTAATAAAAAGATACACACACACACAAATATAAATATTTAAAATATAAATTTTAAGTGTTTTACTTTTTTCAATTTGAAATTTCTTTAAATTAAAAAAAAAAATTTGAAACAAAAAAAGACAAAATATTTTCCATTATTTGTTCAACAAATATTTCCTGAGCAACTAATGAGTGCCAGGCCATGGGAAAGAATTTACACTTGATATAATTGGAACAGGGAGACCATTGAAGTGTTTTAAACAGGGAATAACATGATCAGAATTACACTTTAAAAAATATCTCTGGCTGCTGGATGGAGATTTGTTGGCCCTGGAGCAGGGAGAACAGTTAACAGGCTTTGGCAATTATCATCAACAAAGATGATGAAGGTATATAAAGTAAGATATAAAAATTACAGAAGGGGGCTTCCCTGGTGGTGCAGTGGTTGAGAGTCCGCCTGCCGATGCAGGGGACACGGGTTCGTGCCCCGGTCCGGGAAGATCCCACGTGCTGTGGAGCGGCTGGGCCCGTGAGCCATGGCCGCTGAGCCTGCGCATCCGGAGCCTGTTCTCCGCAATGGGAGAGGCCACAACAGTGAGAGACCCGCATACCGCAAAAAAACCCCAAACAAACAGAAGGGTACCCTCTGCCCAGCATTGCACTCCCCTCCTCATCACACCCTTTAGTATAAATTCTTTCCAACCTTTCATCACAATGCTTGGGACATTCTAGGCCAGCTGTTGGATAATAAGAGCCACATATGCAATTTAAAAATTTCTATGAGTCACATTTCAAAAAGTTCAAAACCAGTTCCTCAAAAAGTTACTTACCATATGACCCAACTATTCGACTAGATATACATCCAAGAGAACTGGAAACGTAGGTCCAGACAAAAGCTTGCACAGGGACTTCCCTGGTGGCACAGTGGTTAAGAATCCGCCTGTCAATGCAGGGGACATGGGTTCGAGCCCTAGTCTGGGAAGATCCCACATGCCGCGGGGCAACTAAGCCCGTGCACCACAACTACCGAGCCTGTGTGCCACAACTACCGAAGCCTGCACGCCTAGAGCTCGTAGAGAAGCCACTGCAATGAGAATCCCGCGCACCGCAACGAAGACCCAACAGAGCCAAAAATAAATTAAAAAAAAAAAAAAAAGCCTGGGACTTCCCTGCTGGTCCACTGGTTAAGACTCCGCGCTTCCACTGCAGGGGGCGCGGTTTTCATCCCTGGTCGGGGAACTAAGACTCCACACGTCCCAAGTGCGGCCAAAAAATAAATTTAAAAAAAGTCTCCCTCCTCCATGGAATGTGTGCTCCGTAGGGTAGTAACTGCCCTTATCTCCTTCAAGTTAGAATCCACAGGAAAGACTCAAATATCGCCTAAAGGAACAAACCTATTTGTTTGTAGGTTTTGTAGGTTTCTCGCGGAGCTGGGATGTCGGTGTCAGCTGTGGGAACTAGCAGAGCTTTGTAGCCGCCCCACCTACTAAGGTGAATCCCCTCACCTTTCTCCAATGTTCCAACCTCACAATCGGCACACAGCCCTCTCACTGTCTGTGGGGTTCCAAAGGTTGAATTCTCTGTGCAGGTAAAGCAAGGAAGGGCATCCAATGTATATATGGGGAACCACAAAAAACATGCAAAAGAAAGCTGAAGACCGTGTTTAAATATGGGCCTGAACGTCAATTACAAAGGAATGCGAGTAAGGGCTGCGAGCTTCAGATGAAACCAAGGGAGGAAAGGGATCTTACAAGTTTATGGAGATAGAACAAATGCTCGGTATTTTCATGTTCACTTACATGACTTCAGCTCTGGACGGGTGTGATTCTGGATTTGAAGTTGTTTTTTTGTTTGTTTGTTTGTTTTTTTGAAGGGGGAAATGTTATGACATTTCTAAATACAACAGTCAATTCAGCTGTACTCAATAAGGAAATCTTGTTCCCTCCTTGGAAGATAATAGGTAACAAAAGTGATTTAAGGGATTTTCAAGGGTAATTAGGACTGCACTTGGGCATCTGTGCCCATCTTGGAGCCTGGGTTCTGTGGAGGAGCCCTTTCAGCCATTATTCTAGTTAGACTGATAAAGCTCCCCCTTCGCTCTCCACCCTAACCCTAACCTCTGTCCCCCACACCCATCCTTCCACTAGCTGTTCAAAGACCCAACCCCATTTTGGTCGATTCAGTCAACTTCCAAAGGAACAATGCCAAAAGCAAGAGAATGAGACACAGGCTGAACTGTAAAGGAAAAGGTCAAAGGCTTATCTGCAAATCACACGCTCAATTACCTAAAACCCCCAGGAGAAGAAACCAACCAGCTATGGAAGGCAATTCAAGATTTCTATAAGTTGGCCCATGGCAAGATCTACCTCCCTGAAATCAACAGCTTTCTTACAAACCGACAATCAATTTGGAAAACATGATTCTAAAAAACATACCTTGTTTTTGTCTTGTGCCCCTCCAGGCATCCAGAAACCACCTGCAGCCTAAGCTGGTGCCAGGGGTATTAAGGCGACGTTCAGTCAGGAATTGGGGGACATATATCCCTTTGGCCCTCCAGCTATACACAGGCTTCCGTTTCCTTTTCTGAGGTGGCCTTGACTTTGACGGCATGGCGAATCTCAAGAAAGTAAGTTCTCTGGGAGCATAAAGAGCGTCTTGCGCTTGGGAGACCCAGCAGTGAAGGGAAAGAGATCTGGTCCTACCCTTCTCAGCCTCCAGCCTATTGTAGGCTCCCTCCCACCACCACCCCTTCCCCACCCCTAGCTCTTTGGAAGGCAGGGTATGGAATCCTTGCTCATTTACATAGCTTAAAGGTTTACGCAAGGTGTGGTTCCAGGACAAAAGAAGGACTACTCTAAAGTAATTTTGAAGCCTCTACCTTGTATTGAAGTACATGCAAAACTTCCTCATATTTGGACTTTCACTCAAATATTCGCTATGACATTTTGCCAGCTAGACAGATATAGATAGGTAGATAAGATGATAGAATCCATTTAATAATGGTCCAAATCAGCGTCTACCATTTAAACACTATGCATTTCACAAATGAACTTATCTACTAAACAGAAACAGGCTCACAGACATAGAGAAGAGACCTGTGGTTGCCAAGGGGGAGGGGGTAAGAGAGGGATGGACTGGGAGTTTGGGATTAGCAGATGCAAACTATTATATATATTGATAGAATGGATAAACAATAAGGTCCTACTGTATAGCACAGGGAACTGTATTCAATATCCTGTGATAAACCATAATGGAAAAGAGTATGAAAAAGAGTGTATATATATGTATAACTGAGTCACTTTGCTGTACAGTAGAAATTAACACAACACTGTGCATCGACTATCCTTAATAAAATAAATTTTTAAAAAAAACACTGTGCATTTCATCTCACCCATTCTTTCCCTGAAGACTTAGCCCTTCATGGGTCCCAGAGCTTCTGCTGGGTACCTTTGGGGCTACAGAATCAAGCCCACTTTAGATAATATCCCCATAACCTTAACACATTATTTCATTGTTTAATTACATTACAGTACAGGTTCTTTCCATAGTTAAAGGATACATAATTTTATATAACAGGGCTTCCCTGGTGGTGCAGTGGTTAAGAATCCGTCTGCCAATGCAGGGGACACAGTTTCGAGCCCTGGTCCGGGAAGATCCCACATGCCACAGAGCAACTAAGTCCATGCGCCACAACCCCTGAGCCTGTGCTCTAGAGCCCATGAGCCACAACTATTGAGCCTGGGTGCTGCAACTACTGAATCCTGTGTGCATAGAGCCTGTGCTCCGCAACAAGAGAAGCCACCACAATGAGAAGCCCGCTCACCGCAACGAAGAGTAGCCCCTGTTCGCCGCAACCAGAGAAGAAAGCCCACATGCAGCAACAGACCCAACACAGCCAAAAATAAATAAATAAATTTATTTTTTTTTTAAATAGAGTTTGCACCAATACTACAACTATAATTGTTGCAGGCAAAAGTCATTTAAAAAGTAATAATTTTATATAACATGATTGCATGCCATACATAATGTACAATATTGATGCATACTTCACAAAGCTCCCGTTAACAAGTTCATTAATGTGAAATAATCAGGTAATTTTTTTTTTTTTTTTTTTGCGGTATGCGGGCCTCTCACTCTTGTGGCCTCTCCCGTCGCGGAGCACAGGCTCCGGACGCGCAGGCCTAGCGGCCATGGCTCACGGGCTTAGTTGCTCCGCGGCATGTGGGATCTTCCCAGACCAGGGCACGAACCCGTGTCTCCTGCATCGGCAGGCGGATTCTCAACCACTGCGCCACCAGGGAAGCCCTAATCAGGTAATTTTAAAAGCTTTATATTTTGCAGAAATCCTTACTAGATTGTCATACAGGTGTTTGGGAATGTTTTAATAACACGTTTGGGAACATATTATTTAGCTGAAAATGCATTATTCTTTTTTTTAAGTAATAGTATATACTAATAACAAGAACAACAACAAAAACCCTAGAAATAACTCAAGTATCCATCAACAGGAGAATGGTTAAATTATTTTTAGTATAATCATACCATGGAATACTCTACAGCAATAAATAAGAACAAATTATTGAGACGTGACAGCATGAATGACTCTCACAAACATGTATCACTTTACATGAACTAAGAAGGGGCAAAACTAATCTGATGGTGCTAGAACTTGGTGTCATGGTTACCACTGGATGGGGAGTGGGGAAGGGGGATGGGAGGACATTTGGGATGCTGGAAATGTTCTATTAGTTGGTGTTGGTCTGCATGGTGGTTGCAGGATGTGTCCATATGTAAAAAGTCATCAAATAAAAATGATAGAGTCATCAAACAGTACACTTAAAATTAGGGCACAGTATATAAGTCGATTCTCACTGTTCACAATAGTTACGTTCTGTAAAGAGCATCACCACAAACGCTGAGTTTGTAAAACTGAGCCATTTGCTCCTGGGGAGAATTCAGGGCTGGGTTCCTAGGAGTCTCTGGTCACATTTTCATCAACCAATCAATATATAACCTTGTTTTATGTGTGTTTCTGGGTTTTTGTTGTTGTTGTTTTGTTTTGTTTTTTTAAACTTTCAAAATGGGTGCATAGCTTTATTCATCTCCTTAGATCTGACCTTTTCATGGAGCTTCGGCCAAATTGTGTGTTTCTGTTTAAAGTCACCTTATTTAATATACACTGTTGTGCCATGTATGTTGAATGCAGGGCCAGTAGCGCTACAGTTTGTGCCCGATGGAGCTTTTCTAACACATGAGTTTTCTCCTTAAAGTACATCACACCTTCTTGCGCTTAGGAACATAGACAGCACCTCAGCACAACACTTGGGGGCCGCTTTAAACAGTTAAATCCACAAAAAGTGCAAATGTGCAAAAAACGTGGCACGAAACAGACCACAAAAGGACACTGGTGCTCGGTATCAGAGCCAAAACAAAAGTCAGGGTGTTGGTCGCCTTGTTTGACTGCAGCTGGGAATGTGCTTGTCGGGAGACTCAGATATTTGTCAAAGACTTCAGAAGTACCGTGAGTGTGCATTTAGGGGTTCCAAACATATTTTAGTGAGTAAGTGAATTCACAAATACAGAATCCATGAATGATGGGGATAAGCTATTTTATAACTCAATGAAAACGTCTTAAGAAAATAGAGTGTAGGCTCTTGCCATCAGAAAATTTGCTGCCCACTACATTTTAAAAAATATATATTTAATTATTTATTTATTTTTGGCTGTGTTGGGTCTTTCTCCAGTTGCGGGGAGCAGGGGCTACTCTCTGTTGCAGTGCATGGGCTTCTCATCGCGGTGGCTTCTCTTGTTGTGGAGCATGGGCTCTAGACGCACAGGCTTCAGTACTTGTGGCACGTGGGCTCAGTGGTTGTGGCTTGTGGCTTGCAGGCCCTAGAGCACAGGCTCAGTAGTTGTGGCGCAGAGGCTTAGTTGCTCTGCAGCATGTGGGATCTTCCCGGACCAGGGCTTGAACCCGTGTCCCCTGCATTGGCAGGTGGATTCTTAACCACTGCGCCACCAGGGAAGCCCCCCACTATGGGAAGCCCCCCCACTACATTTTCATGACTACACTTAACTGTTTGCCAGCACTGTTCTTAAATCTCTCTGTGTCTCTCCGTTTCTCCTTCTGCTGAGTATACAGTCTGTCTCCATTCACACCACAGACAAATATTGAGTGCCGCCTGAATGCCAAGGCACTGCCCTATGAAATCAATGACAGAATTCTAGGAAATTAACAACAGGCTCTTGGTGCAACTTCTCTACAAAATTGTAGTAGATTTTTTTCTTAAATATAAAGAATATGGACACATGGTAAAAAATCAAAATGCTAATAGTCTAGAAAGGCATTGAAAGAAAAGCAAAAGCTTCCCCTGTGATCCCGAGGTTCTTACACTGGTTAACCGAGCTGGCTTGATAGTAGGACTCCCTGACATGCCTCAGTTTCTTCATATGGGACCAGTCATAGTATTTAATTCAGAGGCTTAATCCACATTTGCCTGTACCTGGGAAGTCAGTCTTCTTTCCCTCAATAAACAGTTATGGAGCACCTATTATAGCACAGGTGCTGTTGCAGGCACTGGGGCTATAGCAGAGATCAAAAAAGACGTATACACACACAAATCCCGCCCCCCTCGAGGAGCTTACACTCAGTGCGAGGGGGGTAAAATGAAACAAAGCAAGTCCATTATTAAGTCTTTTAAAACACAGCAGGTACTATGGAGAAAAAGAAAGGAAATTAGGGGACTAGGGGGTTTGCGGAAGTGAGTAGAGCATAAGAGGGAGGTCTGGGCAAGGTTTACCGGACAAAAACAGCACAAGGAGGCACAGTGGGTGAGTGGAGAGAGCTAGGAGAAGAGTGCATGAGAGCCAAGAAGTAGGGAGTGGGTGTGCTGGCCGCCGGGGGTCAGGACCTTGGCTATTACTCTGGGTGACACGGGGTACCAACAAAGAATTTTTGAGCATGGAAGTGACATTGTCTGGGCCCCTTCAGACAGCATGAATGATTTCTGGTGAGTCCTTTCAGAGGTTTGCATGTGTAGATAAACCAACACACAGGGCTGCCTTCATGGTTGTACAGCGTGTATGGTTGCACATAGGCTGGTGCCCAGAAGGCCTCCACACTGGTTGCCAGCTTGAAACCCTTTGTAATTTTTGAACAAGAGGCCTGGCCTGCCCCTCACTGGCCTGAGGGCCCCCCGGGGGCCAGGACAGTACCTGTTTGTGTTTATAGCCAGTGCCTAGCACAATGCCTGATGTGAAGGGTGGCCTCAGCAAAGGTTGACGGTAAATAATACTAGGGGCTAAATTCCCACACTTTCATGCATGCGTTTACTCCTCCCACAAGCACTGTTTGAGCACCTAGTATATACAGGACCCTGAATAATAAGTCTTCTGAATACAAACATGAAAGGTTTTTAATCCCCACCTTGCTTAGCTTCCAGCCTAATTTTCCATGTACAGGTAACACCCAGTGACTATTTGTCATCAATAGTTCTCTTGATACCGGGGCAGGTGGTGAACAGAGAGACAATTTGCCATGATTGCACCATCTTAGTCCAAACTACTGATCTGAAACCATTTGCTTTCTTTAAAAAAAAAAAAAAAATCTACTGACCAAATTATATATTCTATACAAACCATGAAAAATGCTCAAAAATGGCTAATGTACAGGTTAATCAAAATTTGCACTCATTGGGCTCTTTCCCCCAACTCCAGTTACGTTCATTTTAGTACCAGATGACAAAGGAGGGTTTTGCAAACTTTGGTCATTTCTTTCAACTCTTCCTGAGGCTATTCTTTTAAAAGAGAGATTCTGGGGCTTCCCTGGTGGCGCAGTGGTTGAGAGTCTGCCTGCCGATGCAGGGGACACGGGTTCGTGCCCTGGTCCGGGAGGATCCCACATGCCGCGGAGCAAATAAGCCCGTGAGCCATGGCCGCTGGGCCTGTGCGTCCGGAGCCTGTGCCCCGCAACGGGAGAGGCCACAACAGTGAGAGGCCCGCATACCGCAAAAAAAAAAAAAAAAAAAAAAAAAAGAGAGATTCTGGGGCTTCCCTGGTGGCGCAGTGGTTGAGAGTCCGCCTGCTGATGCAGGGGACACGGGTTCGTGCCCCGGTCTGGGAAGATCCCACATGCCGCGGAGCGGCTGGGCCCGTGAGCCATGGCCGCTGAGCCTGTGCGTCCGGAGCCTGTGCTCCGCAACGGGAGAGACCACAACAGTGAGAGGTCCGTGTACCACAAAAACCAAAAAAAAAATAAAATAAAATAAAATAAATAAAATAAAAGAGAGATTCTGGGGAACTCTACTAAATATTTTGTAATAACCTATAAGGGAAAAGAATCTGAAAAAGAATATATACATATATATATGTATAACTGAATCACTTTGCTGTACACCTGAAATCAACACAACATTGTAAATCAACCATACTTCAACTAAAAAATAAAATCAAAAGAAAGTTAAAAAAATTGAATAATTGAAATAAAATAAAGATTCTGCTTAATGGGAAAAGATTTCGTTGCCTGGGATTTTTCCAGGAGGACGTGAGTGAGGGTTGATTTCAAGTTTCTAAATGAATAAAGGGCTTCTGAGAGTGAGTTTGTGGTTAAGGACATGCTCTGTACAGGCTGACAGCTTCATTGCATTCCTGATTCCACCGCCATCTAGCGGGGGGGCCACTATCTATCTGGGGGGCCTTGAGGCCTGGGCAAGACACCCTCTGCATCCTTTTAAAAAAACACTTCTCGGGACTTCCCTAGTGGCACAGTGGTTAAGAATCCGCCTGCCAATGCAGGGGACATGGGTTTGATCCCTGGTCCGGGAAGATCCCACATGCTGTGGAGCAACCAAGGCCGTGCACCACAACTACTGAGCCTGCTCTCTAGAGCCTGCGAGCCACAACTACTGAGCCCGCGTGCCACAACTACGGAAACCCACGTGCTGCAACTACTGAAGCCCATGCACCTAGAGCCTGTGCTCCTCAACAAGAGAAGCCACCACAACGAGAAGCCCACATACTGCAACAAAGAGTAGCCCCCGCTCACCGCAACTAGAGAAAGCCCGCGTGCAGCAATGAAGACCTAACACAGCCAAAAATAAATAAATATATAAAAATTAAAAACCACTTCTGAAACAGTACTGGCAGGGTTTTGCTTTTGTTCTTGGCCATGCTGTGCAGCATTCGGGATCTTAGAACCTGTGCCCCCTGCAGTGGAAGCGCAGAGTCTTAACCACCCGACCGCCAAGGAAGTCCCTAAAACAGTACTGGCAGTTTTTTAACAAGCATAAATTTCTCATCCAGCCTGCCAGTCCACTCTTAGGTATCTACCCAAAAGACATGAAAATATGCGGCCATACAGACCTTCGGGTCAACATTTCTAGGGGCGTTATTCACAATAGCCCCAAACTGGAAGAATGTCCATCAGCTGAATGGATAAATAAAACATGGTCTAGCCATACCACAGAATATTATTGAGCCATAAAAAGGAAGTACTGACACAGGCTACAATACAGATGAATCTTGAAAACATGATGCTTAGTGAAAGAAGCCAGATGCAAAAGACCACAGAGAGTAGGAATTCCAATTATATGAAATGTCCAGAATGAGCAAATGCATTGAGACAGAAAGTGGATTAGTGGTTGCCTGGGGCTGGTGGAGCAAACGGGATTAACTGTAAATGGACTCAAGGGATCCTTTGAGAGTGACGGAAAGATTCTAAAATTAGATCATAGAGAAGGTAGCACACATCATCAGGTAAACTTACTAAAAATCATTGGATTGTGCTCTTGAAATGGGTTAATTTTATGATGTGTAAATTATGCCTCAATAAAGGTAAAAAATAAAACCCTTCTAATGTTGATGTAAAATCTGCTGCAGATATAACCGCTAGTTAAATATGCAGCTACTTGAGTCATAAGTACTTTAAAAAGGACTCATTGGCCTGACAAACTGCTACTCCCTACAAAACCCCTCACACTTAGCTACCCTAGGTCCCTGGGGTTCCTCTGATGTCAGTTGCCACGTTACTTATTTTTTTGCATTTTATTTTTTTATTATTATTTTTTAAAAACTTTATACAGGGGGCTTCCCTGGTGGCGCAGTGGTTGAGGGTCCGCCTGCCGATGCAGGGGACACGGGTTCGTGCCCCGGTCCGGGAAGATCCCACATACCGCGGAGCGGCTGGGCCCGTGAGCCATGGCCGCTGAGCCTGCGCGTCCGGAGCCTGTGCTCCGCAACGGGAGAGGCCACAACAGTGAGAGGCCCGCGTACCGCTAAAAAAAAAAAACAAAAAACTTTATACAGGGACTTCCCTGGCAGTCCAGTGGTTAAGACTCCGTGCTTCCAATGCAGGTTCCGCAGTTTTGATTGCTGGTGGAGGAACGAAGATCCCACATGCCTTGAGGCCAAAAAAAAAAATTCTTTTTATGCAATTTTGAGAGGTTACTTTCCACTTACAGTTATTATAAAATATTGGCTGTATCACCTGTGTTGTACAATACATTATTGAGCCTATCTTAGACCCAATACTTTGTACTTCCCTCCCCTCACTCCCCCATAGCACCTCCCCAACCACTAGTTGGTTCTGTGAGTCTGTTTCTTTTTTGTTATGTTCACCAGTTTGTTGTATTTTTTAGATTCCACATATGAGTGATATCATACAATATTTGTCTCTCTCTGCCTCCACACTTTTGTTCCAGCAGTTTCCATGGCCCACAGGAGATGAAATTCTGGACACTTTTCAGAGTCTTCCTCAGACTTCTGCTCTTTCTGAAGCCTTCTCCACCGACTCCACTCTCTACTCTCTACCCCGACCCCACCCCCCGAAGAATGGATTATTCCTCCCTCTAGCTTTGGTCTAACTCCAAGATGAGAAAGTTCCAGAGATGTGCTCTTCAACCTAGGTCCTATAGTTAACACAGTGGTGTCATGCACTTAAAAACTTATTGAGAGCGTACATTTCAGGGTAAGTGTTTGTACTACAAAAGAAGAAAAAGAAAAAGAAAAGCAAGGGACACAGGAATCTTCGAGGGGTGATGGATATGCTTGTTCCCTTGACTGTGGCAATGTAATCATGGGTACCTGCGTACATCCGAATTCACAAAAATGTATACATTAAAGGTGTGCCAGGCTTCCCTGGTGGCGCAGTGGTTGAGAGTCCGCCTGCCGATGCAGGGGACACGGGTTCGTGCCCCGGTCCGGGAAGATCCCACATGCCGCGGAGCGGCTGGGCCCATGAGCCATGGCCGCTGAGCCTGCGCGTCCAGAGCCTGTGCTCCGCAACGGAAGAGGCCACAACAGTGGGAGGCCTGTGTACCACACACACACACACACACACACACACAAAGTGTGCTATTTTTGTATATTAAGTATACCAAAGCTGAAAAAAAATAAGCAAGGGATAGAAAAATAAATAGTGTTTGGTACATTACCTTTTTTTTTTTTTTTTTTTTGGCTGCATTGTGGCATGTGGGATCCTACTTCCCCGACCAGGGATCGAACCCAGGCCCCCTTCATTGGAAGCCCGGAGTCCTAATCACTGGACCATCAGGGAATTATCTTGAAGGGAATTTTTAAAAAGGTGTCCATCGAACCCAGTAGTGTGAGCTTTGTGTCACTTTCAGTTTGTCATCCGAGGCTTTACATAAGTGCGTGACAGCTAGTAGGGACTCAAACGTTGAGATCAGGAAGGAAGGAGGGAAGGAGAGAGGAGGAAAGGGTGGACAGTGGGGCTATAATTTAGCCATGATGAAAGGAAAGACCCCAGTGGTTTCACTCATCCATTCATTTCCTCAACAGGTCTTTACTGAGCACCTACTATGTGCCCGGCATTGTGCTCGGCCCTGGGAGCAAGAGTGTGAACCAAGCAAGTCTAGCAAGGATTTCTGTCAATAGGAGACCTCCCAGACCTGGTATGATTTTAAAGGGCTAATCAAAGTCAACTGCACTCATTTCTTTCTAAATACAATTATTTTGGGGTGTGTGCACCAGCAGGGGATGAGTCATCAGTATGCTTCCTTTGGCCCTACATTCTCGTGGAGGAGACGGATAAAAAATAGATCCGTCTCTATGTGCCAGGAAGAGAAGCAAGGCAGGGTAAGAGAGGATAGTCCAGGAGCGCCTTCTAAGGAGGGGCCGTGGGAGGTAAGCATTCAACAGCCCAGCTTTCTCTGGCTGCCAGCCCTGCTCTTTGTCAGGGGGAGGCCCCTCTGTGCCTCAGTGTTTGGATTCTGAGCAATGGAGACAGGGATGCTAGCCCCTGGGGTTACGCTGCAGATGGAACAAAGCAATGCACAGAGAACCCGAGTGCTGGCTGTCACTGTCATGAGGACACTGGCCGGGCAGGGAGCCCTGTATTTCCAGAACGTCTCCTTCAGATTCTGATGTCCACTGAGGTCAGCTCGCCTCTATACAGACTGTTCAAAAGAATAATAATAGCAGTGATCATAATCATAGTAATTTGTTCCAATAGTTAATGTCCATCTCCCCACTTGACTGTCAGCTCCACGAAGCAGAAGAGCTTCCTCAGCCTGCTTTCTGTCTCCCCAAAGCCTGCATGTGATTGGGGCTCAAAAGCAGTTCGGTGAATGAATGAATGAATCCAAAGAACTCCCGTGTTTTGACCTTCTCTCCCTTCCCCTCCACTCCCTCCCATTTCCCCCCTACCCTACACTTTTGGGAGGACTGGCATTGGAGGTGAGCCTTGAAGCTAGACCACGAGGGAGGAGAAGGCAGAGGCTACATCAGGGAGGGAAAGACCAGAAGGGCAAAGACCTGGAGGCTGGCTTTTGGCTCTTTCTAAGTAGCAGGAAGACAGGAGGGTCTGGGTGGGAGGGTGCGATCAGATTTAGCCTGCTGGGTGGAGACCGGATTAGGCTTCTGATCTCAGTGCTACTCTCACGCCCAGGTTGACCTTGGGCCGGCTCTCCTCTGAAAGGAAACCTGTCCCCCTCTCCTGGGACAAGATGATCTTCAGAAGCCTTTCTAGGGCTGCTCCCAACCACTCCGGAACGTTCCCGTTTTTCTGCAGACCAAGCACCGCTACCTCCACCCAAACTCCCGCAGCAGATTCCTACCTGGCCTCCCACCCTTGTTCCTGTCCCATCTGCACGTGGCATTTGGACTCCTTTCAATGCTTGGGTGCCTGATTCTTGAGCCCTGTTTGGATGCTGGGGGCACTATGGAGACAAAAGTCTTTGGCTTGAGGAGCCTTCCTTCCTGGGGGGAGAGCCAAGCCGAGAAGTGAAATACACAGGGTCACAGGGGTCTCTGGAGAGGAATAAAGCCGGGAGGAGGGCAGGCTGGGGGAGGGCACAGGTAGAGGGCTGTAGGGCAGGTAAGACCCTGTATGGTGTGGAGGATGAGGGTGTGGAGGGGTCTTGCAGGAGCACTGCTTGGATTCCTTATTGCTGCCGGTGGGATGTCGAGGCTAGGGAGAGGTGGGCTTTCCTGGGGGTGGCAATTTAGGTCATGTTTCCTGGCTTCAACCCCTGAAAGGCCCCTATTACTCTTTTTTTTTTTTTTTTTAATTGATTTTTGGCCGCGTTGGGTCTTTGTTGCTGCACGCGGGCTTTCTCTAGTTGTGTCGAGCGGGGGCTACTCTTCGTTGCAGTACACGGGCTTCTCATTGTGGTGGCTTCTCTTGTTGCAGAGCACGGGCTCTAGGCGCGTGGGTTTCAGTAGTTGTGGTGCACGGGCTTAGTTGCTCTGCGGCATGTGGGATCTTCCAGGACCAGGGCTCGAACCCATGTCTCCTGCATTGGCAGGCAGATTCTTAACCACTGCGCCACCAGGGAAGTCCCCCCATTACTCTTAAGACAAAGGCAAAGCTTCCCCAGGGGCAGCCTGTGTGGCCAGGCCCCTGTGGTCCCCTCCACCCTTGGCTTCCTCCATCTCTCCCAGCCTCTCCTCACCAGCCACACGGGCCCCAGGGCCTTTGCACGAACGGCTGCTCCCTCTGCCAAGAATGTTCTTCTCTTCCCACCTCCCTTAGAGGACTTCTTTCATCTCTCACTCCTGACTTTGTCACTTCCTCCAAGATGCCATCGCCAAGCTCCCCTGACTGGTTCAAACCAGTTATCATCTCCCCTCCCTGTACTTTCCTTCTCAACACTAGCCCAGGTGGTAAATGCATGTTCCTTTGGGAGAGTGTTTGAGGACTGTCTCCCTTGCTGTCTGTTGAATCCCCAGCACTTGGTAAAGGACCTGGCACATAGTAGGGGTACAACTCAAGATTGTTGGATGAAAGAATAGAATGAGGAAAGGAGGAAGGGACAAGGGGGCGGAAATGGCACAGCCCATTGCGTCTTTGTGTTCACAACAGTGCCAAACATGCTGGAATAAAATCCAGGTTGAGCCACTCCCAGCTCTGGGACCCCGGGGCGAGCACAGGGGCATTTTGACCTCAGTTTTTCTCATTTGTAATAAAGGAGTGATCACAATAGCTTCTACCCTAGTGGGCTTTGTGTGTGTGTGTGTGTGTGTGTGTGTGGTGAAATATATATAACATACAAATTTACCATTTTAAAGTGCACTATTCACAATTTGCTGCACTAAGCACATTCACAATGTTGTACAACCATCACCACTTTCCAATAGTTCCAGTACCTATTGGGTTTTTATGAATATTCTATCATGCACCTAAAGCTTTCACACAGGCTCATGGATTTGGGAAGCGCTTGGAGAACATTATTAATTATTATTAGCAGTAGTATTGACAGTGGTACCAAGAAACACTTATTTCTCATTTGCTGTATCACAGGCAGTGAGTGCTCTGGGCCCAGACATACCTTAACTCATTCAATTCTCACCCTGACCCGAGGAGGTGCAGGTTCTGTGATCCCCATTTTACAGATGAGGAAACTGAGGGAACAGAGCAGTTCAGTAACTTGCCCAATGTCACACAGCAGAACCAGGGATTGAACTTGGCTCCAGAATCTACGCTCTTGACCTCCGTGCAATGCCAAGCTCAGGTGAATCCAGAGCAGTCGGGGTTTTCCCAGAAGCAGGGAGGGGCAAGGAAGGAAAGTTTCCCAGGGGAAAACGGGCAGGGTTTTCCCTCACTCCAAGTGCCACCTGTAGGTGACACAAGCCTGCTGCTTGCAGGCAAGTAGAGCGGATGCTTGTTTCATCTGCCCGCCTTCTCTTTGATTCTTCTTCTACCATAGCTGTCATCTTTTCAGACTGGCGACAGGTCAGCCTTTTCACCGGGGGCCAGAGGGACCAGCTGTGACTTTGATGGGCTGAACTGCCAGAGTAGAAACCATGAAGCACCCATTTACTCCTGGGCAGTCCAGGAGCTGATTCACACCCAGCCCTCAGCTTCTGCTCTGCACATCTGCCATCAGGGGGATGCCAGGCGGCAGCGTTGCCAGAGAGGAAAAAGAGCGGGCATGCCTGTCCCCACCGGCCTGCCTTATGCTGAGATGCCCGTGACATCCAAACAACAGACTGCAATTTTCTTCTCCCTCCAGAGGCTCTGTACAAAGAGAGGGCAGTTTTCAATGTAATAAGCACAAGAATTCCTGGGGTATTTTTAAAAATGCAGATTCCTAGGTCCCACTTTCAGTCAGACTGGGTTGGGGCCTGAGCATCTGCTGTTTCCACCAGCCCCCTCCCCCCACACACACACATATACACAAAATGACTCTGATAGAGCTCGGTTTTGGACCATGCCTAGGGAAACCATAGGAATACAATAGGTATTTTTATTTTAAATGGAGATTGGTATAGAATTCCCTGGCTGTCCAGTGGTTAGGACTCCATGCTTCCACTGCAGGGGGCATGGGTTCGATCCCTGGTCAGGGAACTAAGATCCAGCAAGCTGCTCGGCGCATCCAAAAATAAAATAAAATAAAATAAAATAAAATAAATGGGGATAGCTAAATTAAGTGTAAATCTCTCTATCTTTATTCATGTTTGTACCAGCTGATAGGATCACCTGGGTCTAGAAAATGTATGAGCTCTTCATTACCTATCATTTCTATTGAGATAGTAGTAAAAGCAAGAGCACACATTTATTTAGGACCCACTAGGCAAATCTGCATGGCATTTGCATCCACATTTGCATGTTTATCCTCCTAGCACTCCCAGGAGACAGTACTATAATTATCATCTCCATTTTTCAGAGTAGGAAACAAAATAAGTCATCCAAAGTCACACAGGTATAAGAGGCAGAGCTGGGAGTTGAACTCAGGCTTGTCTAAGTGCTTCATAGCCATGCCGCCTTCATACACCAGATGCCCTAAAGAGGCGGCAGGTTCCAGAATGGACCATGAACAGGAAGTCTGTCCCGCTCCCCGCCCCCCCCCTCCAGATGTTTCCCAGGCCATGGAGTTGGTCTCAAGACCTCTTTTCCTCCAGCTGCAACTGAGACCTCTATCAGATGTCCCTTCAGTTCCAAGGATGCTGTTGGCAGTAGGAAGGGGAACTGGTTGGGAATTTGATGCTTGGGGCTGGGGTGGTCAGGACCACAGTTTGGATCTAATACGCCACTATGTTTGTTCTCAGCATGGCGCCACCCAGAAGAGGGTAGATTTATTGCTATAAATGTTCAGACACATAGATGCGGTTGGCCTGGGTGGGAAGACAATATGGGCAGCAGCATTGCTACCTGGTGGCCTCTCTCTCCTCTGCAGAGGTCAGAGACGTCTCAGAGAGATCATACTAATCTTGGTCTCTTCCGGTTTGTGACGGCCACGTGCACTGTGTGTGGCGGGGCGGCTCATGGTAGCCAACAGAGCCTGGACTCTGTCCGAAACAGATAGAAAGGAGGCGATCTGATGTGTATCTGCCCCGGTGAGTGATTTCCTCAGAAGGAAGTGGTGGGCAGGATCAGGACCTCTCAACATTGTCCTTATCCTGATCCCTGGAATCTGTGAATCTGTTGCCTTACATGCCAAGGGGGAGTTGAGGCTGCTAATCAGCTGACTTTAAAATAGGGATTAGGGGGAATTCCCTGGTGGTCCTGTGCTTAGGACTCGGTGCTTTCTCTGCCGTGGCCCAGGTTCAATCCCTGACCCAGGAACTAAGATCCCACAAGTCATGTGACCAAAATAAATAAATAAATAAAATTTTTTAAAATTCAAATAAAATAGGGATTAGTATCCTGGGCTATCCAGGTGGGACCAATGTAATCACAGTCCTTAAAAGAAGGACAAGGGAGGCAGAAGATTCAGAACTGGGGATGTGACATGGTGAGAATTACTGGATCCGCCAACGCTGGCTTTGAAGATGGAAGGTGCCATGAACCAAGGAATGGGCGGCACCCTCTGAGAGAAGCTGGAAAAGACAAGAAAACAGATTCTCCTCTAGAGCCCCCCGAAAGGCACATGGCCCTGCTGACAAGTTCATTTTAGCTTAAGAGACCCACGTCAGACTTCTGACCTGCAGAGCTGTAAGATAATAATATTGTGTTGTTTAAGCCACTAAATTTTTGGTAATTTGTAACAGCAGCCACTGGAAACTAATACTGGCACAGAGGGGCTTCCCTGGTGGCACAGTGGTTAAGAATCTGCCTGCCAATGCAGGGGACATGGGTTCAACCCCTGGGACGGGAAGCTCCCACATGCCGCGGAGCAACTAAGTCCGTGCGCCGCGACTACTGAGCCTGCGCTCTAGAGCCCGCGAGCCACAACTACTGAGCCTGCATGCCACAACTACTGAAGGCCGCGCACCTAGAGCCTGTGCTCCGAAACAAGAGAAGCCACCGCAATGAGAAGTCTGTGCACCACAACGAAGAGTAGCCCCCGTTCACCACAACTAGAGAAAGTCCCTGCACGGCAACGAAGACCCAGTGCAGCCAAAAATAATCAATTAAAAAAAATACTGGAAAAAAAAAATACTGGCACAGAGCATTACGCTGAGCATGATGACTAACACTGTTAAGCATCTTTTGAAGGTGACTCCTTGAAGTCAGGATAGGTTGGGCTCTGTTGCAGTAACAAACGACCCCCGGAGCCCAGTGACCCCAGTGGCCTAAGATAACAAAGGTCTACATCCTGCTTATGCTACACATCCATTGCCAGGTATTGGAGGCTCTGCTCCTGGGACTCAGGGGCCCAGGTTAACATGGCCGGATTCAGTGCCAAAGAGAATGGGGGCTGCTAAAAGAACACAGTCATTTCCACTCATGACTCATTGGCCAGACTAATCGCAGAGCCCCACACATCCACTAGGGGGCAGGAAGTGCCATCCCACTGTATGCCCAGGAAGGGGGAACAGGGAATACCTGGACAACATCACTAACGACCTTCATGCCACCCTTCTCACCCATAGCAACGAGTCTCTGGCAGCCGTGTGTGCAGCATGCACCCTGAAACATTTATTGGACTAGGGTTGTCTATCTGACTCATCTTGGGCAAAGGGGAATCCTTTCCCCGGGAATTTGGGATTGGGACTAAATAAGAATGTGGATTCTGGAGGCAGGCTGCCTGAATCCAAATCCAAGCTCCACTCCTTAATACCTGGGTAGTCCTGAGCAAGTTATTTCCCCTCCCAGGGCCTCAGTTTTCACATCTGTGAAATGGGAATAATTACAATAGTACCTACCTCATAGGGCTGTTAGAAGGAGAAAATGCATTTACACGTAAGGTGCTTTGCACAGTGCCTGGCCCATACTAAGTGCTCAATACGTGTTTATTCTTGTTGTTATAAATTGGAATTCTTCTGTTCTAGACAACATACAACTTTACTCTGACTACCTTAAGCAAAAAATAGGCATTTGTTGGAAGGAGAGAGGATAGATCAGAGAACTAAAGGAAAAGCTGAACAACCCAGACCCCAGTAAGGGACAAGAGCATCCCTGGGACCCAGGAAGCAGGATCCAACAGTCTCTCTAGGCACTGCTGCAGGGTGAGCAGGCCCCAAGATTCAGATTCCAAGACAGGTCTAGTTCCAGCACATTCTTACCCTTTGGTACCTTGATCAACAAACCTGGCCAAACTGCAAGTGGCTGAGATAGAGAAGTTCCTTGAAGGGAAATCAAGGGCTGCTGTTGGAGGATGAGCCCAAATAACAGTTTTCTCTGGGCATCACTAGTCCATCCAACATCTTTGCAGAATTAGAGGAGGACCTTCCCCGCGGGCGGATGCAGCTCTCAGCCTGGACGAATGGCTTGATGAGCACAGGAGGG
This sequence comes from Kogia breviceps, assembly GCF_026419965.1. Taxonomy (NCBI): domain Eukaryota; kingdom Metazoa; phylum Chordata; class Mammalia; order Artiodactyla; family Physeteridae; genus Kogia; species Kogia breviceps. The sequence goes on from NC_081323.1 coordinate 60,347,105, forward strand.
ACTGGGGTTCACTCTCCAGGTGCTTCATTGCTCAGGGGCCCTTGTGCAGTGCGGAACCTGCCTAACCATCTGTGGCCACACTAGCTCCTCTACCAGCCACATAGAGAGATTGAGAGAAAGACACTGTGTGGCTAGGACTGAGCTCTGAAGCCGCCCCAGTCCTTGGAGTGGTCCAGGAGCAGAGAAAGTCAGGCTGGAGAGAGAAAGAGAGAATGCAACCTGCAGAGAGAAACAGAGCCAAGAGGCTCTTGAAATGCAAATCTGGTCTGCGTTTCTGATGGCTTTCCATTTCTGGACCCTCCTGAGGCCTTTAGGTTCTGCGAGGCACTCCATGTCCTTCTAGCAAACTCCCCACCGGCCCCCCCACCCCGGCCCCCGCTTTTGCTCAAGCTGGCTGCACTCCTGCCCCAGCAGACTCCTGACAACAGAGGAAGCATTTGGTTACAGCTGTCATTCTCCTGGGTTCACAGGGAGACATTTTTGCCCAACACCGCTGGGAGGTGAGATTCCGATGACAACCAGTGTACAAAGGGGAGTGGTGTGGTGGTGCTGGAGTCCCTGCAGGTAGTGATGAAAAACGACGTCGGATTCTCTGCACTTGATGGATGAGAAGATACCCACCTCCACCCCCTGAACTGTAGCTATTCTAGGAAAGCAGCACTGGCAGCACCCAGAGAAGCTTCCACAAGGCGGAGCCTCTGTGGGTATATTAAAAGAAATCCCTTTGACGAGTCCTAAGAGTCCTGCTAGACAGTCTGACTCCAGGCCTTTCCCATTTTTCTGGGTCAGAAGGCCCAAGGTGATGATGAGTCCATATCCAGCGACATGATAAATGTGGCACTTTCTCCCTCCCCCACCCCGACCACACCTGGGGCATGTCAGAGGAGGATTATTTTATAGCAGGTCTGTGATTTCATAATACTGATTGGTCTGCTATGCAAATACAGGGTAACCTTGTATAAACTGAAATGTCCCTTCTCTGGGTCACAGTACCCTCAGAGATAACATGATGGGGATGGAGTGAATGGTCGCAGTTCCTCCATATAACACTGTGTAGTTAACCATTATATGTTTCCACCTCCCTTTCTCCAAGTTCCTCTGGGAGAACTTCATGAGGTCCTGGGCTGCCCTTCCCTTCTTCTCTCCATGTGGCGCAGGCTGGTCAGAATAGACCATTCCCTTTGTCATTGGATTGGCTCATGACATAGGCATGTGACCCAAGCTGGGCCAATTAGAATCTTCTCTAGGATGGACTGACAGATGTTGGAGCCAAAAGTTCTCCTAATGGGGCTACTGAACTGGGGGTCTGAAGCCACCAGAGGTCATTGTTTCTGCTACATAGCAAGAATATCCATGCAAAATAAAGCCAGGCAGCAACTCATAGAACAGACAGAAAGAGAGAGAGAAAAGGAAAGAGAAAGAGAAAGCTCTTACCCGCCTCTGAGGTTCCCAGCGATTTTCACCCATCAGCTACTTCCAAGCTGAGCTCTATGAGTCTGGGTTTGTATTCAAAAGAGGAAGTCACATTGGGGCCTCCAGTTTATGTGATTTGGAGTGGCCCTCCTCAAGAAAAAAAAATTATGATTTAAAAATTGTTGGGAAACAAACAGCAGGCCAGATTTGCCTCGAGTGCTATAGTTTGCTAACCCCTGATTTTTTTTGGTTTTTGTTTTGTTTTTCTTGACCACATCATGTGGCATGCAGGATCTTAGTCCCCTGACCAGGGATGGAACCCGTGCCCTCTGCAGTGGAAGCGTGGAGTCTTAACCACCGGACCTCCAGGGATGTCCCTGCTTATCCCTGATCTAATGCACCAAAAAGGTGGATGTATGACTTGTAAACACAGCACCTAAAACACTCTAATGTCATACACTCAGGGATTAGGAAGAGATAAGTAAGGGCCCCCAAAACTCGAGTTCATTACCCTCACACCCACTTAGCATCAGTCATTTCATTTGTTGGCATCTATTTTTTTTTTTTCCGGGATATTATATCAGATTAAACTCAAGCGCTGCCTCATGACCACATTAGTCTCTCAGTCTGTCTACAAGGCACCTGACAGCTGGCAATTGGTTAAGAATATTTATACTTTTTTTCTTTTAACTGTACCAAAAAAAAAAAAAAAAATCAGTCCTGCCAGTACTCTCTGTCCTCTCCTTTGGAAACCAATTTAGCAGTTCCCTGCACTCAATTCAGCTCCCACTAACACAGATAAGCTTAATAATACGTGTGAGGCACCGTACTTTAAAGACATTTCCTTATTTAATCTTCTTGATAACCCTGGGAGACAGTGGCGGGGGGCACTCTTGATTTCCTACTCGGCACATCCAGTCTGGCTTTTCTTGAAATACAAAAATGCGTGTGGCCCAGGTGACTAAGGGTCAGCCAATCCCAGCTCCAGTTCCAGGAGTGGGCTCTGATTGGTCTAAACTTGGTAATCCCGTTTTGCTGCCTATGATTGGTTCAGGTATCCAGGCCTAAACCAGTCAGCTTCAGGCGTTCCCCAGGGAGTGGGTTCTCAGTCTTAAATTGGACCAATTAGACTGAAAGGAAGGAATGTTATTCTATGATCAGGGAGTGACTCTTTATTGCTCATTGGATAGGAACAACAAGGCATGTGGCCTCAATTACCACGAGAAGCCAGAAGCCATCCAGTAGCCACAAACGAAACTCAACCTTAGCCTGAAGCTGAACCCCCAAAGAAACTCAACCTTGGCCTGAAGCTGAACCCCAGATAAAAAGATGGAAAGTTCCTGGGTCCTTGATACCAGATTCAGCTTCCGGATTAACCGTTTCTGAAGACCACCCTACCTCTGGGCTTTTTGCTATGTGAGGTGATATTTTCTTATGGTTGATATAAATTCCTGTTCCTTACAGCCAAAAACATCTTGCTGATGCATGTAGACATTTACCTTCATTTTACATTTGAGAGAACTGAATTCACAGATGTTATGTAATGTAAATGAGTCACTCAACTAGTAAGTGGCAGATCTGGGCCTGTCTCACTTGCATGCTAATGCCTTTAATCACACGGGTGTGAGGATTAGCTGGTGCGCCAATGCCCCACCACCCCCGTTTCTGCAATGCAACTAATGACAACATCAACAATAATAGTATATAATACTTGTTGAATATCTAATACTACATGTCAAGTACTGTTTAAATTCACCTGCATTCATTCTCGTAAATAGTTACCATTTTCCCCATTTAACAGATGAAGAAACTGAGGCACGGAGGGTTTAAGCTACTTGTCCAAGGTCACATAACTGATGAAATTCCAACTGTAAATGCTCTTACTCACTCTGCCAAATAGAGAAGATGCACTTTAGTACCGAGTTCAGTCGGCTGAGCCTAGGAACTTGTCATAGACCTACGGTATTCTATCATCTTACGCTCAGGCTGCTTCACTTATTTGCAAAATCAGCCTAGATCCTTTAGGCATTCAGTAAAGTTTCCAAACCTTGGGGCATGGCAGGGAGGCAAAAAATAGTGGCCCTTATTTTTCTGTGCCCATTTATTTCCTGGCTTATTTTTCTTGCTGGCTAACTTTCTCCAACTTGCTTCTGTATCTGTACCACCACCCACTTCCTTATGTTATGACTTTAAATGAATTGCATTCTTGGAACATTCACCTCTCCTGTCTGAAGCTCAGGAAACCCAGATGGCAATAGGTTCATCTCCTATTTGTGTCTTCTTGCACATCTTTAACTTAGGAGCTGAAATCCATTCCAAGTCTATAGCCAGTGTCTAAAGGACACCCACCCAGGACCAGCACTCTTCCAAGTGCTTAACATACACTCCTCGCTACAACCTCTGAGGCAAATTCTATTATTATCATCCACCCTTTAGGGATGAAAAAAACTGAGGCCCAGAGAGATTAAGTAATTTGCCAAGGTCACACAGCAGTATGAAACAGCAAAGATTTGACAATAAAAGTCTGACTCATCTCTCATTGTGGTGAATCCTGGCATTACACTTGCTAGGGGAAGAAGGAAAATCTGTCTGGTATCAAGACACTTTCAAGATTTTAGTTAATAAAATAGATAACCAACAAGGACCTACTGTATAGCACAGGGAACTGTACTCAATATTTTGTAATAACCTATAAGGGAAAAGAAGCTGAAAAAGAAAATATCTATCTATCTCTCTGAATCACTGTGCTGTACACCTAGAATTAACATGACATTGTAAATCAAATATACTTCAATAAAATTTTTTAAAAAGTGTCAGGGGAAATAAAGCTAAAAAAAGAAAAAAAAAGATATTAGTTAAAGTGTGCCAGCCCCCTACTGGGCCTATCTTGTGTTTGCTGAAGATTCTATCAAGCAAGGACTTATATTTCTCAGATCTGATCTTCCCCACCCTGGTCTTTTGTACTCAGCCTGGTTTCCTTAGCATAAAATGCCCTTTTGCAGGCTTTCTCCTTGGCTCTTTCATTTCTCCAGAGCTGGGCTGTGCAACACAGAAGCAGCCAGTCGCACATGGCTACTAAGCATTTGAAATGGGGCTAGTCCAAATTGAGATGTCCCATAAGCATCAAATGCACACTGGATTTTTAAGACTTAGCATTAAAAAAAAAAAGCGAAATATCTGATCAATAATTTTTAAAATTTTCACCTGTAGCTTCTTACTTTGAAAATGTGGTTACTAGGAAATTAGAAATCACATATATGGTTTGTATTATGTTTTTAATGGATGGCATCCATTTAATGCCCCCTCCTCCAGGAAGCCTTCCTGAACCACCCTACCCAGAGCAAGCCCTCTCCCTTTAGCTGGGTTCTAACCACAGGTATTTATTTCTCTGTCACCTGAAAGTCTGAAAGTGGGCAATATTGGGTAGAGATGGGGCTTCATGGTGTCTGGAATCCAGGCTCCTTCTACTTTGTTGCTGTGCAATGCATAACTTTCATTATATGGTTAAGACGGGTACTCCAGCATTTTCCCATCCACCCCCTCTTTTGGGACACTTCCTGTAAGGTGCACACATCACTTCAGCTTCCATCCCATTGGCCAGGACTCAGTCACATTGCCATGCCTGCTGCAAGGAAGCCTGGGAAATGCTGCATGGCCATGTGCCCAGCTACAAACTGGGGGATCTGTGACTTTAAAAGAAAGAAGAGATATGGGAGGATAACCGGTCACCTCTGTTCCATCTCCAATAAGCAGCCTCCTCTTTATTTCCCAGAACCACTGGTCATAATCTGTTATTATTTTAGTTGCTTATCTGTTTCCTTTGGAACACACTCCCTTCTTTGAATATAAACTCTGAGAGGACAGAGACTTGTAAATCTTTTTTTGTTTTAAGATGGGCCTTGGTATCTTCTTCTTCTTCTTTTTTTTAATTGTTATTTATTTGGCTGCACTGGTCTTAGTTGCTGCAGGCAGGATCTTTGTTGTGGCATGCGGGATCTTGTTCCCTGACCAGGGATCGAACCCAGGCCCCCTGCATTGGGAACGTGGTCTTAACCACTGGACCACCAGGGAAGTCCCTGTAAATCTTTTCAGTTTTGCGTCCCGCTATCTGATGGACTACCTGGCACAAACTAGGCACATAATAAATGTTTGTTTAATAGATCAATGTTTGTTAGAGCCAGATCATTTTGAACAAAGCCATCCTGCAGGTAATGAGTGGGGTTTGTAGCATTTTTACCACCACAAATTCAAGGTATTAAAAGAGATAGTTTTCTAGCAGATCATCACTGGGGGTGGGTGGGTGGGCTGGCAGCCCCTCTAACTTCCTTTTGATACTAAAGCAGTGTATGACCCAGGTGGACTATTTCCAGAGAGAATGAATCCTTTGGGTGGCTAGGGTCCTTAACAATCTCAGACACCTCTTCAAATGTTCCCTGGAATTAATACAACAACCCACCTAGCCCTCGAGCACTGCTGCCAAATCCAGCTCCCTAAACGCCATTAGCTCCTTTCCAAAAGCCTCCCGGTGTTGTTAGCTGTTTGATCCAATCCAAATTCCAATGACTGTCATTGGAGGATTTCTCTCTTTTCTGATTAGCACATAGAGGATATGGCTGTGGCATCCCACAGACCTGGACTCAAATCCTGCCACCCCTTGAACTAGCTATGTGATCCTAGGCAAATTACTTAACTGCTCTGGCCTCCATTTCCTCATCTGTAGAATGGGGATAATAATACCCACCTGGTAGTGATGTTGGGTGGATCACAATGATTGTGTTCAGGACAAAGCAGGGTGTGTAAACTCACCACGCAGCACTCACCACTGTTGGTCCATATTATTACTTTGGCCGTATTACTGAGGCTTACTCTGTGCCGGGCATGGTCAGGGTCACATTATAACTTTTGTGGGACTTTCCTCTATTAAAAAAGACTACATTTTGTGACTCTATTTGTACCAAGGCAAATACAGGATTATATTCATTTTTTTCTTCTGATATTAAAATAAATTATTTCCATGGGCCCTTACACAACAGCATCCACAGCAGGAAGGGAGAGTCAGCAGCAGATAGAGCCACTTCCTCCTTATGTTTGTCTTTATATAAGGATGGGAAAGATTTCCCAGACCCTGCCACCCACCCACCCCAGTGGACTTCCCATTATGTTTCACTGGCCAGAGTTGGTTCCCATCCCCAAGTCAATTCCTGTTAAAGGAGAACAGAACTGCCATGACTGGCTTAGACAAGCAGTCCTCAATCTTATTGGGTTGGCCAACATTATGGAAAAACCCGAACGAACTTTTGGGCCAACCCAACAGCTGCCCAGTAGAATAGTCTGGGTAGCTTTCAAGCAATACTGATACCCTGTGGGACTCCCCTGGTGGCGCAGCGGTTAAGAATCCACCTGCCAATGCAGGGGACACGGGATCGAGCCCTGGTCCGGAAAGATCCCACATGCTGCAGAGCAACTAAGTCCATGCGCCACAACTACTGAGCCTGTGCTCTAGAGCCCACGAGCCACAACTACTGAGCCCTTGTGCCACAACTACTGAAGCCCACGCGCCTAGAGCCCGTACTCTGAAACAAGAGAAGTCACTGCAATAAGAAGCCCACGCACCACAACGAAGAGCAGACCCTGCTCGCCGCAACTAGAGAAAGCCCACGTGCAGCAACGAAGACCCAACAACGAAGACCCAATGCTGCCAAAAATAAATAAATAAATAAATTTATATATTAAAAAACCAAACAAGAAATACTGATGCTCTGAGCCCACCCACAGATCAATTAAATGACGAGGTCTTTGAGTGGGGCCCAGGGTTTTGGCACCATTAAAATGATAGCTTCCTCAAATGATTGTAATGAACAGCCAGGGTTGAGAACCATTGACATAAACCAGGGTCAGCAAACTGTTCTACAAAGGGCCAGACAGTAAATATTTTTGGCTTTGTGGGCCATGGTCTTTCTTGCAACTAGTCAGCTCTGCTTCTGTAGTCCAAAAGTAGTCAAAGACGGGGACTTCCCTGGCAGTCCAGTGGTTAAGACTCCGTGCTTCCACTGCAGGGGCGGTGGGTTTGATCCCTGGTTGGGGAACTAAGATTCTGTACGCCCTGCGTGGCGCAGCCAAAAACAACAACAACAACAACAAAAGAGTAACCAAAGACAATCTGAAATAAATGGGTTTGGCTGTGTTGCAATAAAACTTTATTTATAAAGGCAGGTGGCAGGCTGTCATAGAAGAAAGAGGAGCTGCGATGATGGAGGCACAGGTTGGAGTAATGTACTTTGAGGATGGGGAGGAGCCACAGGTCAAGGAACGTGGGTGGTCTCTAGAAGCTGGACAAAGCAAGAAGAAGGATCCTCTCCCAGAGCCTCCAGAGAGGAAGGTAGCCTGGCACAGCCTGATTTTAGCCCTTTAGGGAGACCTATTTTGGACTTCTGATCCCTAGGACTGTAAGATAATAAATGCGTGTAGTTTTAAGTCATTAAGTTTGTGGTAGTTTGCTACAGCAGCAACAGGACACTAATATGCCATCTCACGTCTGGACCCTAGTGAGGGTTCCCTGTGAGCCACACCTCTGGTATCTGCTCTCTGGGGCAGTTTCCTCCTACACGGAGTCTGTGTGACCTGGGACTTACCAATAGATGATGATCTATGAGATGCTGTGTCAGCTCCATACCCAAGCATCAGGAGACTGGCCAGCTCCACTTTTGTGCTTTTGGGAGTCCCAAGATGCAGTAGATAAAGCTCGGCAGTCCTGTTGGAGGAGGGGCACATGGAGAAGACAGACCCTGAGGCAGGTTGGAGTGGAGCAGGTCCCAGACTTCCCAGGTCCCACTGAAGCCTCCAAGACGACTCCATCCATCAGACTGAAACAGCCTGAGAGACCCTGAGCAAGACCATCTCTTGGAAGAGCCCAGCAAGCCCACCCGCAGAGCTGGGGGGATAATAACATGGTTGTTTGAAGCCACTGTCCAATTTTATCTAATACAAGATGAGATCCTACTATGACGGGTACTAGGGATTCATTATCTCATACCACTGTCCTGAATATCACCTCCACTTTCAAAATGAAGAAACTGACTCCGGAGCCACAGACCCTTTGCACTTCCCAGTGCCACCTGTCCTCAAGTCTCCTTAGGTTATACTCAGAGGACTGGGTTGGTCCCTGTTGCTGCTGTGGCCGCCATTGCAGGCCGCCATGTTGGTTGAAGCAAACTCATGGCTACGCTCCTGCCCTTTTCCTCCTCTTGCTCTCAAGTATCATCGGAGAAGCGGTATTACTTACAGTAAATGAAAACCAAGACTTGTACAGGAAGCGCAGCCTGATCCATTACAGGGTTATTCTAGCCTGTAATGTACCTGTGTGCGCTCAGAAACAGCCAGACTGGAGAGGGGCTGAGAGGGTTTCAAGCTGCCCTGTGGCTGCTTCGTGGGGTCAAGTCTCAGGAATGCAGAACTGAGGGAGGAGGAGCAAAGACCCCTGAGGGTGCGCCTCTGGGTCTCCAGGCACTACCATCCCAGACTGCAATCAGCATGGCTGGATGGGACCCCAACAGAACCTCTGACGCTGACGGCGGGGGGCGGGGGGGTTACCTGCAGCCCTAGGGCTTTGGAGAGCCTGCTGTTCGTGCCCGTTGGGGGCAGGGAGGGCCTCCAGTGCTGAATCACTAGACACAGCCCTGACCCCAGCTGCCTGAGTTGTGCCAAGGTTCAGCAGCTGCTCGGGGTTCTTGCACCCTCTAGTGGCCACGGCGAGAAAACAGCTGCTTAGCAGCTCAGCAGAGATTTGGGAGCTGGATCCCAGCTGGTGCCGAAAACACACTGTCCTGTCCTTGCACTACCGAGTAAATAAAAGAGACAATTCGGGGCGTCCCTGGGCGTCCCTGGTGGCGCAGTGGTTGCGAGTCCGCCTGCCGATGCAGGGGACACGGGTTCGTGCCCCGGTCCAGGAAGATCCCACATGCCGCGGAGCAGCTGGGCCTGTGAGCCATGGCTGCTGAGCCTGCGTGTCCGGAACCTGTGCTCCGCAACGGGAGAGGCCACAACAGTGAAAGGCCCGCGTACTGATTTAAAAAAAAAAAAAAAAGAAAAAAGAAATTGAGGGGAAGGTATGTAGATTTCTCATATACCCGCTGTTCGTATGCATGGCTTGCTGGATATGTGGAGGCCTGTTGCATATGCATGGCCTCTCACACTATCAAGACACCCCCCCCCCCGCACCCTGCCAGTGGTAGATTTGAACTGACATGAACATATTATCATCACCCAAAGTCCATCCTTTACATTATAGTTCACTCTTTAAAAAAAAAAAAAAATTATTTATTTATTTAGGCTGTGCCAGGTCCCAGTTGCAGCACAAGGGATCTTCGCTGTGGCATGTTTAGTTGTGGCATGTGGACTCTTGGTCGTGGCATGCATGTAGGATCTAGTTCTCCAACTAGGGATCGAACCCAGGCCCCAGCATTGGGAGCTTTGAGTCCTACCCACCGGAGCACCAGGGAAGTCCCCATTATGGTTCACTGTTGTCCTTTCTATGGGTCTGGACAAATGTTTCATGACATGCATCCATAATTACACTATCATACAAAGTATTTTCACTGCCTTAAACATCCTCTATGCTCTGCCTACTCATCCCTCTCCAGTCCCCAGCAACCATGCATCTTCTTGGTCCTCATAGCTTTGCCTTTTCCAGAACGTCATATAGTTGGAACCATACAGTATGTAGCCTTTTCACAGGCTTCACTTAATAATATGCATTTAAGTTTCCTCCATGTCTTTTTAAAATTTTTCTTTTTATTATTTTTTATTGAAGTATATAGTTGATTTACAATTTTATATAAGTTTCAGGGGTACAACATAGTGATTCAATAATTGTATAGATTTTAAAATTTTTTATTTATTTATTTTTGACTGCGTTGGGTCTTCGTTGCTGTGCGCAGGTTTTCTCTAGTTGCGGTGAGCGGGGGCTACTCTTCGCTGCAGTGCGAGGGCTTCGGGCTCTAGGGTGCACAGGCTTCAGTAGTTGTGGCTCGCGGGCTCTAGAGTGCAGGCTCAGTAGTTGTGGCGCTCAGGCTTAGTTGCTCCGTGGCATGTGGGATCTTCCTGGACCAGGGATCAAACCCATGTCCCCTGCATTGGTAGGCAGATTCTTAACCACTGCGCCACCAGGGAAGTCCAATTGTATAGATTATACTCCACTTAAATTTATTATAGGTACTTCCCTGGTGGGGCAGTGGATAAGACTCTGCACTCCCAACACAGTGGACCTGGGTTCGATCCCTGGTCAGGAAACTAGATCTCACATGCATGCGACAACTAAGAGTTCGCATGCCACAGCTAAGGAGCCCACGTGCTGCAACCAAGGAGCCTGAGAGCCACAACTAACACCCAGGGCAACCAAATAAATAAATAAATATTTTTAAAAATAAACTTTTTTTTTTAAGATTCCATATATATGTGTTAGCATATTGTATTTGTTTTTCTCTTTCTGACTTACTTCACTCTGTATGACAGACTCTAAGTCCATCCACCTCACTACAAATAACTCAATTTCATTTCTTTTTACGGCTGAGTAATATTCCATTGTATATATGTGCCCCATCTTTATCCATTCATCTGTCGATGGACACTTAGGTTGCTCCCATGTCCTGGCTATTGTAGAGCTGCAATGAACACTGTGGTACATGACTCTTTTTGAATTATGGTTTTCTCAGGGTATATGCCCAGTAGTGGGATTTCTGGGTCATATGGTACTTCTATTTTTAGTGTTTTAAGGAACCTCCATACTGTTCTCCATAGTGGCTGTATCAATTTACATTCCCACCAACAGTGCAAGAGGGTTCCCTTTTCTCCACACCCTCTCCCACATAGCACAGGGAGATCAGCTCAGTGCTTTGTGAACACCTAGAGGGGTGGGATAGGGAGGGTGGGAGGGAGACACAAGAGGGAGGAGATATGGGGATATATGTATATGTATAGCTGATTCACTTTGTTATAAAGCAGAAACTAACACACCACTGTTAAGCAATTATTCTCCAATAAAGATGTTAAAAAAGTTAAAAAATAAAGCTTATCATACTAGTAAGAAAGAAAGAAAGAAAGAAAGAAAGAAAGAAAGAAAGAAAGAAAGAAAGAAAGAAAGAAAGAAAGAAAGAAAGAAACATAAATTATTGGGTCTATTCCCTGTGCTGTACAATATATCCTTGCAGCTTATTTATTTTCCTCCATGTTTTTTCATGGGTTGATAGCTCATTTCTTTTTAGTGCTGAATAATATTTCATTGTCTGGAATATTATTGATCCAGTCACCTACTGAAGGACAGACGTCTTGGTTGCTTCCAAGTGTTGGCACTCATGAATAAAGCTGCTATAAAAATCTTTGTGCAAGTGGTTAAGAATCCACCTGCCAATGCAGGGGACACGGGTTAGAGTCCTGGCCCAGGAAGATCCTACATGCTGAGGAGCAACTAAGCCCCTGCACCACAACTACTGAGCCTATGCTCTAGAGCCCGTGAGCCACAACTACTGAGCCCATGTGCCACAACTACTGAAGCCCATGTGCCTAGAGCCCGTGCTCTGTAAGAAGAGAAGCCACCGCAATGAGAAGCCCACGCACTGCAACGAAGGGTAGCCCCCGCTCACAGCAACTAGAGAAAGCCTGTGTGCAGCAATGAAGAGTCAACACAGCCAAAAAAAAATTTTTTTAATAAAAATAAAAATCCGTGTGCAGGTGTTTGTGTAGACTTAAGTTTTCAGGTTTTCTGGGTAAGTACCACGGAGTGAGATTGTTGGATCATATGGTAAGAATATGTTTAGTTTTGTAAGAAATCACCAAACTGTCTTCCAAAGTGGCGGTACCATTTTGCATCCTACCAGCAATAAATGAGAGTTCTTGTTGCTCCACATCCTCGCCAGCATTTGGTGTTGTCAGTGTTCTAGATTTTGGCCACTCTATTAGGTGGGTAGTGGTATGTCATTGTTGTTGTATTGTTTTTCACACAGAATTGAAGATGGACTCTCATGAGTAAGAAATACAATTCTTAGTTGACTACCAGAAATACTTTTCTTTTTTTTTTTTGGCTGCACCGTCATGGCTTGTGGGCTTTTATTTCCCTGACCAGGGATTGAACTGGGGCCTTTGGCGGTGAGAGCGCAGTCCTAACCACTGGACTGCCAGGGAATTCCCAATGACTTTCTTTTTTTAAAGTGGTTCCCCAGGGCTTCCCTGGTGGCGCGGTGGGTGAGAGTCCGCCTGCCAATGCAGGGGACAATGGTTCGTGCCCCTGTCTGGGAAGATCCCACATGCCGCGGAGCGGCTGGGCCCGTTAGCCACGGCCGCTGAGCCTGCACGTCCGGAGTCTGTGCTCCACAACGCAAAAGGCCACAACAATGAGAGGCCCGCATACCGGAAAAAAATAAAAATAAAAAAAAAATAAAGTGGTTCCCCATCATCTGAAGGTTTTCTTAACCTGGAATCCACGGACCACTTGAGTCTCCACATACAGGCCTCAGAAATAGAATCTGTTCAATTGTTTGTGTGTATTTGAGAAGAAAGAGGGTCTATAACTTTCATTGGCTACTAAGGGTGTCTCTGACTCCAAACCCTCCAAAAACTTATGAATCACTGAAAATTCTTGTTCCTTAGCATGGCCTCAGCCACCCTCATGATCCTACATCTGTTCACCTTCCAAAAATAAAACAAAAACGAACAAAAGCTCACCCTACCTTTTGTCTGCTGTCTTAATGGGGATAGTTCAACTGCTGTAAATCAACCCCACACCTCAGGGGCTTAACACAATAGAACTTTATTTGTGGGAGCTCCTGGCTAGTGAGCCAGCCCATCAGTCAGGGACCCAGGCTCGGTCTGTCCCACGGCTCTGGTTTCCTCAATGTCCTCTCCAAACAGGGAAAGAGCAAGACGATCAGACATTGGAGGTTTCTATAGGCCAGCCTCGCAAATGGTGCCAAAGGCATGTCTTCAAGTTCCACGGGTCAGAAGTCAGTCACGTGGCCGCCCGGAGCTGGAATGCGGTCCAGCCCGAAAGGAAGAAGCGGATTTGGAGAACAGCCAGCCAACCTCTGCCACACCTGGCTGACTTCTACTCATTGGTCCAGCTCCCGTGTCGCCTCCTGCAGGAAGCCTTCTCTGATCCCCACCTACACCTCAGCCTGCCTCCCCACTGATTCGGTTACATTAATGCTCCCCAAACTTTAATGCGCATTCAAATCGCTATGGGCCGTTGTTAAAATGCAGATTCTGATTCTGTAGGTCTGGGGTGGGACTTGGGATTCTACTTTTCCATCATCTGCCAAGGTGATGCCTATAGTTGCTGGTCCATGGAACACACTTGGAGCAGCAAAGAGTTAGATGCCCCTCATCTCACTTTCACAGCGCTCTGTGCTTTCCTCCATCAAATCGCTGTGCAGCTGAGATGGCTCATTTCTGGGGCTTTCTCCTTGGCTCCGTGAGACCAGGGCACTGCATTTGTTCACCATCGGACCCCTCCAGTGCCCGGGGGTGGGAAGCCTGGTGAATGTCAGTGAATGATTGAATGGATCTCTCTTCCTTTGTAATTGGGATGCCCCCTCCCTGCCCCATGGCTGAGCCACACTGAGTTGGGGGGGGTAACTTGAAACTGACAAATTGATCAGGGTCAGAGCTGGCCCCTTGGGCAAAAATATGGTATCAGAGGGACTAGGCAAAGCCCCTCCTCTCAGGATCCGTGGTGGCTTTGCAGCACTCCCCCTCCTGCCTCACCCCAGGATTCCACATCTTGTGGCATCCTCTGGCCCCCAATGCAGTTTCTAGCTTCTGTTGATACAGCAGTGACTCTGACCCCTAAAGGGATACCCCCTTCTCTTGATGGTTAGAATATTTATGCTCAGCAGAAAGCCTTTTAGCCTCATGCTGTCTTGGGTTCCATTCTCCAGAAGCAGAAGCCATGACAAAGTTTCGTGGACAAGTATTTTATTCAAGAAGGGCTCCTAGGAGAAATTGGTAAGGGTGTCCCGTGGGGAGCACCTGCCTTCGGCATGTAATTCTGGCCTCAGATTCCCCGGGTTCAAATCCCAACTCTACTCATTGTCTGTCCTTGGGCAAATCCAAACTCTCTAAGGCTCAGGATTAAATTAATGTGTGAGGAGTTTTTAGTTCATGGTGAGAGATAATGAAGATTAGCTGTAATATGTATGGCAGGGACACTGTTTGGGGAGAGTAGAAAGAGGATGAACTTGGAAGCCAGAGAGACCTATTATCAGCTGCGTGGGCGTGGGCAGTCCCTTCAGTTTCCCGGGCCTCAGTCTTTCTATCTGTAAAGTGGAGCTGCGGTAGGAGGTAATCGAGATAGTGTGTATAAAGCAATGAGAACAGTGCTTCATGAGCATTGAAAAAGTGGTAGTTGTCTCACTATAGCTTTTTTGAAGGATAATTGACATATAATAAATGGCACATATTTTAAGTGTCCATTTTGATGAGTTTGATGTACATATACACCTGTAACACCATCACGGCCATCAAGACAGTGAACCTCTCCATCACCTCCAAATGTTTCCTGGTGGCTTTTGTAACCCTCCCTTCCTCCCTTTCTCTTCTTCTGCTTTCCCCCCCATCTCCGGGTGACCACTGATCTGCTTTCTGTCACTGTAGATTCATCTGCATTTTTAAAAAGTTTTCTGTAAGAGGAATCATGTGCTCGATCTTTGGGTGGTCTGGCTGCTTTCATTCAGCATAATAATTTTGAGTAGTAATAATACTGAGTAGTATTCCTTTGTATGGATGTGCCACGATTTATTTATCCATTCTCCTGATGATGAACATTTGGGTTGTTTCCAGTTTGAGGTTATTAAAAAATCATTTTCTTATTGTGGTAAAAACACACAATATTAAATTTACCATCTTAACTATTTTTAAATATACACTTGAATGGTGTATTCACATTGTTGGGCAATAGGTCTCTACAACTTTTTCACCTTGCAACACTGAAACTCTGTACCCATTAAATGCTAATCCCCCTCCCCCAAGCTCTTGGTAACCACCTTTCTGCTTCCTGTTTCTAGGATTTTGACTACTTTAGATACTTCATATGACTGAATACAGTACTTGTCCTTTTGTGACTCCTTATTTAACTTAATATAATGTCTTCAAGGTTCATCCATATCGTAACATGTGACAGTATCTCCTTCTTTTTTAAGGCTGCATGATATTGCATTGTATGCACATACCACATTTTCCTTATCCACTCATTTGTCAGTGGACATTTGTGTTGCTTCCATTTCTTGACTACTGTGAATAATACTGCGATGAACATAAGTGTGCAAATATCTCTTCGAGATCCTGCTTTGAATTCTTTTGGATCTATGCCCAGAAGTGAGATTGCTGGATCTTATGGTAATTCTATTTTTAATTTTTTGAGGAACCTCCATATTATTTTCCATGGTGGCTGCACTATTTTCCATTCCCACCAACAGTGCACAAGGGTTCCAACTTCCCCACATCCCTGCCGGCAGTTATTTTCTGTTCTTTTGATGGCAGCCATCCTGATGGGTGTGACAAAATCACTTCACAATATTTTAAAAATGATACACAATCTTTGAAACAGTGCAGAATGTAATAAACATTTTGAAGGACGATTGACATATAATAAATGGCACATATTTTAAGTGTACATTTTGATTTTGAGTTTTGACACATACATGTATATATACCTGTAAAACCATCACCACAATCAAGGTAGTGAACATACCCATCACCCCCAAAAGTTTCCTGGGATCCCTCTGTGTTCCTCCTACTCTTTCCTCCCTCCCCGTTACTTCCAATCTCCAAGCAACCACTGATAACTACATCCTGTAAGGAAGAAAGTAAAACACACCTGCATTGGCTGCTATAGGTAGCTGTGGGTCTATATCATCACATGCCCTTCCAGGGATTCCTGGGGTTTGGGGACCATTTATTTTTTAAAAAATTTATTTATTTTTATTTTTGGCTGCGTTGGGTCTTCGTTGCTGTGCGTGGGCTTTCTCTGGTTGCGGCAAGCGGGGGCTACTCTTTGACGCAGTGCGTGGGCTTCCCATTGCAGTGTCTTCTCTTGTTTTGGAGCACAGGCTCTAGGCGTGTGGGCTTCAGTAGTTGTGGTACGTGGGCTTAGTTGCTCCACGGCATGTGGGATCTTCCTGGGCCAGGGCTCGAACCCGTGTCCCCTGAATTGGCAGGCAGATTCTTAACCACTGTGCCAGCAGGGAAGCCCCTTGGGGACCATTTCTAACTTAATGACACTCCTGACCATCTGTGTCCCGAATCTGGGTGTATTGTTCCTCTGTGCTTTTCCAGGGTCCCATAAATACTAGATTGTAGGATATGAAGTTGTTGATATTCATCTATTTTTGAGCCACAAAACCTCAATTTCATATGATTCAGCTTAAAATCCAACAATTCATGTATTTACTTATTCATTTCCCCAGTGGGATCTACAGAGATTCCTTACTGAAATATTATGACCCAGAGAAAGCAAAAATGTTAAAATAAAGAAAAACGACTCACCTCTATCCACTTAAAAGGAAGACAGGCTAATTGCATCAGGAACCAGGGAGGAAGCAGTCAATGAACTTGATCGTCATTGTACTGTACTTAAGTTTAGCTGTTTCCAGGAATCTGGGGTGAAAAGGGAAACACAGAGTGTAAGCTTTTTGCTGTCAGATAAAAGGGACTAAGTTCAGAAGGGAAGCCGGATGTCATTCTCAGCCCAGATCTGGGAAGAAAAAGGTCAAGTCTGGGTGAGTCGTCATCTCCTAAACCTCATTTCTGAGAAAATCACATTTTTCTTTAAGTTGGAGGAGTTAACAGTGGCTTTTGGTTCCAGCTGGGAGGCATCACCATAGAAAAGGCAATTATTAGATCAAAGCAACAATTTAATGCATCTTTAAAGGCCACTAATTTGATGCAGAGGTGGCAATCAAACCCTGCTCTCATGACTGGTTTGCTTGACCTTAAAATAAACTTGTCAGTTCTGCGCCATGCTTTACATTTTCAAATAAATATCTCTTTTATTCTCACAGCATTAAAATATAAACAACAACGACGTAGACACAAAAAGCTTCAGGGACTGATAAAAGGGGATTTCATGCAGGCTCTACCCAAATCAGCTAAAGACATGGCAATGGGAATCTTATCTTCAGAAAAAAGCAGATTCAGGACCCACCGGCTCCCTTTCCCCACTGCTCCAGCCCATAATTATCTCACAGCTAAAGGTTTCTTCCTTTAGGCCAGTGGTTCTCAAATGAGGCAGGAGAGGGGTGATACTCACGTTTTGGCAATGTTTAGATACATTTTGGGTTGTCACAAGTGCTGTGTGTGTGCATGTGTGTGTGCTATTGTTTTTTAGTGTGTAGAGGAGGTGATGGGGGGAGAGAGAGATGGAGAGGAGGAGGGGGAGGGTAACTGTAGCTAGAAAAGAGATGAGAGGGAACACAAAATGAGACAGGAGAAGAGGGAAGAGACGGGAGAGGAAAGGCACCGAGCCTCACACAGGTGCTGGATCCAGCCGACCTGACATCTCTCCCTGGACTTTCCAATGATGTGAATCCATCGCTTCCCTATTAGCTTAAGCCCATTTCAGACGGGTTTCACTCATTTGTATCCAAAAGGCTCCTAGGGACTTCCCTGGTGGTCCAGTCGGTGAGACACCGAGTTCCCAATGCAGGGGGCCCGTGTTTGATGCCTAGTCGGGGAACTACATCCCGCATGCATGCCACAAGTGAGAAGTTCGCATGCCACAACTAAAAAGATCCCGCGTGCTTCAGTGAAGATCCCACGTGCCGCAACGAAGACCCGGAGCAGCCAAAAACAAAAGAAAAAAAAGGGCTTCCCTGGTGGCGCAGTGGTTGGGAGTCTGCCTGCCGATGCAGGGGACGCCGGTTCGTGCCCTGGTCCGGGAAGATCCCACATGCCGCGGAGCGGCTGGGCCCGTGAGCCATGGCCGCTGAGCCTGAGCGTCCGGAGCCTGTGCTCCGCAACGGGAGAGGCCACAACAGTGAGAGGCCCGCGTACCGCAAAAAAACAAAAAAACCAAAAGGCTCCTAGCTAACATAGAAGGGCATTACTGCTTAAGGATGCTTGCTCACATTGAATAGGTAGTTACCTGCCGTGGGTTGCTGTTACCTCAGAGCACTCTCAAAGCCTGCGTAACATTCTGCCCGACACCATCATCTTGGGTTTATGGGGTGATGTGGGAAGGAAAAGAGAGAGACGGGGTCCCTGGGTACAGGAGCCCCCAGCTCCTGAAGAAGCAAACTGCAGTTTGCCAAACCCTAAATTTGATATGGGAGCCCCTCACTGCCTGAGATGGGGACATCCTTATTCGGACGTTAGAAAGAAAGGGTGAGTCCAGAAGAGGAGAGCTCTTGGGGCCACCTGTACTCCCTGGGATGTGGAATTGACGCATGCGCACGCACACGGCAGCTGGGAGCCAGTTTGGTTCTCCCTCTCGCCCCTTCCCCTCACCCCTCACAGGGGTACATGGTGGGCTGGGGGCGGGGTGCGGAGGAGGTGAGGGGGCGGTGCGTACGCGGGGGGTGGGGGGAGGGTGCGCGGAGGTAGCTGCAGTAGCTGCCTGCCCTCCTGCACAGGGAAGCCAAACTGTTGTTTCTCACCTGATGGGAGTCGAGGTGGAAAAAACAAAAGACCAAGACAACAAAAAGCAGACAAGAGGAGGGAGAATGCTCTCAGCTCCTTTTCTTGCATATGGGATGCAGAGATGTGGGAATAAGTCTCCCAGGCCTCCTACTGCTGAGGAACTAGCAGAACTGATCTGCTTTGGCTTCTGCATCACCACCACTCCCCACCTTCCAGAAACTTCTTTTTTTTTTTTTTGACCCTGCCACGCAGCATGAGGAATCTAAGTTCCCCCACCAGGGATCAAACCCATGCCCCCTGCAGTGGAATCGCAGAGTCCAGGGAAGTCCCCTTAGAGAAACTTCTGATGCTCACAATTAAGTAGGTATGATGAAATCCCATCCACCTGGACAGGAGGAATAAGGAATTCAGAGTCACCGGAAGGTGTGCTGGGATATAGGAGGATCACCCGCCACCCCCCCACCGGCAGTTGTTCTCAATCCTGACTGTATGTTGGAATTACCTGGAAGCTTTAAAAACAAAAACAAAAACAAAAACTGATGCCTGGACTCCATGCTCAGGATTTAATGCAGAGAAGAAAACAAACAAAAATCCTACTGAGCAAATGGAAACTTTAAGCCTGGAAGCATCCTATAAACCTGGGTTTGAGTCATCACTTCACAGACTCTGACCCTGACCAAGTTTCCTAACCTCCCTGATCTTTAATTCCACGGAACACAGGGAGGGTGGGGCAGCTGCCTCCTTTCCTGACACTTCTCTTGCTCTTAATTCTCCAGCCACCCTGGACTTCAAGTCCGCCATGGCTGACATCTTTCAGGGCTCCATGCTTCTACCCAGGCTGTCCTCTTTGACAGGCCCACACCGACTCAGTCTTTAATACCCAGCTCAAGTATCATTCGCTCTGAAAGCCTTTGTATCCACATCCAGTTCCCTCTGCCTGCAATGTTCTTCCTGTTGCTTGTGGCAGAAACCACTAACTGTCCCCTAATACCCATTCTCCTCTTATTCCTTTAGTATCAGATTCCATTTTTGGCAAGACTACTTCATCAGAGTGGTGTGTGTATTTATATTGGGAGGTACACAATCTCAGGTTGTCTCTCTTTTTGCCATGTTGGAGGCGAGTAATGCTCATTGCCTTGACTATTAACTTATTAAAAGGTGCAAAGTGGCAATGTTCTGATTCTATCTATTCTTTCTTCCTGTACTAGGTGGAATCTTCCCTAAATCAACTCTCTGGTTATCCTGAGGTACCATTTGGAGAAGGAAGGCAGAACAAATGCTTGTTTCTTTCCCTTTGTTTACCAGATTTCAAAGCAATGAGTTGGTTCATTAGCATCCTCCAAGGCGAGGCTTTCTAAAAAAAGTATGATTATGAGTTTATGGATTTAAATATATTTATTATATTCCAACCCATTTCTGTTATCTTTATTAACACTCAAATTATCCCCTCTTTGGCCTATGAGACACTCTTGAACTTGACACCTGATACCATTTCATATGACCCTGGTAATCTTTGATAGCTGCCATGCTCACCTCGTACATTTCCTGTTCAAGATCCAAAATCAGCCGTTTCTCTCAGGAGCCCTCTTGGCACTAGGGTTACACAGCTTTGTTTCCTTCTTTCTTTCCTTCCTTCTTTCTTTCTTTCTTTCCTTCCTTCCTCTTTCTTTCTTTCTTTCTTTCTTTCTTTCTTTCTTTCCTTCCTTCCTTCCTTCCTTCCTTCCTTCCTTCCTTCCTTCCTTCCTTCCTTCCTTCCTTTCTTTTTTCCCAGCACAAACTTTGGCAAATGAATCAAAGCATTCCGTATCTTTTTCACATCACAGTATATCTTGCATGTTATTCCACATAATGTGCTTTCAACTTTTGAAAACAAAAGCCTCAAAGATTATTTCTATTGGGTGGGCCAAAAGGTTCATTCAGTTTTTTCCGTAAGATGGCTCTAGTAGCACTTAGCTGTCTTTAATTTCATTTGAAACAATTTTGTTAGATTGTATGTGATAGCTGTCATATCAGCGTGCATTTAAAAAAAGACATCAAAATTGGTGAATTTTTGTGTAGCCATTTTAATATTGAAGATGGAAGAAAAAAGCAACATTTTCAGCATATCATGCTTTATTATTTCAAGAAAGGTAAAAATGCAACTGAAACACACAAAAAGATCTGCAGTGTATGGAGAAGGTGCCATGAGTGTTCTAACATGTCAAAAGTGGTTTGTGAAGTTTCGTGCTGGAGATTTCTTGCTGGACGATGTTCCACAGTTGGGTAGACCAGTTGAAGAGGATAGTGATCAAATCAAGACATTAATTGAGAACAATCAACATTATACCACAAGGGAGATAGCCGACATACTCAAAATATCCAAATCAAGCGTTGAAAATCATTTGCACCAGCTTGGTTATGTGAATCGCTTTGATGTTTGGGTTCCACATAAGTTAAGCAAAAACAACCTTCTTGACCGTATTTCCACACGTGATTCTCTACTGAAACGTAATGAAAACCTTCTGTTTTTAAAACAAGTTGTGATGGGTGATGAAAAGTGGATACCGTACAACAATGTGGAACAGAAGAGATCATGGGGCAAGTGAAATGAACCACCACCAACCACACCAAAGGCCGGTCTTCATCCGAAGAAGGTGATGTTGTGTATATGGTGGGATTGGAAGGGAGTCCTCTATTATGAGCTCCTTCTGGAAAACCAAACGATTAATCCCAACAAGTATTGCTCCCAACTAGACCAATTGAAAGCAGCACTCGATGAAAAGCATCAAGAATTAGTCAATAGAAAATGCATAATCTTCCATCAGGATAATGGAAGACTGCATGTTTCTGTGACAACCAGGCAAAAAATGTTACAGCTTGGCTGGGAAGTTCTGATTCATCTGCCATATTCACCAGACATTGCACCTTTGGATCTCCATTTACTTTGGTCTTTACAAAATTCTCTTAATGGAAGAAATTTCAATTCCCTGGAAGACTGTAAAAGGTACCTAGAACAGTTCTTTGCTCAAAAAGATTAAAAGTTTTGGGAAGATGGAACTATGAAGTTGCCTGAAAAATGGCAGAAGGTAGTGGAACAAAAGGGTGAATATGTTGTTCAATAAAGTTCTTGGTGAAAATGAAAAGTGTGTCTTTTATTTTTACTTAAAAAAACCAAGGCACTTTTTGGCCCACCCAATACTTTATCCCCTGCTACGTCTCTCCCCTGAGGCAATGAGTACTAGGCTGACTTCAGTGTGAATTCGGGGGAAAAGGAAGGGAAAGACATGGGGAGAAAACTCATAGTATGTAAAAGCTCATGGCACATTAGGTGATCAGATAAATGATTAACCTCATCCTTCTTATTCGTTCTTTCCTCATATCTTTAAAAACATACCTTTCAATCCAATAATTCTTAGGAGTATTAACACAACAACTTCTTATTGGTGAGGGGGAAATGCACTGAATCAAATTTGCAGTTAGATTTTAATGCACATTGCTGAGAAATTCTTTCTCTAGTCTCATACAATTTAGTGCGTGCCAAGAATGCTGGCTGTTTGGGGATTTGAAGAAAACAGCAGTTTGTCCATCTCCTGTTTTTCAGAGCCTCCCAGAGCTCTCTTTCATTCCCTAACATTTGCAATTATAGCGATGATGCAATCTGAGTCCTAGAATCTCCTGTGTTCTCCATCCCCCGCCCACCCCACCCGACCCCCTCCCTCCTCGGCTTGTCAGCTTCTGACAAGTGCTAGCAAGAATCTAAAGTTCAAAAGGGTAAGTTCATGCAACTAAATGCCAGGGAGAGTTGAGTAATCTTTCTTTGCATGATACAGTACTTAGGTTTATTTTTCAAATGCCAGAAAGTCTTCTAACTTTCCCATTTTTAATAGAGAAGTGGGTACTGAGAAATATGACTCTGCTGGAAGAAAAACAGTAACTCAAACGTTTGGATTTCATCCTCAGCACTGGAGGGCAACAGGGAGGAGCAGAGACTGTGGCAAACTGGAATCCCCAACCCTTCCCTTTTTAAAGGGGCAGCGACTGCTGAATTCCAGTTGCTTGTTGCCAGGGTAAGTGTAGGCATAGTGTTGCCATAGCTTAGGAATTTTCAAGAGAAGCTGGAAATGTGGAATTTGATGTTAAAACAATTTTTTGAGTTTTATATAGTAACTTGATTTTTTTTTTATAAAGCATTTTTTTCCAGCCCACATTCCTGGGCTAAATCCTGATTTCAGGCCACCACTTTGCAATCCTCTTTCCTTAAGTTTCCTGAGCAATCTCTCTAGACGTTGAGCAATAGCCACTGTACTTTTCTCTCCTCAAGACATTCTGATGACTCCTATCCCTCTGTTGCTGTCCCAGGGATCTCTATCAGTCTGTAATCTCTGTGCATGTGTGTGTATCATTTTTTTTACACACATTAACAAGCACTTATATAAGGTACTATATAAGCCCTCACATACATTATTAAATTTAATCTTTACAAAACTATGAGGTAGACACATATATTAGTTGTTTATGGCTACATAACAACTACATAAGTTGTTTATAGCTACATAACAAATAACCCTATTGCCCTATGATTATAAGGGGTATATAGGAACTCTTTGGGCTATTTTTACAACTTTTCTATAAATCTAAAATAATCTCAAAATTTAAAGTTTTAAAAAAATTACTGATGCTGTACCCTGTCCTAATAGATTCTGATTTGATTGGTCTAAATTAGAGCCTGGATGTAGGGATTTTTATTTTTATATATTTTTGGGCCACAACCCACGGCTTGTGGGAACTTAGCTTCCTGACCAGGAATTGAACCCAGGCCCTCAGTAGTGAAAGCGCAGAGTTCTAACCACTGGACCACCAGGGAATTCCCCTTGTCTTTTTAAAAAATTACTTTTTAAAATTGAAATATAGTTGATTTACAATATTGTGTTAATTACTGCTATACAGCAAATTTTTAAAATATAAATTTATTTATTTATATTTGGCTGCATTGGGTCTTTGTTGCTGAGCACGGGCTTTCTCTAGTTGTGGCGAGCGGGGGTTACTCTTCGTTGCGGTGCGCGGGCTTCTCATTGCAGTGGCTTTTCTTGTTGTGGAGCACGGGCTCTAGGTGCGTGGGTTTCAGTAGTTGTGGCACGTGGGCTCAGTAGTTGTGGCTCGCAGGCTCTAGAGCACAGGCTCAGCAGTTGTGGTGCACGGGCTTAGTTGCTCCGTGGCACGTGGGATCTTCCCGGACCAGGACTCGAACCCGTGTCCCCTGCATTGGCAGGCGGATTCTTAACCTCTGCACCCCCAGGGAAGTCCCTATACAGCAAATTGATTCAGTTATACATATATATATATTCTTTTTTAAAAATATTCTTTCCATTATGGTTAATCATAGGAAGTTGAATATACTTCTCTGTGCTCTACAGCAGGACCTTGTTGTTTATCCATTCTGTATATAAAAGCTTCCATCTGCTAACCCCAACTTCCCACTCCATCCCTCCCCCAACACCATCCCCCTTGGCAACCACCAGTCTGTTCTCTGTGTCCATAAGAATCTTTCTAGTCTTGGGTTTCTAATTTGCAGTCAAGATTGAGATTCACTGTCTAGATACTGAGTCATTATTAAAATGATTTCATAAATTATTCTTAAGATTCCTTTAAAAAAAATACAGCAAAGAGGATATGTCGGGGCTTCCCTGGTGGCGCAGTGGTTGAGAATCTGCCTGCCAATGAAGGGGACACGGGTTCGAGCTCTGGTCTGGGAAGATTGCACATGCCGCGGAGCAATTAGCCCCGTGAGCCACAACTACTGAACCTGCGCGTCTGGAGCCTGTGCTCCGCAACAAGAGAGGCCGCCATAGTGAGAGGCCCGTGCACCGCGATGAAGAGTGGCCCCCGCTCGCCGCGACTAGAGAAAGCCCTCGCACAGAAACGAAGATCCAACACAGCCATAAATAAATAAATAAATAATTTTTTTTTTTTTTTTTAAAGAGGATATGTCATGCCATCCCAAGTGTTTTGGTTTCTAGTTTGAGGTCCTTTGACAAAGATAAAAAACGTTGATGAAACAACGTTATATGACTGAGCAGTTACGGAACGTTAGCTACCTAAAATTTGGAAACAATACTTCTAACCCTAAAAACTACATGGATCAATTTCACGGTCAAAAGGAAATAAAAAGGGAAGTGTCCTGTCATTTTTTCCCGTTCCTTGTTTGTATAATCTATACAATGATCCACTGTGAATACTTACGAAGTAATGCACAATTACCTTCACATTATTAAAGTACACAGTGGTTAAACACACACTGTGGTGTTGGGACCATTTTGTATCCTGTTGTGGTGGTGGTTACACGAATCTAGACACATGTAATAAAATTTCATAGTATCTCACACACACACACACACACTCACACCCAGTGCCTGTAAAAACTGGTGAAAGTGAATGGGGCTTGGAGTTTAGTGAATAGCACTATACCAATGTTAATTTCCTGGTTTTGATAATGGGCTCTATTTATTTATGTAAAATGTTGTCACAGGGGAAGCCGGGTGAAAGGTGGATGAGAGCTCTCTATACTATGTCTGCAAACTCTTGGAACTCTAAAATTATTTCAAGATGAAGGTTTTATTAAATATGTGGGAAAAATTGAAGAGCTGCTTTGGGCGTGGAAGTTTTGAAATAAAACAAAGAACAAATAGCCACTGTTTGCTGGCTTCCTTTGCCTTTAGAATTAAGTTCAAAGCCCTTAGGATGGCATTTAAGGCCCTTCTTGACCTGGTTCTGGCTACTTTTCCCAGATCCTTTAGGGTTTGGGACACACAATCAAAGTGTGTCATCAGGAGATGCCCTAGAAACGCCAGGTGGTGAAAAGACAGTTCAGTCCCTCAAAGCAACATGAGAGCTGGGCTGGGTCAGGGCCTGGGTCTTGCAGACAAACCATTACACCCAAAGCTCCCTTTTAATACAAAAATTTCATGACCTCACTTTACTGAAAGAAAATTCATGGACACTGTAGCCTCTTTCCGCACATAATTTACAAAAATGAATACCATGCCCCAACTGTATTTTATTTTATTCTTCTGTTTTTTTTTTTTTTTTTTGGCTGCACTGTGCGGCATGTAGGATATTAGCTCCCCAACAAGGGTTCGAACCTGTGCCACTTGCAGTGGAAGCTCGGAGTCTTAACCACTGGCCCACCAGGGAAGGTCCCCCCCCCTCCAACTGTATTTTAAAAAGGAAAAATATAAAGAAAGTCATTTATAATAAAATAACATCCATTTCTACAAGTCAATGCTTAGGCACAAGTACTCTGGGAGACTTTAGGAGGTAGATGCTAAAAATGCAAATTGATAGGGTTGTGCTGTGTGGCCACACAGATATCACATTTGAGGATGTGAATTTCCCAGATGGTACATGACTCTTGGTAAACTTCTGAACCAAGCAAATCATGATCTTCCTAGGATTTACAGGGTAGCTAACTTCTTGGAATATTCAGTGTATAACAAAATAGTACAAAAGGCACTTTGTGACTATACATAAAACAGAGAGGTAGGTTCAGAGCCTACAAGTTTTTTGTTTGTTTGTTTTACCACCTTTGTGAGTGTTCAGTGGAAGATTCAAAAGTCACAGCGGGGACACGGGACAATTCTGCATTTGACAGCACTGTGCCATGCATTGCAGGAGAGTAAGCGTGCCTGGCTGTTGCCCACTCAATTCCAGGAGCTCCCCAATAATTAGGGAAACAAAAAGAGCTCCTTAAATTTCCCAAATGTTTCCCTGGGAGGGGGGTAACTTCCTGTTGAGAACTAATATGGGAGCGGTCAGCCACATGTGGTTAATTTAGGGCTTTAAAATGTGTGTGTGTGAGACTTCCCTGGTTGGTCCAGTGGTTAAGACTCCGCGCTTCCACTGCAGGGAGAGTGGGGTTCGATCCCTGGTTGGGGACCTAAGATCCCATGTGCTGCACAGTCCAGCCAAAAAAAAAAAAAAATTTAAAACAAACAAATAAATCAATAATGAAATATGTAGGGTTCCCGACTTGAGATGTGCTGACAGGTAAAATAATCATAGGATTTCAAGACTTGATATGAAAACAAAATAACATAAAATATCTCATTAATAACTTAAAAAAAACCAAGCATTTGTTGAAATGATACACACACACAAAAAAACCTCTGTTCTTTAATTAATTAATTAATTAAAAAAAATTTTTTGGCCATGCCACATGGCTAGTGGAATCTTAGCTTCTTAGCTCCCCAACCAGGCTTGAACTTGCATCCTTGGCAGTGAAAGCTCCCAGTCCTAACCACTGGACCACCAGGGAATTCCCTAAAAGTTTCTTATTATAGCCATCCTAGTGGGTGTGAAGTGGCATCTCACTGTGCTTTGGGGTTGCAGTTCCCTAATGTCTGATGATGTGGAGCATCTGACTATAGCTTTTTATTTTATTTATTTATTTATTTTTGTGGTATGCGGGCCTCTCACTGTTGTGGCCTCTCCCGTTGCGGAGCACAGGCTCCGGACGCGCAGGCTCAGCGGCCACGGCTCACGGGCCCAGCCGCTCCGCGGCATGTGGGATCTTCCCAGACCGGGGCACGAACCCGTGTCCGCTGCATCGGCAGGCGGATTCTCAACCACTGCGCCACCAGGGAAGCCCGACTATAGCTTTTTGATGACAAAGTTTAACAAGTCCCTTCAGGAAACAGGCCTTTGTCTTCCACAAAGAGACAAGAGATTCTCCAATGTGCCTTGTAGGGACTGAATGTTTGTGGCCAACCACCCCGCCCTCACAGATTAATATGTTGAAATCCTCCCCCACAATGTGATGGTATTTGGAGATGGGGCATTTGGGAGGTGATTAGGTCATGAGGGTGGAGCCCTCACCAGTGGGATTAATGTCCTTATTAAAGAAGCCCAGGGACTTCCCTGCTGGCGCAGTGGTTAAGACTCTGTGCTCCCAATGCAGGGGACCTGGGTTTGATCCCTGGTCAGGGAACTAGATCTCACACGCATGCCTCAACTAAGAGTTTGCATGCCACAACTAAGGAGCCTGCGTGCGGCAATTAAGGAACCAGTGAGCTGCAACTAAGGAGCCCGCCTGCAGCAACTAAGACCCAGCACAACCAAATAAGTAAATATTTTTTAAAAAAAGAGAGAGAGACCCCAGAGTGTTCACTATTCCTGCCCATGTGAGGACACAGTGAGAAGACAGCCATCTGCAAACCAGGAAGCAGGGCCTCATGAGATAACAGATCTGCTAACACCTTGACCTTGGACTTCCAGCCTCCAGTACTGTGAGAAATAAATGATTGTTGTTTAAACCCCCAGTTTATGGTATTTTTGTTACAAGAGCCCGGACAGATTAAGACAGTGCATATAGCTCCAATTCTGTCCTGCTTGTTTTCTTGCTTAGGTAAGGATAGGTCTGCTATTTGCTGTGGTTCTCTCCACCTTGGACTTGAGCTCAGCTCTTCACAGCCATGCTGCAGGCCCTAGACGATAGCCTAGGTCTCCAAGGATTGACTTTCTCTGTAGAGACAGGCTGGGAGGCACTTTTGCAAGGGGGAGAAGAAAGGAAGCATGGGAGACTAGAGTCCTGAGGCATCCCCAGTTCCTCCAGGGAACTGATTCAACAAAGTAAGCAAAGCTGTGTTTCAGAGCCTCCTGGGGAATGATTTGTAGCTCTAGGAAGGCATCTGCAGAGTAATGTCCTTCCACTATTGATGCGGATGGTGAGGATGATGAAAGATCCTCCGTGTGATGAGCGGGAGGCCTGCCAGGAGCCGCAGAGAGCAGCCCTCCTTCCTGTGGAGCATGCCTCCCTCTCAGGAGACAGGCTGACCCGAGGAGGAAGTGGGTGCCTACAGCCGCTTGTCATGGCCACGCTGTAAAGTGCAGGTTATCAGAGCAAAAATGGGAGCTGGGGTGGTCAGCAGGGTCCATGCACAAAGAGGGGACTGGAAGCCAGGTGGGGGGCATAGAGGAGCATTCACCACACCCCAAGAACGGTGGGCTGCCTCAAAGGGGCATCCAAGGAGGGTCAGATACGCATTTGTTAGAGGATGCTGGCTGTAGTACGGAAAGCAGACAGCAGGGGGAGAGAGGAAGACAGCAGAGATCCTGTCTGGGAAGTAAAGCAGCAAGCCCTAGGGGCACCTCTGAACAAGTGCAGGTCCTGCTCTAGACACTTCCACAGACACAAAGGCAATACAAGACGTGGCCGTGGACCTCTGGAACATTACAGCCACATCTGGCCGGCCAGGAGACACACGTTTGCTGTTCCCGTGTGCAGTAAGTTGGTGAGTGAGATTTAGCAGCACCTCCTTATTGTGGCGTGAATAAATAAACAGCCCAACAGCAAGGCACACCCTCTCTGAGCATGTGCTTTACCCGCCAAGGCCAGTTAGCTGAAAGTCATACCCAGCCACAGGCTTTTGACACCCAGACACCACTTCTAGAGGTTTTCCCTGTGCATTTGTAAGGTCATGAGCATTCACTCCTGTCAGTTCATCTTCCTGAGCTTCAGCGTCTTCATCTGTAAAACAGCATCGTATGATTATGTCCATCATAGTGTGGTGATGAGGATTAACTGAGATAACACAAGCAAAGTGCTTAGCACAGGGCGCTCAGTGAATTTTCTTTTAATTTTTATTTATTTTTGGATGTTTTGGGTCTTCACTGCTGCGCGCGGGCTTCCTCTAGTTGCGGTGAGCGGGGGCTATTCTTTGTTGCAGTGCGCGGGCTTCTCATTGCGGTGGCTTCTCTTGTGGAGTGCAGGCACGCAGGCTTATTAGTTGTAGCTAGAGGGCTCTAGAGCTCAGGCTCCTTAGTTGTGGTGCACGGGCTTAGTTGCTTCACAGCAAGTGGGATCTTCCCGGACCAGGGATCGAACCCGTGTCCCCTGCATTGGCAGGTGGATTCTTAACCACTGCACCACCAGGGAAGTCCTCAGTGAATGTTAATGATAATTGTTATTTCTATTTTATCTTGATATGTCAGTATTAAGTTATTATTCAACTGCAAAGCTGACTCTCCCATAGGACTATGAATACCCTGAGGGCAATGTCTATGTCTTAGTCATCTTTGCATCTACCATAAACCTAAATGCTTACTACCAGGCGTGGAGGGGAGAGCTGTGCCCCTGTCCACAGTGCTGAAGCTTCACAGCCTGGGCATTCCGTGTGATGCTCCCTCTCCAACCCATTCACACTGTCCTCTCTGACGATGCCCTCTGGAGTTGCACATGATAGTGGTCCTGGCATCAGCCCTCATCTCATCTCCCAGCTATGTTAACTGAGTATGGAAGGTAGTAAAAGGGTTCATACCACATGAACTCACTGTTGGAAAACCCACCCTGTCCATGCATTCATTTTTGTAGAGCATATATTGTGTACAAATTATCAAACGTGTATAGAAGAAGAATACATACCAAGCAGTTAATGGTCTTATCACATTATGGTGGGATTGGTCACTGCAAGGGGATTGCTTTTTTTAAAACTTATTCTCTTTGGTATTTTTGTTTGTTTTAACGATAACCCCTACTTTATCTTTGTCAAATTAATTTGAAAATAATGTTTAACCAGAAAATACAGTTAGGTGCTCGCTTCAGCAGCACATACAGTAAAATTGGAATGACTTGGAGAAGATTAGCATGGCCCCTAAGCAAGGATAACTCGCAAATTCATGAAATGTTCCATATTTTTCGGACTTACAGGTATTGAAAACAAACTTATGGTTACCAAAGGGAAAACATAGGGGGGAGGGATAAATCAGGAGCTTGGGATAAACATAAACACACTACTATATAGAAGGTAGATAACCAACAAGGACCTACTGCATAGCACAGGGAACTCTACTCAATATTCTGTAATAACCTATATGAGAAAAGAATCTGAAAAAGAATGGATATATGTATAACTGAGTCAATTTGCTGTACACACCAGAAACTAACACAACATTGTAAATCAACTATACTCTAAAAAAATTTTTTTTAAGAAAAAAAAAAAAAAGAGGGCTTCCGTGGTGGCGCAGTGGTTGAGAGTCCGCCTGCCGATGCAGGGGAGGCGGGTTCGTGCCCCGGTCCGGGAAGATCCCACATGCCACGGAGCGGCTGGGCCTGTGAGCCATGGCTGCCGAGCCTGCGCGTCTGAAGCCTGTGCTCCGCAACGGGAGAGGCCACAACAGTGAGAGGCCCGTTTGGGAACCACCTTCAGGGTC
This sequence comes from Kogia breviceps, assembly GCF_026419965.1. Taxonomy (NCBI): domain Eukaryota; kingdom Metazoa; phylum Chordata; class Mammalia; order Artiodactyla; family Physeteridae; genus Kogia; species Kogia breviceps. The sequence goes on from NC_081323.1 coordinate 60,378,323, forward strand.
CAAAGGCAAAAAGATCAGTTTCATAATTAAGTATCATATGTTTATATCAGCATCACAGTCCCAGAACATTCAGAAGACAATGGATTTTGACGTTTTGTTATGTGTATGTATCAAAGCATCACCAGAGAGAAAGGAGGTTAGAAACTAGAAAATCCAGCCCCCTCATTTTACCGATGAAGAAACAGACTCAAGGAGTGGAAGGGAAGAAGCCAACAACACTTGCTAATCAGAGGCAACTCTGGGATTAGAACTCACGTCCTCCTGGCTTCCTTCCCATGTATCAATTTCCTCGGGCTGCCATAATAAGGTACCACATACTGAGCGGCTTAAAACAATAGAAATTTATTCTCTCATGGTTCTGGGGGACTGAAGTCTGAAATCAAGGCATCCACAGGGCCACGCTGCCTCTGAAGGCTCTTGGGAAGGATCCTTCTTTACCGCTTCCTGGCTTCTGGGGGGGGGTGCAGCGACCCTTGGAATCTTTCGGCTTACAGATACTTCACTCGAATTCCTGCCTGTTGTCACATGGCCTTCTCCCTGGTTGTGTCTGTACCTTCTTCTTTTTAGTTAATTAATTAATTAATTAATTTTTGTCTGTGTTGGGTCTTCGTTGCTGCGCGTGGGCTTTCTCTAGTTGCGGAGAGTGAGGGCTACTCTTCGTTGCGGTGCGCGGGCTTCTTATTGTGGTGGCTTCTCTTGTTGTGGAGCACAGGCTCTAGGCATGCAGGCTTCTGTAGTTGTGGCTCGCGGGCTCTAGAGCACAGGCTCAGTAGTTATGGCGCACGGGCTTAGTTGCTCCGTGGCATGTGGGATCTTCCTGGACCTGGAACTGTACCGTGTCTCCTGCATTGACAGGTGGATTCTTAACCACTACGCCACCAGGGAAGTCCTGCCTTTTTTTTTTTTTTTTTTTTTTAATAAGAATCCCCATGATTGGATTTAGGGCCCACCTTAATCTAGCATGACCTCATCTTAATCTACATCTTAATTACATCTGCAAAAATCTAATTTCCAAATAAAGTCACATTCACAGGTATTACGTGTTAACACTTGAACATACATCTTTTGGAGGGGACACAGTTCAACCCATAACACCCCATTTCAGACATATCAAGATGACTCGACGTTCAATCATAACCATTCTTAGCAATACCTTCTCATTTTCACTGACCACTTTCCACGTGGCAGGCACTGTGCTGAGTACTTCATAGACATTATTTCATGTGTCTACACTCTAAACACTATTATTATCCCCATTTTACTGATGAGGAAACTGAAGCCCAGAGAGGTGAAGCAACTTGCCTGGTATCTCATGCAGTTAGTGAGGCCGATTGTAATTGCCAAAAGGGGTCACAGAAATATTTCCAGTCCCATGTGCCTTTCCAGAATGGTGTTGTTCCCCATCAAGAAGCAGAATCTATATCTCCTCTATCTGAGTTTGGGCAGGACCTTGTGACTGCCTCAATGAATAGGATATGGGGGAAGTGACTCTAGGTAACTCCCCAAACTAGGTCATGAATGGTAATATAACTTCCAGCTGCCTCTCTCTTTGAGGATGCTTGGTCCTGGAATCCAGCAGCCATGCTGTGAGGAAGCCCAAGCCAACCACTTGGAGAGGCCCAGCCTATAAGCAGCATGAACCTCCCCATGTGTGAGGGAGGGAGCCTTCAGATGATCCAGCCTCTGACCTTTGGATCTTCCAGCTGAGGCCCCAGATAAGGATGAGCAGAGACAAGCCATCCTGACTGATGTGCTCTGCCTGAATTCCTGATCCACGGCATCTATAAGCAAAATAAATGGTTGTTTTATGGCACTAAGTTTGGGGGGTACTTTGTGTTGCAGTCATAGCAACCAGAGCAGCTGGTAAGTGGGAGAGTCAGGGTTTGACATTGGGAGTCCCAACCTCTTTTCACTCACCCTCCACCCTTCCCTGCTCTCACTCTCTGGTGAAACTCCAGCGTTACCGGTGGCTAGCAGCCTCCTCTCTCCCAGTCTGGGGACCTCTGACTAATCTCAAGAGCAGTTATTTTTATTTGGAAAATAAAAATTAGAATTCAAAGGCAATTGTTCACAGAGTGTGTAAAAGCCTCTCTCGGTGACAGCTGTGGTTCTTTCCACAAAGGAGAGCCACCAGCCCACTTATCACCCCTGCCCGTGCGCCCCCCCCAATGCAAGAAAACCTGAGTCAAACAAAAAGTAACGAGACCGTCTGTTCCTTCCTGCCGCCCACGCCATTTGCTCAGAACACAAAGCCGCCTCCTCCTCCTCCTTCTCCTCCTTCTTCTTTTAAAATAAAGCCTCCAAGGATCTGAGGGCCAGGCATTGTCTTTTCTGTGCCTACCTTGCTTCCTTCCAAAACAGTGAGACTTATGCCTTCCGTTTGCTTTAGCATTTTCTTCTTTTGAGCTTACATCAAGGCAATTTATTAACAGAAAACAATAATTTGAGGAGTCCTTCTCACAGAGAGTGACCTCGGCGACCCCCCTTCCCGCGGGTGCTCTCGGAGGGGGTGGGCGTGACATCCTCAATCCGCCCAATCTTTGTTCCTGAGCGGGTGAGGGTTCTGAGGGCTGACTGGGCCCCCGGTCCAGGAGTCTTGGTCCTATTTCCTCCTGTGGCCCAGAGTTTGATGTGGAGGGCAGTGATACCCAGCTCCTTGCACCTCTGCGCTACATCCTGGGCAGCCAACATGGCAGCATATGGAGATGACTCATCTCAGTCAGCCTTCACCTTCATCCCACCAGTTACACGGCAGATAGTTTCCTTGCCAGAAAGGTTGGTGACATGGACAAAAGTGTCATTGAAGGATGCAAAAATGTGGCACACACCAAATACATTTTCTCCCTCAGCCACCTGAGGGCCGAGGATGATGATCTGTCCTTCCTTCTTTTCTTTCCCCTTGCGAGGTGCCATTTCTGCGCATCTTCTCCAGAATCCACCACCAGAAAGAGAGAGAGGGAGAGGGCAGGGTGATGGCTCAAGCCTGTCTGCTTTAGCATTAAAAAAAAAAATCCTGCTTAACACCTGGACAGGTCTAGAAGCACATCTATCGGCCTTCAGGCTTGAGAGCCAAGTTTGGCTGAATATTGTAACCAAAAGTGGGGTCAGGCTGCTCGTCGCCCAAAAGCCAATAAAACGGCAAGCTTGGTGGAAAGGAAAGTTTGCTTTATTTTGGATGCTGGCAACTGGGGGTGGGGGCAGTGGACGCCTGTCCAAAGGCCAACTCCTCCCCCATCCCTCTCCTGTGACAATCTGGGGGTAAGAGCTTTTATAGGTGAAGGGAGGGGGCTACATGCAGAAAGAGCACAGTCAGCTCTGACAGTCATCTTGAAATTGGTCATCGACGGTCTGACCAGTGTCATCTTGACTGTTATAAGTACAGTTAATCTTCAGTACCAGGGTTGGTTTGTTTCCATTTCTTTTTTTTTTTTTTCTGAAATTTTGAATTTTATTTTTTTATACAGCAGATTCTTATTAGTTATCTATTTTATACATATTAGTGTATATATGTCAATCCCAATCTCCCAATTCATCCCACACACCTCCCCGCCCACGCCACATTCCCCCCTTGGTGTCCATACATTTGTTCTCTACATCTGTGTCTCTATTTCTGCCCTACAAACTGGTTCATCTGTACCATTTTTCTAGCTTCCACATATATACGTTAATACATGATATTTGTTTCTCTCTTTCTGACTTACTTCACTCTATATGACAGTCTCTAGATCCATCCACGTCTATACAGATGAGCCAAATTCATTCCTTTTTATGGCTGAGTAATATTCCATTGTATATATGTGCCACATCTTCTTTATCCATTCGTCTGTCGATGGGCATTTAGGTTGCTTCCATGACCTGCCTATTGTAAATAGTGTGGCAATGAACATTGGGGTGCATGTGTCTTTTTGAATTATGGCTTTCTCTGGGTATATGCCCAGTAGTGGGATTGCTGGGTCATATGACAATTCTATTTTTAGTTTTTTAAGGAACCTCCACACTGTTCTTCATAGAGGCTGTATCAATTTACATTCCCACCAACAATGCAAGAGGGTTCCCTTTTCTCCACACCCTCTCCAGCATTTGTTGTTTGTAGATTTTCTCATGATGTCCATTCTAACTGGTGTGAGGTGATACCTCATTGTAGTTTTGATTTGCATTTCTCTAATAATTAGTGATGTTGAGCAGCTTTTCATGTGCTTCTTGGCCATCTGTGTGTCTTCTTTGGAGAAATGTATATTTAAGTCTTCTGCCAATTTTTGGATTGGGCTGTTTTTTTTTTTTTAATATTGAGCTGCATGAGCTGTTTATATACTTTGGAGATTAGTCCTTTGTCCATTGATTCATTTGCAAATATTTTCTCCCATTCTGAGTGTTGTCTTTTCGTTTTGTTTGTAGTTTCCTTTGCTTTGCAAAAGCTTTTAAGTTTCATTAGGTCCTATTTGTTTATTTTTGTTTTTATTTCCATTACTCTAGGAGGTGGATCAGAAAACATCTTGCTGTGATTTATGTCAAAGAGCGTTTTTCCTAAGTTTTCCTCTAAGAGTTTTATAGTGTCCAGTCTTTTTTTTTTTTTTTTTGCGGTATGCGGGCCTTTCACTGTTGTGGCCTCTCCCGTTGCGGAGCACAGGTTCCGGACGCGCAGGCCGAGCGGCCATGGCTCACGGGCTTAGTTGCTCCGCGGCATGTGGGATCTTCCCAGACCAGGGCACGAACCCGTGTCTCCTGCATCGGCAGGCGGATTCTCAACCACTGCGCCACCAGGGAAGCCCTATAGTGTCCAGTCTTACATTTAGGTCTCTAATCCATTTTGAGTTTATTTTTGTATATGGTGTTAGGGAGTGTTCTAACTTCATTCTTTTACATGTAGCTGTCCAGTTTTCCCAGCACCACTTATTGAAGAGACTGTCTTTTCTCCATTGTATATCCTTGCCTCCCTTGTCATAGATTAGTTGACCATAGGTGCGTGGGTTTATCTCTGGTCTTTCTATACTGTTCCATTGATCTATGCTTCTGTTTTTGTGCCAGTACCATATTGTCTTGATTACTGTAGCTTTGTAGTATAGTCTGAATTCAGGGAGTAGATTACTCCAGCTTCGTTTTTCTCCCTCAAGTCTGCTTTGGCTATTCAATGTCTTTTGTGTCTCCATACAAATTGTAAGATCTTTTTGTTCTAGTTCTGTAAAAAATGCCACTGGTAATTTCATAGGGATTGCACTGAATCTGTAGATTGCTTTAAGTAGTATAGTCATTTTCACAATATTGATTCTTCCAATCCAAGAACATGGTATATATCTCCGTCTGCTTGTGTCATCCTTGATTTTTTTCATCAGTGTCTTATAGTTTTCTGAGTATAGGTCTTTTACCTCCTTAGGAAGGTTTATTCCCAGATATTTTATTCTTTTTGTTGCAATGGTGAATGGCATTGTTTCCTTAATTACTGTTTCTGATCTTTCGTTGTTAGTGTATAGGAATGCAAGAGATATCTGTGCATTAATTTTGTATCCTGCAACTTTACCAAATTCATTGATTAGATCTAGCAGTTTTCTGGTGGCATCTTTAGGATTCTCTATGTATAGTATCATGGCATCTGCAAACAGTGACAGTTTTACTTCTTCTTTTCCACTTTGTATTCCTTTTATTTCTTTTTCTTCTCTGGTTGCCATGGCTAGGACTTCCAAAACTATGTTGAATAAGAGTGGTGAGAGTGGACATCCTTGCCTTGTTCCTGATCTTAGAGGAAATACTTTCAATTTTTCACCATTGAGTGATGTTTGCTGTGGGTTTGTCATATATGGCCTTTATTATGTTGAGGTAGGTTCCCTCTATGTCCACTTTTTGGAGAGTTTTTATCATAAATCAGTACTGAATTTTTTTTTTTTGGTATGTGGGCCTCTCACTGTTGTGGCCTCTCCCATTGCGGAGCACAGGCTCCGCGACCATGGCTCACGGGCCCAGCCGCTCCGCGGCATGTGGGATCCTCCCAGACCAGGGCACGAACCCGTGTCCCCTGCATCGGCAGGCGGACTCTCAACCACTGCGCCACCAGAGAAGCCCCAATAGGTATTGAATTTTGTCAAAAGCTTTTTCTGCAACTATTGAGATGATCATATGGTTTTTATTCTTCACTTTGTTAATATGGTGAATCACATGTATTGATTTGCGTATATTGAAGAATCCTTGCATCCCTGGGATAAATCCCACTTGATTGTGGTGTATGATCCTTTTAATGTGTTGTTGGATTCTGTTTGCTAGTATTTTGTTGAGGATTTTTGCATCTATATTCATCAGTGATATTGATCTGTAATTTTCTCTTTTTTTGGTAGTATCTTTGGTTTTGGTATCAGGGTGATGGTGGCCTCATAGAATGAGTTTGGGAGTGTTCCTTCCTCTGCAATTTTTTGGAAGAGTTTGAGAAGGATGGGTCTTAGCTCTTCTCTAAACGTTAGATAGAATTCAGCTGTGAAGCCATCTGGTCCTGGACTTTTGTTTGTTGGAAGATTTTTAATCACAGTTTCAATTTCATTACTTGTGATCAGTCTGTGCATATTTTCTATTTCTTCCTGGTTCAGTCTCAGAGGGTTGTGCTTTTCTAAGAATTTGTCCATTTCTTCCAGGTTGTCCACTTTATTGGCATATAGTTGCTTGTAGTAATCTCTCATGATCATTTGTATTTCTGCAGTGTCAGTTGTTACTTCTTTATCATTTCTAATTCTGTTGATTTGAGTCTTCTCCCTTTTTTTCTTGATGAGTCTGGCTAATGGTTTATCAATTTTGTTTATCTTCTCAAAGAATCAGCTTTTAGTTTTATTGATCTTTGCTACTGTTTCCTTCATTTCTTTTTCATTTATTTCTGATTTGATCTTTATGATTTCTTTCCTTCTGCTAACTTTGGGGTTTTTTTGTTCTTCTTTCTCTAATTGCTTTAGGTGTAAGGTTAGATTGTTTATTTGAGATTTTTCTTGTTTTTTGAGGTAAGCTTGTATTGCTATAAACTTCCATCTTAGAACTGCTTTTGCTGCACCCCATAGGTTTTGGATCATCGTGTTTTCAATGTAATATGTGTTTAGGTATTTTTAAATTACCTCTTTGATTTCTTCAGTGATCTCTTGGTTATTTAATAACGTATTGTGTAGCCTCCATGTGCTTGTGATTTTTACATTTTTTTCCCTGTAACTGATTTCTTATCTCATAGCATTGTGGTTCAAAAACACACTTGATATGATTTCAATTTTCTTAAATTTACCGAGGCTTGATTTGTGACCCAAGATGTGATCTATCCTGGAGAATGTTCCATGTGCACTTGAGAAGGGATTGTAATCTGCTGTTTTTGGATGGAATGTCGTATAAATATCAATTAAATCTATCTGGTCTATTGCGTCATTTGAAGCTTGTGTTTCCTTATTAATTTTCTGTCTGGATAATCTGTCCATTGGTGTGAGTGAGGTGTTAAAGTCCCCCACTATTATTGTGTTACTGTCAATTTCCTCTTTTATAGCTGTTAGCAGTTGCCTTATGTATTGAGGTGCTCCTGTGTTGGGTGCACATAATTTATAATTGTTATATCTTCTTCTTGGATTGATCCCTTTGTCATTATGTAGTTCTGTCTCTTATAACATTCTTTATTTTAAATTCTATTTTATCTGATATGATTATTGCTACTCCAGCTTTCTTTTGATTTTCATTTGCATGGAATATCTTTTTCCAACCCCTCACTTTCAGTCTGTATGTATCCCTAGGTCTGAAGTGGGTCTCTTGTAGACAGCATATATATGGGTCTTGTTTTTGTATCCAATCAGGGAGCTTGTGTTTTTTGGTTGGAGCATTTAATCCATTCACGTTTAAGGTAATTATCAATATGTATGTTCCTATTACCATTTTCTTAATTGGTATGGGTTTGTTTTTGTAGGTCCTTTACTTCTCTTGTGTTTCTCACTTAGAGAAGTTCCTTTAGCGTTTGTTGTAGAGCTGGTTTGGTGGTGCTGAATTCTCTTAGCTTTTGCTTGTCTGTAAAGCTTTTGATTTCTCCATCGAATCTGAATGAGATCTTTGCCAGGGAGAGTAATCTTGGTTGTAGGGTCTTCTCTTTCATCATTTTAACTATATCGTGCCACTCCCTTCTGGCTTGTAGAGTTTCTGCTGAGAAATCAGCTGTTAACCTCATGGGAATTCCCTTGTATGTTACCTGTTGTTTTTCCCTTGTTGCTTTCAATAATTTTTCTTTGTCTTTAATTTTTGTCAATTTGATTACTATGTGTCTCGGCATGTTTCTCCTTGGGTTTATCCTGCCTGGGAGTCTCTGCACTCCCTGGACTTGGGTCGCTATTTCCTTTCCCATGTTAGGGAAATTTTTGACTATAATCTCTTCAAATATTTTCTCGGGTCCTTTCTCTCTCTCTTCTCCTTCTGGGACCTCTATAATGCGAATGTTGTTGTGTTTAATGTTGTCCCAGATGTCTCTTAGGCTGTCTTCATTTCTTTTCAATCTTTTTTCTTTATTATGTTCTGCAGCAGTGAATTCCACCATTCTGTCTTCCAGGTCACTTATCTGTTCTTCTGCCTCAGTTATTCTGCTATTGATTCCTTCTAGTGTATTTTTCATTTCAGTTATTGTATTGTTCATCTCTGTTTGTTTATTTTTTAATTCTTATAGGTCTTTGTTAAACATTTCTTGCATCTTCTAGATCTTTGCCTCTGTTATTTTTCTGAGGTCATGGATCATCTTCACTATCATTATTCTGAATTCTTTTTTCTGGAAGGTTGCCTATCTCCACTTCGTTTAGTTGTTTTTCTGGGGTTTTATCTTGTTCCTTCATCTGGTACAAAGTCCTCTGCCTTTTTATTTTGTCTATCTTTCTGTGAATGTGGTTTTCCTTCCATAGGCTGCAGAACTGTAGTTCTTCTTGCTTCTGCTGTCTGCCCTCTGGTGGATGAGGCTATCTCTGTTTCCATTTCTTGAGGCCAGTTCTCAGAATTGTGGCAGCTTATGTCATGGCTGGGCATCATGTAGTTAACTTCTCCACCTGGTGGGGGTTTCAGTATCTGTAAGACAGCTCACAGGATATGGCTCAGAATATTATCTATAGCTCTTGAGAAGGAACTAAAGGTCCTTGACTATGTCTAATGACTCAACCGTTATCATTTAGTCTTGTTGGACTGTTTTCCTTTGTTTCTGCATTTTCTCACTTCTCTGATTAAACTTATTCTTTGGCTAAAGATTTTCCACAGACAAAAGGCAGGCTGAGGACATGGGGCCAGAGGGGAAGGACCACAGGGTCCTGCTCCGTTTCAATACAAATCTGTGTTTTCTTTCTTCTGGACATGGTGATCAATTAGTACCCACTGCACGGTGAAAATGAAAAAAAACAAAACCAAAAATCCCAACAATCTCAACCTAAGCTGTTTTAAAAAATAATAATTAAAACAAAGAAATCCATTCCCTTATGTAATGGGGAAGTTCAGGCATGGTTTGACTTTGGATGAAGCTGGATCCAGGGGCTCAGATAATAATACCATCCAGACTCAGAATCTCTGCCTTCCTTCACTTTGTCTTCTGTGTAGTTTCTTCATTTTCATGCTTCTCTTGGGGTTCCCTGGCAACTTTGGATTCCTCATGTCACTGATCCAGATGCAGAGGAATACAGAGTTTCTCTGTCCAAGAGCTGGAAAAGAAGTCAACGTTGGAGCCTTGTTTTCTCTGGTGGCCCTTCTTGGGTCGTGAGGTCTGCCCTGAACCAATCACCATGACCTGGGGATGGACCTGTTGCCTCCCTTTGGGTCAAAGGCTGTGAATTTGACTACACAGGAGACTGGTGGAAAGGGGGACCCAGGGACTATTATCACAGGAAAGAGGAGGATTTGGATAGCCATAAACGGCCACTACAGGGTGGAGTTGGTGTACACAGAGAAAGAAACGTTAAATATCCACAGCCCTATTAACTCTGTCAGGGCATTCACAGAAGGTAATACAGAAATGGTCATTATACACATTTGGAGAGATGCTGAAAACAACAAGGTCCTACTGTATAGTGCAGGGAACTATATCCAATCTCCTGGGATAAACCATAATGGAAAAGAATATGTGTGTGTGTGTGTGTGTGTGTGTGTGTGTGTGTGTGTGTGTATAACTGAGTCACTCTGCTATACAGCAGAAATTAACACAACATTGTAAATCAACTATACTTCAACCCAAAAATAAAAAGCAAGAAAAGATGCTGAGCTCACTGGTAATCTGGGAAATGCAAAGGAAAACATCCAGCGAGACATGACTTTCCCATCACCCCCATCCAGCGACAAAATAAATGAAAGCTATATCCATCCAGTGTTGGCAAGAGTGTGGGCATCAGGGACTTATACACTGATGATGGGGTGTAAACTGGGGCTTCCTTTTTGGAAGACAATCTAACAATATTTTCTGAAGATTTAAATCCTCACTTCTAGAAAATCTCTAGAAATAGCTATGAGTTCCCAAATATCCAAAGATACATGTTCAAGTGATGATGGTGAAAGGGTTGTTTGTAAAAATGAGAGAGTGGAAACACCCTAACAGTCCATTAACAAAGAATCAACAAATATAGCATCTTTGTCTGTGGAATACCATGCAGTTCTGTGCCACCATTAAAGTGAGAGGAGCAGTCCTATGCGAATTGACATGGGATGTTCTCTAAAATATATCAAATGTAAAAAACAAGATGCAAAAGATGCACAAGGTATGACCCCGTGTATGGAAAAAAGAAAATATATGAGAGACAACAGAATGCCATGGTTACATGTATGGACTCTGGGGCCAGGCTGCCTGAGTTTGAATCCCAACTCCTCATCTCCGAAGCTGCGTGACTTTGGGGAAGTTACTTCACCTCTCTGGGTCTGATGTTTCCCCCTCTGTAAAAGAGAGATGATAAAAGAATTTGCCTCATGTGGCTGTTGTGAAGATTAAATATATTAAGCTATGTAGATTGCTTGGGGCAGTGCCTGATATATGGTAAGCGCCCAGTTAGTGTTAGCTATTAGCCCTGTGCACGTTGTCTACATAAATGCAAAGAAAAAAGACAGTAAGAGTGTGCTCCAAAGTGTTGATAGTGGAAGCGGGTGAAGAGGGACTTCATAGTTTGCTCTATATAGATCTGGAGTGTAGCATCTTTCACAACGAAAATACATTCAAGGATTACCAGGGTAATAGTTTTAATATCCCTCACCCTGAAATCCCCAGCCATGAGCTTGACTAACATTCTTCCTTTTGTGGGATGTTCTCATTCCGTGTGAGCTCGTATTCTAATTCTGTGTGGCACAGGGCAGGGCTTAGCATGATCTATCCCCCACTCTTGTATAGTTGGAGAAGGGGAAGTTGCCAGGGATTAAGCCACCTGGCCAGTCTCAACCTTTGACTAACTGGTCATCCTGGGGCCCACACCCAGAACCCTGATCACCTCCAACCCCACCCCACTCCTATCCCTACTGTGGGGTTCAGTCTTCAGCACCTTTTCCTCCTTCTTTAGGCTGTACAAATCACCGCCACTCAAAAAAGTCCTGTTCCATCCTCCTGCCAACACTTGTCAGCAGATACTATTATTACCTCATTTTCCAGATGAGAAAACTGAAGAACAGAGTGATCAAGTAGTGAGCCCTAGGTCACACAGCTAATAAATGACAGATCTGGGCTTCAAACCCATCTCTTTCTGATGTTAAGGCTTCTTTTCTTTTTCTTCCTTTCTTTTTTTTTTTTTTTTTTGTGGTACAAGGGCCTCTCACTGCTGTGGCCTCTCCCGTTGCGGAGCACAGGCTCCGGATGTGCAGGCTCAGCAGCCATGGCTCACGGGCCCAGCTGTTCTGCAGCATGTGGGATCTTCCCGGACTGGGGCACGATCCCGTGTCCCCTGCATCAGCAGGCGGATTCTCAACCACTGCTCCACCAGGGAAGCCCTAAATAAGTGTTTTAAATAAGTCAGGTATGGAAGTGGTTACAGCTGGTGCCGTCCATCCAAGAAAACCTCATAGCAGGAATGTCTTCAAGGTTTCATCACTGCCAGCGTTCAGAGCTTGCCATAGCTGTATAGGGACTGCTGGCCTGGGCCCACATCTGTGGTTTCATCTGAGTCAGATGGTCCCAGCCAAGACGGCAGAGGCAAGATGAGAATGGAGGCCCAGGCTATGTTCAGTCCCTGGCCTCATCCCCACAAAGAGCTCAGGGCAGCCACGAACTGCAGGTTTGAGCAAGTCAGCACAAAGGGAAGCGGAAACAGTGACTCAGCTCCGGGTCACCATTCCCCACTTCTTTGCCTAAGAGATGAGTCATTACCTTGATGCCTTTAATTTTCAGACTGCTAACTCATCCCAGCCATGCATAGGAAGCTGATGAAGGACCTCTCCCTGCCACATGGGCTGTGCCCCAGATGGCCTTGAGTTCAAATTCAGTCTCTGCTACTTACTAGTCATGGGATTTTGACAAATCACTGAGCCTGCATTTCCCCACCTGTAAACTGGAGATGCTAATGCCTATCTTGCTATGTTCCTTCACCTGATCAGTATTTATTGAGCACTTACTATGTGCCAGGTGAGAGGGATATGGTAATAAACAAGACAGACAAACTTCCAGCACCTGTGAAACTTACATCCTAGTTGGAGAAAACATGTATATATAATGTAATGTCAGTTGGTGATAAGAAAATTAAATGAATGAGGCAAGAGAGGGTCAAGAGGGTTGAAGGAGTACTTCCCTGGTCGTCCAGTGGTTAAGAATCCGCCTTCCAATGCAGGGGATGCGGGTTGGATCCCTGGTTGGGGAACCAGGATCCCACATGCCACGGGGCAACTAAGCCCACGTGCTGCAACTACTGAGCCCGCACACCACAACTAAAGAGAAATCCGCACGCCACAGTGAAGGATCCCACATGCTGCAACGAAGATCCCACATGCCACAACTAGGACCCGATGCAGCCAAATTGAAGGAAGAAAAAAAAAAGCGTTGAAGGAAACAGTTTCCAGTGTCCAGCACGGGGCCTGCACATAGTAGAGCCTCAGTGAAGAAATATGAATTCCCCTTCTTGCAGTTTTAGCAAGGAAGGACCACATCATGGTTTTCAGCACTGAAGAGGCTTCCCCTCCCTGGAGGGGATGCCAGGTGACAATTCCCACACAGGGTCCCACGACTGGCTGAGGATTCCCCGCCCCAGAGCAGTGGAGGGAAAAGCTGTTCAGGGTGTGCGTGTGTGTGCGTTTAATATATTTTTTAATTGAAGTGACGTTCATACAACATAAAGTTAACAGTAACCATTTAAAAGTGAACAGTTCAGGGAATTCCCCGGCGGTCCAGCGGTTAGGAATCTGTGCTTCCATTGCAGGGGACATGGAACTTAAGATCCGGCATGTATCTCAGCCAATTAAAAAAAAGAAAAAGTGAAAAATTCAGTGACTTTTTTTTTAATAGAAAATAACTTTAAAAAAATTTATTTATTATTATTTATTTATTTATTTTGGCTTCGCTGGGTCTTAGTTGTGTCATGCAGGCGGGATCTAGTTCCCCCCTGCATTGGGAGCTCAGAGTCTTACCCATTGGAGCACCAGGGAAGTCCCAACAATTCACTGACTTCTTTTTTCTTAACATTTATTTTATTTATTATTTATTTAATTTATTTATTTGGTTGCGGCAGGCAGGCTCCTTAGTTGTGGCATGCGAACTCTTAGTTTCGGCATGCATGTGGGATCTAGTTCCCCCAACCAGGGATTGAACCTGGGCCCTCTGCATTGGGAGCGTGGAGTCCCAACCACTGCACCACCAGGGAAGTCCCAATTCAGTGATGTTTAATACATTCACAGTGTTGTACAACCATCACCTCTATCTAGTTTCAAGACATTTTCAGCACCCCAAAGAACCCCTGTACCCACTAAGCACTCCTCATTCCTCTTCCTCCCAAACCCCTGAAAACCACTAGCCTGCCTTCTGTCTATAGATTTACCTCTTCCAGACATTCCATACAAATGGAAGCATACACTATGTGACTTTTTGTGTCTGGCTTCTTTCACTTATTGTGATGTTTTTGAGGTTCATCCACATTGTGGCATGCATCAGAACTTCATTCCTTTTTATGGCAAAATATTATTCCATCATAGGGATAGACCATATGTGTTTATCCCTTCCTCACTTGAACTGCATCCTTATGATTTACCCTCTAGACACATTGCATGCCCCATCCCAGCCCTGGGAGCTGATTCCAGGAAGCACCGAGAGGGAGAGAAGTGAGACAGGGAAGGGAAAGGAACCAATAAAGTGTGCGTTAATGGGCAGGGTACCATGTTGGAAAACAGGGTCTGTTTCCCTGGGGGTCCCCTGAGAGCCTGTGTGGGGTGCAGGTCACTGTGACTCCAATGGAGGGCAGAGAGACTGAGGCATTTATCCACCAACGTCTGTCCTTCCTGGTTGAGGGAAACCCTCAGGATTTTAACTCCCTCCACGATTCCAGGGTGAGCCTGTATTGGGCTGAGTTGGAGAGAGCCCTCAGGTACAGAAGAGGAGAGGTGCAGGTTAGAGCTCAGGTGAAGGAGAGGATGTAACGAGAGTCAACAGCCTCTGGGACCCTTATGTGCGTGATGCTTGATTCAGGCTGGGCAAACATGCACGTGCCTTATAAATATCGATTCACGGATTCCTTATGACAGTCCCATGAAGCAAGAGTTGCTGTCACCCCCATTTTACAGATGGAGAAACTGAGGCATGGGAGAACGGCAAACAGCTTGCACAAGATGACATAACAAGTCCTACCAGTGCAGGATTCAAACCCAGAAAGTCTATGCTTGTCACGACCACTTACTACTCTTGCCCACTCTGTTTTGCTTCCTTTCGTGCCTTCCATACTTACTGAGCACCAACTCGACCTGGCTGGTCTCAGCTTGGGGATCACCTCCCCTAAGAAGCCTTCCGTGATCATCCATCAAAAGTAGACCCCTCCTGCTGCTATCTATGGCAGAATTCTATTAGCTTTCCTCATAGCACTTAACAGTTTGCAATTATTTTATTTGTTGCTCTACTGATTTATCATTTGTCTCCACCACTAGACTCTCAGCTTCATGAGGACAGGAGTCCATCTGTCTTGTTCACTATTGCACTCCCAGTTCCTACCTCAGGGCATGGCTCACAATAGGAGGCTAATAAGAGCTGAATAATTAAATAAATGAACCCACCGTACAAAACATACTGATGTCATATTTCTATACTCCTGACATATACAAATTATACTGTTTCCAAATATTAATTAATGAAGCCTTTGGCATTTCCGTGAGGGGTTGGCCCAGGGTGCTTCCATGTGGATGATCCAAGACGCAAATAGAGCGAAATGATTTATTCTGGGTCACTGATGACTCAATGTCTGGAAATAGAAATGTACTCCAAAACCTTTGCTCTAATTAGTCAAGGTAATTGTTAGGCACAGTTATTTAGGCATAAATGTCCTCAGCCAGGCTTATAACCCTTGGAATTTCAGATCTGTACTAATTTTGCTTTAATGACAGGATTAGCTGTGGCTTGCCACCCCCAAACCGTTTTTGCTTTTTCTGAGCGATCAAAATGTTTCTCTCAAAATACAAACTTTTCAATAATAGATGTTTTGACTCACTCACTGTCACATTCTGGAATTGTCCCTCAAATTACTTCCCTCTAATATAGTTTTTGTTTTTTTCTTTTTGGATTAAAAAAAATTTTTTTTAAATTGAAGTCTGGTTTATTTGCAATGTTTCAGGTGTACAGCAAAGTGATTCTATTATACACACACACATACGTGTGTGTGTGTGTATATATATATATTCTTTTTCAGATTCTTTTCCATTATAGGTTATTACAAGATATTGAATATAGTTCCCTGTGCAGTTTTGGGTTATTTTTAGAGGTCAATTCTGATCCCCTTACAAACTCTGCTCCTGGCTCATTTATTGATTGAATCAGTATTTACTGCGCCCCCTACCAGGAGCAGGGCTCTGTGACCACACCAGGGAAGATGTGGAAGGAAACTGAGTTCCCACTCTGAAAGAAAACACTGAGTATTTCTGGCAGTGTGAGGAGGGTTTGCAGCATTTAACTTACTTCTTTATCTTTCTCTTGACCTCTATCTTAGCCAACATTTCCTGAGGTCTTACTCTCTGTGAAGCATGGCATTGGCATTGCTAATTTAATCCTCAAAACAGACCTCTGAGCAAAATACTATTATTAGTGCTATTTTTATCATCCCCATTTTACAGATGAGGAAACTGAGGCCTGGGGCTTAAGTGATTTGTCCTAAATCACGCTGCTGGTGGGTAAATAATGGTAGCAGGATCTGAACCCAGGAAGTTGATATCAGAACCTACGCTCTTACCCACTATAGGAGACTCACTATACTGGAATTTTTGATTGTCCAGAAAAACCCCCAAGTTCTCTGACATTGCATGTCCTTCTATATGTTCACTCAGTTAACATTTGCCAGGGACTCTCTGTCTGTTGGCAAGGCCCCAGTGAGGCCATGAGCAGGGTATGGAGATGAACCAGAGTAAACTCTTGCCATAGAATCTGGGTAGTTTGGGGGAAGGACCAGAATTTTGGAGCCAGATCCTGGACTCAAATCTTGGCTTGGTCAGTAATTAAGGTTGCCAGATTTAGCAAATAAAAATATAGGTCACCCAGTTAAATTTAAATTTCAGATAAACAGTGAGCAATTTTTTAGTATCACTATGTTCCATGCCAGGTTTTATTGTATTTTATCTGGCAACCTTACAGGTAATTGCTTTGTGACCATGAGTACTCACTCAATGAGTCTGAGCTCAGATTTCCTGTGTTCAAAATGAGGATAATGATCCCCATTTCACAAGGTTGCTCGGAGGAGTGAAAGAGCACCTTTATGTAAAGTACTCGGAATGCTTCAGCTTTTCATAACTGGTCCATTTCCACAGACAGCCCACTCCAAACTGCCCCCTGCAGTAGCTGGGGTTGAGGGACTTTTAAAATCAGCTCAGGCCACAGCCTACTGAAGACCCTTTGAGGTTCCCACAGCTCCTAGACTAAAGCCCACAGGCATCTGGATGTTTTCTAAAGTCCCGCAGGCTGTAGATGGTGTCCAGGGCAGAGACCCTTCTCAGGCACTCAGCCCAGGGGCTAACCCCATCCATATTGTTTTTCTCGCAACCCATCTTCTCTCCCCAAAGTCAAGTGCCTGGGACAGTAAGCTCTCAACATGAAGGAGGAGGGAAAATGCACGGGGATTTAGGGCGTGAGATGTTGTAATAATCCAGTGTGATCCCACCAGATATATTTTGAATCCAAACGCCTCTCTCCAGCCTCTTTTCTCCTCTCTATCACGGCTGCCCTAGTCCAGGCACCACCACCTCTTGCCTGCATTATTTATTTATTTGTTTGTTTGTTTATTTATTTTTGGCTGCATTGGGTCTTCATTGCTGTGCACGGGTTTTTCTCTAGTTGCAAAAGAGCACGGCTTACTCTTCATTGCGGTGCACGGACTTCTCATTGCAATGGCTTCTCTTGTTGCAGAGCACAGGCTCTAGGGGCATGGGCTTCAGTAGTTGTGGCACGCAGGCTCAGTGGTTGTGGCTCGTGAGCTCTAGAGCGCAGGCTCAGTAGTTGTGGCGCACAGGCTTAGTTGCTCCGAGGCATGTGGGATCTTCCCAGCCCAGGGCTCAAACCCATGTGCACTGCATTGGCAGTCAGATTCTTAACCACTGAGCCACTAGGGAAGCCCTGCCTGCATAATTTAAATAAACTTCTTCTTTTCTTAATTTTAATTTATTTTAATAAAAAAAAATTTTTGGCTGCACCAGGCAGCATGTGAGATCTACTTCCCCAACTTGGATCAAACCTGTGCCCCCTGCAGTGGAAGCACCCAGTCTTAACCACTGGACCGCCAGGGAAGTCCCTCTTTCTTAAAAAAAATTACTTACTTAATTTTTTATTTTTTGGTTTAAAACTTTTTAAATTTTATATTGGAGTATAGTTGATTAACAGTGTTGTGTTAGTTTCAGGTGTATCAATAAACTCCTGGCTGGTCTCCCAGCTTCCACATTAAAACTCACAAGAGCAAAATTTTTATTATGGAAAAATTTCAAAAAATAGACAAAAGTAGAGAGAAGAAAATAATGAACATAATTTCAACAACAATCAGCTAATCAGTTTATGGCCAATCCAGTTTTACCCACTCCCCGGACCCCTGGGATTTTTAATTCCTCCTCTCCAGGATTTCTTTTTTTTTTTGAAGAATTTCAGCCTCAAGGACAGGATAATCTGACTTTTCATCAATTCCCCTGCAAACGTATTGTTTGTTATGGCATAAACTTTATTCCAAAATTTCATCAGGGATTTGCTTTTGAATCCAAAGTTTTGATACTCAAAACGAAAGTTTAGAGGCCTTAAAAAAAAAAAATAAGCCTCTCTTTTACAAATCCTGCAAATCAAAAGCCTTGGCTTTCAAGATTATTGTCTCTGCCAAGAATTTCAAAAGCCTGCCTAGGAACTCATAAAAGCCAAGAATTTGGCTCTTTGGAGCTTTCTTTTTTTGAATTGGTTTGGGTCAAGCTTCTCCAAGGGGTGTATCCAGAATGATTCAGGCCTCAGCCTCAATACTTGGTTTTGTGGAGAGAGAGGTCACAGGATTTCTTTTTTTCTTTCTTTTTTTTTTTTGCGGTACGCGGGCCTCTCACTGCTGTGGCCTCTCCCGTTGCAGAGCACAAGCTCCAGACGCGCAGGCTCAGTGACCATGGCTCACGGGCCCAGCCGCTCCGCGGAATGTAGGATCTTCCCGGACCGGAGCACGAACCCGCGTCCCCTGCATCGGCAGGCGGACTCTCAACCACTGCGCCTCCAGGGAAGCCCCGTCACAGGATTTCTTTTAAAAAGGGAACAAACATAGCATTGCTGCGTGTGCAGTAAATGTTACCAGGACTATTTTTATTGTTGTTCAAATAATAACTTTAGTGGATTTAAGTGATTTCTGAGAATGTTCACAGATGTGAAGTCCACAATCCTGTTTTTCCATAGACTTTTAAGCTCTTCGAGTACAATTTCTCCTAATATAAACTTTTACAAGACCCTAACTTCCAAGTTTGGGGTGGTTATTTTCTATTTAATATTTCAGTATCCTGGGTGTTTCTGCAAGAGTAGCTTGCTTCTCAGGGCTGTGCACCAGTGCACCCTTGCAAACCAGTGTCCTGGATGTCACCTAGAGGCTCATGTCATTTGAAAGTTCTGCTTAGCTTTGCATCATCTGATTTCCTTGGTCATCAGCATTGGCATTAATGTTGAAGTTAGCCACCTGTTTTTTTTTTTTTTTAAAGTAAGATTTTATTTTTAGGCAAATCCACTGAAATCTCCCAATATTTTTCAAACCAAAAATCACCAGAATCAGGACTTACCCTGACAGGATAATTCAGGCCCAGACATGATACAGACAAAACGAAGGGGAAGGAAGGATGGTTGGTGGTGAGAACCACTTACTGAGAATAGAATCGCTGGTGTTTATCCTTAGCTCAGCCAACAGCTTCCCTGGTGACCTGATGTGCCAACGCTGGGTTCAGTTACCAAATGGGCAGTTTTCCTGACGACAAAATCAGAATATACTGAGTCCTCAAAGCCAGAGGCAAGAAACCTTGTGTTTTTTTAAAGTGGCCCAAATTATCACCATTGGGTATGACTTGATTGGTTTTTTTAAATAAAGTTACAACTCTTTTAGATTCAGCAAAGTTGCAAAGATAGTAGAGTTTTCTGGTATAACCCACACCCACTTTCCTCTATGATTTTCCTGCATTATAAATGTCTTACATTATTCCCATATATATGCTACAGTTAATGAACCAATATTGATACATTTTTACTGAAGTCTATACTGTGTTCAGATTTCCTTAATTTTTACCTAATGCACTTTTTCTGGTCCAGAATCCCACACAGGACACACATAATTACATGGAGGCATCATGGCTCCCTAGATGCCTCTTGGTTGTGACAGCTTCTCAGACTTTCTTGTTTTTTTTTTTTGTTTTTTCCATTTGAGATGTAATTCATATACTACAATATCCATTCTTTCAAAGTGTACACTTCAGTGGGTTTTAGTATCTTCAAAAATTGTGCAGGCATCACTACTAGTCCCTGAACATTTTCTTTACCTCTGTAAGAAAACATACACCCACATAGCACTCACTCCACATGGCCCCAGCCCCCAGCTCCCAGCAACCACTAGTCTACTTTCTGTCTCTATGGATTTGCCTATTCTGGAAATTTCATATAAGTGGAATCATACAACAGGTGGCCTTTTGTGTCTGGCTTCTTTCACTAAGAATGACGTCTTCAAGTTTCATCTGTGTTGTAGCAGGTATCAACCCTTTGTTCCTTTTTCATGACTGAATAATATTCCACTGAAGGGATATAGCACATTTTGGTTACCCATTTATCAATGATGGATATACTGGCTTTTGGCTGCTATGACTTTCCTTAATAACTTTAAGGAGTACTGCTTAGGTATTTTGTAGAATGTCCTTCACGTGTTTCTCATGACAATACTACTGTTATGGGATCTGGGGAGGAAAACTATGGAGGTAAAGTATCTTATCATTGCCTGCATCGAAGGTGTATGCTACCAGTATGATTTCTCACTCTTGATGTGAACTTTGATCACCTGGTGGAGATGGTGTGTCAGATTTCCACACTGTAATGTACCCTAATTTTAATAGACTGTTGCATCAATTTCCTCTTTGGCTGTGTGGTTGTAATTCTGACATTAATTTTTGCTGCATAGATCTATTCAAAGAAAGGCTGGTTTTAACTTATTTGATTTGAATTCATGCTTTAAAGAGAGACCTTTTATTTTTTTCAGATAGAAGACATTTAATTACATTAAAATATCACACTGAAGTGATTTGCAGAGATTTTTAAGCAAATATTTAATATGCAATGTTGGTGGGGATGTAGAGAAACAGACATTTCATAGGCCGTCTGGAGTTAGGGTCAAGATGGGGAGGAAGTTTGACATTTCGCACCCAAAGTCTTAAAATGTGCCACCTGAATCCATCAGTTCTATGTTTAGAAATTTATATGAAGAAAATAAAAACATATGCCAAGAGTTGAACAAAAACAAACAAACAAACAAAAACCTCAGTCCAACTCAGTACAGTATATTTGTAGGACCCCAAAATCGTAAAGTGCCCCAAATAGAAAATTAGCTTTAAAATAGATGATATAACCCCACAATCCAATGACAACCAACCATTTAAAAGGATGTAAAGGTGTGAGCAGCTAATCACAATTTATGGCAGGGAAAAGAAGATGAAAAACAGCGCTGATAGGAAAATTCTAATTTTGTAAAACAAATGTATATATATGTATATGCATAGAAAACATAATGGAAGGATATGTATGAAAATATTACATTTGTTTTTTGAGTTGTGGGCCGAGTTTGGTTTCTTTCCATTTATTTGTATTTTTACACTCCCCTACAATGACTATGTTTTGATTTTGTGATAAGAAAAAAGTAGTTTTAATTTTTTAAGTTATTTTTGATTTACTACATTGAATAAGGTGATTTCTATGTATTTAGCCATCAAAGTGCACTTTAGAAAGGAACCTGACAAATAATTATATCATCACACTAGGCCAATCCCAGCTCTACTGTTTTTTTCTTTTTTCCACACCCCGAGGCATGCAGGATCTTAGTTCTTAGTTCCATGACCAGGGATCAAAACCGCACCCCCTGGCCTCCACCCAGTGGAAGCACGGAGTTTTAACCACTGGACCGCCAGGGATGTCCCTACTGCTTATTTTCTGTATCAGCCAGGGTCCCTGCACCAGAGAGGTGGCCGCTCAAATCAGGTGAGTTGAGGAGAGAGCAGTACAGGGGATCATATTGTACTTGGAGGCCAATGACAGCTGAGTTATCTCTCCTGTGCTGGAAAGGCAAGGAGAGGGAGTGGTCACCAGTAGTCAGAATGGGTAGCCTGCTGCCACCCCACCAGTAAGGAGCTGCGGGAATAAGCACCCTGACTCATGTCCCTCCCTCTGCGCTCTTTTTGGGCTCCCGTCGTCTAGACTACTGGAGATGAGAGGGCATATCCCAGTTTGTGGACATGCGCTACACAGGTCAGCCTTCCTGTGCTGGGAGCCAAGAGAAGAATGTGCAGAGTGGACCTGGAAGGGTGGCCAGAGGACAGCCAGCCAAGGGCCACGGGAGCTTGTTTGGGTTGTTTAACCTCTATAGTGTAATAAGAAATATATTTGGTCTTCATCCCTGCTTCCTGGCACAGAGTTTCTAAAACCCTTGGAATTTCCTGAGTGACAGGGGTGGCTTCTGTTATTCACAAGAAGCCCCTCTCAATCACACCTGAGTTTAGGCTAATGAGGCGGCTTAGGATGGGGCCCCTAGACAGCCTCAGGATGGGGCTGCTCACCAGAAATACCAAGTGGCGGGAGGGTTAGAACTCTTAGCACCCAACCATCGACCTCCAGGAAGGGGTGGAGGGGAGCTGGGGATTTCAGCTCTTATCAAAAGTCTTAAACAGCACCCTCTTTCTCTCTCTCCCTCCGTTGAAAGAAATCAGCTGCAAGGTCTAGAACTGCCCCGCGGGGAGTTAATTAACATAATTATCACCCAAACAGTTTCCTTTCCCAAAGGAGATTACAATGGGATCCCCGCTGTAAGCCCTTCTGTCATACATACCCCTCCCCCGCCACATCCCCAGCAACCTTTGATCTGTTTTCTGTGACTATAGATTAGCTTGCATTTCTTCAAAACTGTATGTAAAGGAAATGAATCATAAAGCACGTACTCTTTTTTGTCTGGCTTCTTTCACTAAACACAATCATCCTGAGATTCATCCGCGTCGTATTAGGCACCAATAGTCCATCCTTCGCATCGCTGTGGATCGCCAGGTCCACTGTATGGATGTACAGTAGCTCCTGTATCTTTCACCTGTTGATGGACATTCAGGTTGCCTTCAATTTGGGGCTGTTACAAATAGAGCTGGTATAAACATTTGTGTATAAATGTGCACGTAGGCTTTCTTTTCTCTCTGATAAATATCTAGGAGTGGCTAGGTCTTATCGTAAGTGTATGTTGAATTTTATTTTATTTTTTATAAATTTATTTATTTATTTATAATTTTTGGCTGTGTTGGGTCTTCGGTTGCTGTGCGTGAGCTTTCTCTAGTTGCGGAGAGCGGGGGCTACACTTCTTTGCGGTGTGCGGGCTTCTGATTGCGGTGGATTCTGTTGTTGCCGAGCACGGGCTCTAGGCGTGTGGTCTTCAGTAGTTGCGGCTCGTGGGCTTGTAGCTGTGGCTCTCAGTCTCCAGAGCGCAGACCCAGTAGTTGTGGGGCACGGGCTTAGTTGCTCCGTGGCATGTGGTATCTTCCCGGACCAGGGATCGAACCCGTGTCCCCTGCATTGGCAGGCGGACTCTTAAACCTGCGCCACCAGGGAATTCCCTCCATATGTTTGAATTTTAAAAGAAACTCTTGAATTATTTTTCAAAGTGATTACACCAGTTTACATTCCCACGAGCACTCTAACAGGATGCTTAACAACCACTGCGCTAACTCACTAAATACCAGAGGTCCCTCATTGTGATAACCCAGACCCCAGCCCCCTTTACAAATGCCCCCTGGGATGGGGCAATGCTGTCACTATTGAGACCCACTGGACCAGACGCTCTTTGGTTCCAGCGCTAGGTAAGGATCCGCCCCCATTTAGGAACCATGGAAGAAAACCTATGAACCTCCATATTTCTGAACTGAATTCATGGTAGCCTGAGGTCCAAGATGATCACAGGAGCGAGAGGTAACTGCTAGTAGCACATCTTGGCTTGGCCTTGCATTCTGTGGTTCTTCAGTATCTGAAAACACCAAAATGGTGTTCATTTAAAGAACTAAGGTTTAGGGCTTCCCTGGTGGCGCAGTGGTTGAGAGTCCGCCTGCCGATGCAGGGGACACAGGTTCGTGCCCCGGTTCGGGAAGATCCCACATGCCGCGGAGCGGCTGGGCCCGTGAACCATGGCTGCTGAGCCTGCGCGTCTGGAGCCTGTGCTCCGCAATGGGGGAGGCCACAACAGTGAGAGGCCCACGTACTACAGAAAAAAAAACCAAAAAAAAAGAACTAAGGTTTACATGCAGTGGTGAAACCCAAGTAGTGGTTAGAGCCTAGAGTCAGCTGACCCATTTGCTTTCTATTCTTAATTTTGTCTTTGGCCCTGGAGCCTCCCAGAGCCTCCCTGGGGAAAAAATAAGCGGTGCTTGGTAATCCTGCACTGAAAGGGGGTACTTAAGTCAAAAGTACACCTGAACTCAGTTAATTTGCACTAATCGCCTACGCCAGCCGCGGATCAGCCAGAGAGGACAACGTTCTCACATGCAACCACAAACACGCATTGCGGGAGCTTCCCACCTCACACACTATTTTGATTTCGAAAACCTTCATCCCTTGCCCCCTACTAAACTGGAGAGTGCATCAGAATCCCCTGAGGGCTTGTTAAGACCCAGAGCGCCTGGTTCCACCCCTAGCGATTCTGATTTCTTATATCTGATTTCTTCTATCTGGAGAGGTACCTGAGAATTTTCATTTCTAACAAGCTCCCACGTGGTGCTGATGTTGCTGGGCCAAGGGTCACACTCTGAGACTCACCTCCCAGTTGGCACCTTTTATTTGACACTGGGAAGTTCAACCATGGCAGTGATTTTTCAACCGATGTGATTTTTCCCCCCCAGGGGACAAAATCCGGAGACATTTTTGGGTGTCATAACTGGTCTGGCTCTTAGTGAGTAGAAGTCAGGGATGCTGCTCAATATCCTATGATGCATAGGACAGCTATGATTATTAGAAATTAATTAGAAATAATTATTTGACCCAAAATGTCAGTAGTGCCAGTGTTGACAAACCCAGCACTAGAGGAGAATGCTTAAATAAATTAGAAGACTCCCACAAGGAATAAATATTATGCAGTCATTAAGAAGTATGCTCCTTGTACAACAATAGTCAATATTCTGTAAATGAAAGTAACCTTTAAAAATTGTATAAAATATTAAAAGTTTTTTCAAAAAAGAAGAATGCTGCTTATACTATATATAAAAGATAAGCAACAAGGACCTACTGTATAGCACAGGGAACTATATTCAATATCTTGTAATAACCTATAATGGAAAAGAATCTGGAAAAGAATATATATATTCTTTTTCATATATATATTTATATATCTGAAATATCTGAATCACTTTGCTGTATACCTGAAGGTAAACACAACATTGTAAATCAACTAAATGAGAAAAAAAAAGAATGGTCCTTAGACCTTTTTATAACTTGGGGAATTGTTCATGATATGTTCAGGAAAAAAAAAAGGATAAAAGAAGTATATTCAAAATGTCAGCTGTTTCATTTAATTGTCTTTGTACTTTACCACTACTTAGAATTATCTGGTTTGTTTATATGTATACTATATATCGTCTGTCTCCATTTACTAGGTTGTAAGCTGCTGGTATGCGGTATGCGGGCCTCTCACTGCTGTGGCCTCTCCCGTTGCGGAGCACAGGCTCCGGACACGCAGGCTCAGCGGCCATGGCTCACGGGCCCAGCCGCTCCGCGGCACGTGGGATCTTCCCGGACCGGGGCACGAACCCGTGTCCCCTGCATCGGCAGGCAGACTCTCAACCACTGCGCCACCAAGGAAGCCCAACTGCTGGTATTCTTTAGAGGAGCATTAAATAGTTGCTGAGCACGTGAACAGGTAAATGTAAGTAAAATCAGTGGTGTGCTGGTAAATGTTTCACAACCAACACTCAGAAAAGAAAATCTCTGATTTGTCACATGTGCCAGTTTCCTTGGTGGCTGGTTTCAAGCTACCTCCAGTTTAAGAAGAGATGAATTAGAGGGCTAGCTCCTGGGCTAGTTGATGTCCTCCAAGGATGAGTAGGATAACCTAGCTATTAATAGGATGCAGCTCCCAATTTCTGGTCTCAGTCCAGCTTCCAAACTCCTGACTGAGAGCATCAGTTGGAGAAATGTTATTAATCATGGCAGGAGTCTGCGGAATGATGCATAGAAACATTCTGGGTATTGGGGACCCATAAATTGTAGGTGTTCAGGCAGTGAACTGCATGAAGGTGGCACATCTGGGGCGTGTGCCATTTACATCACAGACACACGTGAGCTTGTATGAAAGAACGCAGGCAGGCTCAGAGATTCTGGTCTTCTGAGTCCTGAGGCAGGGGGGTATACCCTCCTTTATAAACCCTATGGACTGCTGGCCATGTACACACTCTGGAGAGCACACAGACACACATGGTCCTGTTATATATGCACGTACGTGGCTGGGCATCCCCTAAGCTCCACCTTTCTCAGAGGCCCAATTCCGCCCCCTCAACCCTGACTCTGAAGCTGACATGATTGTTCCACCTGGGGGAGAGGGCAGTGGGGTATCACCATTGCTGGTGATACATATATGTCCTGGGACGCCTTCAAGTGGGTAAGAGTATTTGACCCTCAGCCAGGGCTGCTATCCACCTGGCTACAGGAATGTACTTAAAACTGTTTAAAAAAATCATTTGAGGACTTCCCTGGTGGCACAGTGGTCGAGGGTCCGCCTGCCAATGCAGGGGACACGGTTTCGCTCCCTGGTCCGGGAAGATCCCACGTGCCACGGAGCAACTAAGTCCGTGTGTCACAACTACTGAGCCCATGTGCCACAACTACTGAAGCCCGTGTGCCTAGAGCCCAGGCTCCGCAACAAGAGAAGCCACCGCAATGAGAAGCCCATGCACCACAACAAAGAGTAACCCCTGCTCACCGCAACGAGAGAAAGCCTCCATTGCTCCCCTGCAGCAACGGAGACCCAACGCAGCCAAAAATAAAATAAATAAATTTAAAAAAATCATTTGAGACACTCAAGAGAATTGAAAACATATGTTCACACAAAAACTTGTACACAAATATTCATAGCAGCATTATTCATAGTAGCCAAAAAATGGAAACCACCCAAATGTCCACCAATGGATGAATGGATAAACAAATTGTGGTCTCTCCATACAATGGAATATTATTCAGCCATAAAAATTTGAAGTAGTGATACATGCTGCAATGGGGATGAACCTTGGAAACATTAAGGTAAATGAAAGAAACCAGACACAAAAGGCCACATATGGTATCATCCTATCATCCCTTTTCTATGAAATGTCCAGAATAGGCAAATCCATAGACAGAAAGTAGATTAGTGGTTGCCAGGGGCTGGGAGGAGGGGGCAAACTGGGAGTGAGTGCCAACGAGTGTAGGGTTTCTTATAAGGGTCATGAAAATGTTCTGGAATTAGACGGTGGTGATGGTTGTACAATATAATGAATATACTAAAACCACTGAACTGTACACTTTAAAACAGTGGATTTAAGGGTCTGCGAATTATATCTCAATAAAAAAATTAATTTTCAGAAGGTGCCCTTTGTCCTAGTTTGCACACAGCCTGGAAATGTGTGGGCTGGCAGTGGTCTCCAAAACAAGGCTTCTAGGGTTTCATCTTGGTGACCTGGGGATGGGGTGGTGGGCAGGCAGTTCCTGGAAAAGATAAGAAAGTTCTATACTGGATAGACTCTCTGAGTGGCAGACCCCGCTGGCACCCACCTCTATCTCCTTGGCTTTAACCTTGCCTGTGACATCATCTCTCTGCTAGTACCTGTGATTCCTAGGTGAGGACTTGCTCTGTGGAAGTGGGCTTGACCCAAGGGGTGGCATTACCACCACTCCCCAGACCTCGACCAATGACGGCCTGGACCCCAGCTTCCTGACTTCTGGAGGTCCCCAGCAGGACTGAATCCCAGTTGCCCACAACAGTAAGTAACCTGCTCATTAATGCACCACAGATTGGGTCCTCCCTGTCTCTGCCTTCCTTCCCTGTCCTCAGGTCGCCTTCCAAATCAACGACTTGCTCTCTCATCCTGTGTCAGGTTCTGCTTCTGGGAGAACCCAACTAGGTAATTGTCTCTTTTTCCCACTTTGTGAAATAGTTTCATAGTTGACACAGTATTTTCCTCATCAGAAAAATAAACATTTTTTTCAAGTCTTGAGATATCTGAGAACGACCACCTCACCTCTGGCAGCAGATTCTGGCTGAAGGAGAGGTTGAAGGTATTTATCAAGTGCCTACCATGTGCCAGGCACTGTTCTAGGCACCGGAGATATAGGTGAACAGGGCAGCAAACAGACGTGGCCTCTGCTCCCGTGGAACATTCTAGTGGGGGTGAGAGAATGACTATGCCTCGTTCACCCCAAGTTTGATAAGCACCATAAAGAGAAATCTGGGTGAAGTAGTCAAAGTAATGGGGTTGGGGAAGGGAGGCTGAGGAGCTCCATTTTTGGACTGGCTGGTCAGGGAGGGCTGCCTGAAGGAA
This sequence comes from Kogia breviceps, assembly GCF_026419965.1. Lineage (NCBI taxonomy): Eukaryota > Metazoa > Chordata > Mammalia > Artiodactyla > Physeteridae > Kogia > Kogia breviceps. Next base: position 60,406,694 of record NC_081323.1, read on the forward strand.
GTGACATTTCAACTGAGACTTGATTGACAAGAGGGAGCCCGACAGAACCTGGGACCTGTGCCGTGAGAACAGCCAGGAAGCGCCTTCCTACTGAAGATGCAGTCTGAGTACCAGCAGCAGCAGCATCACCTGGGTGCTTGTTAGAAATGCAGGCTCTCAGGCCCACCCCAGCTGCACAGAACCGGACTCTGCATTTGAATGCGACTGCCAGGTGGTTTGTGTGGGGTAGTGGATTGCATAAGAGGGCCGGAGTTACTGCTGTTTCAGGATGCAAGCTGTGGTCAGACAGTGTGACTGACATGTAAACATCTTGTCTCAGTGAGAAGCTGGTTCTCTTGTGATACCCACATTGGCAAAGGGACCTGAGCCTTTGTTTTTGGTTTTAGAGCAGTGTCATAGTTTTTGGGAAAATCAAGGAATCATTTAGCAGTCAGAAGCAAGAGACCTGAGAAACACAGTCTATTATAAGGCATCTTATAAGGTAATATCACCATTGTGCTGAAGAGTGCCTCCAATCCAGGCCTGGGTACTGCGTGTAAAATTGAGGCTAGTCGGGAAGGCCACAGGCCGTCTTTCTGAAAATGCGTTTAATTGGCTGCAATTCACCCCTTGGACAGAAGTCAGAATGAGGGATCATATTCTTAACCTGACTATGATCTCATAACCGGCAGCAGCTTGTAACTACAGATCCAGGCTGAGAACCAGCCATGGAAGGAACATACCCTTGCAATGGAGAAAAGTTGCATAAACAGTGGGTGAAAGCAAAAGCACAAACGTCCTCAAATATCATTATTTTGTTTGTTTGTTTGTTTTTTTGCGGTATGCGGGCCTCTCATTGCTGTGGCCTCTCCCATCGCAGAGCACAGGCTCTGGACACCCAGGCTCAGCGGCCATGGCTCACGGGCCCAGCCGCTCCGCGGCATGTGGGATCTTCCCGGACCGGGGCAAGAACCCATGTCCCCTGCATCGGCAGGCGGATTCTCAACCACTGAGCCACCAGGGAAGCCCAAATATCATTATTTTTGCACTGTGCAAATTACCATGAGCTTTACAAACTGTAATGGGTAATGGATTGTGTTTGGCTGTTAGTACAGAGACCTGACTATGGTTGCTTATATAAACTACAGGGTTTCTTTCTTTACTTAAAAAAAAAAGTCTAGGGCTTCCCTGGTGGCGCAGTTGTTGAGAATCCTCCTGCCGATGCAGGGGACACGGGTTCGTGTCCCGGTCTGGGAAGATCCCACATGCCGCGGAGCGGCTAGGCCCGTGAGCCATGGCCACTGAACCTGCGCATCCGGAGCCTGTGCTCCACAAAGGGAGAGGCCACAACAGTGAGAGGCCCACGTACCAAAAAAAAAAAAAAGTCTAGGAATTCCCTGGTGGTGCAGTGGTTATGAATCCGCCTGCCAATGTAGGGGACATGGGTTTGAGCCCTGGTCCGGGAAGATCCCACATGCCGTGGAGCAACTAAGCCCATGCACAACGATTACTGAGCCTGTGCTCTAGAGCCCACGAGCCACAACTACAGAGCCCACGTGCCACAACTACTGAAGCCCGCATGCCTAGAGCCCATGCTCTGCAACAAAAGAAGCCACTGCAATGAGAAGCCTGTGCACCGCAACGAAGAGTAGCTCCCGCTTGCCACAATTAGAGAGAGCCCGGCATGCAGCAACAAAGGCCCAATGCAGCCAAAAAGTAAAATAAATAAATAAATAAATAAATTTATTTTTTAAAAAAAGTCTAGAGATAGCCCAGGGACATCCACAAATTCATCAGTGACTTCCTCCTTTCTGTTCCACCATCCTTGGCATATAGATTCCTTCCTTAAGGTTACCTCATGGTCAAAGATGGCTGCTGCAGCCCTTGCAATCTTGTTTGTGTTCCAGGTAGAAGGAAGAAGGAAGTAACAAGTGGGCAAGTTGAGTCAGTTCCCTCTAAATAGCTTTCCTGGAAGCCCCACCTAATGACTTCCTCTTATTATTTCATCATCCTCCCTTAATTGGAAGGGATGCTGGGAAATGTAGTTCTTAAGATGGACACATTGAGTTCCTAAAACTGCCCACCTCCTTCTCTTCAAGGCCGGCTGGGCACGTTCAGTTTCCCACAGATATGATCATTTGGTTGCCATCTTTGTTCCCTCCATTGGCCTGGAGGACATGATAGCCCTTGCTAAATTCACCCCAAAAAAGCTTAAATGATGGCCAACAAAGCCCGTTCTTCTTGAACACTGGAATGTTTCTAATAAAAAAAGCTCTCCTCCAAAATAAAATGGCCTTGGACATTATAATGCCTCAAAAGGAGTCATCTGAACCATTATCCCAATAAAATGTTGTGCTTTCATACCTGAAAAAAAAAAAAGGGCACATTGCCCACTTGAATAAAATTTAGGCTCTGTTAGCAAAGAACAACTGTGGAATGATAATTGGGAAGGGAGCTAGCAGACTCTGTTATATATATTATCCCATTCCGTGCTCAGTTTTGAGAGATTCTTAGGAATATCCACCATTTCCCCCATGAGGTCTGAGATTCTGTGACACATCTGGATAAAAGATTTTTTGTCTCATAGATAACAGACTAGCAGCACTATTTTCTATTGTTTGTTAAGGCAGGTAGAATTTACTTGCCCTAGGTTAGCTGTATTTCATAACAAGGGGAGGAGAACATATAAGGCTTCCAATTTCTGTTAAAAATTTTTCTTTAAAACTTATCTTTGTTTTCAATCTGTGTTACTGTTTAAAACAAGAGTTTACCTTCAGTTTACCAAATGAGGTAAGTGGGTTGTAACTGGATCCAATCATGAGCATGCCATTTCTGCTCTCAGAAAGGCATCAAAAAGGGGAATCAGAACATACCTCTTCCACCTTCCTTCCCTACTTGCTGGAACACTCACCTCCTGTTCCTGTACAAGATGACTTTGGAAGGTGAGTTGTGGGCCTTCTGGGTCACTCTTGGAGTCTAGGACTTTTTGAACAATCAGAGAATCCCACCTTCATTTGAGAGTGGAAATGCAGCCTAGGTGAAATCTAGATCTGGTGGTGTTTTTTTTTGGGGGGGGGGTGGTACACGGGCCTCTCACTGTTGTTGGCCTCTCCCGTTGCGGAGCACAGGCTCCGGACGCGCAGGCCCAGTGGCCATGGCTCACGGGCCCAGCCACTCCGCGGCACGTGGGATCCTCCTGGACCGGGGCATGAACCTGTATCCCCTGCATCAGCAGGCGGACTCCCAACCACTGCGCCACCAGGGAAGCCCCCAATCTGGTGGTTTTAAAACATGTTCTCCATGGGACTTCCCTGGTGGTCCACTGGTTAAGACTTTGCCTTCCAATGCAGGGGGTGCAGGTTCAATCCCTAGTTGGGGAGCTAAGATCCCACATGACTTCTGGCCAAAAAACCAAAACATAAAGCAGAATAATATTGTAACAAATTCAATAAAGACTTTAAAAATGGTCCACATCAAATAAATCTTAAAAAAAAAAAAAAAATGTCCTCCAAATCTATGACACTCCTCTCTTCAAAAGATGGGGTCTAATTCCTCCCTCCCCTTGAATGTGGCCCAGACTTAGTGTGTTGCTTCTAAGGAATAGAATGTGGCAGAATGATGCTGTATGACTTTTGAGGCTAAGTCATGAAAAGGGTAACTTCTGCCTGGTATTCTCAGCTCGCTCACTCTGGGGGAAGCCATGTCTTGAGGACACTCAAGCAGCCTGTGGAGAGCCTGAGGCTCCTCATCTGTTCATTTCACCGTCCTGGTTCATTGAAAGATCAGACTGTGGACTGGGAATATGTGTCTTCTCAGTGAGATGTTTGGATTCCTTCTTCTCCAAGAGATCTTCTCACTAAGTCATCCCCCTCCTGCTGTCTTTGCTTCAGCAAAGGATGGTGATTCTGGAGACAGGTTGCCTAAGTTTCAATCCTGGTTCTACTGCCTACAAGCCGAGTGTTTTTTTTTTGCTTTTTAAAAATTTATTTATTTATTTATTTTTGGCTGTGTTGGATCTTTGTTGCTGTGCGTGGGCTTTCTCCAGTTGCGGTGAGCTGGGCTACTCTTCATTGCAGTGGCAGGCTTCTCTTTGTGGTGGCTTCTCTTGTGGCAGAGCATGGGCTCTAGGCACGTGGGCTTCAGTAGTTGTGGTGCACGGGCTTAGTTTCTCTGTGGCATGTGGGATCTTCCCAGACTAGGGCTTGAAACCCTGTCTCCTGCATTGGCAGGTGGATTCTTCACCACTGCACCACGAAGGAAGTCTGAGCTGGGTGGTTTTATATGAGTTATTTAACCTCTCTAAGCCTCAGTCTCCTCATCTGTAAAAGGAGACAATTGATGGATATACATCAGGGTTTCTCAACCTCAGCATCACTGACATTTGGGCCAGATAATTCTTTGTTGTGGGGCTATCCTGTACATTGTAGGATGTTTAGCAGCATTCCTGGTCTCTACCCACTAGATGCCAGTAACAATGTCTCCCCTATCCCAGTTACAACAACCAAAATGTTTCTAGACATTAGCAAATGTCCCGTGAGGGGGCAATATTACCCCCAGTTGAGAACTGTTGACCTAAGTCATTTAGTTCTGTGCATGGTGCTTAGCACTCGAGAAATGATCATCATGATTATTCTTCTCTCTTCTGATTGCAACAATATTAGATTTCAGCAACGTTTTTGCTAGGTGTTTTTTTTTTTTAAGATGCTGTTTGCATTTCTGTGACAAAATTATTTTTTTTAATGTCTGCAAGATGGCTAATTTCATGTGATGTGAATTTTAACTCACTTTATTTCTTATTTATTTACTTAAAAAAATTTTATTTATTTATTTTTTTGGCCATGCCAAGTGGGATCTTAGTTCCCCGACCAAGGATCGAACCCATGCCTCCTGCAGTGGAAGCAAGGAGTCTTAGCAACTGGACCACCAGGGAAGTCCCTGTATGCTGTTAAATGTTAAATAAAAGATGTTTTCTCTTGTTACTTGTATTGCCTTTTTGTGCTTAGAATATGATTTGACTTTTCTTATGTCTTTTGTCTCATGTCCTTCAGTCTAACTTTGACCTTTCTAGCAGTAATTAATCCATGAGACCACTTTTGCTGCCCACTGTGATGAATGCATGCATTATGTATCGTGAGAAGCTATTGGTACCCTTTATTCTCTTGACATTTCTGCTCGGTAGTCAAATAGGTGAGGAAAAAGATGGGCTGCCATTGTGGTTTTAATTCAATCACATTAACAATCTTGGAGTGGGGAAGGCCTTTTTAAGCTTGATGCAAAACTCAGAAGCTTTATTTATTAAAAAAAATTTTTTTTTGGCCACACCTTGAGGCTTGCAGGATCTTGAACCCAGGCCCTCAGCAGTGAAAGCACCAAGTCCTAACCACGGGACCACCAGGGAATTCCTTCTGGTTACTTTAAATGGATTGAAGTTTCCAGATCTTAGTTGAAAGGTGTCATATTCACTGTGGCTCATACAGCCTCCCAATTCCAAGGCTGGAGGCTAATCCAGGAGCATTTTTCCAGGCCCCTTGAGTGCTAGTTTTTGTTGAGTGATTTTGTGTGCTGGGATTGTAGGAGTTGGTTCTCTCCTCACTTTTTATCATTTAATCCGGAGAGTTTTAACCCCCTTTTTAACCCTATGACTTTCTAACGTCATCTTCATTTATTATGCTCAGAGAGACTTAGTAATTAGCCCAAGGACACTCAGCTAGGAAGTGCCTGTACAATTATTTAGAAAGCCAAATGAGATGGCACCATCTCACCATCATCAGAAAGAGAATGTAGTTCAAGTCAAACCAGATCATTCCTGGTTCCTGGAGCCCTTTCTACTTCTGTGCCTTTGAATCTATGGGTCCCTCCACTCTGAGGGGCCTCTCCCTTCAGGGAGCCTTGCCTGTGCTTCATGGCTTAGCTACAACGCTTTCTCCCCCAGGAAGCCCTCCCTGATTCTCATCACTGGGAAATAGCATTTGGCACATGCTCATGATGCTTTTCACGGTGGCCACTTGTGAGACTCACCCCACAGCTTTTGCAGGTTGGCTATGAGCACCCACCAGGTGTTGATGTGTAATAATGTTGCTTAGGTTTTAAAAAAGGCACTTTAGAATGAAAAAAAACCAACTCATTTGCCAGTAGCCAGTAGCCTGGTCTACAGTCATTTTGTGTGTACGTGTGTGTGTGTTTGCGTGGACAGAGAAAAAGAGAGAGAAGGAGAGATATTCATTTAAGACCTTGGTAGCTCCCAGAAAAATCTCACTTATCACAGAAAACGTTACAATGCATTCAGATGATGATGACGATAATTATTTGCTGTAAAAATAATTGAAGATTTTTCCTACTGTATTGAAAAAACATTTTCATAGTATAGAATCAATAAATTGTTTTTGTAGTGTCTGTACAAAACAGACCCTGGGCTGTGTTCCTCTAATACTGAGTGGACAAGGGCCCTGCCTGCTGCCCCCTCCCATTCTGGTCCACCGAAAGAACTTGGGATTCCTCTATAAGCCCTACTTTTCCCTGGCATGTCCTTCCTGCCATGGCCTCCATCCCCCTTTCTTTCTAAACCTTATCTTTTTCAGATTCAACCAGGAACAAGACTGCCAAGATCCCTGCCCTCTAAGAACTTACTTTTTGGTAAAGGGAGACACATAAGTAATCATTTCAGATACTGACACAGGCTGTGAAAAAACAAAACCAGGCAATAGAAGAGTGTGGAGGGTGGGGCTTTAACAAGTCTGGTTTGACAAATGCTCTCTGAGAGGCCGTTTGAGTGGAACCTTGAGGAATGACGACGAGAAGGAAAAGATTCCACAGAGGGCAAAGGCAGTTTCCGAGGAAACAGAAAGAAGGCCAGTATGGCTGAACAGCCCAAGCCAAGCAGAGACTGGCGTTGAGATGAACACAGAGGAAGCGGGGCCAGGTCCTGCAGGGACTTGTAGCCCACAGAGAGGAAGTCAGATTTTATTCCCAAGGTGATTGCTTTACAGCCAAATTGCTTTGTAGAAGGGTTTTCTTGCAGCTCGTAGGATTTCTCCAAGCCCCAGTGGCTCATGCTTCCGCCGCCAGCCTGTGAGAGCCAGTTTTGCCTCCGTGCGGTCATCGCCCCTTTAAGGGGCGGCTTCCTCCTCAGACCCTGAGCCCCTGGGGACGCCCACGGCTGGGTGACCGCAGCGCGCAGCCCCGCGCTTGGCCCACAGCAGTCGCGCAGCCCGGGTCGGCGGAGGCTGACCAGGCGATTGCGCACGTAGACTGAACAAGAAGTCGGCGCAGAACTTTTCCCCTGGAAGCAGGGCCTCTCACTCGGCGCGGCCACGCGGATTCCGGCCGTAGGAGGGGGGTGGGGGGCTGGCACGTGAGGCAGGCGGCCGCACGTGGCTCAGGAGTCTGCTTTTCGGGACAGGTGCGGGGGCCGCCAAGTTCGCGAAGGCGCAGACGCAACCGGGCCTCGGCACCCCCTCTCCCACTCAGGTTTATTTTCAGTTTCGCGGCCGCTGCGGTCTGGTCAAGTGATGGTATCCTCGGAGGGCGCCAGGGCGTCTTCGGGGGGCGGGCCAGAGGGTCCCTCACGCGCAACGCGCAGCGAGCCGCGTGCCTGCTGTCTGCCCAGCAGGCTGGTGGGAGCCCGCGGGCCAAGCATCTCGTAAGTCTTTCTTTGGACTCTGAGGCTCAACTTGCCCATCTAAGAAATGGGTCTCTGAAATAAACAGCTGGCGAAGCGCTTTGCCAACTTGGATTCAAGTTGGGCGTTTAATTCACTTTCGTCAATTCCCTCCTCCCTTTGGAAGCCCAAGGGGCTGGAGTAGCAGGATGCCACCCACCACACCCTTCCGTCCCCGCAGAGTTGTCACGGGAGTTGATTTTGCGTCCCCCGCGGCCTGGAAGCACCGGAACAACCCCCTTGTGGGGTGCGGTCTCGGAGCCCCGGGTCACGTGACTCCTGTCCGCTGCCTCTGGCCAGTGCGCATGCGCAATTCTCATTTTTTTTCTCTCTCTCTCTCTCTCTCTCTCTCCCTCCCTCCCTCCCCTCTCTCTCTCTCCCTTCTCTCTCTCCTTCCCCCTCCCTCCCTCTCTCCTTCCCCCTCCCTCCCTCCCCCTCTTTCTCTCCCTGCCTCCCCCTGCCTTTCTCTCTCTCTCCCTCCCCCCCGCCTCTCCCCCTCTCCCCCCCGCTCTCTCTCCCTCCCCCTCTCCCTCCCCTCCCCCTCTCCCTCCCTTCCTCTCTCCCTCCCCCTCCCCCCCTCCCCCCTTTCTCTCCCTGCCTCCCCCTGCCTTTCTCTCTCCCTCTCTCTTCCTTTCTCTCTTCTCTCTTCTCTCTCTCTCCCTCTCCCCGCCCCCCCAGGTTGGCTCGGACGCAACCACGGTCAGCTCCTCCCCCGTCTTCACCCTTCCTGACTCCCTTCCCCTCGCCCTTTGGTTACGTCAGGCGGACACTCCGATGAGCCAATCACGGCGCTGTGTTTAGAGGCCGGCAAGCGGAACCGGTCGGATTGGACCAATAGGAGCCCTCGGATCCGGTGCGCCCCAACCGGGCAGGGGAGCCGGGGCCGAGTAGGCGGTGCTTCCTCGTCAGCATGTGGGCGGGGACCAGCAACCGCAGAGGCGTCGACGACGGCGGCAGCGACGACGACGTTCCTCAGTTTTCGGGGTAGGATTGGCGGCGCCGGCAGGGCTTCGCGGAGCGGTCGGCGGTCTGAGGTGGCGGTGGCCCTAGGGAGGCCGCGGCGCCATGGCGGGGCGGTAGACGTTCTCAGGCCGGCGAGGCGAGAGGCGGCGGTGTTCATCCGGTCCGCAGCGCCCTTCGGCAGGGGCCGGGGGTGGGGAGGACCGGGGCGGGGGTCGCCCCGGGAAGCGCGGGGCCGCGGGGCGGGGCTCGCAGGCCGTCGGGGCGCAGGAGGCCTGGGCCGCCGCGAGGAGCCGCCCCAAGCCGCTGGGCCCCGCCGCCGGGCCGCTTGACGACGACGCTCCCGCGGGGGCCCCGCCTGAGCAGGACGCGGCCGCGGCGGCTGCGAGGCCGCGGGAGGCCGCGGAGGATGGAGGAGCGGAAGGAGGAGGGCGAGGCCGAGATCCAGGAGCACGGGCCCGAGCACTGGTTCTCCAAGTGGGAGCGGCAGTGCCTGGCCGAGGCCGAGCAGGACGAGCAGTTGCCCCCTGAGCTGCAGGAGGAGGCGGCGGCCGCCGCGCAGCCCGAGCACAAGCAGCAGAAGCTGTGGCACCTCTTCCAGAACTCGGCCACCGCCGTGGCCCAGCTCTACAAAGGTGAGGGCCGCCGCCATTTTGCGCCGCCGCCCCCGCCTCGCGCCCGGCCGCCGGCGGAGAGCCTGGGGGGCGGTTGGCTAGGCTCCGGCCGTCGCAACGCGGCCCCACCGCCCCCTCCCCGCAAGATGGCGCCGCGGGAGGCGGGTTCTCGGGAGGCGGCCGGGGGCCGGCGCGGGGGGCGGCCGGCTTGGGGCCGCCCGGGGGGCCCTCCCGCTCCTGGGGCCGGGCCGCTGGGTGCCCCCGGGCCGGGGAAGGCAGGGGAGGAGCCCCCGGTCACAAAATGGCGAAGGGAGGTGGCCCGGGGGCCCTATTGTGCCGGAGCCGGCCTCGGGGCGGGGACTGCGAAGGGGTGCCTCCCTCTGCCGCGCCTCTGCCCCGGCTGCTCTCGGGAGCCCCGCGGCTCCCCCTCCCGCTCCGCCGCGACCCCCTTTTTCCCCGCTCCCCACCTAGCGCGGGCTCACGGAATCCTTGAACAAAATGGCGAAACCTAATATGGCCGTTCCGGAGTGATTGACGCCCAAATAACGTTGCTTTTTCTTTTTCTTTTCTTGTCTTTGTGTGTTGCTTTCTCTTTTTTTGTTTTTCCCCTTTCGTTTCGTCGTTTTTCAGACCGAGTGTGTCAGCAGCCAGGACTTTCTCTCTGGGTTCCCTTCCAGAACGCAGCCACTGCCGTCACCAACCTTTACAAAGGTAAGGACAACCTTGCTGCATTGCCGGCTAAGGGGAAGGGCGGCTTGCGTCAGGGTTTAAGTCCTCCGTTCCTTAGTGCATTGGCCACCTTGAACTGGAGGGATCGCCGGAGTGTTTTCTGCTCCTGAATCCAGCCATTAACTCTCAGTACCTTGCAACTTGAGAATTCTGGCGGTGTGATGTTATATCTAGATAAAGGGTTTTCAGCCGGGGGCGTTTGGTCTCCTCACCCCGTGGCGATATTTGACAATGTCTGGGGCACTCCAGAGTGTCATCACTGAGAGGAGGCCGCTAACTGTCCTCGGTGCACGAGACGGCCTCCCCACCCCCCAAATGGCAGTAGTGTCGACGTTGAGAGGCCCAGAGCTCCAGATCGTGAGATGTGCTTTTTAGGCACTCAGGGAAGAAGAGTGTGTCTCGCACAGAGGTGGGAGGGACAGCTAGTTTGTGGAAAGGCATCTCTTGGAATAGTTTTTCTTGAGTTAGGCAATTTCGAGCATGATGGTGGCACAGCATAATTTAAGTGCGTCGAAAACTAGCTAATTGGAATAATCTGTACGCACATTAATCTGCAGATATTTGATGGAGTTGCTCTTCCTTAGCAACTCCATCAAATATTTCCTTCCAAGCTACTTTCTGCCTGACCGTACATTGTTGGCAGGAAATCTGATCAGTTTGAGTTGATATCAAGATTTGTGTTTAATGGCAGTGTTTTTCTGCACTTAATCCCCGCCCCCCACGTGAAGATATGTGAGTAAATGTTTTTGCCCATCGTGTTCTCTCAGCAACAGTGGGTTTAGATTTTGTGCTTTTTTTGTTTTGAAGATTTGGAAATTTGGGTTTTATTTTTGGCAAGGTTTCTGTGGGAAAAGGATTTGAATTTGAGTGTTAATTTTAGTAAAAATGTAATTAAATGCTTTTAAACTGCTAGAAGCAGTTGATAATTGCAATGGAGCTTTGTGTTTTTCAGAATTATCTAAATAGGTTGAAACAGGCTGTGGAGTGATTTGATTCTCAGATTCTTATCTGTATAAGAATGAGCAAATTAAGATAGCATTCTTTAGGGAAAAAAATCCCTTATTTTGGATTTCCTTGGTAGACCTTGCAGTGTTTTGGGATGGTAATTTAAGAACGTAAACTGAATCTGGTGAATAGAATGTTAATTTCAGGGAATGAGGAACTAATAGTCTAGGCTTACTGAGAAAAGGGAAACCTAATAAAATGGTGCCCCGGTGGTCAACTTTGATTTTATATATAGCTGAGTTCCGTAAATTTTGACTCTAACATACATTATTGCTTGAGGGTTTTTAACATTCTCTGGAATGGCTCTTGGTTTCACCCAGACAGGGAATTTTGAAATAATACTTGAAACTCATATTTTTTTTGCAAAACTCTGCTTTTTTGGACTATAATTTACATATAGTAAAACCATCGTTTTAAGGTGTGTGGCGTGAATTTGACAAACGTACATTGTTAGTAAATGGAATGTTTCTATCACCCCCCCCCCCCCCCCCCCCCGCGCACAACTGCTGATCTGATTGCTGTATATATGGTTTTTGCGTTTCCATAATGTAATAAATAGAACCTTATAGTAGGTAGCCTTTGTGTTTGGGTTCTTCTATCCACTTTTCATAATGTTGCTGAGATTGATCCATTCAATTCACATAGCAGGTATTAATAAATAGTTCAGTGCTTTTTTTTTTTTTTCTGATTAGTGTTGTGGTGTGTGGAGGTATCACGGTTTATCCATTCAGGTTTTGCAATTATTTTTTGCTTTAAGGGGAAGGCAACACATATTTTTAGTCTGTGTGCTGGGCTCTTCGACTAGGCGGTAGAAAAATGTGAATGTCCTCTGACTTCCCAGTTTTTGGTGCTGTTGCGCACTCCTGGAATGCATCTCTTCAGGACTGTAGCTGACGGTTTTCTTTAGTGTTGATTCTTCATATAAAAAAGTGGGCTCAGAAGCTGAACTCTGAAATAATCCCTAATTTGATTTCTTGATTTGGAAATGCTTCTTATAATGTATTTTCTTTGTTCAAGAAACGTAATGAAAGACATTAAATTTCTTTTTAAATAAACATGAAGTTTTTGCATTATGGCAAATGCTGGATTGTCAGTCCAACCTTAGTTTTATTTTGTGTTCTATTTTTGTAAAATGAAATATATACCCTTTTACCTGAGGAATGGTTAATTGTGGTTTGTGGAATTTGGTAGTATAGCAACATTCTGTTCCTAGCTGACTGGAGGAAAGTGTGGATAAGCTCTGCAGATCCTCACATTCTTCCTCCTTTTCAGGGTGTGGTCTTCAGAGAACAAGAATGCAGCTGTAGGAATAATTGGGCACCTTAAATAGAACCAATAAAATTAGCAAGGTAGTGTCCCAGTGCATGCAGCTGTAAGTAGTGGTAAATTTAGAGTGTTCAGTTCTGATTCAGTATCTAAATGTAATTTATGGGGGCGGGGGTGGGGGGAGATTTTGGAGGATCCTTGTAAATGGGCTATGTTCTTGCAGTTTGTATGATTAAGCGCTTATCTGACAAGCTAAAGATGGCTCATTTTGCCTCACCCAGCCTGGGGAGAGGTTGGTACTTTTACCAGCTTCCTGATAACACCTAAGATGAGCACATAGGAAGGTCAGAATTGAGGTAAAAGTCTAGCAGAGGGCCCCTTTTGATTGCCTGTGGTGTTTTGAAACATTGAACGATGCAGTTGGTTTTGTTGAATGTGGCTGGAGACTTGGAGGAGAGTGAATTGGGGTGTCCTCAGCGTGGACAGAATTCAGCAAAATGGAGTTTGTTCTACTCCACATAGTAAAGTTGAGTCAGACATTGGCATCCTTTTTTGGAAAGGAAGAAAATTCTGATGGCTGGTTTTTGTTTTTACTTTGCTTTGATAAATCTAAAGGAAGTAATGTTTGTTAAATATTCAGTGGTGGTGTGTCCCCTGGCTTAGTACGTTTTTTGATGTCTGCAGCAAAGGGAGTGAAGTTACGGAGGTGCTTTTAAGTAGCCTGGTTGATGCTTATCTGAAAAATGCTTTGTCAAGCTCATCTTTTTCTGCCTCTTAAATCCACCTCCCATTTCCTTGGGTGACTGGTTTCAACCTCTCTCCTGACTCCTCATTAGGAGAATAATGAATTCTTTCTACGGTGTGGGGTTACTTGCTCAGTAGAGGCTAGCCGTTCTTTGGAGCCTCTTTGGAGCCTCATCAGCGGAGGTCAGCGGAGGTGGGCGCTGGGGCCCTGCTTGCTCTGCAGCAGCTGCCTGGGAGCCAGTGCTCACCAACACCCCCCAGAGCCACTTCTCATGCTTCTCTCATTGTCATTTCCCTGAACTTTGTAATATTTTTCTTTTTTGATTTTTGTTTTATGTTAAGCTCCTCTGCATTTTAAGACTATCTGAAGCTTTAGTTGCATACCGACTTGTCCTACATATGTTAAGAGCTTTGTCTTGATACTGTTTGTGTTAAAGATGTTTCTGGTTTTCTCCTTGAACAGCATTTGCTCCAAGGTTTGTCAGTGACTAGCAGTACTTGGAGAAGGCCAGCAGCATCATATCATGGAGTGTTCTGCTAGATTGTTCTAGTTCAGATTTTAGACTGTTACTTTTACTTAGTTGTAGGGTCCTGGAGACAGATAATGCAACAAAAAATATTTCACTATTGTAAGCCTTCATTTTCTCAATTGTAAGTAGGAGTAAGTACACACAACTTAGAGTGCAGGCTCTTAGTGTGTCATGCAATGAGTCTTCAAGCATGGACTGTGTTGTTGGTCAGGTTATGTTTTTCAGATGATGTTTTTGGCTATGGGCAGTGCTTAAGATGAAGGGAAGAAATTCTTAATATTTTTTGTCTTCTTTAAATTTCTGTCAGAATAACCTTTGTGTGGTATGTCTTCATCTTTCCCTGAAAGGACTGAAAGTAAGTAGAATTGACAGGAGAAAAATAGCCTACTTTAAATAGCCTACTTTAAAGTCCTTATTTTTGAGACATCTTGATGCCAGATCCTCTTTATAGTGTGTAGTCACTTCATTGTGGCCTTCTTGGGCTTCTCTGAATGGAACTTACTGAAAATTTGTGGATGAGTGATTGGTGTATAAACAACTGGTCAGAGAAAGCATGTTCTACCTGGAGGCAAATAATGAAATTTCAGCTTATATTTTGACTTTCTGGAGTTGCTTTGTGGCTCTCCTGCTGCAGAAAGCTATTGAACTTTGAGTGTTCAAAAAACCTTAGTATGGATTGCAGTTGAATACCCTCAGTTTTTTTTTTTTTTTTTTTTTTTTTACTAAGCAGCAGCCTCAGTCATTACTAATACCATTTATAGATTTTTTGGTGAATTTTTATAGAAGACGGTCAGTTTCTGATTTGTAACTTCTTTGTGAAAGGATGTTTTGGCTGCAGCCAAAACATAGCAGAAAACACAAGTCAGGCTGGACATGGATTGGCTGCTCTCTGCCTTGAAGCCTGAGGGTGGGATTGATTGAATCCAGTGGCTCAGGCCTCCCTGCTCTGCAGCTCTCTGTACTCTGTGTGTGGGCCTGCACATACCAGCTTTGTCATTAGGCTAGTTTCAGTGTGTTGGCAGCTCACACCTCACATCTTAGGGTCACTCACGGAAGGTTAGAAGAGCCCAGAGGCTTCTTTCCCAGGAGCTACCAGTAAATGACTTCTGTCTCTTGGCCAGAATTGGGTCACATGGTTATTCAGAACCAGTATCATAGCCACAGTTTTGGGGTTATGCAGATTTGTTTGGGACTAAACCACAAGTTTCACCACTTGAGCAAATGTGGAGGAAGCTTTTCTTCAGAGCTATCCAAACAAAAACTTGGGAGTACCTTTAGGAAAGGGAGGACGAGGACTGGATGGTAGGGAACCGTAGCCACTCTGATCTTTCCCAGGTTCCTGCTGTTTGTATGTGCTAGGTGAAGATTTAAGTCAGTATGTAAGTTATCTAGAAGTTCGTGTTTATCTTTGGATACCACTTTGTTAAGGAAGATAGAAATTATTTCCTCAAATCAGTTGAAAAATGGGCTTCCCTGGTGGTCCAGTGGATAAGACTCAGCACTCCCAATGCAGGGAGGGGGTCCCGGTTCAATCCCTGGTCAGGGAATTAGATCCCACGTGCTCTAACTAAGAGTTAGCATGCTGCAACTAAAGATCCCACATGCCGCGATGAAGATCCCACATGCCTCAACTAAGATCCGACATGGCCAAATAAAATATAAATAAATAAATAAATATTTAAAAAAACAAAAGAATTGAAAAGCAGTTTTGTTTTGGTCATGACTCATATCTTTTCCCTTTTTAAATAATTTATTATTTATTTTTGGCTGCGTTGGGTCTTCATTGCTGTGTGCAGGCTTTCTCTGGTTGCAGCGAGCTGGGGCTACTCTTCGTTGCGGTATGCGGGCTTCTCATTGCGTTGGCTTCTCGTTGCAGAGCACAGACTCTAGGCGCACGGGCTTCAGTAGTTGTGGCGCGCAGGCTCAGTAGTTGTGGCGGACGGGTTTAGTTGCCCTGCAACATGTGCGATTTTCCCGGACTAGGGCTCGAACCCGTGTCTCCTGCATTGGCAGGCTGATTCTTAACCACTGTGCTTACCAGAGAAGTCCCTAGATATTTGTTTCTAATGAAACAGTTAAAATACATATTTTTTCCTACAGCAGACTAGTTGGTTAGTGTAGATTGAGTTCTAAGTTCAACTGTTTTGTAGTTACTAGTATTCCTTGGAAATGTACCCTGATATAGCAGTGTGATTTTCTGGTTTGTAGATCCTCTAAGGAGAATGGGAGATGACTTCTCTATTGTTGAGGAAGAAATCGATTGTAGAAAGAACTTTTTTTGCTATTTAGTAACTTTTTAGGGCAAGGCCCTTTGAGCCTCAGTTCCAATTCCTTGTTTATGGAATTGAGATGTCTGCTTTGGCTGACATAAGGTTTGTGAGTATCAAAAAACTATAGATAGTGAAATCTGATTTTGTTTGTGTTTCATGTAAGAAAGTTCTGCATTTGGTCTTCATTTCAGAAATCAATATGATTCTTTGCCTACTGCCCCTTGCCAGCAGTGGGAAAATGAGACTAATAAAAATCCCTTGAATTCAATTTTAGCTATTTATATAAAAAGTTTAAAAAAGTATGAAACAAAGATGACTACTGTGAGTTGTATGAATCAGTTTGTTTCTTGAATAAGGAAATGAATGTGTTGTGATTAAAGGTTAGATTGACATTTTGATGCCCTTGGGCTTTGCCTAACCTTCGAGATCATGGCCGTTTTCCACAGTGGTTTTGGCATCAGTAAAAGTGTTGGGCACAAGAATGTCCCCACAGTTTTCTGTGCTCTGCATTTCTAGAATTTGGGTGTCTAATTGGAAGGTTCAGGAGTATTCCAAGCAGTCTTTGGCTGAGAGCCTTCTGGAGGCCATCTTTGTATGTACGTTTATTATTTTACTGGACACTAAATTAACTAGTGATTAAAATCTAGTCTGGTCATTCCTAAGATTCTCCAATAAGCATTTAGATCTCTTCTACTTAGTGCAAGATGTGATAGGAGGGTTTTATTTTCAACCAAGTAACTCTTTAAAGTTCTCAAGCATAAGAACTATATTTTAAACTATGTTTTAGTGTCAATATGAGGTTCTCTGTTTAAGGAAATAACTGAGATTGGATTAATCTGGGCTGTAAAGTAATTGGATTTGGCTTTCAGGATATGTTAATGGTATAAGACCAAATTATGCCCAGACAGTGCAAAAGCATGTATGTACCCGAAGACCTTAAATGTTAAATCTGCTTTTCTCCTCCTTTACTTCTTAGTTTGTAAAAGTCTGTTTACAAAATACTTGATTTTTAGCGTGTTCTTGGTTGGTTGTGTTGCTGAGACTTGTGCAGAATTTTTGAGGTGAAATGATTGGTCAGTTGCAAACATTTTAGAAGAGGTTCACAACTACTTATATAGCTGCCTTCCTTCAAAAGTATGAATGTTGAGTTTTCCATCTTTGTTCAACTCTGATTAAAGCATCAGCCTGTTGCTGATCTGACCTTTGGGTTATCCTTGTGTCCTCAATCAAAACAAATCAAAGCTCTTTCCTCCCAGGATTGTCAGGGTTTGTTTTTTTTTGTTTTTTTTTTTTAAACTGCCTCATCTGGTTCCTTCCCTTTGGCTCTTGAGTTTTGTATCAAGTTCAGCTTTTCTTATTTGCTGTCTGGTTTGCTAGTTGTACATTTACATGCCTGCTTCATCTTAACTTTGCGCTACCCATGCTTGCTTCAGACTTGGTTCTTGTACCCCTTTCAACTCGATACTTTCAGTTCTGGACCTGCCTCCATTTGGTTCTTGAAAAATAAAATTTCCTGAGTCATTCTTTTTGGAAATAAACTTCTCTGGTTAAGAGCTTGATTTTAACAGCTCTCTTTGGTAGGGCAGCTTTGTAGAAACCTAGTTGCTTGTAGATGCATAACAGTGGATGGTTATCCTCCTTTCTGTGGTCGCATGGGATGGGCTTAGTTTACTCAATGACTTGATTTCTCTTAAAATGCTTCCAGCTCTTTCAGAATCACTTAAGGTCTACATATAACTTTACAAGGTCATCTTAGAGATTATGCATCCTTTAAGGTTGGCTTCATCTAAGTCTTTAAGACTAAGAGATGGGAAAGTGCTGTATTAGCCTCTTAAATGCTATTTACCTTTGAAATGGGGTTCGTGCTTGTTTTATTTATGATGAAATGAGAAATCAGAACACATTGATTCACATTGTAACTTGGGCATTCTAGTAGTGAGACACTGGAGAAATTACTTCATTCATGAGTAGCTTTTTCTTTTAGAAGCATTTATTTTTTATTTATTTTGGTTGCACCAGGTCTTAGTTGTGGCAGGTGGGCTCCTTAGCTGTGGCATGCGAACTCTTAGTTGAGGCATGCGAACTCTTAGTTGAGGCATGCACATGGGATCTAGTTCCCTGATCAGGGATCAAACCCAGGCCCCCTGCATTGGAAGGCGGAGTCTTATTAACCACTGCACCACCAGGGAAGTCTCATGAGTAGCTTTTTTTATATCTGTAAAATTAGAAAGTTGTGATGGAGTTTAATATTTAAGAGCACTCCTGTGGGTGGTAACTTCTTTCATTTTTCTTTTTAACATTTTAGCAATAAGAACTGATCATCTAAGGAATAGGCCTTGTTCTAAAGTTCTGTTTGTGCTGCCCTCTTGCCATCTTTTTAAATAATGCAAATTCATGCAGCTTGGGAGCCCCTTTGATGTCTGGATTATTGTCTTTCTGGGACACAGGTCTTCATTCACTGGTTTGCTTATCCTTTCAGCATCTACTTGAGATGTCACAGACAGTTAAAATACAGGTCAGGAAAAGTGATAGAGGAATGAAGATATATTGGTGATTTTCCTGTTAGCACAGCAGCTCAACTAAAAATAAATTGCAGTGACTTAAGTTTCCAAGTATTGATATTGTTTTCACCTGTGTAAAGCCACTAAAGGGGCAGGCACCATTTTATTGAAAATCAGGGTTCAGTATGTACAGGGGGCAGTATCTACAGGGAGAATAGGAGACCAGTCTGAGAGATTTTAAGACAGGGTCTTTTGGGAATGGTTATAAGTTACAGAAAACCTTGGGAACTGGAAGCAGATTGAAAACGTTCCTGGGAAATGAATGAAGCTTCTTGTTTCCGCAGTGCTGTTTGGCTTTGTTGAGCAGTCAATCAGAATTAATTTTCCGTTATTATTTCTAAAATGTTTGCTAGTGCTTTTAGTGTGCTTCCATTTCTTGGTGCTGAACCTGTCAGTAGGAGTACACCTCAGAAATGACATGGTGCAAGGTGAGCACCGCCTGAGTGATTTGTTGCGGTGTATAGTCATCTGGTGAATGATGTGAACGCTCCTGTTTAGAACTTCTGAGAATTCCTTTTCTCAAAGCTTAGTGGTTAAGAACCACAGACTCTGGAACAAAAATTCCAGCTCTTGAATACTGTGGTAGAGTTACTCAGTGTCTCTTTGCTCAGTTGCAAAGAGGGGACAGTAGTACTGCTCTCAAGGTATTGGTGTACCTTTTTTCTCAGGTGAAGCTGGGTATAGTACCAATAAGCATTTAATAATTCATCTACTGTTAGCATTACTAAATAAACTAGCTTGATTAGATTAAGCTCTTTTAAGGAAATAGCATTATTAAAATGGTAATTCGGTTAACAATAAGTAGTCCCTCTGTTTTTATCTATTGAGGTTTTTTTTTTTTTTTTTTTTTTTTTTAAAGAACAAGGCAGAAGCTCTAGGATTATGTGATGTGTTTACTGAATTTAGAACATTATGATTAGGTGTCAGGTATGATATTTTAAAAATGAAGTTCAGTTTAATAGACTTAAAGAGCCTGGTACTTCATGATACTCGTTTTGGTGAACTTGTAAAATGGTGGTTTTCTTTAGGAGAGAATGCAGCTTGGCGCTACTGATATCATGTATCTTCTTCTTATTCTTTTTTCCTAACAGAAAGTGTGGATACCCATCAGCGAAGTTTTGATATTGGAATTCAGATTGGCTATCAGCGACGCAATAAGGATGTGTTGGCTTGGGTTAAAAAGCGCAGAAGAACTATTCGTAGAGAAGATTTGATCAGCTTCCTGTGTGGAAAAGTTCCTCCACCGCGAAACTCTAGAGCTCCCCCAAGACTGACTGTAGTGTCCCCTAACCGAGCTACTTCAACGGAAACTAGCTCATCTGTAGAGACTGATTTGCAACCCTTCCGGGAAGCCATAGCTCTGCATGGTAAAGCCGTTTAAACATATTTCTTTGGAAAAATGGTTAAGAGTGTGCCTGTGGACCCAATTTCACATTTAGGTTTAGGTCCAGATATATTGTCTGTTTTTTGTCTATCCTAGTTACTACTTGCTCTAGAAATGTTTAAATAGAATGTAAGCTAAGAACTTATATGGGCAATTTTTGAATGTTAGCCAGCCTATCCTAAAAAAAATGTTTTTAGAAAGTTAGTTTGAGCTGATTGGTGTTACAATAACAGCATTTTTTGCAACATTGATTAGAATTTATTGCTTTACACACTTATATTGTACATGTTTCCTTACTCTTCTGAGTCAAAGAGGAAGTTCTTGTGTCTTAAGAATTCTGTTGCATTTATAATTACCTGGAGAGCCTAGTCAGTGACAGGCAAGTAAGGCAGATAACTGTTGGGCTAGTTCTCATGGGAACTCCCTTTGACACCTTAGGTTATTGAGTGTGCCTGTAGAACCTGAGCGTTGATGACCCAAGAGGGAGTGGACAGATGTAAGAATAATTAAATTGACTTTCCTTATGTCTGTTGTCCCTTAGGGCCTTGCTTTGATAGTCAGGACTGTTAGAGAACAGGTCCATCACCATCTCCCCAGGCCAGACTTGCCATAAAGACATTCTTGGCTGAGGGGTTTAAGTATTATTGGAGAAGCCTGGGGTATGTAGTCAGTAAGTTTGTTGTTTGTTCTCTAATACAGGCTTCCAGATAGAACTGGGAAAGGTACTTATAGGACATTCAGTACTGCTATAAAAATAAAACATCAAAATAATAAGACTTGGTTGAAGCCAAGATGAAAACGTGGATTGTACAAGTGACTAAACAGATAGAAGTACTTAGTGAGTTAGGTCATGAGTCCTGTTAAAGAGTTAACATATTTCTGAGCCATAGTGTAGGTCATCTAAAATAAAATAACCTGGTAATAAAAACTGGGATGTATACAAAGGGCTTCTGTATCATTGAAGCTTTAATGCTTACAGAGATTCTTGTTCTCTTTGGCAAACATTGATTCTTTATCTAAAACCCCATTCAGAACATGGAGTTGGAAAAAGTGTTGGTTTTTTCCCCTCCTGATTGTGAGTTTGTTTATGATAAGTTAAAAACACAAAAACATTTTATTGCAAGGAAGTCCATGATGTATGGATGCAGTACTTAAGACTGCTTGCTGTTTCTAATATAGTGGAATAGTTGATGCTGTCAGAAAGTTTGAAACTCAGGCAAAATAGAGATTGATCTGTTCCTACTGAATTAGAGTTTCACATCTTTTACCATTGTTTGAAAAAAATTACTAGAAGTGTACATAGTTTGTCAGATTAATTTTAGTGCATGGTAGTATTTGATGTAGTTGTGTTTTCCTTAAGCATTTTGATTTCCTTTGTCATCAAGTGGATTTATGATTCATTCCATATTTCTCTTGTTAAAGTCTTTTTTTCTGTATTATACTCTACTATAGAAGGTAGTTTTAAGAAACATAAATGCCACTCTTGTTATAAAATATTAATGCAGTTGTACACATTGTAAAAAGGGCAAGCCAGCAGCCCTCCCCCCCACAACTACTATATTCTCCAAATCCCATTACATTTTCTTAAATAGAGTTTATTCAACTTGTGATTTATTATTTTACTGAACTTTGGGAGTTTTAGTGGTGATGTAGATTTAGGAAGGTACTATTTATAATTTTGACTTACGTTTCAATTGTGAGGATTTTAAAAAGTTTAATTATAAAGCTATAGAAAAATCACCTTTCCCTTCAATAAACTTACGAGTAGTGCCAATCCAGAATACATTGGATTCCTAGGATTCATAAACTGAATTCATGTAGTTAAAACATGAAGTTGCTATGCAGTAATAGGGCCCCTTGAAAAGAGTACACAGAAACAAATTATATACTGAGTTTTGTGTTGTATTGGTTTTAGAGGACATAGCTGTATTGGGAATGCTAGTCTGATTTGAGTATTTTTAGTAATTTGAATGATTTCTAATAATAGGGCATTGTTAACTAAATTGTAAAGCAGATTAATGACTAACTTTGTAACCAGGTGTCCTCATGATCTGATTTATTGAACAGCTGTAAATTGAAGTCAAAACTGTTCAGATCTTTTGAAATATATTTGGAAGTTCATCTTAATTTGGGTACATACTGGTCAGAATTTGGTTTTGCATACAATTTGCTTAGCCAGATCTATGAAATGTGAGGTCAAATTGAAGTTCTTGGGGTTCTGCGTTGGAGGGAGAGTCTAAATTCATGAAGTTTTGGGGTGCCAGGGGGAGGCAGGAAAAGAATTTGTATACTGAGGCTATAATCAAAGCAAACATTAGTGTAGGAGTCACATTGATATATTCTTATCCATAAACAACCTCATGTCCTTAAAAGAGAGGACAATTACCCCTGTAATTTTTTTTTTTCTTTATCGTCTCTTAAATTCTCACTTCCACCAAATGCCACCCATATGTGCTTAAAATATGTTCTTTATATGAAGACAGATGGCCAAGATATAAGATAATTGTAGAGTTTTTCATGTAGACAGGGTGTGATGATAAGATCCTTTGATCAGTACCCTCATGAGCCTTAGACTTAAGTATTGCAATTAAAAATACATCAATTAATGATTATCAAACAGTTTCAATCAAAACTGTCAACTAATGGTTATGGAGGTTTAAGGAATATAATCCAGTGCTTTATTTTGGCACTTGTTTGCAACATATGTTATTTATTTTCTGTGTAACATGATATCTCCTTATCTGGATGCTAAACTCAACAGAGAAGTCAAAGAAATTCATATGCATGTGCTAAATTGATTTCTGTCCTTATTCATCCTTGTCTTAAAATAAGAACATTATCAAAAATTTACTGAGAACTGGATTAATAGCTGGCACCTTGTTTTTATGTAAACAAATTTCAGATAGACCAAAAATCATCTGGACCATTTTGTGGTTCCCTGCCTGCCTTGCTGATTATTCCTCTCTTAGTCATCCTTTCTCTTCTAGAGACTTTTCGTGTCTTCTCTTTAGGCTACTTTGACCTCTGACCTTTCAGTGACTTAGGTTACATTCCCCAGGATTTAGCCCTTAGCCACCTTCTCCTGCAATCCCGTTAAGGGCCATTTCAGTCTTAATGTCCAAAATTGGTCCTTTATAGTTTCGACCGTCTCTCCTGGCTGCTAAACATGTATGCCCCATTGTCCCCTGGTGGACATCTCCACCAGGGTGTCCTGCAGGCGTTCAGAGCGGACTCATCCTTCCAGCCTCAACAACAGCAAAAACAGGTCTTTTCTTCACCTTGCCACTCAGCAGATGCGTACGTGGCAGATTTCTGTGCAGTTTCTAGGGAATATATGATTGTATGCTTCCTTTTCTGTTGAGGCCAATGAATACTTGGATAATTTATTTTGATGTCATATGTAAGGTGTTCTAGGGTCAGAAAAGGACATTTCACAGTGCGGCCTGGCCATGGGTTCAGAGAAGGCTATTCTGGAGGAGGTGAATTCTGGGAGCTTGGAATAATCTCCTTCCTGCTCTTGCTTCCTAGTCCTGAGTTGACCCATTCACCAGTCCATCTTTTCTGGGACCACTGGAGTGATCTTTTTATCTTGTTGCTTCACTGAAAAATAACTTTTGTATCCCTGTGTCCTCTAGGGTGAAGTCTGAACTGAGCACAACATTGTAAGGCCCTTGTGATTTGATCTGACCTTGGGTCAGATATCTTAGCTATACTGTGTAATCTTTTGCATACCTTCATGCTCTTTTCTAAGCTTTTCCTTCTGCCTGTCATCCCTTCAGACGGATCGAACATCTGTGACGAAGCTTTCCTTCAGTTCTCCCCATTTTCTCCAGCCTTCCCTGAGCTGGGTGTCTGCTCTCCCCTTTTGCTTTGCTTCCATGGCTATACAGTGGTGCAGGAGCCGTGTCTTGGAGCTTCTGGCTTTAACAGGACCTGGCATAGATGTGTTCTGAGCTTAACACAGAGGTTCAGAGGTCTGCTAAGTCAACACAGTGGGGGCAGAGAACCTTTCCAGATAGTTGAGGCTTATAGATCCCCAGGTGACTGCAGTATGAAGAGGGTGAGGAGAATGGAGAACAGAGCGGGTGTATCTTAGTGCTGCTAAGTCAGCTCTTCACACTGAACAACTGAGTCTTGGAGTGGGGCCTGAGGGTGATGTACCTTTACAGCGGTTCTTTCAGTGTTTACTTCATGTCAGCATCCTGCTGATGAGGAGGGTCTTATTTAAAACTAATACTGCCCCTGGATTATTGCCGTTTTATTGATGAAGAAGGCTTATTTGGCTAAAATAGACCAGGTCAGTAAATGGTAGAACAGATATTCCAGGTCTGTCTGGCTCCCAAATTCAGTACCTCTACATGTGTACATTTGGGGTTTCTTTCCCTCCCCCCCTTAGGGCTGGCAGGTAGTGTGGGAAAGGTCTCTAGGCTTACTTTCCTTCCCTAAAGACATCAGACTGTATATATAAGTTGGGTATTTCTTGCTGGGGTTTTTCCCCCATAAGTGAATCTGGATAAGTAGGCTTGAAGATGAATGGCTTTTGACCTGTATTTCTGGTTCATTTTAGCAGGAAGAGTATTTAGGCTTTGTACATAGGCTGCGTTACCAGCATGACCTTGGGCAAGATGGCTAACCTCTCCAAGGCAGTCTCCTGTGAAAAGGAGATACATAAAGTGAGAAGCAAAGTACCCACTCTTCAACAAAGTGTTCTTTGCCTTGAGAGTAGGAGGACTTCCGGTTATTTCTAAGTCCTGAGTGCCTTCTTTGCCTCTGGATGGCATTACTGTAAAAACAGACCTGGAGGTCAGGTTGCCTTTGAGGATACTTTTTCTCCCGTTTCAGAAAGGTTGGCTTTCTAAATTGCAGATAATTATTCCAGAGGAAGGTATAATTTAAAACTTAGTGTTAACTACCTACTTATATTACTTGCTAAGATCTTGAGCTTCTTTTATGTTGGTATAAACTGATGAAGTTGGTGATGTTCTGTCTAATGGATGGAGAGATTCTGAGCTGACTTGCCCAAGCTAGTGCTGTGTCTAGAAAGCCTTAGATTGAAATCTGGTTTCCTCATTTTAAGTTCTGTTTGTCATCATGGGGATTAGGTAAAAAGGGTCCAGAGCTAGAATGGGGCACGGATGTGGAAGATAGAGACCTGGATAGGAGAGTAAGCCGGGTGCCAAGTCAGACTTCACTCATTTGCTAACTTTATTAAAAACCTGCTCTCACTCAGTCATTTCATAGGTGGACTTTGTAGGTTTTTGGCCCTTGTTCAGACTGTTCCATAAAAATTGGAGATACTTGGTTTTATCGGTAGTTCTAAAAGTCATTTTGATGGCATTCTTGACTGTAGTATAGGGAACTAAAACCCCATTGGGACTGTGTTGACCCTCTGTAAAATTCATCAGTTCACACAGGGTCTGGGTGTTAAACTAGTCACTGGTGGGAGCCATTGCTGTCATTGGCATTTGGCTTTAAGATATCTCCTTGCTCACGTTCAAGTTCCTTTTGTGTTTAAACAACAAAAGTTTAAAAAAGACAGTGGGCTCTACTACATTTGTAAGTACTGAAAGGGTTTTAGGGAAATGCAGGCAGTCTAGCCTTTAATATGATATTGGAGAATTTCCCCCGAAAAAGGAAAGTAACAAAAGAAAAGGTTTTTGTTTGTCTGTTTTTGAGAAAACACTGTGTGTGTTAAAAGATAGTTTTTTTAGTGAGGGTTAAAGTCTGAAGCTTTTTAGTCTGGAAGCATGTGTGTGTGTTTGGCTGGCTGTGGTGTTATGAGTTCTGATTTCTGCAATTAAAATCCTTCTGTGGAAGGTGCGGTCATTTAAAAATGAAAGTGTATCTTGTCATTCTGTAGCCTTTCCTATTGCCCAACATTTACTGAACACAGAAAACAGCCGAGCATTCTATTTTTTAGAGGCTAGTGATAGGGGCAATTGATACAAAGATGAATCACATAATCTCTCAAGGAGTTTCTAGCCTAATAGAATTGTATTATTAGACAGTTTGAAGCGTAATCCCAGGCAATCAGATTGAGGCACAGTGCCATCACTTCAGGAGTTAATAGACTCTATATCTGGCCTCTCTTGTCTAGGAAAGTCTTTTCCTGGCATATGTGGTGATCCTTAGTCTCTTAAATCATTAAATTGCTTAACAAGATTCTTGGATCTGGAGAGACTGGGTATAGGGCCATATAAGAAAAATGCATTCATTTGATACCATATTCAGGGGTGTAAGTTCAGGTAGGAATTTTTACTTAGAAAAAAATGTAAGGCAGATTCCGAATTTGTCATAAAATGGATCCCTTCTTCTAGAGTTTTGGAAAGCTGTGATTTTAGGCAGCATGGACCAATAGGATTTTCTTGCTCCTTCGAGCCACAGGTTTTAGTAGCTTTTGTTATTTTGTCAGAACATTCTTTGGCCTGTGTGTAGTAGAGAAGTTACCAAATTTTGGTGAGAACAAATCTTCCTGATAAAATTGAGATCTGTACATTTAAGAAGAAATTTGATTATTTATGCTTGGTTCTGTGTCTCTCCCCTCTTTTCTATCACTCTTCATTCCTTCCATTGATAAAGCTAAATATATAGAAACAAACGTTGACAGCCACACAGATACTTAGGTTAAGTGCTTTTAAACCGATGGTACAGTATGAAAGAAACTTCTTGGCAATTTTCTGTTGCAGAGAATTAATTAGAACTGACCTGTGGGGGATTTATATCCAACCACCTTTCAAAAATCCCTTTTCCTCCTCTTGCCCACACTCCTAGCACAATGTGTGGAACACAGTAGATTCTTAATAAATGCTTGTTGAATGTTGCATTCTGCATCTTCTTGAAATAACAGAACTGTCAATAGTCATTTAACAGTAAAATGTTTTAAAAACTTATTTGGAAATTAAGATGTAAGAGATTAATGCACCAAAAGCAAATCTCATTTCTTAATTGCTTAAGATTGATTATTTCAAGTAATCTTTAATGGAAACTCTTGTGAAGGCTGGAATTTTTAAATTATACCCTTTGTTCAGACCAGCCTCTGTGAACAAGAACAATTAAGGCAATTAAGATAGTATTAAATTTTTGATGAAAAGTTGGCATTTTCTGTATGTTAAGATTAGATATTAGCTACTGAAGTTTCTGTGGGTAGGACTTAACTAAAGCTTCCAACATTAATAATACAAAACTGTTACGAATTTGCAGTAAAATTTTCGTGGACATTTTTTCATTGAGGTGAAGAAGTCCATGTAGCCATACCTCAAAGCCAGTTTACTCACCTAGTACTTTCTTAATAATCCATTGGTAGTTTAACATTTAAGTTTTATTTTTTTTTTCACTAGTTTTCTGATTTATAAATACTAGTTTCTTGGAAAATTTGAAAATTTCCAAAAAGTAAAAAATTCAGTATCTTGTTTTCCCACTATACAGAGATAACTGCAGTTAAATGTTTGGTGCATTTTCTTCCAGTCTTTTTTTTCAATGTATAAATATTAAAATTATTTCATAGTTGAGATCATGCTGCGTATATGGTACTGTATCTTGCTTTTTTCATTTTAACGTCGTGAGCATTTTTCCCATGGCATTAAAACTGTCTTTGAAAAATTGAAAGCATTTTGGGCTGTCAGCATAACTGAAAATGTTTTCTTGGTGTGACACATGTATCTTTGTAATTGGTTTGATTTAGTGTGCTTTACTTCAATAAAAGTTCAGTATTACAATTTACAGATTGGGGTGGGGAGTGGTATCTACTTCAAATTACCCAAATCTTCCTAGTAGAATTCACTTTTCCAGGATTGAACTCCTCCCCTGGTGCACTTAAAACACGACATTTACACACAAGTGCTTGCTTGCTTGAAACCTCAGAATACAACTTTGTGCAAAGGGAGTGTATGTCCATTTGAATAGTGCAATTCATTTCAAATGCAAGAATGCCTGTTTCTTAGGGTTCCCAGTCAGAATGTTAATCACTTTGTCCAAGTTGCGGGGATTTCACATCCCCCTTCTGCCGGAGATGAGAGAGCTGGTGGCGCAGACCTGCAGAGGGTCCTGGACCTGTGCTGAGTGGAACCACAGTTAACAGTCTGCCTTGTCTCCTCCAGGGCGAGTCTTGCAGGTGCTGAAGGGGGCTGGGAGGCCAGCAGAAAGGGTAGAGGCGGCCTCTAGGCCACTTCCAGGGCTGCCGGATGGAGGAAGGGAGGCTGGCTGGGCTCTGCATTTGCTCTTTCTGTGTGACCTAATTATGTGCTGGTAAACTGGAATTATATGTAATTAATTCTGAAAACAGGATTTTCTTATGACCCTGAGCATGACCTTGGTATGAAAATAATAGTTCTGTGCTACTTTTTAACAATTTGCCATGTAACCTAGATTCCTATAACTTGGACTGTAACTTTGTTTTAGCTCATGTGGGAGCTTTCTTTTCAAAGTATGATTAAATCCTCCTGATCTTTTTTCCACCCCTGCACTAATCCTTTAAAATGAATGCAGAAACTTTTAAAACTGATAAGTTTATCTTGTATTAAGCAATGGAGACTTTTCTGTCTAATCATACTACTTGTTCTACTGCTTTTTGTCAATTGATATTCCCATAGCCCTTTTGAAAAAGTGTGTTTTTGGTAGAAATTAAGTTGTATGCCCTTGGGCCATACAACTTAGTTTTTAGTTCTGAAGCATGTTTAGATTCTCTGTACTTGTATAGGCCTGATTGTTCATGTGGCTTAGCTAAGGTTTCCTAAAGCATCTTCTAGTAGCTGTCATTGGTTTATAAAATAAAATTTGGGTTGTTTAAAATATATATTTTTTGGTTGTTAATCTTAATTTTTTTTTGACACTTGTGAAAAGTCTTTTGGGGGAAGATTAGACAGTTAAACTTTAAAAAGAATTTTCACTGCTGAGAGTAGATAATAATACATAGGTAATGTTGCACATTGTGATTTTGCTTTAGCTGTCAAACTAAGCCCAGAGTCATACACCCAACAGAAAAAAGATTGTGGTTTTCTGGAAGTTACTGGGGAATTTTCAAATTGACCAAATTGATGTTTAATCTCTCTTCTTTTTTCATGGAGGATAGCAGTTGAAGGATTTGCTTGAGGTGCCTCTTCACTTCTGATGGAGCGTTTTGAGCCTTGGGTGTTAAACATACAGCTACGTGGCTCCTACATTAACAAGAGGGGCATTGGAGCAGGGTTTGTTGAGTTCTTTTTTGGGTATCAAATGCTTAGGGGATCCTGAGTTTAATTACTGAAGTAGCCCAGTTTATTGCTGAGGGCCCATATTTTGCAGCATGATTACCGTAGAATCTCCTGCATTATGAAACAGGTATGAAAAGGTGGTCTCAAGTACGCAGACACCTTTCAGTATGTTACAGGCTGCAA
The DNA here is from genome assembly GCF_026419965.1 of Kogia breviceps. Lineage (NCBI taxonomy): Eukaryota > Metazoa > Chordata > Mammalia > Artiodactyla > Physeteridae > Kogia > Kogia breviceps. The sequence goes on from NC_081323.1 coordinate 60,435,764, forward strand.
GATTAGGAAAAAAGGCACAGCTCTCCTCTCGAGTTTACAGTCTTGGTGGAGAACTTAAAAACAGAAAAAGAAAAAACCAAACCCAGCAAGTTGGGAATAATTGAGTTTTAACTTCATGGCAAAGATTTAAGAGAGCCACCTGGTTATATATTTCCTGGCATTGGAGAGGTGAATAAACATCAACAGCTTTGGATTTCAGAGTGATGGGTAGGGCTCTGAAGCATTCTGTTATGTTCCAGGCACTGTGTTCATGAGATACAGATGTAAAGACAGTGTCTATAGGAAGAGATGAGCAATGGTGCTGTGCTATGTGAAATCAGCCCGAGGCGTTTCTTTCCCTTCTTTTTAACTTTTAATAAAGTTGTGTGGGCTGGGGAAGAAGCAGCGTGGTTTTTTTCTGAAGATGTTCGGTTTGAGAGGGCCAACAGGCAGTTAGAAATACGGATGGGCCCTCGATCTCAGGGAAAATGTCTGCTCCTGTGGCACAGATGTAGAAAATGATGCCTGTGGGTAAGCTAAGAGGCCAAGGCTCTTACCTTGGTGGTATCAGCCTGTGAGGGACAGAAGAGAATCCTGCAAAGGCCAGTGAGGAAGGAGCAGGCAGGCTGGAGAACAGCAAAGAGGAGAGTTTCAAAGGAGAGGGAGGAGGATCATCAGGAAAGTAGCCCCAGACTGGGAGGTGGTGCAGGAGGAACTAGGGCTTCAGGCAGTGGGGAGCAGATGTTGGGAGGCAGGTGCAGCCCGGGCCATTTTTAGGAGCTGCAGATGAGTTGATATTGGCAGTGCATGATTAAGCCTTAGGATGGGAGTGAAGAGGGCAGAAGGGAGAGTTAGCTTTATCTGTTCAGAGACAGACATGCGAGGCAGGCCGGGCCCTAGATCCTGAGGCTGAAATAATTTAGGCTCGAAGAGGTGGGTAGCATAACATGAGTAGGAATTCAGATTCTGTTTGAGTCTTGGGTCCCAGCTCTTGCTTACTAGCTCTGTGACCTTGAGTGCCTTACTCAACCTTTTAACCTTGGCTTTTCATCTGCAGAAAAGGAGATAACACAAATATAGGCTTAGTTTGAGGTTGAAATTTAAAAGTGCTTATTAACACAGTACCTGACATAGGAAGTATTCCAGTATTAGTGCTTTTATTTACTTTTAATAGGCGCTAGCCTTGGAAAGCAGTGAGATCAGATTTCCTCTGGCCACCAGCAGAAGGGAGAGAGGATGCATCTTCTACAGGGAGAGCTGTGAGGGGACTGGGTGAGGGGACTGGTTGGTTCCTAGCGTAGGGAGTTCAGAGCAGTTTAGAAGGGGGGTTTGGACTGCAGAACTTGATCAGCATATATGGCAGGTGGTTGCGGCCAAGGGTTTGGGAATGTTCACAGTATTTGTAGAGTGAGAACAACGTCAAAGGGAATTAAATAGCTTCGGTGTGGTAGGAAGCAGAGAATCCTTTTTCAACTTAATGTTCAAATTTAAAGTACATTTATGGAGTAAATGAGAATGGGCCCCTACGAAACCAACCTCTAAGCTTACTTTAAGGTACAAGTCCTATTCTTGGGAAACACTGATTATACTAGATCATATCAGTTTAGTCAAGCACTAACAAAATCCATATATGAGGCTAGGATAGCCCAAGGGGGAATCTGTAAGAAGGAAAATCCACAGGCGGTGATGTCAGGTTATTAAATTCAATGCTGTGGTTTGTTTCCAGGCCTCTCATGCCTTTCACAGGTGTATCCTGAACATTTAGAAGCAGAACATACATTGGCCTCCTTTAACTGTTCAGGGGTCTAGGGAATGAGTGTCCGACCATGAGTGCTGGATACTCTGGATTTAGCAACTCTTAACTTCTAAGGCAAGGCAGCAGGATTTTTTATACCACCCTTGTTCTCCCGCCCCCTGAAGTATTAGAGATGATGCTGAGTGAGCCTGCCCTAAGGATATCTACCAAGTATAGTATAGTCCAGACCTTGGGGTGATCATATAGCCTGATTTGTCCACGGCAGAATCACTTTGTATTTGATGTCCCGGGATTGTTTTTAATAGTGACCCTTTTTCATGTTCAGTATACTGTTTTAGATGCTAAATTAAAAAGTCGCCTTATCTATAGAAATGTCAGAATAAGCCCACTCAGGCCTGGAAGTGACTGCATGCGCCCCTGTTTGCACACACACACAGCACAGGGATCTATTGGAACAGTGACTTAGAATAACCAAAATGTTCTGTTTAAAGCAAGCACCTCCTCCCTCAGCTCTAAGTTACATATAGTCCGTACCTAGTAGAGTAGATGGCAGGATTTCATAATGGAGTCGTACACCTAGCATGGTGCCTGCCGCATAATAAGCTTCCAGTAATTGGTAGTAACCGATATTGTAAATATTGGTAGTATTACCAGTGAACATCTCCTATGTCAAAGCCAGATGATTCGTTCTTCCAGGAAAAAACTGCTCCCCGGTGACCCTCTTGCAAGGAAAATAAGTAGACATCCTTTGACACTATGACGACGTTGAAAGTAAAGTTGGGTTGCTTTCAAGAGGGTTAAATAATCGAGCAACTCTAAAACCTTTTTTCTTCTTCCTAGGTCTTAGTGGTGCAATGGCTAGTATAAGCGTGCGTTCGAGTACCCCAGGCTCTCCTACACATGTAAGCAGTGGATCGAATGCTAGTCGAAGGAGAAATGGACTCCATGATGTCGATTTGAACACTTTCATATCAGAAGAAATGGCACTCCACTTGGACAATGGTGGAACTAGAAAGCGTACCTCAGCCCAGTGTGGCGATGTCATTACAGACTCACCAACCCATAAACGCAACAGAATGATCTAAACTGCAAACATTTTCACACCCACCATGCTGCTTGAAAGCCACTTGATCCTCAACATATACTATTATTGCAAAGGAAACAAACATGAGGCCATCTTCCCTTTTTCACTGTTTAAGACAAGTGAATTCTATAGTGGTTGCCATAAAAGGAAGTTCTAGGTATTTACAGTAGATGCCTCCTGTAACTATGGCTTTCTTAAAACTATAGTCCTAGCAGAGGACATCAGATATCGTGTAGTCGTTAGCAAGATCATCATAGGCAAACATATATCTGTTTCAAGGCTAAAAGTGACCTTAACTGTATTTATTCTCAAAGGGAAAGGAAGTATCAGATGTTTATTTGGTTATAGAATGCTTTTTTGGGGGGGGAGGGCTCCATTTCCTGCTGTGTTGAGTATTTTGCTTCAACAGTATTGCCAGGTTCCTAAAATTGTCTAAAACACGTGATTTGGCTTCCTCGTCAAATCGCCAGGCTTCCATTTTTGCAGCAGCACTGTACCATGCACCTGGTTTCTCTCTAGTAACAGTGCAAATTCTGATTATTGAACTGTGCCCTGTTTTTAGTTTTCAAAGCAGTTTCTGATTCTGGTGATTGTGTGATGTAAAGAGGTGCTATGATGGTCATGCAATTAATACTTAATATCGAATCAATACACAGAACTTTATTGGATTCACTTTGTGTGTGTTAGTGCTCTAAAAGTAGCAATATTATTAAATTGCCCCCAGATTAACCTTGTAGGATTAAAATACTCATTTTTAAGACAAGTACTACTTCCCATGCAGGGTACTGTCCTTATGGTAAATGTAAACATGTAGACTGCATTCATGGTGACCTAAAGTAGAGAGGTCATGAACTTTATGGGCTTCCTTTTTGGTTCAGTATTAGAGTGAGATGGATTGGTGGGAGGGTAGGTATTCTAGTCTGTTATATTCTGTTTTACATTTTTCATGAATGTTCTACTTTGTGCAGTTTCCATTGGAATGGGTGGAAGATAAAGGTCTTTTATCTGCTAATAATGTGATCACACCTTAAATAGCAAAACCCAGCTCTCCAATCCCTCTCCTATAAAGTGGTTTGGAATCTCATTCTGGAAAAGATGGAATCGCATGGAGGTTCTCTAGATGTTAGGTAGACTTGAATAAAAGTTCTCAATAGATTCTTCTTTTGAGTAAATATAAGACCTCTTGTACCTACAATGTTTTAGAGCATGTTTCATCTTCATTTTTAATACCTTGAACTGAATGGTAGTCTTTTTTTAGATGAAGAACTGATTTCAGCCTGCCAGGTACTGTAATTTATTCTATCATTATAAATGTATCAAGTAGGACAGTGAAAATGTTTCCTTGCAAACTTGTAGCTCAGTATCAGTTACTTTCTGTTTTTATCCTTAAAAGACCATTGCAAATCAGTGTAAGGGTTTTTCCAGTAATTACTCACAGAACTTTGTTAAAGTTTGCAATTTCTTCAGCCATTTAATAATCTTTCTGTGAAGAAACTTTGCTAAGTTAACCATAATATTCATTGACTGGGTGGGATGTGAATGTAATGTGTGAACTGAATAAGTTCTGTATTCACTATAGATACAGCCCTTATTTAAAAAAAGTCAATTCCATACTAAACCTAGGAATGAAAGTGAAGCATTTCTAAATTTTTGCAGAAGTGGATCACTTTTTTTGTTTGAATATGATAGGAAGAATTATAGCAATGTGTCATTTTACCGGAAAGGGGTGAGCCTATGTATTATGAATACTTTCAGGCTTCCCTTTGGAATATATCAAGAAATGCATCTGGAGTTATCTTTGTTTTTCTATCGTTGTAAATTTAGATTCTGGAATTGGGTTTGGTGGTGTGAAGCGTTGCTCACAAGCAGCTGGAACTCCTCTTCCTAAAGGATTTTAAGGCTGAGGAACACATATTTAATCTCCCCTTTATGCCGTGGTTCTAGTTCCTCTTTCCAAGTTAACAACAACAACAAAAATTTTTTTTTGGTGGTTTTTCTTTTAGTTGGTGCTCTGAAGCTTAATCTCAATACCCTTTACTCTTCAATTGTCAAATTTTGATAAAACGTGCCATTTTCTTTGGTAAGAGAAAGCAGGTCTTCACATCTGCCAGAACACAATTTATATATCTTATTGGCTCCATTAAACTTTTTGAAAACTTTAACATTTGTTACTTTTTTCCATTGCATTTAATTCTTTTTTTTTTTTTTATTTATTGTGGTACGCGGGCCTCTCACTGTTGTGGCCTCTCTTGTTGCGGAGCTCAGGCTCTGGACGCGCAGGCTCAGCAGCCATGGCTCACAGGCCTAGCTGCTCCACAGCATGTGGGATCTTCCCGGACGGGGGCACGAACCTGTGTCCCCTGCATCGGCAGGCGGAATCAACCACTGCGCCACCAGGGAAGCCCATTGCATTTAATTCTAAATGCTCTGTCACCCAGCAGTAACTCTTCCCCCACCGCATCTCCGTCCCATTGCTCTCCTGTGCCACCCGAGCACAGAATAAACCAAGACCTAGGAGTAGAAAGGGAAATGATTTCTCTTAGGAAAACTTAGTTCTGACTGCTAGATTTTTGCAGCCTTTCTTTGTGCCATTTTAGATGCAAAACAAATCATGGAAGATTGCATATTTGTGTGATACTTTTTAATGTTGGGGTTTTTTGTTTTCAGTCTCTTGAGAACAGTGTAGGCTGACAGTTTACTTTGGGGGAACAGAACCTCTTTTCATCTTAAGCTAGATTCTTTGATTCTTTTAGACATCATAGCTCATGAGTTCTGTTCCTGTCACCCTAACTTGGCATGAGTGGGTTGAGTTATCCTTAAACTGCAGTGTTCTGAGCATGGCTGAAGCATTAAAAACTTAAGTATATAATGTTTGGTATTTTATAGAGCAAAATTAATGGAAAGCATTTGGCTGAATCTAAAGACCTGCAGTCAAATTCTTCAATGTGGTTTACCCAACTGGAGTAGTGGTACACACCTTAAATCATTCAATGAATAAATAATTTAAAAAACCAAAAAAACTATGGGGCTTGTCTGCAGTTTTGTTTTGGTCATCACATCTGAACAACTTTGACATAATCAAATGAAGTTCAGGCTTAAAAAATAACTAGCTGAAATATTTTTCCCAAGGGCTGCTGGAACTCATTAAACTTGAGTCACTGTGGCTTTTGGGGCCTTAAGGTTGCCGTACAGCAGTGAAAGCTGGGCTAATTTACTGAACGGTAAGGGGTGTGGCCAAGGCCTGGCCAAGAGGGTGAGCTAGCCTCAGTGCAGTGAAGGTGAAAGATGCCAGGAGATGATTTGGAAATGGACCTTTAGCTGGGGACACAGGCAGCACAGTTAATTTCAGAAAATGATTATGAGTGGATCAGTAAGTTTTTGGCACCATTACTACCTGAACTTTTTGAGAGGTATAGTGACTGTTAGCAGATTAATCTCATTACATTTTATTTTGTATAGCTTGCTACTACCTGCCACTTCATCCATTAGATTGATTACTTAGGTGTCTAGTTAGGAGGTTGGGAATCTTTCATAGGTTCTGGACTCTTGGAGTGCAGTGACGTGAAAGCTTCCGCCAGAAGAAACCCTTGTTTATTTTAAACTTAAGATTCATATGTTTAATTTAGTTAAGTTTAGGAGGTTATTCTGATCAGATGTTGTTTTAGTACCTGTTCCCTCCTTGAAAGCTGTTACAACTTTGATCAATTCAGATGACCTCACCTGGTATGTCTTGTTTCCACACCCCACGCTGGAATGTTTGTGAGGTGTGTGATGTTTTAGTGGGGTCACTCTGTTGTACTGATGCACTTCACAGGGTTATACTTCCTGTTGATGGTACCTGCATGTTCTCTGTGGAGTCCAGCACAGAGTAGCCTGTGACTCAAGAGGGTTTTGAGAGTCCAGTACAAATTTTGTGGCCCTTGGCAAAACTGAGAAGTTTCATTGATGTTATTCCAAATTTCTGATGGCCCCTCATTCTATTTGTGTTGAGTTAATGCTTAAAATTTTTTTAACTGCAAAAATCCAGCCACACAGCAGCTTATAGTATATGCGGATCTTTCTGCATAAGAATATATATGGTGATATTTTGTGACTAAATAGAATTCCATGGTATGTCTGGGCCTTTATGGTGGGTCCCAGTTTTTTCCATAGTTAGTAGCAGTGAACAGTCAAGTTTTTTTTAGGTTGCTATGGGTAAATTTCTGCAGGTAAAGTTATTGGTTCAAAGGAATTCATATTAAATTTCATATTAAAATTCAATATTAAAATATTGATATGTCCTAACAAAGAAGGAGGATCAGCTAATACTTCTATCAACATGGTTATAAGAGTGCCTTTCCTCCTACATCTTAGCCAGTGTTGGGTAGCTGTACTACTTGCAGAGAGAAATGATCTCACAATTTCCATTTGCCTTTTGCCCCCTTGTATGAAGGAGGAACCTTTGCTTGAATCATGTGGATTTGAATGCTGACCCCTCCACTCACTAGGTGTGGGAGCCTGGGTAAGTTTGCCTCTCTGGGCTCAGTTTCATCATCTGTGAAATGGAAAAAAATGATGTGAAGCTTAGTGACTTGAGTTCTGTGGATATATTTACATCTGCATTTATAATCTGCCTTCCATCAGTGGAGCCCTTATTAACTCTGGAATGTGGCTGATAGTTTTTTTTTTTAATGTGCCATTGAAAAGATTAACATGCATTTTTATAAAGAAAATTAAAATGTTATACAGCGTTAAGGCCCTTTCAGCTTGTGTTCCTTTTTCAGCCCTCTCCAAAGGTAAACACTGGATAGTTTTGGAGAGTAACCTTCCAAGCAATTTTCTGTACGTTTATAAGTCCTTCATGCATGTGGCCACTCAGCTGTCCTGGTTGACTCCTGTGTAGGAGTTAGTGCTGGATCACACACTTGAGTGATGTGAGAGACTGGAACCTAGAAGCTCCAGGCTTGAAAATGGGCTGACTTCACCATGTCCCGGGACAGTTTCAGACCAGAGGGGTAGGTACCAAGCACAAGGTGAAGCTTACGGTCTGTGTAATGATTAGTTTTAAGGGCAAAAGCTTGTCCACATGTTCACGAGAACCTACTTTCAAGAATGAAGTTGAACACCTACCTAGGATGCCACAGGCCAGCAAGTACAGGTGACCTTCCTTTATGAGTCCTTAATCCTCGAGTTGGGTAGCCAGGCCTTCAGAACCCAGGGGACCGGGTGCTGGGTGGGCGTGTCCGCTCTGCATTGAGTACAGGTCCCGGTTGTGCTTGGTTGCAGCACAGCGGTGCTTGGTAGGGCTGGGGTAGTCCTCTGCTTCGGATCTGGTGGGTGTGTGCTTTGAGCTGCCTGAAGTGTTTAGGGTTCCAGTCATTCGTGGAGCTGTCGTTGAGAGTGCCAAGAGTCCTAGGCTTTATCCAGCTGCAGCAATGAGGAAGGCTCAGCAGGTGTGCAGCCTGAGGAAGAAGGGCTGAGGGTGCCGGGGCAGCCCCTGCCCCCACTGGTTTCCCTGGGGTGCTTTCAGCCCCCCGGGCCTGGTGGGCTCCTAATCCAGATGACCCCCATAAGTCCACCAAGTTATGTGCCACTGTACCTTTGGGATTTGTGGAAGGATTCTCAGACCATTGGTATCTGTTCCTTAGGGGTGGTGGTGATGCTGGGCTGAAATTCCTGGGGGAGAGGGGAGCATTCATCAAATCATGGAGGAGGTTGATTGCACTTTTCACCCATCTCTTCTGCAATGAGCCTCACGACCACAAAGGCAGTGTTGATTTCAAGGTGTATCTAGAAGTTTGTAACTACCACGAAGTTCTGATGTGCTGTTTGGGGCTTCTTGGGTTAACATTAAGGTCTACAGAACTGTGTTTGCTTACACAATTATATTTGGTACGTTAAGGCTTGTCTCTTGCCCATCTCAGTGTTTCTCGAGTGTTTGGACTGATCCACAGCAAGAAACACCTTTCCCTTCAAGACCTAGTGTGGACACACATGCATACACACACACCCCACAACTGAAACAAGTTGTAGAGAATTGTTACCTTTTTGTGTGTGGTGCGCTTCACTTTATGGTTTCTTGCTATTTCTCTAAACAGTATGCTGTCTGTGAACTACTACACTGATTTCCCACCCAGTTTGAAAACCTGGGAGCTCTGGATATCAGCGCCTGGCACAAAGTGTAGGAACTTGGACATTTCTTGAATGAGTGAGTAGATAAAGGTGGCTTGAAGTTTTCTAGATTTTCATGAAAAGTCCCTCTTTTTCCCTGTGGACATTCACAGTCTGTCAAGAGCCAGGGTATGGTGGTCAGTGAGGTGAGCACTGTCTCCTGTCCGAGGTGAGGTGAAGATGCCTGGGACGACAGCTGCACGTGGGAAGCACACCAGGCACCGCTCAGTATGGCCACCTCCATGGTCCACCTGGCTGGATAAAGTCCCCTTGCAGAGTGTGAGAAGGATCTCTCCTGGGTCCTACGCTCGCCTCCAGCTCCTTTTGCTACTTCCTCTCTTCTCTCCAATTCTGTGGTTCTCAACTTACCTGCACATTAGAATCAGCCATGGTCACGTGTACCCCAGACACACTAGATGAGACTGCTTGGGGTGGGACCCAGGCACTAGCATTTTTCAAGCTCCTCTAGTGAGAACCAACTGTCCAAGGACCTCTGGTGCGTTCTGCAGAGAATCCAGAGGGGAATGGTGCTTTGGCCCTTTCCAGATTGTGTATTGGGCAGGTGGCCAGTGGCACTGGGCTCTCAGGCCAGCCCTGAGGCTGAGGGCAGCTGGTCCTGTCAGAAGACCCCTCCCCTCCCCTTAGCTGCCTGCCCAGCCACCTTCAGTCCCTTAGGCCTTCAGGAAGTCTGGACATGACCAGTGCGTTCTTCTGGGGCAGGTTGTTTTACTGGACGTGGCAGGGGGAAGCTTGCACCCACAAGGCCCCAAGGTGCTGCACCCACAAGGCCCCAGGGTGCTCTCATGACTTACCAGGAGTGACCCAGCAGTCCTACCCCAGGAGATGACTCCCCTGCACCTGGCGGGGCTGTGTCACCTTGGGAGAGGTTTAAAAATACAGATTCCTGGACTCCCCACCTACACACAATTCAAAGGTCTGGGGTGGGGACAGGGTTTCTATTTTTAAAAGAAGGCAAATTTTAAAAAGTGGGTCCTAAGTCCTACTACCTTGTTACTTCTGTTTACATTTAAAAAATTTTATTGATAACACATGCATTTGGGAAAATAGTACAGAAAGGTTCAAGGTGACAAATCTTCCTTGAGCTGCCTCCTCCGGGATGTTGTCATGTGTGGAGTTGAGCCTGGAGTTGTGCGGCCTCCTGCCACTGAGGGAAGCTGGGCCAAGGCTGGGGCTGATGGGCACAGCAGGAAATGAAGGACCTTGGTCCCCAGAGCGTGCCAGCCATTGCATTCACTTAGCTTGGAATTCTGTTTCAAGGAGCAGTTCCCCGTTGCAGGAAATCAGGGTGGGGTGCAGACCCCCAGTCTCCCTACCTTGTCAAGAGTTACTGGGTGCACTTTAAAAAGAATTGCTGTACATGTACTTAAATATACATATTCCTGAAAAACTATACAAAAAGGGTCACATACACTCTCAACTGCACTTTTTGTTTTCAGTTACAATAAGTTGGAGGGCTTCCCTGGTGGTGCAATGGTTAAGAATCCACCTGCCAACGCAGGGGGACATGGGTTCGATCCCTGGTCTGAGAAGATCCCACATGCCGTGGAGCAACTAAGTCCAGGGGCCACAACTACTGAGCCTGCGCTCTATAGAGCCCGTGAGCCACAACTACTGATCCCGCGCACCTAGAGCCCGTGCTCCGTGACAAGAGAAGACACCGCAATGAAAAGCCCACACACTGCAAGGAAGAGTAGCCCCCGCTCCTCACAACTAGAGAAAGCCCACACACAGCAACGAAGACCCAACGCAGCCATAAATAAATAAATTTATTAAAAAGTAAGTTGGAGCTCTTCCCTTGCCAGCCTCTACAGATCTGTACCTTGTATTAGTAATGAATATTGTAATGAGAAAGGGTGAAGATCCCCGTCCGTAAGGGAGGATGAAATGGGGTGATACCTCACACGGAAGAATGCCCGCCTCACGGTGAGCACCGAGTTCTTCATCCCGGCACCAGGGCCGCAAGAGAGCGTTCTCCATTTCTCCAGGGGAACCAGAGCGGCTGTCCTGAGGATGGAAAGTGGTGACAGCGGGGGACGCTGAGACCCCCAGGCCAGAGGAGGGCGCTCTGGGGGAGGGGGGAGCCGCCGAGGTCGGCGGGGAGAGGCACCGGGAAGACGGACCCGTCCCGAAGGGAAGGCCTGGGCCTCCACCCGACGTCCTCGGACCTGACGTCCCCGAGACTAAGCTGCCCAGTGAAACCCGTTTTAAATCGGCTGGCTCTGCGCGCCTGGCGGCTGCCTGCGACCCCACATAATGAACTCCCCTCCAGATATCCCGGCTTGGGTAGGCGACCAGCGGGGTCACCGCCGGTACAGGCTCACGACAGGTAGGGGTGGGGGCCTTGAAGGCCGAGGGAGTTATTTCCAGGCCCTGGGCGCCGAGGTGCCTCCATCTGAGGCTGGGGTCAGCTGTCACCCCAGTTGGCGTTCTCAGCAGGTGCCAGCGATGAGGGTTTCGCTTCTTGGGCGTGACCTAGCAGGGCTCGGGGGCCACCCCACTGGAACCTTCTCCAGAGGCCTCTCCTTGTGAACATTTGCTCCAAGTTGTGCAAATACTGCAATTCTTTTGATTTATGTCTGCCCCCTGGGGTGCCCTTTCACCCACTGTTGAGAAGGCCGTCACTTTATTCTTTTTGGTTCGTCTTCCATGTCATCTCATAGGACCCTCCCCTCCCCCGTCATCCTCTCTGCCCCTTGTTTCTCATCCTGTCGTGATTTTATTTACTGGTTTACTTTTGCGTTGTGTCTGCCTTTCCTGGAGGCCGTGTGTGTTATTCACTGTCAATGTGCCTGTCACCGAGTGGACATCCTTAACCATACTTGATGGGATGAGGGGATCCCCATTTTACATATGAGAAGACAGAGGCACTGAAAGGTTAAGGGGGTGCCCAAACCAGGAGGTGAACCCAAATATGTCTGCTTCCGCCCTGTCTAGAATGTACTTGTGAGCATTCCTTGTCCAGCTGAAGCTCGGGTTCAAATTCAAGAGGATTGGGACCTTGAGCAGGTTACCTTAACCTGAGCCTCAGTTTCCTCATGCAAAATAGGGATGACACTGGTTAACTACCTCCTGGGGTTGCAGGCAACAACTTCTTGTTTTGGGGGCCTGGCCAGGGACTGGAGGATGCCCATGTGAGCTGCATGACCTGGTCAACTGGACGAACTTGGATTGAGTTTGAGAACTTCCTTCAGACGCACACCATTCAGTGATGCAAGCAGATGCTGAAATCCTGTTCCCTCATCCGCAGAGCCATGCACCCCCGCAAAGTCCTGGGCCCCCACCCGGGGCACCTAGGGTCATCCTTGAATATCCCCTTAAGGCTGGGAGGCTGACATTCTCCTGCAGCGACTCACTTCCTGTTTGGGCCTGGAGTTTGGAAGGCTGAAAAACAGCCAGGGTCAGCTCCTTGGAAATGGCTGGGCCCGCCCACCAGAGCCTTAAATGGACAGTCCTCCCTAGGGCAGGGCTTGTACTGGGGATTCCTGGCGCTGAGTGGGTGCTGATGAATGGGCCCAGCGACCCTGGTGTCAGGATTTGAGCCCAGGGAGCCTGCCGCCAGATCCTGCACTGCTCCTCTTTTCCCCTGAGGACACCGCCCCAAGCCCCCTCCCACCCTGCACCACCTCCCAGTGCCCAGTCCAACTGCCAGACTATTTTGGAGGGACCCACACTTCCAGGACCTCACTCCCTAATTCCGTTGAACTTTGGTCTGGGCCTTCATTGTCAAACTGGGTAACAGTACCCTAGGCTGACTGTGAAAATTCCACGAAGTCCAATTTGTTGGGGGTGGTCCATTCAGATGCTGATGGGGTCAAATCCATGAGTGAAACTGGCATCCCCAAGACGAGGGTGAATTGCAGAGTGCACAACGGTTTAAGGAAGCTTGAGTTCAACACAGGCTGTCGGCCCAACTGAGCACCTTCTGTGGGTGGGGCTGGCTTTGGCCTCCCTTGGATCAGGGTGCCTGGGAGAATGGGTGGATGCCTTTCCAGGCTCCTTCAGGCTCCTCACCTTGCCCACCTCTAAAACGAGCCCTCTCACTGGCCCTGGATTTGGGGTCCTGGCCTGGGATACTCAGGAATCCATGAACTGTAACTCGCAGTTACTTATTCCCGGGCTTTAGTCCCTACTCCTGGACCACCTGCCTCCCCCCCAACCCCGGCCCCGCAAACTCCTTCCCATCCCCAGACTGTGCCAGGGTTCTGGTGGTGCCTCAGTTCTGCCCTCCAGGGCTTTGCCTCAGAAGTCCTTCCTAGTCCCAGCTGTGGCTGTAATCCTTGCATTAGCCTGTGCAGGAGACAAAAACACATGACTGTGGGCAAAGCAGGCTTGGGCTTCTTGGCCAAAACAAACAGGAAGTCTGCCAATCCTGCAGGAATTTGTGCTGTGCCCACAGGGAGATGAAAGGCCAGTTGTGCTGGTAACCCCATTTCTCCACTGTCTCTTGGGTGCTTTATGTGCATATATCCCATTGCAAGGTTATTGCAACCCCTAAGGCATGTGTATGTGTCTGTTTTGCCAATGGAGAAGCTGCTGCTCAGAAAGGTTGAGTGACTTGTCTGAGGATACACAGCTGGCACTCAAACTTGGAATTTCATCTCTCTAGTCCAGACTCTGTCTGTGTGACTTTCCTTTACCTGATCAAGGCACAATCCTTGTTGCCATGGAACTTGTGATCTGGTGGGGAGTGTGTCATTCGGGATCATTTTATGTGTTTAACTTTGCTTTATATTCACTCCAGTTAAATGGTGATGTTTCATGGTCTCAGCATAAAGAGAGAGAATAGCTTCTTTTCCACTCAATCATGCCTTTTCTTTAGTATAAAAATGGAATTCTTTATTAGAATAGCTGGCACACTATTTAAAGAAACAGAACAACACAGCAGGACTAAAAAAAGTAATGCTGATGTACAATCTCTGGACACAGGATTTGAATATCCTGGCTCCACCACTGATGAGCTGTGTGACCTTGAGCAACCCCACTTAACTGCTCTGTGCCTCAGTTTCCTCATCTAAAATGTGGATCAGTTGTTGTTATGAGGCTTAAATGGAGTTAATGACTTAATAATCTAGAGTTCTTATAGTCGCTTGTGCCATTTAATAAGCACTATAGAAGTGATTTTTTTTTTTTACTGTGATAGAATGGATAAATATACTATGGAAGGGGGAATTCCCTGGCAGTCCAGTGGTTGAGGCTTCACATTAGCACTGCCGGGGGCAGTGGCAGGTTCGATTCCTGGGCGGGAAACTAAGATCCCACAAGCCGCGTGGCATAGTCCCCCCGAAAAAGGAAGGGTCCTCACCTATAACAGATAGAGTTAATAGCCCCCTTGGTCCCTCAAACCTCTAGGGCAGGCTTGTCTTGGGGATTCCTGGTGGTGAGTGGGTGCTGATGAATGGGCCCAGGGACCCTGGAGTCAGGATTTGGGTCCAGGGAGTCTGCCACCAGATCCCACAGTCGTTCTCTTTTTCCCTAAGAAGCCCTCCTCCACCCCCTCCCACTTTTATCGCAGAGGCAATAGTTTTGACATTATTTCGGTACCTATCTTTCTGGACCAGGAATCAGTAACTACAGCCTGTATGTAGCCTAAGGGCCAAATTCTGCCCCCGCCTGGTTTTGTGAATAAAGTTTTATTTACATTCTTTTGCTTACATACGGTCTAGGGCTGCATTTGCAGAGTTGAATAGTTGTGACCTTATGGTTCACAAAGCTCAAAATGAACTCTCTGGTTCTTTTTTTTTTTTTTAAACATCTTTATTGGAGTGTAACTGTTTTACAATAGTGTGTTAGTTTCTGCTTTACAACAAAGTGAATCAGTTATACATATACATATGTTTCCATATCTTTTCCCTCTTGTGTCACCCTCTCTCCCACCCTACTCTCTGGTTCTTTACAGAAAACTGACCTCTGCTCTAGACCATTTATCATTAAAAAAAAAAAGAATTATATTGTAGGCATTTGTTTAGCAGTTTGCTTTTCTTCACTTAATATTAAATCAGGGACCTCCTTGGGAATTCCTTGGTGGTCCAGTGGTTGGGACTCGGTGCATTCACTGCAGAGGGCCTGGGTTCTCCCTGGTTGGGGAACTAAGATCCCTCAAGCTGCGTGGCATGGCCAAAAAAAAAAAGAAGGAAAAAAAAAGATCTCTCCACACGCAGACCAGCCTGCTGCTAGTATTTCAGAGTTTGGCCATCCCATAATTTATTAGCCCATCTCTGTGATGTCATTTAGTTTATTTCCCTGTAGTCTATTGCAAAAAGTGCTGCAGAGATCCTTTTGTGTATATGTGTGAGATTTCTAGATACCAAGAAATAGAAATTCTGGGTCAAAGCATACATACGTTTAAGAGTTGGATGAAGACTATCAAATCTTCTTCTCAAAAGGCCAGTTTACCATAATTCAAAAAGATACATGCACCACAGTGTTCACTGCAGCATTATTTACAATAGCCAGGACATGGAAGCAACCTAAGTGTCCATCAACAGATGAATGGATAAAGAAGATGTGGCACGTGTATACAATGGAATATTACTCAGCCATAAAAAGGAACAAAATTGAGTTATTTGTAATGAAGTGGATGGACCTAGAGTCTGTCATACAGAGTGAAGTAAGTCAGAAAGAGAAAAACAAATACCGTATACTAATGCACATATCTGGAATCTAAAAAAATGGTACTGATTAACCTAGGGGCAGGGCAGGAATAAAGATGCAGATGTAGAGAGCAGACTTGAGGACACAGGGGGGAAGGGGAAGCTGGGATGAAGTGAGAGAGTAGCATTGACATATATATACTACCAAATGTAAAATGGATGGCTAGTGGGAAGCAGTCGCGTAGCACAGGGAGATCAGCTCAGTGCTTTGTGACCACCTAGAGGGGTGGGATAGGGAGGGTGGGAGGGAGACGCAAGAGGGAGGGGATATGGAGATATATGTATACGTCTAGCTGATTCACTTTGTTGTACAGCAGAAACTAACACAACGTTGTAAAGCAATTATACTCCAATAAAGATTTTTTTTAAAGCCCATTTTATACTACCCCCAGCAATGTCTGCAAGCACCCATTTTCCCATATTGTCTCCACACTTGAAGGTTGAATCTTGCCAAATTAACTTTGAATTTATGGTACCAAGTTGAATTTATAGTTCTCATAAAAGTCTGAAGGGACTTTAGGAAACGCATCGGAAATATTGCTATTTAAGTTCAGCTGAAAGAATTCACAGCTGAGATTAGCTAAGGAAATTTTGAAATAAAAGAATTTAAAACTTATAAAATGGTAATAATTAAAAGTTAGATGTTGGGAATTCCCTGGCGGTCCAGTGGTTAGGACTCCACACTTTCACTGCTGAGGGAGCGGGTTCGATCCCTGGTTGGGGAACTAAGATCCAGCAAGCTGGGAGGCACTGCAAAAAAAAAAAAAAAAAAAAAAAAAGGTGTTGGCACAATGAAACAGGATAGATGCTCCAGAAAATATACTTTGTATTCCATCAGAAAATAGCACAAATGATGGAAGGGATGGATTAGTCAACAAGTGGTGTCAGGGAAAACAATATTTGGGGGAAAAATTGTTAGAGCATCATCTCATGCTCCCAGATATATTGAGAGATTAAAAAGTTAAATGTAAAACATAAACAAGGAAAATGTTTGTGAATGCTTAACCTTATAAGCATAAAGAAATGGACAATATTTTTTTAAAATAAAAAATTGATTGTGAGCATAAATTTAAACCCTTGTTCATCACCAATATGAACAAAATTGAAAGTAAAATGGGACTGTGACATGTAATACACCAAAAAGGAAAAATAGGAACAGGGAATTCACAGGCAGAAATGCAAATGACGAATCAATATATGAATAGAAAATTCAACCTTACTTTGTGAAATCCAAATTTTAAAAAGAGATACTGCGTTTTGAATACCATTTTGAAATGATAAGTGGATACTACCCAGCACTGGGAAGTCCAGGATGATGTACCTTCATACATGCTGCTCCTGAGAAGGCAAACTTCCAATATTCCAAAAAATTAGTTGGCCATCTGTATCAAGATCTTTAAAAATGGTCCTAGCTTTTTTTTTTTTTTTTTTGTGATATGCGGGCCTCTCACTGTTGTGGCCTCTCCCGTTGCGGAGCACAGGCTCCGGACGCGCAGGCTCAGCGGCCATGGCTCACGGGCCCAGCCGCTCCGCGGCATGTGGGATCTTCCCGGACCGGGGCACGAACCCGTGTTCCCTGCATCGGCAGGCGGATTCTCAACCACTGCGCCACCAGGGAAGCCCTGGTCCTAGCTTTTGATCCTATAATTCCACTTCTAAACATTTACCCCAAGAAGGGAATAATCAGAGTTGTGGAAACTGCTTCTTATGCAACAATATGAAGTGTAGTATTATTTGGAATAGAAGACACAAATAATATAAAAACCTAGTGATAGGGGACTGATAAACACATCTTATTAGTTTCACTAGGTAAAAAATTATGAAGTCTTTATAAAGCATGCTCTTGACTATTTCAAGAAATGGAGAAATGCTCATAATATAATGGGAAATGTATGCAGCATGATCTTAATTTGGCTAGAACAGTGCCTGGCAGCTACAGCTAGTTTTCAGTAAATGTGAGCTACTATCATTATTGATGATGTCAAACCGTCAAATGATCATTCATTCATTCATCGCTCAGTTGCACATGTATCAGTGTTTTGGCTCCTTGCCTGGTCCACCCTGTGTGAGCCACTTGGGGAAGGTTGTAGAGCAGTGGCCCCAGGCTCCTTCCCCCTGTGGGGGGGGGCGGTCCCTGGACCATCAGCTGGCTCTGTTTCTGGCTGAGCACTGCCATCTAGAGGCCCCTGGCCATAGGGCAGCTGTCCCTTGCAGCCCCTCCCCCTGACACTGGGCTCCAGCCCCAGGGGTGGAGAGGGCCTGGTCAACCCTGCACCCCGCCCCATGGGAGGTCTGCTTGGTCAATGCTAGAAAGACCCTTAGGTCAAGATCCTTATAGGGGCTCAAGGAAGCCTTTGGGGCCGTGTTTCTTAAAATGTGGCCCTTGAACCTACATCGGTGTCAGCTGGTGGGAGACTTAATAGTAAAGATCCAGGGTACATCCCAGTCCCCCTGATTCAGACCTTGTTTGGGGGAGGTGTTGGGCAGGAGTGCTAAATAGCTAGAATTTTAACATGCTCCTTGGGTGATTCTGATGCACATTGAAGTGTGTTTTTGTTTTTAATTTTTATTAGAGTGTAGTTGCTTTACAACGTGTTAGTTTCTACTGTACAGCAGAGTAAATCAGCTATATGCATACATATATCCCCTCCTTTTTGGATTTCCTTCCCATTTAGGTTACCACAGAGCAGTGAGTAGAGCTCCCCGTGTTATACAGTAGGTTCTCATTAGTGATCTATTTTATACATAGTATCAATAGTGTATGTATGTCAGTCCCAATCTCCCAATTCATCCCGCCCTCCCCTTTCCCCCTTGATATCCATATGTTTGTTCTCTACGTCTGTGGCACATTGAGGTTTGAGAGCCATCGATAGACCATTGATATTTTATAATATAATGGGGGTCAGAGCTTGGCATAGAGCCTTTGACCCTAGAAACATACATATAGATAGATATATTTTTGGAGGTTCCTTGACTCCATTTTAAGACTTTTTAAAGAACAGTTGTAGGTAAGCAAAATTGAGAGGAAGTAGAGATTCCCATATTATACCCCTATGCCCCCTCCCCACCAGGTAGCCTTTCCCATTATCAACATCCCCTACAGAGTGATACATCTTATGAACTTAGACTGACACATCATAATTGTCCAAAGTCTATAGTTTACATTAGGGTTCAACTGTGAGTGTATATACTATGGGTTTGGACATAAGAATAATGACAGGTATCCATCATTATAGTATCGTACAGAGTATTTTGCTGCCCCCCAAATCCCCTGTGCTCCACCTATTCTTTCCTCCCTCCACCACAACCCATGGAAAACACTGATCTTTTTACTGTCTCCCTAATTTTGCTTTTTCCAGAACGTCATATAGTTAAAATCATATAGTACATAGCCTTTTCAGACTGGCTCCTTTCACTTAGTAATATGCATTTAAGATTTCTCCATGTCTTTTCATGGCTTGATAGCTCATTTCTTTTTAGTGCTGAATAATATTCTATTGTCCGGATGTACCACAGCTTAGGAATAAAGCTACTGTAAACATCCACGTGCAGGTTTCTGTGGGGATCTAAGTGTTTAGCTCCTTTGGGTAAATACCAAGGAGCAAGATTGCTGGATATTGTATGGTAAGAGTATGTTCAGTTTTGTAAGAAACCACCAGACTGTCTTCCAAAGTAGCTGTACCATTTTGCATTCCCACCAACAATGCATGAGAGTTCCTGTTGCTCCACACCCTCACCAGCATTTGATGTTGTCAATATTTCAGATCTTGGCCCTTTAAGTAAGTATGTAATGGTATTCATTGTTGTTGTAATTTGCATTTCCCTGATGACATATGATGTGGAGCATTTTTTCATATGCTTATTTGCCATCTGTGTTTCTTCTTTGGTAAGGTGTCTATTAAGGTCTTTGGCCCATTTTTAAAATATAAATTTATTTATTTATTTTTGGCTGCATTTGGTCTTTGTTGCTGCTCGCAGGCTTTCTCTAGATGCGGCAAGCAGGGGCTACTCTTCGTTGTGGTGTGCAGGCTTCTCATTGCGGTGGCTTCTCTTGCTGTGGAGCACAGGCTCTAGGCATGTGAGCTTCAGTAGTTGTGGCACATGGGCTCAGTAGTTGTGGCTCACGGGCTCTAGAGCACAGGCTCAGTAGTTGTGGCACATGGGTTTAGCTGCTCTGTGGCATGTGGTATCTTCCTGGACTGGGGATCGAACCCATGTCCCCTGCAGTGGCAGGCGGATCCTTTTTTTTTTTTTTAACATCTTTATTTGAGTATAACTGTTTTACAATAGTGTGTTAGTTTCTCCTTTACAACAAAGTGAATCAGTTATACATATACATATGTTCCCATATCTCTTCCCTCTTGTGTCACCCTCCCTCCCACCCTCCCTATCCCACCCCTCTAGGTGGTCACAAAGCACAGAGGTGAACTCCCTGTGCTATGCTGCAGCTTCCCACTAGCTATCTAATTTACATTTGGTAGTGTGTATATGTCCCTCCCACTCTCTCACATCGTCACAGCTTACCCTTCCCCCTCCCCATAGCCTCAAGTCCATGCTCTAGTAGGTCTGTGTTTTATTCCCATCCTACCACTACAGGCGGATCCTTAACCTCTGTGTCACCAGGGAAGTCCTGGCCCATTTTTTAATAAGGTTATTTATTTCCGTATTGTTGAGTTTTAGGAGTTCTTTGTATATTTTGGATAACAAACCTTTATCAGATGTGTCATTTGCAAACAGTATCTCCCAGTCTGTGGCTTGTCTTCTAATTCTCTTGC
This sequence comes from Kogia breviceps, assembly GCF_026419965.1. Lineage (NCBI taxonomy): Eukaryota > Metazoa > Chordata > Mammalia > Artiodactyla > Physeteridae > Kogia > Kogia breviceps. The sequence continues at coordinate 60,456,179 of NC_081323.1, forward strand.
CACTGTCTTTTGTAGAGCAGAAGTTTTCAATTTTAATGAAGTCCAGCTTATCAATTATTTATTTCATGGATTGTGCCTTTGGTGTTATATTTTTTAAGTTATTACTATGCCCAAGATCATCTATCTAGGTTTTCTCTTGTGTTATCTTCTAGGAGTTTTAAGAGTTTTACATTTTACATTTAGGTGTATGATCCATTTTGGGTTAATTTTTGTGAAGGGTGTAAGATGCTGCAGCCATAGCCACAGAGAGCCCTGGAGAGGGAGAACACTGATCTGCTGCTCAAGAACCCTCTGGGACATGAGTGGGGCTGGCTCTTTCACCCACATACCCTGGAGAAGGGGAAAACCCTATTTTTTGTTAGTCCGTTCACTATTCTCTGTCATGGGGATAGCTGTGCTTTAAAAATTTCTGATTGATAAAATAAGCAGTGATTTGAGTGTAATAGGGTAAAATTCTAAATGTACTGTGTTTGTATAACTTCTCTCTTCTGAGCAACATAGTAGAGTTAGTAACTAATACCTTACCATTGCCAGGTACATGAGAAGAAGTGTCACAAAATAGGATTTTGCAAATCCTAGCTCATCACCTATTAATGCTGTGACCTTGGTCAAGTTACTAACTCCTAAGTTTTCTCATCTGTGAAAGAGGATTAACAAGAATATCTTACCTGTGGCAAAGACTGCTCATTTTACCCCAAGATCCTTTCTCCCCTGAATTTTAGCCAGGGCTATGCCAAATGAAGACTACATTTCTCAGTTTCCTTTGCAGCTGTGTTTAGCCTTGTGACCAAGTTCTGACCAACAGGGCGTTAAGTGATGTGGGGAACTTCTGGGATGGGCTGTTGCCCTTCTCCTCCCCTTTCCTCCTTCCCCTGAGCTGGACTGCAGGTGCAATGGCTGGAGATGGAGCAGCCATCTGGAACGTGAAGTCGTTTTAGGAATGGAGAGTGGAGGGCATGCATATTAGATGGACAAGACAGAAGAAAGTTGTTTCTCTGATACCGTGGAGCAGCCACACCAGCCCTGGACCACTCCATAACAGATTTTTATGTCACAGAAAAGTAAACTTCTATCTTGTTTATTAGGCCACTGTCATTTTAGGTCTCTGTTACTTGTAACTGAATTTAGGCCTGTTAAATGCATGACCTCATAGAGTTCTTGGAAAGATTAAATGAGAGACTATGTACAACTTTCTTATTGCAAGAGCTAGCACATTATCAACACTCAGTAAATGTTAGCTTCTTGTTGTAACTTCTCTAGCATCTAATTATAATAGCTGTCCCTCATCTCCAATGAGAGCTCTAGAGGGGAGTCCTTCTGGAAAGAAACATGATCAAGACTGTGTTGGTGGGCTTCCCTGGTGGCGCAGTGGTTGGGAGTCTGCCTGCCAATGCAGGGGACGCGGGTTCGTGCCCTGGTCCGGGAAGATCCCACATGCCGCAGAGCGGCTGGGCCCGTGAGCCATAGCTGCTGAGCCTGCGCGTCCGGAGCCTGTGCTCCGCAACGGGAGAGGCCACAGCGGTGAGAGGCCCGCATACCGTAAAAAAAAAAAAAGACTGTGTTGGTTCCAAACAATAAATAGTACCTGGGAATTCCCTGGCGGTCTAGTGGTTAGGACTCTGTGCTTTCACTGCCAAGGGTCTGGGTTCAATCCCTGGTCCGGGAACTAAGACCCCGCAAGCCACGTGGTGCGGCCATAAACAAAACAAAATAAACAACCAAAAAAACCCCAACAGTATCATCATCATAAACAACGAATTCAGTTAGAAATCATTTCATTTGCGCTCTTCTGTTTACTAGTTTTAGCTGACAAAGCTCAGCTTTCCAAGGTTGCGTGGTATTTTAATTGCAAGATAAGTCATACATTCTTTTATTTTTAAAATTTTATTATTTATTTTTGGCTGCATTGGGCCTTTGGTGGCTTCTCTTGTTGCAGAGCACAGGCTTTAGGGGTGCGGGCTTCAGTAGTTGTGGCACATGGGCTTAGTTGCTTCACAGCATGTGGGATCTTCCTGGATCAGAGCTCGAACCCGTGTCCCCTGCATTGGCAGGCAGCATACATTCTTTTAAATAGCTGTGTTTACAAACACATAGCTCCATTATTCCACATTTGAAACACAGCCTTTCAAAACAATTTAGGTGTATTCTTCTCCTTGGCCTTCTCTGTTTTAGAAAACATGTTGGAATGCTTTCCCAGAGTCAATGGCTGCAGTTCAGCTTTGTGCTTTGTAACCTATGGGTAGTCTATTTATCAAATATTCAGTGATATCTACTGTGTCCAATTAACATTTGTTTGACTCAGCTGTTTCTAAGATCCGGTTTTGCTCTCACGTTGTCAGTATTTTGATTCTGCAAAATACTGTGAGTCTTTAGAATGCAAACATTGATTCCTAAGGAATCCCAAGGGAAAAAGCACAAGCAGAGTAAAACTGAAGGAAGAAAATTGTAACAAGATTTGTTATCAGTGGATGAAAGGAAAGAAGATAAAAATCAAGATGGTTAGTTACTCTTTAATGTTTAAAAAAAACCTTCAAAATCAACAATATTAAATGTAACATTTGGGGGGGTGGATAAAGCCTATTACTACTCTACATTGATATAATTAAAAAAAACCTGTAAGTACTAATATTTTTATTATGGCATAAAAAGCAGTATTTTATATGTTAACTCAGTTTTTAAATGGGTTGTATTTTAACAGCCCATCAATTGTTTGATAGGTAAATTGGAAACTATTTTCTCTGTAGAAAATAGTAAAATAATAACATTTCCCAGGCTATCCCAACAGGCCCATTTAAACTAAATGGTAGCTGAATTATATACTTATAAATATGGTTCAAGTTCTGGGATCCAGGAGAAACTTTAGCTTCATTTATTGAGATAACCATGCTTTTCTTAAAATTAAGTTGTGTGAAGTGAAATTCCTATTCGTCGTCCCTCTTGTTCTTGTATTTTGTCTGATTATTTTTCTTTAGGCCAATCCATATCAAGGTTTTAGCTGCCCTTCCCTGAAGGACAGGTACCGAATCCTTTTAATGTGCTTGATAAGGCACCCACCCCTATTTATGAACAGTGTTTTGGTTGTAATTAAAGCATCCCCAGTATCTGGGCAAGAATAAAATCGAGTAAGTCATGTTCCATAAGTCGCTTGTGATCAGACACCTTGCCTTGTGTCTTTTTTTTTTTAAGTGATTTTTAATTTTTATTTATTTATTTTTTTGGCTGCGTTGGGTTTTCATTGCTGCGCGTGGGCTTTCTTTAGTTGTGTCGAGTGGAGGCTACTCATTGCGGTGCGCGGGCTTCTCATTGCGGTAGTTTCTCTTGTTGCAGAGCACAGGCTCTAGGTGCATGGGCTGCAGTAGTTGTGGCATGCGGGCTCAGTAGTTGTGGCTCGTGGACTCTAGAGTGCACGCTCAGTAGTTGTGGCGCATGGGCTCAGTAGTTGTGGCTCACAGGCTCTAGAGTGCACGGGCTTAGTTGCTCCAAGGCATGTGGGATCTTCCCAGACCAGGGCTCGAACCCGTGTCCCCTGCATTGGCAGGCGGATTCTTAACCACTGCACCACCAGGTTAGTCCCTGCCTTGTGTCTTAATGGGAAACCATGAAGAATCAGGAGAGTGGATCTAGAGATAAAAGCCAAGAGAATTTCTGAGAACAGAGTGCAGGAACCATCCAGCCAGGAGTCAAGGATAGAATTGAAGTTCAAATAGAACAAGGACTTTGCCTCAAGAATTTGAGTCAAGTTGAATGTAGTGTGTGTGTGTGTGTGTGTGTGTGAATAATATTTCTTTCTCATGCTGTAAATTCTATTTTATTTTATTTTTTTTGGCTGCGCCGTGTGGCATGTGGGATCTTAGTTCCCGACCAGGGATCGAACCTGTACCCCCTGCAGTGGAAGCGCCGAGTCCTAACCACTGGACCACCAGGGAAGTCCCTGACTGTGTGTGGTTTCAGCACATATGCAGTGACCCCCTTCTCTTTTTCTTCACTTTCCGCAGAACTCAAAATTTATTGGGGTATCCACTGGATTAGGGCTGCTGTAACACATGACCACAAACTTGCTGGCTGGAAGCAAAGACATTTATTCTCACAGTTCAGGAGGCCGGGAGGCTAAAATCCAGGTGCTGAGGGGTGCTCCCTATGGGGGAAAAGAGGGAGAAACGGCTCCAGGCCTCGCTCCCAGCTTCTGGTGGCCTGAGGTGTTTCTTGACTTATGGCCGTCTTCTCCCTGTGTCTTTGCATTGTCTTCCCTTTGTTTGTGTCTTTATGTCCAAATTTCCCCTTTTTATAAGGACATCACTCATATTGGATTAGGGCCCACCCTAATGACCTCATTTGAAATTGATTATCTCGGTTAATCTGATATCTTCAAATATGGTCACATTCCAAGGTCCTGAGATCGAGGACTTTGACATCTTTTGGGGAGGGACTCAAGCATCCACCCTCCTCAAGGGAGGTCCCACAGTGTATGGCTGGCCAGTGGGGACTAACACCCAGCTCTCTCTAACTTTCCACATTCCACATCACATCTCTCTAGAGCTCTGTATTTACCCATGTGAAAGGGGGCTGCCAACTGCACGTGAATCTTACAAAATCTCTAGTGTGGGAATCATTGAAGGATCTTTGAAGAATCCAGACGGCCCCCTTTCCAGGTGAGCAGGCCCAGGGCAAGGAACCTGCCCAAGGTCCCGGTCCAGGGACAGAACAGGACTCTGGAGAAAGGCTTTGCCTGGGAGGCTCCATAGCCACAGGTTGTGAAGGAAAACCTTAGGCCACCTGCCTAAGCTGGAATCCGGCGGTGGAACTCGCTAGCTTCGTGACCTTGAGCGGGTCGCATGACCTCTCCGAGCCTCAGTTTCCTCACAATCACGAGGATCAGAGGAAGGGCCATATTGGGGACTTCCCTGGCGGTCTAGTAGTTAAGACTCTGTGCTTCCACTGCAGGGGGCGCGGGTTCCTTCCCTGGTCGGGGAACTAGGATCCTGCATGCTGTGCGGTGCAGCCAAAATAAATAAATAATTATCCTATTAAAAAAATTTTTTTTTTTAAAGAAGGGCCATATACAGGGTGCTCAGCACTGTGCCTGGCAAGCAGCGAGTGTTTGTGAACAGTTAGCCAAGAAGATCCCTTTGGGGCTTTGGATAAACACAAGTGACAGCGGCCTATGGCCTGTGTCTCGACTTCCAAAAGCTGCCTCAGCAGATGGGTAACTACTGCGTATCCTCAGCCTTCCTGTCTCTCCCTGGCACCCAGTGAACAAACTAAGTGCCAAGGGTCTCCTGAATTCTCCATGGCTTGGGCTCTGGCCAAGGGGGCTGATGTACCTGGGGTTAGTCACGTCTAAATTCTAAGCTATCAAGTGCTGCCCCAGAAACCCAAGTGTGGGCCTGCTCCCTGTCCTGGATGTGCATGTCCACCGCACGTCACCTCCTGTTCCCTCAGTCGCCACGCTTGGCCCTGACTCCCTTCTCCAGGTGAACTGTGGAGTGGCTGCTTTGGCTACCCCCCCACTGCCAAGGTCTCCGTGGGAGCGGGCCACGGCAGGTGCAGAAGGCTGCGGGATAATAGTGACACAGATGGAGGGAACAAATGTATGGACACCAAGGGGGGAAAGTGGCGGGTGTGTGTGTGTGATGAATTGAGAGATTGGGATTGACATATATGCACTAATATGTATAAAATGGATGACTAATAACAATCTGCTGTATAAAAAAATAAAATAAAATTCAAAAATTTAAAAAAAAAAAAAAAAAGAAGGCTGTGGGATGGGAGAGCAGGAAGGGCTCCCACAGACCTGACTTGGAATCCAGATTCTGCCACTTACCCAGCTGTGGGACCTTGAGCAAGTCACTTACCTCTCTGAGCCTCTGTTTCCTCTTCTATAAAACAGCAATACCACCACCTAGTGGCATATCTAGCTTATATGATGCCTGGAGTGGGTCATTTTAAAAAAAACAACACTCCTTCCCCCCTTACCCTTTTAGAAATGGCTTTATTCAGATATAATCCACATCCTATATAATTCACCCATTGAAAGTACAATTCAATGTTTTTTGGCATATTAATTAAAAAACTTGTGATGAAATATATATTGCATGATTTAGCGTTTTGACCATTTTTAAGTGGCCTTAATGACATTAGCACCTCCTCTTTATGACAAAATGGTCTTCTGTGATGTCGGTAACAATCATCATCTTCTGGATTGGTTCCTTGGTTTTAAAACAAGCGAGTAACAACTAAAAGAGAAACAAATGTTTCATTTTTAAGATGTTATCTGAATTCAGGAAGGTGTTTCATGTGTGAACTAGAATTTGCACTTATTTGAACAAAAATAGGACACCTCGAGGGTTCCCCCATCTCACTGTCCTAAACTGTCTACACAGGGACTTCCCTGGTGGTCCAGTGGTTAAGACTCTGAGCTCCCAATGCAGGGGGCACGGGTTCAATCCCCGGTCAGGGAACTAGATCCCACAGGACGATCCGCGCGGTCAAAAAAACAAAAACAAAACCAAAAATGTCCACACAAATCAAAATGCCAAGATTTTAGGAGGTAACTCCAGCTTGGTGTCCTCGTTTTGGGGCCCCCCCCCCCTTGTTTACGTGGACTCTGCTGTTTTCATGCAGCCGTACTAAACACCAGGGGGCGTCACTGACTCGACCTGCACCCGGAGAGGGTGACGTCCAGCATCTGGGAATTTACTCCCAAAACACATGTGGGGAGCTGAGTCTGTCTGGCTGTGTGGCTGGGTGTTCTCAGAATGAATTGCCACGTAGAATACAATTTTTATGAAGGGACAAGTATCAGTAATAAAAACGTGCTGCTTTGAAGTTTATGTGTATATTATGAAAACTCAGTGGTAACTAACAGCAGCAACTGTTTGGAGCTTAGGCCAATGAAGATATTTTGGGGGAAGAGTACTGCGATGGTGAAGATAAAAAGCAGTCCGACTTGTGGTCGATTTCATTCTTGGTTTCAGCTCTGTATAGATGAGATACAGCCTCTTATTGCCTCCATCAGGGCAGCTGCTCCCCGACCCACTCACTGGGTTGTGGATGAGCCTTAGAGTTCAGGTGCAGGAAGAACCCAGCACGCTCTCCAGCTCATCCTGTGTCGTGTTCTCTGATACCTAACTGATGCCCCATCATGATCGATACAGGCCGACGCTGCTCTTGCTACTGACAGGTCTCTGCCTCACACTTAGGAATTTTTCTAACCTGAGGGGTGGCTCTCACTCAGGCATAAATCACTGTGTCCCCACTGAAACTCTTCTCCAAGAGGCCAAGGAATATGGAATTGTCAGCAATCGAACTTTTTATTTATTTATTTATGATTTTTGGCTGTGCTGGGTCTTCGTTGCTGCATGCGGGCTTTCTCCAGTTGCGGTGAGCGGGGGCTACTCTTCGTTGCTGTGCTCCGGCTTCTCTTGTTGCGGCACACGGGCCCTAGAGCAACGCGGGCTTCAGTAGTTGCGGCGTGTGGGCTCACTAGTGGTGGTGCATGGGCTTAGTTGCTCCACGGCATGTGGGATCTTCCCCGACTAGGGATTGAACCCTTGTCCCCTGCATTGGCAGGCAGATTCTTAACCACTGGACCACCAGGGAAGTCCAGCAATCGAACTTCATGATGTTTTTCTATGTAATTTTCTGGGTAACCCACGTTGCTGTGAGCCTTCTGTTTTGGGGATATCAGTTGAAGCTCATGTAAGATCCCTTTTTATTAAAACCCTCAAAGTAAATTCAACCTATGAGGTGTCCGCCTGGTACAGACAGTAACAGAACTGCCAGGTATTTAAAGATGGGCTGGGGGCAGAGGGTTCCCGTATTAGCTGTGTCCTAGAGTGATTTAATACTGGATGAAGTCCTGACACTGTCCTCCCAGCCTCTCTTCCCCAGTCCCAGAGCTGCACCTCACATCATCCTTGAGGTCTGGGCATCAATGACACGCTGACCTGCCTGCCAACCATGCCACAGCCGGTGGGGCAGATGCTCACACCCCAGTTTGGGGAGGAAGACCTGAGGCTGAGCGAGCATCCGTATCTCATGCAAACCTCCCAGCCGCCACGTCCTTCTTAGCCCTGCGTTTGGACACCAGGACTCCCCTGAATCGTGTGTCTCTTTGCTGGGGGGGGCATCCCTGATACCTCTCACTTGGTACCATGCAGGCCAGTTTCTCTGGGACTGTTCCCCACCCCTTGGCTGTCAGAGTCTGAGGTCAGCTTTGTTCCAGGTCTGTTTGGGGTTTTCTGGTTGCACCTCCTCTTGGGCCCTATATCAGTTTCCTGGCGCTGCCGTAACAAAAGACCACAGACTGAGGGGCTTCAAACAATAGGAATTCATTCTCTTGCAGTTCTGGAGGCCAGAAAATCAAAATCGAGGTGTCCACAGGGTGGGTTCCTTCTGGGGGGCTCTGAGGGAGAATCTATCCCCTGGCTCGCTCCCAGCTTCCGGGGGTACCGGCAATCCTGGGTGCTCCTGGACTGGTAGTGGCCTCTCTCCATCTCTGCCCGTTTTCACATGGTGCTCTCCCGGTGTTCTGTGTCCAAATTTCCCTTTTCTTATAAAGAAACCAATCATTTGATTGAGGGCCTTCGCCTCCCCCAATCCAATATGACCTCATCTTAACTATTGCATCTGTAAAGATGCTATTTCTACATAAGGTCACCTTTTGAGGTTCCAGGTGGACATGAGGGCCCCCATCTCTTCCTGATTCACAGCTCACATCTTGGTGACCCATCAGGGCGAAGGGTCCAGATGAGATATCTTCCTAGAGGGGCTGTCTGAGTCTTGTGGTGCACAGGACCAGGGATGGAAGCCAGAGGCTTGAGAGGTGGCCTCTCACCTGGGGAGGGGATGCAAAAGGGAGAGGTTGGGAGAGCGGGAGGGGGTCCAGGGCTAGGATGGGAGCCTAGCAGGGGAGGCGAAGACACTTTTTAATGTGGCTTCCTGCTTGCGATGAGAGAGAGAGAGACAGAGAGAGAGAGAACTTGGAGCCAGCTAGGCGGGATCTGAACTTGGGCAGTTCTCTGCTCAGATCTGGAGTTGGGGTCCTGGGAGAAGGGCTGTGTCACTCTTAGCCCCGTACCCCAGATCCATTAAATCAGACCTGTGGAGGTGCAGCTGAGCTGGAGGCCCATCAGGTAGGGGCACCCCTCAGAGAGAGTGACCAGGGCAGGCTGCTCAAACAGATGGTCTTGAAAAGCCCTTTATAAAGACATATACCCGTCTCTGCACAGCCTGGGATGGGAGGTGAGGCCTGGGGGTGTGGGGTGATAACTCATGGAGTATGGAGGGGCTTGGGCAAGGGAGTCGTGGCTGAAATACTGTCCTCGGGACCTGCCCCTAACAGCCTGCTTCTCTCTAATTACCCTGGTGACTGTGGTGATAAATCCTGTTCACCTAAGTCTGGGTGCCTGGCAGGATGCTGGACCCTGCTCTGGTCATTAGCAGCCCTGCCCGCTGAGTGGACCCTCTGGGCCTTTCCCCTGCTTTGCAATTCCTCCTGTCCCTTTGGACGGACCTCGTGGGAGAGAGGAGTCAGGTGACCCTGATTGCCCTAATATACTTTGTTATGAGCTAAAATGTCCTCCCCACCCCGGAACCTCAGAATGTGACTCTATTTGATGGGGTCTGTGGAGAGGGAATTACGCTAAAATGAGGTCATAAGAGTGGGCCCTAATCTAATATGACTGGTGTCCTTATGAGAAGAGGAGATTTTGACATAGACATGGAGAGAGGGAAAACACCATGTAAACACACAGGCAGCCATCTGCAAGCTGAAGAGAGAGAGACCTCAGAAGAAACCAACCAACCAACACCTTGATCATGGACGTCCAGCCTCCAGGACTGTGAGAGGATACATATCTGTTGCTGAAGCTGCCCCGTAGTCAGCAGTACTTTGCTGTGCAGCCCCTGAGACTCATGCGCGCTCCCACTCAGCTCCGGGACCCCTGAGCCAGCTCAGAATGACTCGTGCAAGCTTTATTTCCTTAACCACCCAGCTGTCTTTTCCAAATGAAGCCTTATCTGACAGCTTAGTGTGCCAAACAGAAAATCAGGATTATTCCAGTTGATTGAAGGGGAGAGAGGAGCTGCCTGCTTCCACTCTTTTGACATCCTTATTCTCACCTAACCTGTTGGCCCTTGGTGCTTTCCCTAGAGCACAGGTTATGAACCACGGCACCGGAGGGTTATATCCATTTTGCAGAAGAACCGTCAGTCTGGGGCTGGCAGTAATAATGTGAAATCCATCACTTCTTTCCATCTTGGTGTCTACTCTTATGTTTCAAGGTTTCATTATTACAGAGAATCTGTAATATTCTTTTTTTGTTTGTTTTTTTTTTTTTTTGCGGTACGCGGGCCTCTCACTGTTGTGGCCTCTCCCATTGCGGAGCACAGGCTCTGGACGCGCAGGCTCAGCGGCCATGGCTCACGGGCCCAGCCGCTCCGCGGCATGTGGGATCTTCCCAGACCGGGGCATGAACCCGTGTCCCCTGCATCGGCAGGCGGACTCTCAACTGCTGTGCTACCAGGGAAGCCCTGTAATATTCTTGATATACTGATTCCCAAATGACATGTTCGGAGACTCAGTCTAGGATGGAACGCTGGATTGCAGTCGGATGCTGGGGTTCAAGGCCCTCCTCCACCACCAGCTGGGTGCCCTCCGAGCAAGTCCCCTGACCTCTGTGAGCCACAGATTTCTCATCTGTAAAGTGGGAATCGATGCTAAAATTTGTGAGCTGGGAGACAGCTTAGGGGAGTAGAATAAACACGAGTTTTGGAGTCAGAGCGACCTGAGTGTGAATTCAGCTCTGCCACCTCTTAGCTGTGTGGCCTTGGGTACCTGGAGTCACCTCTCTCAGTTTCCTTACCTGTAACATGTGAGTAATCAGGGCAGCCTCTAGGGTTGTCCTGGTGTTGCCGAAATTTGGTGCCAGATTAAATCTTGGAGTCAGAGTTTTGGGTGAACTAGAAAGAAATAGCTTTATTACTTTGCCAGGCAAAGGAGGCTACAGCGGGCTAATGCCCTCAAGCCTGTGTGTCCCGCCCTGGAGGGGGTTAGTGAGGAGTCTTAGAGTGTTCAAGGAGCAGCACGTGACCTGCTCATGCATATTCTTCTGATTGGTTGGTAGTGAGGTAATCAGGAGTTATCATCAACCTACTGGTTCCAACCAGTCTGGAGTCTATGTGCTGGTGGGCAGCATGCAGTTAACTTCTTCCACCTGGGTTTCAGTATCTGCAAAACAGCTCAAAGGACATGGTTCAGAATATTATATATAGTCCTTGAGGAGGAACTAAAGGTCCTTGACTTGGTTTAATGGCTAAAGTATCATTTTGTCTTGCTTGACTGTTTTTTTTCTTTCTGCATTTTCTCACTTCTCTGATTAAATTTATTCTTTGACTAAAGTTTTTCTACAGACAAAAGGCAGGCAGAGGACATGGGTGGAGGTCTATTCTGGGAAGACCTCATAGGGTCCTGCTTGGTTATACTGGGGATTCAGAAGATCATGTCTGTAGAGCACCTGGCCCAGAAATTGACATATAGCAGGTGCTCAACTAAACCCAGTTCTGTCTTAACTCTCCTTTCTTTCTAGTTTGCCAGGGATTGGCACACTTTTTCTGGAAAGGGACAGAGTACATATTTTAGGCTCTGCGGGCCACACAGTCTCTGCTGCAGCTGTTCAACTCTGCTGTTGCAGCAGGAAAGCAGCCTCAGACAGTATGCGAACAAATGAATGTGCTGTGTTCATCTGATTCAACAGTGTGCACTTGGAGAGTTGAATTTCCTATCATTTTCATGTCACAAAATATTCTTTTGATTTTTAAAACAAATTGAAGATGTAAAAACAATTCTTACTGGTGGTTTGCACAAAAACACAACAGGCTGGATGTGGCCAGTTGGCCATAGTTTGCTAGCCCCTGTGTTGGACTGTGAATGTCTCCAAAACATGTGTAATTTCCTTTATATTCTGAGTGCCTCATGCAAGGCTGGACCTTTGTAGCCTCCAGTGAGATAATGAATGTCTATCTCTCAGAGATACAATTGTGGGAAATAGTTGTAAATAGGTATGTGATCAGGCAGGCATATTGCAGGTGCTCAAGGTGCTTTTGGAAAGAACGAAGCCTCTTCCAGGGGAATTTGCATCCTTCAAGAGGAGGCAGGGAGAGCTGGGAGCCCAGGTAGCAGAGAGCTTGGAAGCCCCTGTTAATTTCGGCTGTGCAGCCATTCCCAACTCAGCCAGCAGGGGGAGCCAGGGACCGCTTTCGTCTGGGTGGAGGGAAGTGGTGCAGCTGCGCCCTGCCAGGAGATGGGAGACGGCAGGGAGATGGACGAGATGACTTCCGAGGGTTTTTTCTGCCCGGTGAATCTCAGCTCTTTTTTGCAGAGGGAGACTCGGGGATGAGCTGCCCGGAACTAGCAGGCAGCAGCCGGGAGCTTGGTAGAGCAGCCCCTTTCCCTGGAGATGAAATAAAATGAAAATCTTCCCCTCGTTGTGGTGGCTGTCATTCTGGAGTTTCAGCGTGTTCCCTTTATCACTCCGTGTGGTTAGGAGTGATAAAGAAAAAAACGTATGTGTTTATAGAGGAATTAATGGTGAAAAAAAAGCCAGGGCTTTCTTTAATTAAAGGCAGGCCCGTTAAGTGCATGAGAGATACCAGGCAGAAAGAAAATGGTAAGATTGAGCCGGGAGTGGGCACCAAGCACCTACAAATGACACTCTCTTAGCCTCTAAAACCTCAAAGAAACCTGCGAGGCGAGACTGTATGACTGCCCCTGACGGCTGCCCGTGTTGGCTTGGTCGGTGATAATTCCATCCGTGAAGCCGGGATGGAGAAATATCACAGACAGGTCCATGGTGCAGGGCAGTGTTTCCAAAGCATGGACTTCAGACCAGCAGCAGCAGCATCACCTGGAAGCTTCTTAGAAATGCATATTCTGGGGAGCCACCCCCAATCCCCTGAATCAGACCCTGGGGTTGGGGGTTGCAGTTGGCCCCTAACAAGCCCTCCAGGCGGGTGTGATGCACGCCCAAGTGTGAGGACCAGTGGGGTCCCGTAGCTGTTTTCAGCCTCAGCCACACATTGGAATGGTTCACCTGGCTTTTTTTTTTTTTTTTTTTGCGGTACGCGGGCCTCTCACTGTCGTGGCCTCTCCCGTTGCGGAGCACAGGCTCCGGGTGCGCAGGCTCAGCGGCCATGGCTCACGGGCCCAGCCGCTCCGCGGCATGTGGGATCTTCCCGGACCCGGGCACAAACCCGTGTCCCCTGCATCGGCAGGCGGACTCTCAACCACTGCGCCACCAGGGAAGCCCCACCTGGCTTTTTAAAGCCTTTACGCGGGCACCACAGCCCAGACCCATGACATCAGGCCCCTTAGGGTTGGAACCAACTTTTGTGGTTTGTTAAGCATCCCCAGGTGATTCCAGTATATCCAAGGTCGCACCCACTGGTGTAGTCTAAAGTAATTCTGGGGTTAGCCAGACCCAAGTTCAAATCTCAGCTTTATTGCTTACTAGGTGTTTGTCCCTGGGCAAAGCATATCACTTCTCTGGCCCACAGTTCCTAGTCTGTAGAATCGAGATAATCTTCCCTCCCTTGCAGGATTGTTTAAAGATGGAATGAATGTTGCGGTAAGCATCCTGTGTATAGAAGCACCTAGAACAAGCACCAACTCCCAGTGGAGGTTCAGCTCTCCTTCCCTGCTCCCTTTTCTTAGACAGTGGAAGTTTTTAGAGCAAGGACCACATTATATTTTATTTGCATCTCCAGGGCATTATCAATCCCTTATGTATACCTCGGTCCTGGGTGAGGGCAGGGGAAGTGAACATCTGAGAGGTTTAGCTATGGGATTTCTTATCTTACACTCTTGCTGGGACCAGGCTGGGGTGACCTTTCTCTGCTTTGTCTTAACCCAGGTCAGCCCTGATGTCTGTTTAAATGCACCGTCCCCTTGACGTTTAGGACTCTATCCCGATACAAAAAAATTGCCAGCATCCTAGGATATGGGTGCAAAGATGTTTATTGGTGCATTGTTTGCCCTGGAAAAAATTGGAAACATAACTTTTCCAATAGGTGAATAATAGAATAAATTATTGTGAATTCAGTATTATGGTGCATCACAAACCATTAAAAAGAATTAGGTAGATCTATATGTATTGATCTGGAGAGAGTTGTACTATATATTATTAAGTGAAAAAGCAAATTGCTGATTCGTGCCTGTGACGTGATTTCTTTTTGTTTTTCTTTTTAGGAAAAAGCCCTCCTATTGTTGCAGGAAAGGGGGCCCCTTCCAGGGCCCCAGAGTGGGCGCTTGTCTAACACTTGGAAATGAATTGTCCGAAGAGACACACGTGCTGACAAAGCAAGAGACTTCATTGGGACGAGGTGACCAGGCGGAGAGCAGCAAGGTAAGGGAACCCAGGAGAACTGCTCTGCCACGTGGCTCGCAGTCTCAGGTTTTATGGTGATGGGGTTAGTTTCCGGGTTGTCTCTGGCCAGTTGTCTTGCTTGGCCCATAGTCTGACTCAGGGTCCTTCCTGGTGATGCGCGCATCTCTCAGCCAAGATGGATTCCAGGGTGAGGGCTTCTGGGAGGTTGGTCGCCTCCTCCCTCTTTTGGCCCCTCCTGAATTCTCCTGGTTAGTTTTCAGCAACACCCTATTCCTTATCAGGACCTCCTGCTGTGAGACAACTCAGGCAAGCGGGCCTGGCCACAGCAGGTGGTTTTGGTCAACAGTTCCCTAACACTATAATATGTGTACCCATCTGTGTGTGTATGTCTCTGTGTGTGTGTGTGTGCATAAAGAAAAGCAAAGCGTGAAAGAATGCATTCCAGGCTGTTTGAATTGGTTTCTTTGTGGGATTGGTGAGCGGGAGAAACTCATTCATTCATTTGTTCATTCATAATGTCATTCATTCATTTGCTCATTCATGTTTTCATTCAATTAATATTGATTTAAGGTCTGCTGCGTGTCAGGCATTGTAGCCCTGGGGATACAGCTATGAACAAAACAGACTAAATTGCTCTTTCATGCAGCTGGAGTGACCAAGTGTCCTGGTGTGTGCCCTGGAGTGCCCTGGTTTTAGCGCTGAAGTTCCATTGTTGCAGGAAACTCCCCAGTCCTCTGCAAACTAAGATGGGTGGTCACCCTCTGGAGCTTGCATTTTAGCATGGGGGAGACAGATAAACAAATAGTAGAGGATGGTAGGTATTTGGTGGTAAAAAAGCTGTCTTGGAGGTCTTCCAACTCACCTGCCCAGGCACTGAGGTCCCCCTTTACATTCTGACTGGCTGTCTGTGACGGAAGGATGCTCTGAGCATCTTGACCGCCCCAAGGGTCGTTGGCCAGCTCTCCGTTTTGCTGAGTTGGCAGTGAGAGCTAATTTGTTAATTCAGAGTAGATGGTGAGCTGTCCTCCTACTTTGATTAACCTAATGGCCTTCCCGGCACGACTCGGATTCAGCTGTAGGCATCACTGCAACTTTTAATAAAATGATTTGAAGGGCCATTAGGAGACACTTCCCGTTACTGGGCAGATAACCGCTTGGCAGCTGAGCTGAACAAACACTTGGGTTTTGGTTTTAAGGCACTACGCTTACGCTTTTAGTCATGCTTGAGGGCTTGATGGCCTTTTCGGCTCTAACCCAATTTGCTCTGCTTTGTAAACGCAGCCAGGAGACTATGCCTCACAAGCTTTGAGGCTGGAGCAAATGCTCTTGGTGTCCTGCCCATGTCCCCTTGGTCCCAGGATCTTCAATCTTTGAGCACCTGTGACACCTGAGACTCTGCCTAGGGCTTTCCTTGCTGGCCTTCGCATGGCTGGGAGAGCTGGGGGGATGTTATGAGTTGAATTGTGTTGAAGTCCTGTCCCCGTACCTGTGACTGTTGGAAATAGGGACTTTGCAGATAACCAAGTTAAGATGAGGTCATTAGGGTGGGCCCTCATTCAATACGATTTTGATCTTATGAAAAAAGGGAAATTTGGACGTGCACATGGGAAAAATACTTTGTGAAGATGAAGGCAGAGATCAAAACGATGCACCTACAAGCCAAGGAATGCCAGCAAACCCCCAGACGCTAGGAGAGACTTATGACATGGAGTCTCCCTCCCGACCCTCAGAAGCAACCAACTCTGCTGACACTTTGACCCTGGACTTCCAGCCTCCAGGACTGGGAGACAGTAAGTGTCTGTCGTTGAAACTGCCCAGTGCGTGCTACTTTGTTCAGCAGCCACAGGAAACTAACACAGGGGGCTAACACACACTCCCACGTGCAGGGAATATCCTTCCACCGGTGACTGATGGGAGCTGGTAGATAAGTCCCCTGGCTCCATGGTGGGCTACCCTGTCTCCCAGAGGGCCCCGGCAAGGTGGAGCCCGGTTTGCCATGGTGATCACCTGTGACAAGCACATCCTGTACTGATTGCCCTGCCTGGTCTCATTTCGCATCCTCTGCCTGTGTTTCCTGGGATCCTGTCCCAGGTAAGCACCTGGCACTTGAGTTTCCATCTCAGGGTCTGCTTCTGAGACAGGCCTTGGCGAGCGAGTCTTGACCACTGGCACGCACACGTGCACGTGTGTGTGTGTGTGTGTGTGCATTGTGCAGTGTAAAGATCTTGGCTCACAATTTCCGCTGTGTGAGCAAGGTAACTTCATGCCTGAATTGAGCCCTCAGCCTGTTGCCTTGTAGACAGCCATCACCTTCGTCTGTGGGGTCCTTGCCAGCTCCTCCCCCTGGGACTGGGGCCTCTGTGAGCTGAGGCCTGAGGGGGTCACGGCTGTGTGCCACCACCTTTCCGGGCTGAGATGACCTGGTTTTTCTGGTCCTTGGGTCTGGTTCCTGCAAGTCAAGGTGGCAACGTTTTTCTGGTCCAGCTCTGTCTTGGTCACTGCAGGGGCCAACCTCAGCAGCTCCGCCGCAGCACAGAGAGGCCTGTTGCTCTCTGAAGGGGTCCCCCACTTCTGAGCTCCTTCCAGGAGCATGAACAAAGCTGCCACGCACCCTCTGCCCCTGGTGGGTATCCTCCTTCAGGAGATGGAGCTGGCCCTGGGCTGCGCGTGGCTGGCCTCATGGCAGTGTGCCCCTGGACAGGCCACTGCATGGCCCCGTTTCCCTCTCCCGTGACACTGACCGGGACTGGCATTCCCGATGTAATCGCGGCTGGTGGTCCCTGGGGCAGGAAGAAAGACCTCCTCACTGGGATACAGGACATGACTCAGGGCCATGTGAATTTGAAAATTACACCAGTAACATACAAATAGATGAAAAAACTCCAACAACACAGAAGTATTTGGAGTGATCCGTGAATGTTTCTTTTCACTTTGTCCCTTGATGGTATTTTCTTTCTCAGACTATTATATAAGTGTGAATATAGATCTAGACACAGATAGATATAAACAGATGTAGATATAGATAGATAGCTATAGCTTAGATGTGGACATCTCTATATATGTAGATACAGATTTGGATAAAGACACAGACATAGATAAAGGTGTAGACATACTTATAAATAGATACAGAGAGTGTATTTTTTTTTTTTTTTTTTTTTTGTGGTATACAGGCCTCTCGCTGTTGTGGCCTCTCCCGTTGCGGAGCACAGGCTCCAGACGTGCAGGCTCAGTGGCCATGGCTCAAGGGCCCAGCCGCTCTGCGGCATGTGGGATCTTCTTGGACCGGGGCACGAACCCGTGTCCCCTGCATCGGCAGGCGGACTCTCAACCACTGCGCCACCAGGGAAGCCCAGAGAGTGTATTTTAAAATACGAATGCCATTGCGTTGTCTGGGTGGTTATGTGGCTTTCTCTTATCCCTAGATGATGGTCTAGAAAGTTTTCTGGACCAAGCACATTTATACCCACCTCATTCTTTTCAGCCAGTCCCCTGTGAATTGGCAATCAAGTTGCTCCCATTTCTTTCCCAGCTTTCCCATACAATGCTGCAACAAACACATTTTAACAAACTCTTAGGTCTTTATGTATTTGGGCAAGTCTTTCTGTAGGAGGGATTCCTGGAGGGAGAATTCCTGAGTTCAAAGGGAAACACATTTCAAATTTGGGGAGGTGCTCTCCAACTGCCCCCCAAAAAGGTTGAACCGATTTCTGCCCCCAGAGTAATTGAATTTGAATATTAAAAAGGACTCTGACCTCCTTTTGTACTTCAAGCTGGTGAGCTGCGACAGATCAGTGACATGTAAATAGGTTAGGGTGGAGTAAGCAAGTCTGAACCGGCTCCCACTCGGTGATGCTTTGTCGTTTCTTTTTAATGCATGTATTTGAAAGAAAAAACAAACTGCATTTCTTTCATGTGTTTTATAATTTAACACTTCTCTGATAGATACAAGACTTTCCTTTCTACCATGGCAATTTTGGAACCAGTGAGGTTTTCCTGTATCAATCACAGGTGATTATAATGGAAGATGGGCCAAATGTTTACATAATTATAATTCAGAGTCAAGAAATTTAGGTTTGATTCCATTTTACCTGTAGGATCAGCCCCCTAAAAATGACCGACTGTTGAAACTTATGCCCGGAATTGTGAAAATGCAATGTGACCTTGAACTTTAAGGTTAAACCACTCCGTTTTCCTCCCTCGTTTTCATTCTTCCCAGTTTTTCCTAATGGGAAGAAATGATGCCTGCATTTGGGGTCACCTGGATGTGAGAGGGTGTCTATGTAACTATCCTGGCTTCTATCCTGCACTGTGGTACTTGCAGATAACAGAACTGGTTCTTCTAAGTTGCGTGTGTGCCCACAATTAGAAGAGATGTCTAGGGCTCTTCAGAAATGGGCCAAACTTGGACACGTTTAGGGGTGGACGGGAGAAGCCCTTGCTCCGAGAATATTGTTTCAGAGATTGTCTATTTATTATTATTATTTTTGAAGGACGGTAGACATGCAGGAAATCCTGCCAGAGGAGCTCAGAGGAGAAAGAAGAGGTGGAGAATGGAAGAACAGACAAGACTGTGCTGAGAACTCGCGTGTTGTAAGGGTTCACGGGGCTTTTGTTGATGTGCAGACTCCAGAGCCCCACTCAAGAGAGGTGGCCTCTGTCATCTGGGGTGGGGCCTTGGAATCTGAAACTTTAGGAATAGACTGTTCCATCCCATTGATGTTAGACTTGGCCTTAGGTTTTGCATTGGCCAGTGGCATGATAGCCGACATGGCCCAAATGAAGGCTTGAAGTGGGCTTGCTCTCTTGCACTTCTGCAACAGCCATGAGAAACATGCCCTAGGTCACTGCTGGTCCTTGAGGAAGGAGGGACAAGGAGCAGAGTCACCTCAGTCCCTGGAGTCCTTGCAGCCCTGCACTTTGAAGCAGAGCTGCCCCAGTGGAGTATGCGAATGATCACTTAGTATTGTGTGCCTCTTGGGATGGTTTGTTACACATCAATAGCTGACAGATACCAAGTTTTTTTCTATGCATGCATCACCTATGTTTGACCCCACTACCACAACTACTAAGAAAGATGTTTACTTCTCTAAAATCTTCACCAGACTGTGTGTTCAGAGTGGGCAGAAATTATACTAATCTTGTTGCCATCACCTAAAATTCTACCTGGCACATGGCAGGACCTCATAAAGTACCTATTGGACAGTGAAAGATGAACGAATGAAAGGAAGAAAGAATAAATGAACTTAGGTTGCCCCAGTTCCTTGGCTGTCCTTGAATCCTTCCAATTACATTTTCTTTCTTTCTTTTCGAAAAATTACTCTAATTTTAGCCAGAGTTAATTTTTATTATCTGCCAGAATCAAACATGCAAAAACCCCAAAGCTTAACGAATACATACGAGCTCAGTGCTCAGTTGGCTAAGCACTCCCCCCTCATCTTTGGTTTGTCTCCTGTTTATAACAGTCTTGTGATGCATGACTTCTTTCCCTTCTTTGGGAGGACTTGAGGATCAGACATGCCAATGACATGCTCATGTCCCCTCAACCAGCAGGTGACATGAAGGAGACGCATCTGTGTCTCCAGCTTGTGGTCCAGGGTCTTCCTCCAGCAGCTTCCCTTCCCAGTGGGTCCTGCTTCTTCCTGACATGCTGCGGCTCCGTCTCTGAGAACCTATGTGTAGTGTTTGAGTCTGTTCCTCTCTCCAAGAACATGTCTTTGTCCCCTGGGGTGCAGGAGAATAGAGTGTTCCTTTTTTATGGCAGGAAAACATTAATGTAAACTGAACCATCAGTGAAATTAATTTCAAAGATTTACGCATTCCCCATGACTAACAAGCCTGTACCTGTTCATTTGACACCCTTTATGAACTTCCCCCCACCCCCTTTCCCACCTTCTTAAAATTTTCATCATTCCCAGAAGGCATCTGGTGGGTGTGTTGAGCAGTTAAATAAACCTACAGTGGGATCGAGACATGGCTTGTTAATTTGAAAGGCGGCTCTGCTACTTCACAGTTATGATGAACCAGGCTGAGCATAGTTACCACCCAGGAGTTGCTGGTTGGGTTTTTACACTCCATGTAAAAGGCCCCAGTTTGATGGGATAAGAACAGACGTTCATTAGCTTTCCCCGGAGCTCTTCCACCTTCCTGCATGGGTCATCTTCTCTCCCATCCTCCTCTTCCTCTGTGTCATGACAGGCACCCTCGCTGGATAAACCCAAAGAGAGAGGGTCACTTGTTTCCCCTGCCTCTCCTTCCCCATCTGTCCACTGTCCTCAGCTCCAGCATTTTTCTCTCCATGCCACTGGCTCTAAATCTTGTCATTATTTCCTCGTGGCTTTGGTGGATGGAGACTCGATGGGCCCTTTCTGGTTGGCGGCTCTCAGAAGTCGGGAGCTTGCCTTCTGGACTTCGTGAAAAGCTCTAGAGAAATCCAAAATCATGACAACTGGGCTTCTTTGGACATGGCCACCTGTTTGCTGCCCACCCTCGTGTCCGCACGCTTCATTCTCATTTACCTGCTTTCAGCAACATGAAAGTATATCTAGATCTGAGAATGTCCTAGACTCTTTCTTGTCTTCTAGCCTTTGTATGAACTTTGCTTCATACAAAGTTCATACAAAGTTCATACAAAGTTGAACTTTGTTACCCATCTCCCTCTTTTAAAAAAATAATTAGTTAATTAATTTTTTGGCTGCGTTGGGTCTTCGTTGCTGTGCACAGGCTTTCTCTAGTCGTAGCGAGCGGGGGCTACTCTTCATGCGGTGTGCATACTTCTCGTTGTGGAGCACAGGCTCTAGGCACACGGGCTTCAGTAGCTGCTGCACACAGACTTGGTAGTTGTGGCTCACGGGCTCTAGAGCAGGCTCAGTAGTTGTGGCACGTGGGCTTCAGTAGTTGTGGCTCTCAGGCTCTAGAGTGCAGGCTCAGTAGTTGTGGCACATGGGCTTAGTTGCTCCACGGCATGTGGGATCTTCCCAGACCAGGGCTCGAACCCGTGTCCCCTGCATTGGCTGGCAGATTCTTAACCACTGCACCTCCAGGGAAGTCCCTCCCTCTTTTTTTGAAATGTGAAAAAATTGAGGTGTAACATCCATGCAGTGTGTATAAAATGTATTCATCTTAGTATGTAGATTACTGAGTGTTCATATATGTATACAGCTGTGTAACCACAGCCTAGGTCAGGATAGGAAATGTCCAGTCACTCCACCTTTTTGCCAGCACTTGGCATCCTTAGTCTTTTTAATTCCAGCCATGTGTGTGTGGGGGGGGGTACAGTAGTCCTCCCTGTCTTTTGAGGGGCTTATTCAGAGTTATCTTTCAGGTGTCAGCTGATTCTAGGCTAGTCCCCCAAGGACACAGCTTTCCCCTTTGCCTCTCAGGTGGACTCAACCTGCCCCCAGCCCCACACTCTATGTAGCTGGGCCCTGGAGGTGGGATAACTGGCCTGTGTTGACCCCATCCTTGCACCCAGACTTTTGCTCTTCTCTCCTTCCTCATAAGCCTTCCTCCTTTAAGGCTCTTGTCATCCAACCTCCCAACTGTCCTTGCCGCCGTCATCTGTAGACCTCGTGGTCATTCCTTATTCACTAACGACGTTACCTGTCTCTCTGGCATCCTTGCCACTATTCTTGGTAACTTTAACATCCATATGGATCAGTAGCTCTCAGCCCTGCTCAGTGTTGGAGTCACCCAGAGCCCCACCTGACACCAATTAAATCAGAATCTGAGGAGCGATCAGATTCTGATCCCCTCTTCCAAAGATTCCAATGTGCATCGGTGTTGATACTCGCTCAGACAGGTGACCCGGTCTGAGGTCAGTACCAGGTCAATACCTTGACCTCTCAACTCTTTGGCCTCCTTAGCTGGGAATCTTTTTCTGTAGCCACTTCAGTTACCCCCTCCCAGGGCTGAATCCTTGACATCATCATCTTCAACACGATCCGACCTGTGACCACCACCTTCTGGTCTTTCCTCCTGTCTTCCTCCAGCCTCACTGCTGCAGTCTTTTGATCCTTTTACTCTCCGTCACATCCTCGTTTTCTTCCACAATGCAACACACTTGGGTCCCACAGACTTAAAACGGGCACCACACCACTCAGCAATTCCACTATGTGTGTGCTTAGCTACTTTCTCTTGGGGACCATTCTTTCAGATCTCTTTTTCCCTTGATTCTCCAAACTGCCCATGCCCCTTTGCCATCCCCCCCCACCCCCAGCTCTGACATCATCACATAGTTTATAGATAAAATAGATAATAGATTCACTCACTCATGAGGATGACTTCCTCTTCCCCCAGCCTCCTGACACCTGCACCCATACTCCTTGCCTTCTCTTCTGTGGCAATGACATGTGACCACACTCCTGTCTAAAGTCAACCCCCAATCTTGGCCTCTAGATCTCATCCTTTCGTATCTTCTCAAGGCATTTTCTATAGCCATTCCTTGCATCCTCCCTCTTACAACATTTCCATCAGCATCATGCCCTGATACAGCCCATCTAAAAGAACCTAAGTGATGCTCCTCTCCCCACTCCCCAATTCCTATGGTTCCCATCCATTTTCAGCTAAAATGTCATTTCCTATTCTTGACCCTAGCAAGTCTTCTCAAGAGAAATGTTCATATTCCTAGTCTTTACTTCCTCACCTCTTTTTCTCCAACTTAACTCAATTAAGTTTTGACCTTTCTAGAAGGTGACCTCCACCTTGCTAAACACAGTGGTCAATTTCCTGTCCTCGTCTTATTGGGACAGTAGCGTTTGACGTGTTGATCTCCCTCCTCTTCTAGAAACAGCTTTTTCTCTAAATCTCCAAGACACTACACTCTCTTGGTTTTCTCCCTTCAGTATCGGCCGCTTTTCCTCAATCTCTTTTTGCCGACTCCTTCTCTCCTGCCGGACCTCTGCCTATGTGCATTCCCCAGTCCTCTAGAATGCCTTTACAACCTCATCTTTAAATGACATTTCTAGATTGGTGACTCCAATATTTTATCTACAGCACAAAACTCGTGAATTCAATTACCTTCTCCGCTTCAAAGTTGAATCAGCATCTCAGGCTTAACATGGTCCAAACAGGATTTTGGATTTCTCATCTCGTCCCACTCCACTGCTCCCACAAACCATCCCTGTATCTGAAAAAGATGCTACTCATGTACGTGAGAAGATCCCACGTCTGGGATTCATCTTTGATTTCCCTCTTTTCTCATCCAAAGCCAGTCCATTAATGAATCCTTTCAGACCTTCCTACAACAGAATACACCTGGGATGCCACGACTTCAAGGCACCTCCTTCACTGCTACACCGTAAAGCAAACGACCCTCCTTTCTCTCCTGGATTATTGTAACGTCTTACCTGATTGCCCTGGCACAAAGAAAACACAGGATAAGTATTGGTTGTTATCCTTATTTGCAGCTGTGTGATACTCAGGGCTGCTGTAGACTTACAAAGGGACCAGAGAGGGCATTTTCCTGAAGACCATGTGGATGTGAATGCATTACATCTGTGATATGATGGCAAAAACTAGGGCTCTGGCCCTCTTGTGCTGTGCATGGCTATTGTAAATAATGTTGCTGTGAACATGGGGGTGCATGTATCTTTTCGAATTAGTGTTTTTGGTTTTTTTGGATATTACCAGGACTGGAATTGTTGAATCATATGGTAGTTCTATTTTTAATTTTTTGAGAAACCTCCATACTGATTTCCATAGTGGCTGCGTCAACTTACATTCCCACCAACTGTGTATGAGGGTCCTCTCAAGGTTGTTCTGAGGCTGAAGTAAGCTAATATGTCCCAGCACACGGTTAAGACCTTGTGAATTACTGCTACTGTTATTTAGCTTTGGAAAAACATAGACTTGGTTTCAATCCTAGATCCAAAAATGAATTAGCTGTACAACCTTCGGCAAATCCCAGAGCTTCAGTTCCCTCTTTTGAAAAGAACGAATAATCATATAATCTCATGGGTTTGCAGTAATGATGAAAACAAGACTAGCGTAATTATGGAGTGTGTGGTGGGTCCTTAAGACATTTTACTCCGCCCCAAAAACATGAGTGGGCTGAGTTCTAAAAACGTGTTCACAGGACATGTTTTGAATTAGAAATGCCTTTCCCAATATAAACCATGCTCCGATGGGACTGGTCGTATCCCAAGATAGCCTGTTACATTCTGTTTTTCAGGTTGAAAACCTTTCCATTATGAACTCTTTCAAATCTTCAGAAAAGTACAGGAAGTAACGTGACACCCGCGTGCTCACCCTCTGGAGTTGACAGTTAACATTTTGTCATATTTGCTTCACATCCCTTCTTTACAGGAGGAAGAAACCATAACAGTTACAGCTAAGGCGAAGCTATTTAATCACAAATGCAGTTGAATTTTGGTTCTGATGGGTGGTTCTGTTCCGGGTCCTTTGTGGGTGCCGGGGGCAGTGATAGGAATAAGAGGGCTCCTTCTTCCGTGGGCTCACAGGCCAGTGGGCAAGGCACACCCATGAACAGATAACCGTCCCACGTGGAAAGCACAAGAACAGTGGTGGTGCTGAGGAGCATGGGTGGTCAGGGCTTTTCTAGGGGAAGTGACATCTGAGCTGGACCTTAAAAAATGAAGTAGAGGGCTTCCCTGGTGGCGCAGTGGTTGAGAATCCGCCTGCCGATGCAGGGGACACGGGTTCGTGCCCCGGTCCGGGAAGATCCCACATGCCGCGGAGCAACTAAGCCCGTGAGCCATGGCCGCTGAGCCTGCGCGTCCGGAGCCTGTGCTCCGCAACGGGAGAGGCCACGACAGTGAGAGGCCCGCGTACCGCAAAAAAAAAAAAAAAAAAAAAAAAAAAAATGAAGTAGAATTTTGTTGGCGTGGAATAGGAGAAATAGGCTTTCCAGGTGGAGGGAAGAGCATATGCAAGCAAGGGCAGGGAGGTCGGAAAGGGTATGTGAACTGAGATTATGATGTGCAACTTCTGCCTGACCTTTTGGACTGTGGGATGTTGCCTCTATTTCCTACAGCGTCTGGAACACAGTACCACAAAGCCAGTAGCTTAAAGCGACAGAAATTTATAGTCTCAGAGTTCTGGAAGCTAGAAGTCCAAAGGCAAGGTGTCAGCAGGCCCTGCATCCCCTGCAGGGGAGAATCCCTCGTTGTTTTTCTGACCAGCAATCCTTGGAGTTCCTTGGCTTGTAGCTGCTTCACTCCAGTCTCTGCCTGTGTCATCACCTGGCCACCTTGTCCCTGTGTGTCTCTGTATCTCTTCTCCTCTTTTTATGAGGACACCAGTCATATTTGATTAAGGGCCCACCCTCCTCCAGAATAACCTTATCTTAATTTAACTAATGACATTGGCAATAACTCTAAGAGCTCAAGAATTTTTTCCCCCCAGGCTGCCCCTCTCCATCCCTTGCATATGTACGTACTTTTGTACATACACATGTGTACACTTATGTAAAGATGTATGTATGTATGCAAACCTGTACTTTATAAGTTTTGCTTCTGTTCTGCTCTAAATGTCACCATTCTAGTTTGTAGGCACAGGGAGACATTTGTTGTCCTTCTAAGTTTCAAGCGCTTGAGTTCTTGTTTTGGTTTTGCTTTTTTTTTAAAAAATTGAGGTATAGTTGTCATTGCAATGATTTTTTTAAAAAGTTGAAGTATAGTTGATTTACAATGTTTTGTTAGTTTCAGGTATACAGCAAAGTGATTCAGATGGCCTGAAAGTAAATGAGTTCCAAGCATGGGTAGATGGTTTCTGGAGCATTTACGGGCCTGAGACAGTGCAAGGAAAAGATAGTTGCATTTGGAGTGTTGAGTCAAGTGTCTGGAACTTTTCAAACCTGAGGATCATCTGGGGCAAAGCGGAGTGTTTGACAACAAGGCACTGGCATTTGCCCCCATTTGTATGGCATTTTGAGGATGACAAAGACATGGATTTTGCACATTCCCTCCTTGAGCCCTGCAGCATCTCTGCAATCTAAGTAGTTACAATATTTTATGATTCACTCCAGGGACAAGAAAACTGAGACCCAGAGAGGCAGTGTCGTAGAATGTTAGGACTTCTCTAAGTGATTCTATGGGGCGTTTACTCCAGAGCCAAGCGGTGGGCCCAGGGGTCCTCCTTTCCATGCCCTGATTGTGAGCCTGGGGCTCCTTCTTCCCGAGTGGTAAGAGGTGTCAATTGTGCTTCTCAGATTGGGCTCACAGGGAGGACCCCTCTTTGTCACAGATTCAGGGCATTCCAGGGCTGCCCTGGCAGGAGGATCACTTCCTGTGGTGGCATCACATTTCAGGTACCTCTTTCCAGCCAGTCAGCACCCCCTGTCAAAGAAGCTCTTCATTTTCTTCTTGCCACCTTTTTTTTTTTTTTTTTTCCTTCCACACCTCCTCACATTCCTTCCCTTAGTGGGGCTCTGGGGGATTACCCACCCCAATCCCCCACGCGCCAGGCCCACTGCGTAACACTTCATTTCCATGTTAAACCTCAGCACATCAGCAACAGGAAGGAGTTGTTATTTCTAATTTGTACATGGGGAGATTGAGGCAGCTGTAGAAGAAGGTGCTTGTCCAGTCACTTAACTGGATTAGAACCAGTTTTAAGGGTATCTGGGATTTGTTTTAATCCAGTATGGGAAGATACACAGACACAGAAATGACTTGCACAAAGGAAGAATTTTTTTTATACTCCCTAGAAACTGGAGGCAGGGCATGTCATGCAGGGCCACATAGGGAAGCACCAGGGTTGGTCAGGAGGCACAGGGAGTGAGGGGAGAATGTGGGCGTGAGCGTTTATTGTGGTTTCGAGGCAGGCTAAGCAGGCTTAGGGTTGGCTAGTTGGGATAATTTCGGTGGGCTCTGCAGCCCCTAGTAGTCCGGTGACTGGCCCTGGGGAGATTCGGGCAAGGGGAGAGTGGCCCAGAGGGCGGGTAAGACCCTGACTCAGGAGGCGATTGGGATGTGGGCTCTGACTTGGCTGGTTTGCATCTGAAACGTGTATTTTCCAGGTAGCTGTTTGCTTCCTTTAGGTGTCAGCTAACCCTGGGAAGGGCAGTCCTTCCTGGAGCAGCCAGGCTCTACGATATCAAAGCATCAAACATATAGAATAAAAAAGAGGTGACTAATACAGATCCCAATTCTTCTGAGCACAAAACCACATTTGTTCTGCTATACCCATTTATCCTGGTCAGAGACCAGAAGACAGTTCCTTGAGACCCAGAGAAGGATGCACCTTTTCTTTTTTTTTGCCTATAAATAATTATTTTCTCATTCCAGAGTGTGTGCCTTCATTCTCTTTCTGCATCTTTCTCTTCTTGCAGTCACTTCCTGTATGATCTCCAACATGACAACTCTCTTTGCTGGGCCCAGGCTGGGTAACCATCAGGTGTCTGATTAAAAAACACAATGCACTGGTCAGATGCACCATAACAATAATAACGAACAGACAGAAGGATATTAAAACCCTTGAATTCTTTGCTACATCTCTCTCTTTTCTAGGGCCAGAGCTGAGGCTGGAAATACTGTAGTATTAACTTTTTCAGGCCGGCAATCAGCAGGACTCTGGAAATCAGATTGGGGGCTTTCTTTACCAACACTGGGAGGCAAGCCCCAGAGGACCTGTCTGTCCTGCTGTGGTTCCTTGGCAACATTTTCATTCCCACCAAAGTTTGGCTGAGTGGTGGAGAGAAGACAGAGAGAAAAGTTTTGGGCTTTGAAGTCAAAGAGACCCGAGTTTGAATTCTGGCTCTGCCAAGGACACCAAACAGCTTCCTTTCCCTCTGTGGACCTCAATCTTCTCATCTGCAGGGTAGGGAGGAGACCACCCAACTCACAGGGCGTGAGAGGGCTCTGTGAGTCCGAGTGTGAAATGACCAGTGATGTATAAGGTGCGGGGATGCAGAGGTGAGACGAAGCTCTGTGCCAAGTAGCTCATGGTCTAGCATGGGAGACAGACTAAACACAGAGAAAACGAATAAACACAGAGAAACAATCGCAAAAAGTGCTCTCTAGGGCATGACATGCACCGTTAGAGTCTAGAGTGGGAACCCACTTTTGCAAAGATGGTCAGGAAAGGTCTCTTTTATGAGGGAAGATTTAAGGTGAAACCTGGAGGGTGAGAAGTAGTCAGTCATGGGGAAGTGGGGGGTAGGGAGACAGTATATGCAAAGGTCCTGGGGCCGGGAAGACATGCGCTTGTTCTAGGGATGGATGAAAAGCAGCAAGTGGGGAGACAGGGTGTAAGATGAAGCAGGAAAAGGAGGGAAGGGCCATGCGGTACCTTGTTGGCTTTTAGATTTTATCCTAAGTAGGACAGGAATTATTGAAGGGTTTTAAACAGGGGGAACCATGATTGGAAATATGCTTTTAAAAGGCTGCTGGGTATTGCATGGATTGGAGGAATCAGTCAGGCACTGTCCTCCAGCCCAGGTGAAGGGTGATGGTTGCTGGGGCTAAGTTGCAGGTAGTGGAGTCAGACAGGAATGTTTAGGTTTAAGATGCAGGTGTGGGGACTTCCCTGGTGGCACAGTGGTTAAGAATCTGCCTGTCAATGAAGGGGACACGGGTTCAAGCCCTGGTCTGGGAAGATCCCACATGCCTCAGAGCAACTAGGCCCATGTGCCACAACTACTGAAGCCCGTGTGCCTAGAGCCCGTGCTCCACAACAAGAGAAGCCACTGCAGTGAGAAGCCCGTGCACTGCAATGACGAGTAGCCCCAGGCTTCCCTGGTGGCACAGTGGTTGAGAGTCCACCTGCCGATGCAGGGGACACGGGTTCGTGCCCTGGTCTGGGATGATCCCACATGCCACGGAGTGGCTGGGCCCGTGAGCCATGGCCGCTGAGCCTGCGCGTCCGGAGCCTGTGCTCCGCAACGGGAGAGGCCACAACAGTGAGAGGCCCGCATACCGAAAAAAAAAAAAAAAAAAAAAGGTCTCTCTGGTGGCACTGGGTGGGAATGGAACATTCCTGTTAGGAGCTGGTGGCAGGTGCCCTTGGGGACATGAGAAGATGCAGCCAGAGCTGGGAGGAGGGGTTTGGTCTTCGGGCAGGAGTGGTTGGACCACTGCAGCTCTGAAGAGGAATGAGGGCATCACAGTCAGATTCCAGAGCTGCTGGGAGGGCACCCCCTTACCACCCACAGGAAGTCAAAAGCTGGGGCTCAGACCCAGCCGGGGCACCTGGAGATGCCCTGCAGGACCCCCTGCCCCGCCCCCCCAGCAGCAAAGTCATGTGGCCTCATCTACCACCAACACATCCGCCTGCTGGAACCTTCCTCGCCAATTCTATTTTTGCTCCCCTTGGCAGCTCTGTGGAAATTAAAAGGCTATTTGCAGTGACTAATGTTGCTAATTCTGATCAAACAATTTAAAATTCATCCTTCGCCATATCAGAGACCCACTAGGGAACAGAATTAACACATCATTTGTGGCAATTTCTATGACGGTTGGTGGAAAACAAAAAAGACATTAAAATTGCTCTCAATTCAAACCACTGCTCGTTAAACGGCCTCCTTTAAAATATCCCATCTTGATCTATACAATAGCTCTCCGTCTGTTCCCGGCTTATTAGCCAAGGGGAGGGACCTTGACAAGCTGGCTGCTGACTCCAAGGTGCTAGAAACTTACTTGGGAGTCTTGTGGCAATGCATTCTGCTGTCCTCTGCAGCTCAGCTCACCTGGCACCCCTTCCAGCTCCACGCCAGCCACAGCTGCCTTTGGGGCCTCCTGTCCTGAGAGGGGAATGTGGCTCTTGTTTCCAAAAGTTAAAATTCAAGAAGCCAAATATTAAAAAAATGAATCAAGCTTCCCAGTCTGGCATAAAATTGAGTCATTCACTTACCACATGTGTAGTTTTTGCCATATCCATATCCATATTCTCTGATTTCCTTAATATGAATCTGACTCTTTTAAAAAATGAAATTAACATCTTAATTTAATTTATACAAGAACTTTTATAACCTATCTAATATATATCAATTAAAGGAACACATTAATTCAATTTTAAACAGGAAACTTTATAACACTATTGTAAATGGAAATCCAACACCACAAACAATAAATAAACATTAAGTGTAAAAATAAATACAATGGTTTAGAAACATCTGACAGATTACTTTTTACCCCTTGGCTTTTCTATGTGAGTTTCTGTCTTTGTGTGTGTGTGACAAAACACCCATAAAAAAGGGGGCAAACAATTAAAATACATATTTGTAAACTTTTTGACCATTAGATAAATATGAAAAAGTTTAAAAAGGAATTGCCTGGATTTCCCTGGTTGTCCAGTGGGTAAAACTCTGTGCTCCCAATGCAGCATGGCTGGGGTTCGATCCCTGGTGGGGGAACTAGATCCCACATGCATGCCACAACTAAGAGTCTGCATGCTGCAACTAAGAGTCCGTGTGCCGCAACTAAGAGTCCGCATGTCACAGCTAAGTGTCCACATGCCACAACTAAGAAGCCTGCATACCACAACTAAGATCCTGCATGCTGCAACTAAGACTAGGCACAGCCAAAATACATAATAATAATAATAATAATAATAATAATAAAGCAATTGCCAGTTGAAAATTAATAAAGGAAACCTCAACTAAAATTAGAGTCAGGAGGGACTTGCCTGGCAGTCCAGTGGTTAGGACTCTGTGCTTCCACTGCAGGGGGCATGGTTTCATCCGTGGTTGGGGAACTAAGATCCCACATGCCACGAGGCACGGCCAAAAAAGCAAAAAAAAGAATTAGAGTCAGGAATGGCCTGTAGAAGGAGCTATCATGTATTACCTCTCACCCTCATTTGGATGCACTGACCATCATTTGCACACCCCACAGGAAGAAACTACCTTGTTCTCCCAAACAGGTTGTGTAACCAGTTTACTATCCCGAAGGAAGAATTTCTCCTTACTCAGCAACAGCCCAGCCAATGAGAAGCCATTGTCATCCTGAACTCCTACTTTCCTCCAATGAATTTCATCTAGAACAGCCCATCCCAACTCCCTACTTTTCCCTATAAAAGCAGATTGTTGGGCTTCCCTGGTGGCACAGTGGTTGAGAGTCCACCTGCCGATGCAGGGGACACAGGTTTGTGCCCCGGTCCGGGAAGATCCCACATGCCGCGGAGCAGCTGGACCCGTGAGCAAAAAAAAAAAAAAAAAGCAGACTGTCTTATTTTTTTTCTCTGAGCATGTCTATGGTTTGCTATATATTGTGTGTCCTGAATTGTAATTCTTTTCTGTTTCCTGAAGAAAACCCATTTTGCTGGTGAAATAACTGCTCTTTCAGTAGTTTTAAGTTAACACAGTTGAAGAATAAAAAGCTTACATGTAACAACAAGAACAAAATAAAGATAATGGAAAAGGAAACAATGGTATTAGATTCTAGTTGGATACATTTGCCAGTGAAGGCCATTTGTGGATGGGGACAGGCAGGACATAGCCTCCCCTGGAGGATCAGGGGAGACCTCCCAGAAAAGATGACCTGCCATCCAGTAGCTGTCTCTTTGGGGTCCCACAAGAGACCTTTCAGCCAGCAGAATCTTAAAAGATTTAGTTGATTTTTTTTTTTTTTTTATCTCATATCCTGGGTCCCTGAAATTACCCAGTTCTACCTGCCCTGGGCAGGTGTGTGTGTGAACTTTGGCACTGATTTTATAAGCTCCAAGATTATGATAATGTTTCTAGTCTCCTCTCTGTTCTGCCCTTCCCATCACTATGGCAACCCACAAAACGAAAAGGGCAGAAGGAAGGTCTTTTTGTTTTCTTTTGTTTGGGTCTTTGGCTGTGTTGGGTCTTCGTTGCTGTGCACGGGCTTTCTCTAGCTGTGGTAAGCGGGGACTACTCTTCGTTGCGGTGCACGGGCTTCTCATTGCGGTGGCTTCTCTTGTTGTGGAGCACGGGCTCTAGGCGCTAGGACTTCAGTAGTTGTGGCTTGCAGGCTTCAGTAGTTGTGGCTTGCGGGCTTTAGAGTGCAGGCTCAGAAGTTATGGCACACAGGCTTAGTTGCTCCGTGGCATGTGGGATCTTCCCGGACCAGGGCTCGAACCTGTGTGCCCTGTATTGGCAGGCAGATTTTTAACCACTGCACCACCAGGGAAGCCCCAGAAGTAAGGTCTTTGATCTTATCTTGCCTGGGGCTTTGCAGCATCCTTTGATCTTCCCCGAGAGACCCAACCCCATCAGGAAGTTCAGCACTGGGTGTTGAATAGCCTGAGTTACCTGGAGTTTATTCATTTGTGGTTTGGATTCCTATCAGAGAGGTGTAGGAAATAACTAGAAATTCTAAAACAATTAACTGGAAATCACAGGAAAGTCATTATGCAAATTGTGGCAGACTGTATTCTCCAAAGATGGCTGCAGCAGTAGCTCCTGTCCCACATGCTGTACTAGAACCTTCCCAGCCCCATCAAGAGTTTTAGCCTCTGTCCCCTCCTTGTGAAACTGGATGGGCCTTGGTGTCTGTCTTGACCAACCGAATAGAGCAGAAGTAATGGTATATGACTTCTGAGGCTAGGTCATAAGAATGCTTTCCTTAAAAAATTAAAAACAGAGTTACCATGTCATCCAGCAATTCCACTCCTGGGCATATATCCAGAAAAGATGAAAACTCTAATTTGAAAAGATACATGCACCCCAATGTTCATAGCAGCACTATTTACGAATAACCAAGACATGGAAGCAACCTGTGTCCATCGACGGAGGAGTGGATAAAGAAGATGTAACGTATATATACAACGGAATACTACTCATCCATAAAAAGAATGAAATTTTGCATTTGCAGCAATGTGGATGGACCTAGAGATTATCATACTAAGTGAAGTAAGTCAAACAGAGAAAAATACATGGTATCACTTATACATGGAATCTAAAAAATGATACAACTGAACTTATTTACAAAACAGAAACAGACTCCCAGATGTAGAAAACAAACTTATGGTTACCAAAGGGAAAGTGAAAATTTATGGTTACCAAAGGGGGGGGAGGGATAAATTAGGAGTTTGGGATTAGCAGATACACACTACTATATATAAAATAGATAAACAACAAGGATTTACTGTATAGCACACGGAACTATATTTAATATCTCATAATAACCTAGAATAGAAAAGAATCTGAAAAAAATATATGTATAACCCAATCACTTTGCTGTATACCTGAAACTAACACAATATTGTAAATCAACTATACTTCAATAAAAAAGATAAAACAGAACAAAAAATGCTTGCCCCTCTTTCTTTAGTATAGAAGACAAACTGACTATTCAGAATCTCATTTTTTTTTTTCTAGGCTTCAATTATTTCTGTAACATTTTGCCCATTTCTGCTAACCTGTGTACATATGATGGGTACAATTATTCCTTGAATATTTTTCTTTAAATGGACTTGACTGACTTTCTCTTGGTTTTATCCTTGGTTGTCATAATATCTATGAACGAATAAGTTTGTGCTAGTTGTAAAATACAAATTAGTTCATCATGAGACATCCTGCTTAATGCACTTGGGAAAGACCACTTCTGTGGTCTTTGGTTTCAAGTTGATTGCTTTGTTATTTTCAAGTAAATGAACTTAGTAACGATTCCTCTCCTTGCTTTTTATATATATATATATATATATATATATATATATATATATATATATAAATGCTATGCACATCCACCTGTGCTTACTCTTGGAAACCAGCCACCATGCTGTGAGGAAGCCCAAGCATCTTATAGAAAGACCCAGGTGAGGAGGATGAATGTCCCCAGTGCATAGCCCTGGCTAGGTCCCAGCTGATAGACAGCCCGCAACTTGCCAGTCCTGGGAGTTAATGTCCAGCCCTTAAACTAGCTACCCCAGTGGGTGCTGCATGGAATAGAGCTGAGCCCTACCTACATTACATATTTGTGAGTAAAATAAATAATCATTGTTGTTTTAACCCACTAGATTTTGGAGTGGTTGGTTAGGTTGCAATCGATAATCCAAACAAATATATGTCCCAACAAAGGTTTTCTGCTTTGTGGAGATAAAATGTTCACCTATTTTCTACCACTACATGCACTTCCAATTCTGTTGTAAAATCAGCCCTGCCTTATGATTCTTGATAGTTCTTAACAGTGACATCTAAGTAGAGACTTGAAGAATGAGTTCAGATGAAGGAAGGTAGGAGAAGCATTGCAGGCAACAGGAACTGCTTGGACAAACATGTCACAGCACAAGAAGTTAAGTAGAAGTAGGCACGGGGAACTAGAGGCGGTGAGGTGATTCTGAAATGTAAGAGGCAGGGAAAGAGAAGTAGGGGATGAGGATGGACAGGTCAGTAGGGGTCACATCCTGGAGAACCCTCTGGGGTGCAGAAGATTAGAAGTGGTGACTCACTGGTAATCGTATAATAAACTCAAGTGGAACTGGTTCCTAAATCTGGTCTCCCTGGCCCCCAGCACGGAACCTCATCCACTGTTTTCAGCTCTGGTGTAAACTGCCCTTTATGGCCCTGAAGGTTGAGTGAGAAAAGAAGGGTGGTTATGAAAGGAAATGGTTAAGGCCTTAAGCTCCAAGTTCAAATGCCAGCTTCCTGCTGTGACAGCCCGATGACACACAACTTCTCTGGGTCTCAGTTTTCTCATTCCAAAGATGGGTTGACAATAACAGCACGTACCACATGAGACTGTTTTGCAGATTCAATGAATTAATTAACATAAAACATTTAGCACGTACTGGGTGCTCAATACATGTAGCGCTTACAACATCTGGAAGTGGAGGGGATGGGAGAAGTTAGTGAGGGTGGACGCAGTGACTAGATTAATTGAGCGCCTTCTCTCAGTTCTGTGAATTGAGAAATACAATGGTTTTCTGATCCCTCCAAAATGTCTTTTCAGATTTTTGAGACATTTCCGAGTTGAGACGAGGTGAACAATAGCCTTTCAAGGTGGAAATGAAATCTCACATTCATAAGAAACAGCCGGCCCTCTAGAAGGAGGCTGGTGATAGAATGACTGCTTGATTATTTAATTGAGGTTGGTCACGCTAAGCGGGGCTAAGGCATCCCTTCAGACCCCTGAGGCTCCACAGGAGGGTGACCCTTGGGGAAATCTGTGCTTTTAGGTCACCCTCTCAAAGCTTCCTTAATGGACTCCTTAATAGACTGCCATTGTCTCGGGAGTGAAATGGAATTCCTTCTGCATAAAAATCGAGGTGTGATGTCTAGTTCACATCCCGTACAGAAGAGAACTCATCCTCAGTGATAAGAATAGAAACCAGGACAGGAAACTTTCCTCTCACCCTTTCATGGGTTCCACTATCACTGAAGGAACGAACGCAAGGATGAGGGAGGGAGTGAATGAATGAAGGAGTGATCAGGTGAGCTAATGAATGGATGAGTTGGCATGTGAATGAGAGAATAGGTAATGTGAACGCACCTCCACTGTCATTTTACGGCAAGCCAACCTTGGTTTGCCCCTGTTCCACCACAACAGCCAGATTTGGTTTGAATATTCCTGAACCTGAGACCTGATTACAGGTAGGTTGCAGGATACAGGTAGGCTGCAGGTAGGTTATTTGGGGAGTGATCCCAGGAAGCAGCAGAGAGGGCGCTGAGAGAGTGAGATGGGGAAGGGAGAAAAGAGCACAAAGTGAGAGTGTGTTTTGAGCTGTTTAAATGCTACGGGCATTTGGAGGTCAGTGTTGCTGGGGATTCTTAGAGGAACTGTGTAGTCCACACCTTAGAGGTGATTCGCCGAGGAATGGGAGGCAGGACGTTTATCCATCCATTCCCATCTCCCCACGGCTGAGGGATGCCCCGGGTGCATTAACTGCACCTCACTTCCAGGCTACATGGTTCTCCGTGGGCAGAAAGCAGATGGGATGTCGCATCTCTCCCAGCTGGGCTGAAATCAGGTGAGGCCCAGAGAGGGTGGTGCAAGAGCCCACAGGATCGCTTTCGCCTCCCTACTATTTCTCTCTTTTCTCTGCTTCATGTCACTGGGGTCCTTTCTCAACCCAGCGGCCCGATATTTGATCATGGAAATTCCCACTGCACCCAAACCCCCTTCAATGGACTCCCTTTTCTCTTGGATAAGACAAAATTACTGAAAAGAACCTGCACGGCCCTCTGTGATCTGGTTCCTGCCCACCTCTCCAGCCTCATGCTGTACCTGGCTTCCCCCTTGCTCTCTGCACTCCAGCTACACTGGCCTTTCTGCTCATCTTCACCCTTGCCATATGCTTGTCCTGCCTCAGGACCTTTGCACATGCTTTCCCCTTTGTGCCAAATGCTCTTTGGTCCAGTTAACTCCTCCTTATCCAGGGGTTCTCACTTCAAGCATCGCTTCCTTAAGGAAGCCCAGACCAGGTCAACTTTCCTTGTTATCAGCTCTGATAGTTCCCTCACCTCTCCTTTCTGAGCTGTGTGCTGGTTGGAATTTTAGATTCATGTGTGTGATCCTTTGATTAACATGTGTCCCCCACTGTGCCTTCAGCTCCATGAAGGGACTGCATCTATTTCTGCTTATTCCTGTTTCCTCAGTACAAATCCCAGTGCCTGGCATTTCATAAGCTGTCAATACATATGGGTTGAATGAGTGTGTGAGGCTTTTCTTACTCCTCTGGTTTCCATCCTTCCCCACATGCCACAGGGCTCAGATTTGGCCTCGTTGCTGGTCTTCCTTAGAAACAGCCTCATTGAAAAACATAATTTGAAAGGATACATGCACCCCAATGTTCACTGCAGCACTATTCACAATTGTCAAGACATGGAACCAACCTAAGTGTCCATCAACAGATGAATGACAAAGAAGATGTGGTACATGTACACAATGGAATACTACTCAGCTATAAAGAAGAATGAAATAATTGCAGCTATTTGCAGCAATGTGGAAGCAAATAAGAGATTATCATACTAAGTGAAGTAGGCCAGAAAGAGAAAGACAAATACCATATGATATCACTTATATGTAGGATCTAAAAAAAGATACAAATGAGCTTACAAAACAGAAACAACTTACTTACAAAACAGAAACAGACTCACAGACATAGAAAACTAATGGTTACCAAAGGAAAATGGGGGGAGGGATGAATTAGGAGTTTGGGATTAAAATATACATACTACTATGTATAAAACAGATAACCAATAAGGACTTACTGTATAGCATGGGGAACTATACTCAATATCTTGTAATAACCTATAATGGAAAAGAATGTAAAAAAAGAATTATCTATATCTCTATATATCTCTATATATCTATATATCTGAATTGCTTTGCTGTACCCGTGAAACTAACATTTACAACGTTGTAAATCAACTATATTTCAATAAAAATTAAAAAAAAAGAAACAGCCTCATTGACAAGCCAGGCTTCTTAAGATGTCCCGGGAGTCTGTGTTCCAGGGTTTGCTGTTCCTGCAACATAAAAAGCCCAAGTTACTCAGTTTCACAAACGTGAGTCCCAGTCCTGTCATTCAGCGTGATGCTGGGCAAGGATCCACAAGCCCTTCTCTCATTTCCTCGTGTGTCAGACGGAGACGGAACCTGCTCCACGAGGGCAATGCCAGCGGAGTAGCTGGCACATTGCCTGCATCCTACCTGCCGCTTCCCTTCGTCTCTCGCTGCATCTCCCTGCCTCCGGGGCCTCGGCTGGAGACAGAGGAGCAGAGGGGTGGCAGAGCTGGGGATGCACCTGGGGAATCTCGAGGGACTCTCTTTTCACTCCCGCTCCTTGGCTATCGATTGCGGCAACACCTGCAATTTTTGCTTCTTTAAAAAAAAAAAAAGCACAATACTCCATTAGCTAACACCTCTTGTAGACTGTCTGACGCGGGCCACTGGGGTGGGGGGCGCTGGATGCTGGTGAGCCCCGGGCTGCTTGTGATGCTTCACCCCAGCTCCCCTTGGCCAGAACTCACCGGCAAACAAGAAATAGCCTTGGAATGAAAACTTTGAAGGAATTCGTTCACTCAACAAATATTGATTGAGTTCCTACTCTGAAGGGCAGTGGATCTGGTC
Organism: Kogia breviceps; assembly: GCF_026419965.1. NCBI lineage: Eukaryota > Metazoa > Chordata > Mammalia > Artiodactyla > Physeteridae > Kogia > Kogia breviceps. Next base: position 60,494,495 of record NC_081323.1, read on the forward strand.
TGAGACAGGTGTGGGTTTGGATCCTTGGTTATTCCTGCTCTACTCAGTACCTATTGTGTTCCTAGTGTGTGCCTGGAATACAGTTGGCACCAGCTGAATAGATGCTGAATGATGGAACACATTTTGCTGTGATTGGCAAGGCACATCGCTTTTCCAAACCTCAGTTATTCATCTCTGAAATGGGTATATGATAGCCTGCCCCCAGGGGGATAGTAGGAGATACTGCAGATGGTGTGCAGAGCTGGCACCCCATAGATTCCCTACAAGCAGTGGTTTTGACCATGATGGGGATTTGAAATCCACCCTATCTGGCAGTGGAGAACTCTTTCCATCTGGAACCATATTATACCTGTGCTGCATCCATTCTGTGGCCAGTAAGCGGAATTGTTTCCTCTTTTCCCTAATTATATCCATTTGCTTTCTCTTTCTTCTCTTACAAAAGCTGAGATGTTAGACTCATTGGCTGTGAAGGTTGAATTCTCTTCTAATTATGAGAAAAATCACTCTTTCGTTCTTCTATTAGTCCTAATGGAAATTAGCTGCATCAGTCTTCCAGCTTTGGGGTGAATCTCTAGAACTGTAGCAGCACTGCTGCATGCAGACGTTGGAAGGAAGTCTGTGGGTGTTCCTCAGCTAGGAGGAGTCCAGGGCTGTGGTTTTGGAGTTGGGTAGACCCGAGTATGAATCCAGTTATGAGCTGTGTGACCTGGGGCAGGCCCCCTCATCGTCCTGGTGTCAGTTTCTTCATCTGTAAAATGGGCGTATGGCTTCATGCTGATCTGAGATTATGGGGCATGGAGACGGATTCTCTTGATGTGACAGCTGCTTCCCTTCTTCTCCTACCTGTCACAGGCTGCCTTCCTGTGATGCTGCATATCTGGGAGGGGGTGGCCCTTCTCCTGGACATTCAGATGTGTCCTGAGGAGTCTTCTGTTAGGACTGCCAGAAGGGGACCAAGCAACTACATGACACTGTTTTCCTAGATCCCCTTCCCCCAAGGTGTTTGGATGGATAAATAAAGGTGGTGATTTCTGGATCTTTCTCTACCACTTCCCCTAGGCCACGGTGTCTCCCCAAGGGCATAATTTACCATGAGATGGCACAGGTCTCTTAAAAGAAGCCAGAACGTCAAGGACACACCTGAGAGATGGCTGTAGGGGACCAGCAGCTCATTCCTCACCTCTGGGCTCCCAGCAAAACACAGAAGGGAGAGAAGGCTCAGTTCTGAAGCTGAGTGGAGGGAGGAGAGGCTGCGGGCATGGCGCTCTGATAATTCCCACCGTTCACTGTTAACTGTAAGCCCACAGGGATACTGCTTAATTTTTGGACACGAAAGTTCCTCATCCACAGTCCTATGCAGGATTCCAGGCCCTGGGTCCATTCTCCAGACCTTGAAAGAGAGGCGGGGGAGGGAGGAGATCTCAAGAGTCACCTGGCAGAGCCCAGGGAAGTTTTGACATCTTGGCTCTGTGGCCCCTCACCTCCAAGGTCATGTCCATAGTCTCTGTGGGGGGAATGCTGGCTGTCACGAGACCCCAGCCACGACCTTCTCAGTGCTCAAAAGTCCTCCTCATCAGCCAGGTCCCAGGAATAGCTGGAGGGCAGAGGTGGGCAGGAATGGGCAGTGGGGACTGGAGGGGAGGAAACCTACCTCTCCAAAGCCTTTCCTCTGGCATTTGGTGGGACTGCCCTTAGGGAGGGAGGAGGCTGGGTGTGTTGAGGAGAGGCTGATGCCTCTAGAGGCCCATGGCAGCCTCCTCTGGGGTTCAAGCTCAAGGAGCCTGCCTGCCAGAGGTCTCCACTGCAGCTCAAATGGCTGGGGTTGGTGTCCTAACTTGGGCTGCATGTGTGTGTGTGTGTGTGTGTGTGTGTGTGTGTGTGTTCCTAAAGGAGACAGAAAGGCAGGGAGAGGATAATCCACAGAGAAGGATAAGAGAGAATAAAGAGGGAAAGAAATGAGGGTGGAGAGAATGATCAAAGGAGGAACGTGAAGGAAAGGGAGAGAGAAAACAGAGAAAGAATGTCTCTTCCTTTGCGGCATTCTTTCCCTGCTTCTTACAGAGAGAGGGGGGCCTTCCCATCCCACAGCTGGGCAGGGGCAGCCAGACTCTGGACTACGTGCGGGCTACACATCTCATCTGAGGGCATTCTCTAGCTGCGGCGAGCGGGGGCCACTCTTCATTGTGGTGCGCGGGCCTCTCACTATCGCAGCCTCTCTTGTTGCAGAGCACAGGCTCCAGACGCGCAGGCTCAGTAATTGTGGCTCACGGGTCCAGTTGCTCCGCGGCGTGTGGGATCTTCCCAGACCAGAGCTCGAACCCGTGTCCCCTGCATTGGCAGGCAGATTCTCAACCACTGCGCCATCAGGGAAGCCTCCTCATTATCTGTTTTATGCACAGTACTGTGTATATGTTAATCTCAACCTCCTAATTTATCCCTCCCCTGCATCTTTCCCCTTAGGTAACCATAAGTTTGTTTTCTAAGTCTGTGAGTCAGTTTCTGTTTTGTAAAAAGGTTCATTTGTATCATTTTTTTTTAAGATTCCACATACAAGTGGTATCATATGATATTTGTCTTTGTCTGACTTACTTCACTTAGTATGATAATCTCTAGTTGCATCCATGTTGCTGCAAATGACATTATTTCATTCTTTTTTATGGCTGAGTAATATTCCATTGTATATATGAACCATATCTTTTTATCCATTCATCTGTCGTTGGATATTTGGGTTGCTTCCATGTGGGACCACCTTTAGAAAACAGCATGAACCACACCACCCTAGCTCATTCTTTTCTTTTCCTTCATGAGTCTAGCCGTAGGTTTGTCAATTTTGTGTCTTTTCAAAGAACTAGCTCTTAGTTTTATTAATCCTTTCTATTGTCTTTTTACTTTCTATTTCACTTATTTCCACTCTAATCTTCATTATTTTTTTCCTTCTACGGACTTTGGGCTCATTCTTATCTCCATTTTATTTTATTTATTTGTTTTTTAAAATTTTATTTATTTTTGGCTGTGTTGGGTCTTTGTTGCTGCGTGTGGGCTTTCTCTAGTTGAGCGAGCAGGGGCTACTCTGTTGTGGTGCAGGGGCTACTTTTTGTTGCGTTGCACAGGCTTCTCATTGTGGTGGCTTCTCTTGTTGCGGAGCATGGGCTCTAGGCATGCAGGCTTCAGTAGTTGTGGCTCACAGGCTCTAGAGCACAGGCTCAGTAGTTGTGGCACACAGGCTTAGTTGCTTCGCGGCATGTGGGATCTTCCCGGACCAGGGCTCGAACCCGTGTCCCCTGCATTGGTGGGCGGATCCTTAACCAATGTGCCACCAGGGTAGGCCCTTATCTCCATTTTATAAATAAGAAAACTGAGGCCCAGGGAGGTCACATAACTTGCCTATAGTCCAACAGCCTGTAACTGATGGGAGTTGGAGGAGGCGGGTGGCTCCGGACTCCCAACCATCAGGCAGATGTGAAAGCACGTGAAGGTCTGAGGACAGTGCCCACAATTATGTGACAACCAGACCTAGGTATCTTTAATAGCATCTAGAGTCAGGCTGTGGGTGGTTCCCATCCTCCCACCTTGTAGCTGTGTGACCTAGAACGAGGCTGTTTCCCTTGAGTAACTGATAGTCTGTGGATAATGCAGACCAGTAGGAACTGATAGCATGCAGATATAATGAACATGGGGGAGGGGATGGGCAGGGGCTCTGGGCCGCAGCAGGCCTAACCCAGACTAGAGGAAGGAGAAGCCCTCCTAGGGGAGAAGTCCACCTGAGACCTAACAGAGGAGACAGGGTTACCGAGATGAGAAAGGGGCAGGAGGTCCTGGGTTTAGGCAGAAAGAAGAGCATGTATGTGTAAAGTTGTGACATCAAGAGAAAATGTGGCATCTTTTAAGGTCACTGCCCCCCTCCCCCCAACCAATTGTGTCCACCCAGAATCCCAGAATATGACCTTATCTGGAATAAGGGTCTTTGCAGATGTAATCAATTAAGGATGTCAAGATGATGCCCCCAAATCCCATGACCTCTGACCTTAAAAGAGGAAGAGGAGGGGACCTGAGACACAGACACAGCGACCCACAGGGGAGAAGGTGGTGTGGAGACAGAGGCAGAGCTGGGAGTGCATTGCCAGCAAAGCCAAGCCATGCCAGGGATGGCCGCAGCCACCGGAATCCGGGAGAGAGGCTCAGACGGGGTCCTCCCCACAGCCTCCAGAAGGAAACAAACCTGCCGACACCTTGATTTTGGACTTCTGGTCTCCAGAACTATGGGAGAAGGAGTTTCTGTTGTTCTGAGCCACAAAGTGATGGTCATTTATTACTGCAGCCCCAGGAAACCAGTGCAGCACGGCACGCGGGGGTCGTCATTCCAGGCCATGACGAAACCGATGGGGGTTTGCACATGGAAGGCATTCTCTCAGGCAAGTCATTCGCTATCTGGAGGAATTAGCTAACTCTGGAAAGGCAGGCTGTCCTGGTCAACGAGGCCCTGGGTGCCAGAGCGCCAAGAATACAAAAATCAGAAAATATAGCATCACCTGAGGTAGGAAGGATCACCCTCAATTTACTCACAAGATAACGAGGATCCAAGAGACCGTGTAACTTTTCTAGCAGGACACACCTTGTAAATCAAAGCACTGGGTCAGATTTCAAGCCAGGTCAAATAAGTCTTTATTGAATGAATGAATCTTTATTTTTTATTGAAATACAGTTGATTTACAATGTTGTGTTGATTTCTGCCGTACAGCAAAGTGACTCAGTTATATATCTATATATATATTGTTTTTAAAATATTCTTTTCCATTGTGGTTTATCACAGAATACTGAATACAGTTCCCTGTGCTATATTATATAGTAGGACCCTGTTGTTTATCCATTCTATATTTAATAGTTTGCATCTGCTAATCCCAAACTCCCAGTCTATCCCTCTCCCATCCACCCCCCTTAGCAACCACAAGTCTGTGCTCTATGTCTGTGAGTCTGTTTCTTTTTTAAAAAAATTAATTAATTAATTTTTGGCTGCGTTGGGTCTTTGTTGTTGTGTGCGGGTTTTTTCTAGTTGCGGTGAGCAGGGGCTACTCTTCGTTGTGGTACGCAGGCTTCTCATTGCGGTGGCTTCTCTTGCAGAGCACGGGTTCTAGGCGCATGGGCTTCAGTAGTTGTGGCTCGCAGGCTATAGAGTGCAGGCTCAGTAGTTGTGGCACGTGGGCTTAGTTGCTCCATGACATGTGAGATCTTCCCAGACTAGGGCTTGAATCCGTGTCCCCTGCATTGGCAGGCGGTTTCTTAACCACTGTGCCACCAGGGAAGCCCTGTGAGTCTGTTTCATAAAAGTTCATTTGTATCATTTTTTAGATTCCACATATAAGTGATATCATATGGTATTTGTCTCTCTCTTTCTGACTTACTTCACTTAGTTTGATAATCTCTAGGCCCATCCATGTTGCTGCAAATGGCATTATTATTATTATTATTATTTTGTGTGTGTGTGGTACGCGGGCCTTTCACTGTTGTGACCTCTCCCGTTGCGGAGCACAGGCTCTGGACATGCAGGCTCAGCGGCCATGGCTCACAGGCCTAGGCGCTCTGCGGCATGTGGGATCTTCCCAGACCGGGGCACGAACCCGTGTCCCCTGCATCGGCAGGCGGACTCTCAACCACTGCACCACCAGGGAAGCCCTTATTTTGTTCGTTTTTATGGCTGAGTAGTATTCCATTCTATACATACCACATCTTCTTTATCCATTCATCTGTCAATGGACTTTTAGGTTGTTTCCATGTCTTGGCTATTGTGAATAGTGCTGCAGTGAACATAGGGGTGCATGTATCTTTTTGAATTATGGTTTTGTCTGGATATATGCCCAGGAGTGGGATTGCTAGATTATATGGCAGCTCTATTTTTAGTTTTCTGAGGAACCTCCATACTGTTTACCATAGTGGCTCTACCACCTTACCTTCCCATCAACAGTATAGGAGGGTTCCCTTTTCTCCACACCCTCTCCAGCATTTGTTATTTGTAGACTTCTTAATGATGGCCATTCTGACTGGTGTGAGGTGCATTGTAGTTCTGACTTGCATTGAATGAATGAATGAATCTTTACATCCACTTGCCTGCTTGAAAGTGGCTGCTTCTTGGCAAACGGGAGGAGAAATGTGATGGATATTTTAGCCACAAGTGTCTCTGCTTTAGTTACCTAGGTTGCTGAGTCATTTGCAGAGATTTACAATGCCTAATTTTTTTTTTTCTAGCCTGAGCTAGGCTAGTCCTTTAGGCTGGGAAAACTTTGGCAATGTATCTTTTTAAATGCATTTTAGTTCCTTGGCCACGCTTTTCAAACGTTGGTTGTTTCATTAATGTCTCAGTGGAGAGAAATCATAATCGTAAACACAGATGTCATTTACTGAGCTTCTACTATGTGCTAAGTGCTTTAGACTGATCACATCATTTAATCTCAACAGTCCTGTGTGGTAGCACAGTGATCCCAACAGTAATAATAATAGTAATAATAATGACAACAGCAATACTGGCAGTAACAAACAATAATAACAATAACAGCAAATATTTATTGAGCGTTAGTCGCTAAGTGCCAGGCACCATCATTATCCCACGCTGAAGTACCACGAAGGACCTTTGGGTTGAATTTCAGATACTTCCCAGCATTCTTGCCCTCCCTCCGAAATGAGATTATTATTATTTTTTTTTTGCAGAAAGAGAACAGGCCTATCCTTCTGTATTCCCAGAGGGCTGGAGAGGGCCCCTTGCCCACATGCCTCTAATTGGGAGGTATGAAGGAGGTCCCCCAGTTCTGGAGGGCAGCCCCCGAGCAGTGTCCACTCTGGTCAGAGGGTGCCCAGGCCCAAGAGCACACTACTTGGTGCGTCCCAGTGTCCATAGCAGCACTGTTTACACTAGCCAAGACATGGAAGCAACCCAAGTGCCCATCAGCAGACGACTGGCTTAAGATGTGGTAAATCTATGCAATGGAAGATTACTCAGCCATAAAAAAGAATTAAATTTTGCCATTTGCAGAGATGGACCTAGAGAATATTATGCGTAGTGAAATAAGTCAGACAAAGAAAAATACTATATGTCATTTATATGGAGAATCTAAAAAATAATACAAATGAATCTATATATAAAACAGAAACAGACTTGCAGACATAGAAAACAAACTTGTGGTTACCCAAGGGGAGAGGGAGGGAGGGATAAATTAGGAGTATGGGATGAGCAGATACACACTACTATACATAAAATAGATAAGCAACAAGGATTTACTGTATAGCACAGGGAATTATACCCAATAGCTTGTAATGGAATATAAAATCTATAATGAAATATAATCTACAAAAACCAAACCAAAACAAAACTGAATCACTATGCTGTACACCTGAAACTAACACAATATTGTAAATCAACAATATTTCAATTAAAAAAAAGAAAGTGCAGACTGCTCAGAATTTGTAATAAAAACCTGATGGCTTTGACCTAGTAATCGCCGTTCCTCAGTCTTGGGACTGGAGGTGCTTTGGGGGCTCTTGTCGGAGGAGAGATGCTCTTCTCCACTTCTCTCATTCACAGAGTGCCACCGGGACCTGCCCTCAGCCCTGCTGTCCCCAAGAAGACAGCAGGCCTTGGAATGCCTCCCGTCCCTCCTACCCTGAAGGTGATACCCAGACATGGCTTTGGGGGTGGGAGGAAGGGTTATCTTCTCCCCTCCCCCATCAATCCCATTCCATCTAAACAGTAAAACACTCTTGTATCAACACTAAATTTTGAAAAAAAGAGGAAAAAGAGAGACTGCTCATGGCCCCATTCTACAACGGCTATTTTTTCTGCTTCTCGGCCTTACCTTCCAGTCTTTGCCCAGATGATATCAAAACCGAGCCTATGTGGATGGAGTGTGTCCTGTTTGCCAGTGGATAAGGACATTGATCCTGGAGGCCAGCTGGGTGTGTATACCAGCTCTGTCGCTTAGTAGCCGTGGGACTCTTGGCCAGTGACTGATCCTCTGTGAGCCTCAGTTTCCTCATCTGAAACTTGGGTAACATCACCAACCTCTTATAATTCCCATGAAGATTAAGTGAGATGAGTGAGCAAAGCTGCAGCCTGGCACCTGGCATGCAGCCAATGTCCATGAATGGTGTCTCTCAGTGGTGGGTAGCTCCTGGTCCCCCAAGCAGGCCTCCTCCCACTTCCACAGGGGATTCTCCCTGCCAAATCAACGCTACCTTGTTTTCAGATCTCAATTCAAATATCACCTCCTCATGGAAGCCCTCCTTGTTAGAGCTGCTCACTAACCTTTTCTCTTTTCTGCCCAGGACTCATCTCATTTGCAATGCTGAACTCTTTGGTGTGACTATCTAATTAATACCTGTTCCCTCTTCTGGACCGTAAGCTTCAGGAGCAGACCCTGTGTTCTTTTTGGTCCCCACTGTATCCTTAGAGCCTAGCTCTTCCCTGACCCAGAGTACACTCCCTCCCTTGACCTCCTTGAGCCCAACTGCCATGAACTCTTAATGAACCACTGAGCTCTTTCTGAGCCCAGAGAATGATCACTGAGCACATCTGCTGTCTCTGAAAATGTTGACTCCTCCTAACCCATGTCTCACTGCTACTTCTACATCCCTGGGGAGACCCCTTCAGGGAAGGAATCTCCCCAAGTTTGAGGGGATGCCTGCTTTGCTGGGGTTGCTTTGGGTTGCCATCAGGATCCGTTGTCTGGGCTTCTGTAGCATCTTCACTGCCCCCACCCCCTTCCCCCTAGGGAGAGGTATCCCAAATGGATACAAATTGGTGACTTGTTGCAGCTGACTGACCTCAGAGGGCATGAGGCCAGCCCTGTGCCCCCATCCTGGAATGGCCACAACCTTGGGCCCCGTTGGAGGCTGAAGGCAGGGATTTTGGAGGCTTGGGGAGAGGAGAAGGGGAAGATAAATATTTCCCTTGCTAGTAATGTCAGCTTCTTGTCCCTTGCTGGGACTGAGTCTCAGGTAGTGAGAGACTCCTGGGTGGGCTTTTTCCCTCCCTCCAATCCTGGGAGGCTGGGGTAATTGGTGAAGACTCTGTAGATTCTGTGATGCTCCTGGCATAGACTTGCCAGGGACCAACTCTGTTTAATGATTGACAATAACAACACCAACACAATGCATTTTATGCTGTTGGTAAATTTCATTTGCAAGATCTAAATCTCCTGTAGTTCCTCTGGTACGCAACATGTCCGTGTTTTAAGGCACTATTAGCTAAATTTTGCAAACTGGCCACGGGTGGATCACAATAAACCAGACCTATCCAGGTTTCTGGGGACACATTTATCTCAGATCCCTTTTGGCCGGCCTTGGAGATAGTCAAGGGTCAAGGCTGTGGCTCTGGGGAGGAGGAGAACTGGGTTCAAATCTTGGCTCTTCCATTTCCCAGCTGTGTGACCTGGGATGGGTGACTTCATCTCTCTGAGCCTCATCTTGCTTATCTGTAAAATGGGAACAAGAACATGAGGAGGAGTGGGGAGTGAGGTCAGGATATTTATTCTCTTTGTTCCCACCTTATAGGGTCAATCAGGGTCAACTGCATCTCTTGATGGAAGGTCACAGCTCCTGCCCGACAGCCCTCTCCTAACAACTTTCTCTGTCTTGGGATTCTGGGAACTGCTTCCTCCTCACCCCAGGATTATCTTTCAACAAACTAAGCCCACCTTTCCCATCCTTTTGTCCTCCTTGCCCCTTAAGCTCTGGCTCCCTCCCACCTCTCTAGCTCTCCTTATCAGCATCTTTCCTTTCTGGTCCTCAATTCTTGCCACTGTGAGAGAATCCCATCCTCTCAAGCAAATAACTGATTTAAGCAGGGATTCTTACTTGGCAATTCAAGGGTTATGTAGGGTTTTGCATCTGTCTGTATTTTTCTAGGAAGAGGATCTATAGCCTTCCTTCCTCCCCCCACATTCTTGAAACATAAAAAATTTAAGAACCACTGGGTGTCTGTCACTTCTCCCAGGATCATCTGATTTTAGAGATGACTTTTGAATAGCCAAAGGAATGAATCTTTAATGGTGGAATTATTACAGGGGGTTGCACAGATCCTAGGGCTTGGCGCAGCCTGGAGCTTCTTCAGTTGGCCATTACAGACCATGCTTGTCTGACATCAGCGCTTAATGCATAGTTACTGATTTTATTATCCCAAAGTAGGAACACAAAGTCTCAGAGATTCATGTCAGATTATAAAAAGGCCAGATTTACTATTCTCTAAAACTTTTTTCAGAGTGAAGGAGAAAGGAAAATATTAATAAAAAATGACATGCTAAATTAAATGGACCAGAGAGCAGATAACAAAATAAATCTCACAACCAAGGAGTCTGGCTCCCTGATGTAGGCGGGAGAATATTTAAGAGGGGATGAAATGGATAAAGGAAAGGAAGAGGCAAGTTTCTCCCTCGTTTCTTGGAGTGACTCAGTCTTTGCCTTTGGGAGTCAGAAAGCAGAGTATGCATGCCCTTGTGTCTTAGTAAGGTGAGGTGGTCCAGCATTAGGGGGAAGGTCTGTAAGTCCTGACGAGATGCTGGGTGTCCTGGTAAGCAATTTCACCAACATTATCTCACCTTGCCAGCTCTGTGACCTTGGGTCAGTGACATAACCTTGCTGAGATTTAGTTTCTTTTGTTTGTGAGGGGTTGTGAGGCTGGCATGAAATGGTACATCTGAAGCTGTGGTGCAGCGTCTAGGAGCAGCAGTCAATTAATAAATGTTCTTCTTCTCCTTGTAACAAAATTAGCCAGCCCCTAATGCATCTAATTAATAAATGTGCGTTTGAAAGATACTGACGTGGTGAACGAGGAACGGCAGACCCTTCTGTTGCCTGCAGGAGGGTACCTGGACACAGCGGGCTGAAGCTGCCTGTTTTTACGTGAGGTGGGATCTTGATTCTTGTTTTAAGGTGTGGAGTAGGCAGGGGTAGTATTTGAAATACAAATGTGCATTGTGGTGCCATGACAAAGATGTTGCAAGGAAATAGAAAACCACAGAACTTCAGAGCCAGAACAGATTTCAAACAAAATAACTCTATTTTCCAAGCCCAAACTGGGACAGAGGGTCAGAAGGGTACAAATGATCTTATGGGGACAGCAGGACAGAGCCATATTGTCTAGAGTTTGAGATACTTTCTTTTTTTTTTTTTTTTTTTTCGGTATGCGGGCCTCTCACTGTTGTGGCCTCTCCTGTTGCGGAGCACAGGCTCCGGACGTGCAGGCTCAGCGGCCATGGCTCACGGGCCCAGCCGCTCCGCGGCATGTGGGATCCTCCCGGACCAGGGCACGAACCCGTGTCTCCTGCATCGGCAGGCGGATTCTCAACCACTGTGCCACCAGGGAAGCCCGAGATACTTTCTTTTAAACCCTTTAACAGATCTGAAAATAGAATACCTTTTGTGTGCATTTAATGTAGTTTGTTTTTTAAGTCTGGAAAAGCTATTATTATACCAAATGTGCATCTTACAGGCAATGTATCTTTTTTTTTTTTTTTAAATAAATTTATTTATTTATTTTTGGCTGCATTGGGTCTTTGTTGGTGTGCGCGGGCTTTCTCTAGTTGTGGCGAGTGGGGGTTACTGTTCGTTGCAGTGCATGGGCTTCTCATTGTGGTGGCTTCTCTTGTGGCGGAGCACAGGCTCTAGGCGCACGGGCTTCAGTAGTTGTGGCACGCAGGCTCAGTAGTTGTGGCTCGCGGGCTCTAGAGTGCAAGCTCAGTAGTTGTGGCACATGGGCTCAGTTGCTCCGCAGCATGTGGGATCTTCCCAGACCAGGGATCGAACCCGTGTCCCCTGCATTGGCAGGCGGATTCTTAACCACTGAGCCACCAGGGAAGCTCCAGGCAATGGTATCTTAAATGGAGCAAATATGGTTATGAAATCAGAGCTGATGCTGCCAGAATCAATGATCAGTCCAAAATGGGACTTACTCTTCTGCACTATGAGGAGATATACCAGTTGACAACTGTGTCCTTCCAGCGCGTACGGCAGAAAATCTCGATGCCCTACCTAACCCTCAGCATCTATCTCCATCTGCATCGTGCCTCCACCTCCTTGTGTTTCTATCCCGACGGCCCTTTGGGCTGACAGTGTGATCTGCCTGTGTGTCGGGGAGGTTGAGAGTGTCAGGGAGTTCACATCCTTGGAAGCACCTCTCAGCAAACAAGGCCTGGAAGTTGGTGGAAAATACCCCAGATTGCTCACCCCTTAGATGGGAAACTCTGAGGTGTGTTCTGCACTGTCTGCCCAGTGTACCCCAGTGGTACTGAGCTCCAGTTTGCACACAGGGCACCTTGCTTAGGAAAGAGATCCAGGTAGTCATTAATTCTAGCAGTGTTTATTGAGCACCTACTGTGTACCAGGGCATGCCACCCTAGACTCAAGGAGCTCACAGTTAGAGGGTGGTGGAGAAGCAAAGAGGTACACAAGCAGGTCATTACAATGCAGTCCAATGAGTGCTGGAGGGTGGGCTGGGGCTGAGAGGGCTGACACTGCCCAAAGAGTCATTTGATTTGATTTGATTGGATTATTGTTTAAAAATTATTTATTTATTTATTAAATATTTATTTATTTATTTGGCTGCCTCGGGTCTTACTTGCGGCACGCGGGATCTGTCATTGTGGCGCGTGGGCTTCTCTCTAGTTGTGGTGCGTGGGCTCAGTAGTTGCAGCACGCGAGCTTAGTTGCCCCGGGGTATGTGGGATCTTAGTTCCCCAACCAAGGATCGAACCCACATACCCTGCATTGGAAGGTGGATTCTTAACCACTGGACCACCAGGGAAGTCCCTGCCCAAAGATTTTAGAAAAGAGGCAGCAGTTTTTATTAGTAATAACAGCTGCTGATGTTTGCGGAGTCTTTCCCGTGTGCACTATAGTCTCTGTGCTAATTGATTTGCAAACAGTATTTTGCTAAGCTTCCCTTTAGCCCTAGGAGGTAGGTTCTACTATTTATTCTAGTTTACAGATGAGAAAGTTGAGGATCAGAGAGGTTAAGTAACTTGCATCAGGTCATACAGCTAGTAAGAGACACAGTTGGGATGTGAAGCCAGGCCTTCTGTGAGCAAACTGTAGGCCCATAACCCAAATCCTGGCCCCTGGCCTATTTTTGTAAATAAAGTTTAATTGGAACATAGACACACCCCGCATTTACATATTATCTTTGGGTGTTCTTACACTATAGTGGCCAGAATTGATTAGTTGTGATAGAGACCCTACGGCCTGCAAAACTGAAAATAGTTATCTGGCCTTTACAGAAGAAGTTTGCCGAGCCCTGCTTTATTACATCAAGTCATTTCATTCTCACAACAACACAATTATTGCCCCCATTATACCAGGTGGGGAAACCAAGGCCCAGAGAGGCAAATTTACTTGTTCAAGGTCACACAGAAGAGCTGGGATTAGCACTCTGGCTGCAGTCTGGTCCAGAGGCTGTGCTCTAACCATTCTGCATTCTGCCCCATTGCCCTTCCCAGTCAAACTAGCAAGGTCGGCTCCTTAGGCTTAATTTTCACATTCTGTAGAGCACAGGGAAGAAAAAAAAGTACTTGTTAGAACTGGCTACCAGCAGATGTCAAAATATTTTCGGTGGCACCAGAAATGTGCGCTGGGAAGGAAAATCTTGAGGACCAGAAATTTCAATATTTATCTTTGTGGTGACCACATAGTGGGAACGTTGGCAGCTCGCTCAAAATGGTCTGTCGGCAGGAGGCTGCGGGGACAAGCTGGAAAAAGCGGTTCATAATAGTACGGAGCTCATGGGGTTCCTGCAAGGATTAAACCAGGTGATACACTCGAGGTGCCCAGGACTGTACCTGATTCCTGCTAAGGTCCCCGTGGGTATTTGCTATTTTGTGCCCTCAAGAGCTGCTCGCAAGGAATGTTGGTAGTTCCTGGGCAGTATCTGGTTCACTCACTAGCTTCTCTCTCAGCTCTGGGTCTTTGCAGGCACTGTTCTCTCTGCCTGGATTTTCTTTCTTTCTTTTTGCTGTACGCGGGCCTCTCACTGCTGTGGCCTCTCCCGCTGCAGAGCGGAAAGCAGGCTCAGCGGCCATGGCTCACGGGCCCAGCCGCTCCGCAGCATGTGGGATCTTCCCGGACCGGGGCACGAACCCGTGTCCCCTGCATCGGCAGGCGGACTCTCAACCACTGCGCCACCAGGGAAGCCCCTGCCTGGATTTTCTTACCTGCGAGCTGAGACCAGTGCCTGCCCAGCTCTCCTAGGTTGCGCAGCCTCAAATCAGGTGTCAGGTGTGCAGGGATGCCTCCTGACCTCTTCACCCACTGGGCTGTGTGTGCATGTCCCCGCTGTACTACAGCCCACTGTCTCCCCTAATTATAATGTTCCCCGACCTGCCTGTCTTCCCCTCTGGGTTGTTTGCTCCCGTGAAGCACGGGCTGTGTCTTATGTAGCTCCATGTAGCAGAAGATGAAGTTAGAGGGATTCTAAGTGTGAGAAGGATTTGATGGGCTGGCTCTGAGAGCCAGGGGCTCAAACACAAGGACCAGAGAGAGGCCTCTAGGAGCTTTGGCTAGAGAGAGCAGGCATTTGTTGGAGCTTTTTTTTTGTTTTTTGTTTTTTCAAACTGTGCTTGTGGGTTTTTCCAAGGTGTTGCCTTCTTTGATTTCAATTCTGGGATGAGGTAAAAAGAAAACCAAGGGAACTACCACCATGTTCTTCCTTGGGTACTGAGGTCTATAGCTGGTCTGCCTTCTTCTCCTCACCTTCCAGAATCTTCTTACAATTGTTTTATATAATGTCCAAGGTTTTACTTGCACTCATTGGGAGGACTAGGAAAAAGCATGTCTGCTCCATCTTCCTGGAAGTGGATGTCTCCAGTCCTGGAAGCTGTGACATATGGCCACTTCTGTCCCCTTGGCCAAAGTGTAGCCCCTTGGCTACTTCTAATGGCAAGGAAAGTGGGGGAATGCAGCCTTTATCCCGTGTGGCCATGGGTCCAGGTAAAACTTCTGACTTTTCCTTGTGCATGAAGGGATGATGGCTGTTGGCGGCCACCAGCTGTCTCTGCCATGGGAGACAAAGCAGAGGCTGCAGGCGAGGGGGAGCTGTCAGCACCCTCCACACCAAGGCTGTGCTGGTCTGATGGTCACCTTGCCCAGACCTGGGCACGCAGGCTCTCTTTTTGTTCTTTCCTTTAGTCTAGCTCAGGGTGTCTCAGTCTTGGCACAGCTGCTACCTTGGGCATTCGTTCTTTGCTGTAGGGCCATCCTGTGTACTGTAGGATGTTTAGCAGCATCCTTGGTCTCTTCCCACTAGATGCCAGTGGCATCTAGTGACAACTGAAACTTTCCTCCAGATGTTGCCAAATGTCCCCAGGGACAGGGGGTGGGGCACAAAAATCATGGTTTAGCTCAAACTTCAAAAATGCCTTTTTATGGTTGTATTCACAAAATCACTACTTTATAGATTATATACAGGCTTTAAGAATAATTTTGACTCTTGTTGGTTTCTTCCTTGCTCAGTGACTCAGAACTGTCCTGGTACCCTGCTGTAGAACAGCATGGTGGTGCAGACAAGTTCCTGCAGCCAGACTTCCTGGGTTTAAACCCCAGCTCTGCTCTTTACTAGCTCTACACCTCTAAGGAGTTACTTATTCTCACTGAGCCTCAGCTTCCTCATCTGTAAAATGGGGAGTAACTTTAGTATCTACCATACGGGGTTGTTGTGGGGTTGAAATGAGTGAGCGTGTATAGTGCTTATAAGAGTACTCCATAAAGAAACGTTAGCCTTTATTATTGCTCTTATTATTACTTTACTACTATTACTTCCACGTGGCACCAAGTGTTGTTGAAAATCCCCAAACTTGGAATACAAGAAAAATTTAGTTTATTCCCGCCCCTCCCCCACCTTGGGCAAACTCCACACCTAGCATCATTAAAAGAGCTTTAAAGAAACAAACCCCAGTTCCACTGTGAAACCTTGTCCCCAGCAGAATGAAAGCCGTGGAGAACATAAGAGGGATGCCTCTTTTGAAGCAGGGCTGTTACTTACCTCCTTTAAAGTGATCAAATTATGGATCGTCAGAGGCGCATGGATCGCGGAGGAGGCGGGGCGGTGCTCACTTCCCCTTTTGGATGGCGCCTCTTATTAATTCACATGTCATTGTTCTGCGGGCACTTAGAGGCTGGGGAAATGATGGCCACACTTTCCTGTGCTGAAGTGGAACAAATTATGAGGGGGATAAACGAGCTAATGGGTGGAAATCATTTTGCACAGTGTCTGCACATGGAAAGACACTTTGTAAATGTCGGCTCTTATACCTCGTGTGCGATGGAAGTTGTTCCTGCCTGGGATAATGGTGTTGGAAACCTGCCGTGTGCTGAATGGCAGCCCCCCAAAGATATGTCCACCCAGAACCACTGAGCTATACCTTATTTGGAAAAAGGGTCTTTGCAGGTGCAAAATTGAATTAAGGAATTCAAGATGAGATCATCCTGGATGATCTGGTTGGCCCCAAATCCAACTGGTGGATTTGAAAGAGGAGAAGATGCAGCACAGAACACCATGTGATGATGGAGGAAGACACAGGATTGATACATCTACACACTCAAGCCAAGGACCGCCAAAGATTTCAGCAGCCCCCAGATGTGGAGAGATAGGCATGGAGCATATTCCTCCTTATGGCCCTCAGAGGGGACCAGCCCTGACAGCGCCTTAATTTTGGGCTCTGGCCTCCTGAACTGTGAGAGAATACATTTTTGTCATATTAAGCTGCCCAGTTTCTGGTAATTTATTATAGCAGCCACAGGAAACTAATAAAATACCCGACTTGGATGGTATACTTTTCCTTTCTTTTTGTTTTTAGTTTATTTTATTCAAGTATAGTTGATTGACAATGTCGTGTTAATTTCTGCTGTACAGGAAAGTGACTCAGTTATACATATATATACATTGTTTTTCACACTCTTTTCCATTACGGTTTATCACAGGATATTGAATATAGCACCCTGTGCTATACAGTAGAACCTTGTTGTGTATCCATTCTATATGTACTAGTTTGCATCTGCTAATCCCCAACTCCCAGTCCATTCTTCCCTCACTCCCCTCTGCCTTGGCAACCACAAGTCTGTTCTCTATGTGTGTGAGTCTATTTCGTAGATAAGTTCATTTGTGTCATATTTTTTTTTTGCCCGCACCCCACGGCTTGTGGGATCTTAGTTCCCCAACCGGGGATCGAACCCGTGCCTTTGGCAATGAAAGTGTGGAGTCCTAGCCAATGGACTGCCGGGGAATTCCCTGTGTCATATTTTAGATTCCACATATAAGTGATATCATATGGTATTTGTCTTTCTCTGTCTGACTTACTTCACTTAGTATGATAATCTCTAGATCCATCCATGTTGCTGCAAATGGCATTATTTCATTCTTTTTTATGGCTGAGTAGTATTCCATTATATATATATAATGTCTGTTGACACTTAGGTTGCTTCCATGTCTTGGCTATTGTAAATAATTCTACTATGAAGAGTGTGTGCCATTCTTTGGGCATGAGAGATCATTCTAAGGGGTCTCCAGACTTGACATTACATAACTTCAAACCCTGTAGAGGAAAATCAATCCTCTTTCAATCTCCTCTCATTCCTCTGATTATTTGAAGCCAAAAGTCTCAGTTTGGCATCATCTGTCTTTAACTTTTACTGATCTTCCACTTAAACAAGACAGAACAGTCCTCAGGTGCAGAGCCTTCTGTGGACTCCAGTAGCTAGATTTTCATTGTATTTATTTTTATGGCTGATTATGGTAATTATTACACTGTAATAATGATAAAAGGTCTTTTTGGAAAAGTTATTTATTGAGGTAAGAAAAGCAATTGGTTTAAAGAAAAATATTAAGTAATTACAGATATTGCCTAACATTGTGAAGAGGGTATGAACCTTCTGATGTTAGGAGATACTGTGCTAATAAGAGTGGTGTGTGTGTGTGTGTGTGTGTGTGTGTGTGTGTGTGTGCGCGCGCGCGCGCACGCGCACACTTGAATCACACAGCTCATGAGTTTACTTTTCTAGCCATACAGGAAATCCCTGTGATGCAAGTGTTTATGAACTAAGGTAAATCATTTTGAACAGCAAACAGCAGTGCAAAATTAAAATCTCTCAACAATTAAAGGGCAAAGCTGTCACCTGTTATGAAACATCCACTGGAATTAATAAAGAAGCAAGAAGGTTATTTTAGAAAGGCATCAAAACAGTATCAACGGCCCCAAACCTAAGTGAATTTTCTCTCCTCTTTGGGTAGGCGGTGGACAGCCAGATGGCCTTGACTTGACTTTGAATGGAACTTGCCTTGTGGTTGGCAATGACGTTGAATGAGGGGAGCATGTAGAGAAGAGATAGATAGCTGCCTCGAATCCACCCTTAACCGAAGAATCAGAATGAACTCAGTCATGCATAGGGTGCTTACTGAAATCTCATAATCACGGGCAGAAGTTGGGGAGGAGTCTTTTATATTACAGAGAAATGGAAATGTTAAAGCCTTTCTGAAGGGTTGTGCCCCTTTCAGAAAGATGGGGTCCTTCTACAAGATGACTAGCCTGGACTCTGAAAAAGTGTCAGTGACATGAAAGTTAAAACAAGGTAGTGGGGCTGTTCTAGGTTAAAAAAGACTAAAGAGGTATGACATCAAAGTGAAATACACAACCTTGATTGGATTTTGGATTAAACAAAGAAAAGTGATATCACTGAGATATCACTAAAAAGATATCACTGGGGTGTTGGGAAGATGTTAATATGAGCCACATATAAAGTAACATTATTGTATGACTGCTAAATCTCTTGGGTGTGCTAGTGGTGTTATTACACAATGGATTATGTTGGAGAATGTACTTGTTGTTAGGAAATATATGCTGAAGTATTCAGGGATGAAATGCTATTGTTTTCAAATAGTTCAGAAAAGAAAAACACAAACCAGACAGAGATAAGCAAATGTGGCAAAGTGTTAATGATTGGTAAATCTAGATGAACCTAGGTGTCCATTATCATATTATTTTAAATTTTCTATAGGATGACAAATTTTCAAAATAAAGAGTTGGGAAAATTTTCCCAACTGCACTAATGGGCTGGGGAGATGGGGCTAGACTTATTGCTTTGTAGTTTTCCTTGCTTCTATGGAAATGACAATTTGGCAATTTAAATGTGTCAATAGAGTTCCTTAGAGTTTCTGGTTTTAGTGAATCACTTTTTTAAAAAGCATTTCCTTTGTGTGAACAAAGCTCTAAGGGAAAAAGATCCTCTTCTAGGCTTCAGAGGCATTAATAGACCATGGAAGCTCCCTTTGTACAGTATCACAGGTTTTCTGCTCTGTTGGATCCAGGACAGGATGATCCTGCTCTCCCTGCCCACCAGGTGTCTCATGCTTATGCCACCTCACTCATACCAGGGCAATGATTCTGATTGTCTAAGCAGGGTTGGCAAATAAATATCACACATACTGCTGCTCCTACTCCTGTACCCATAGAAGACATCACTAATCAATTTCAACACAAAGCTCCAGCCAATCACCACTAGTCAATCTCAGAGAAATGGTCATGACATCCTGGACCATTTTTTTTTTTTTCCCCAGAGTTTTCAAGCAAAACAAGCATAAATCTGAGTTACTCTAAACTTGGTACAAATGGTATCCTGGTCCTCCTGGTGACCCATCCCTCTCCACTTGCCTTCTCCCACCAACATAATAAAACAGGATGTTATCTTGCCCCAAATCCTTTTTAAACATTTAGCGGGACACCAGGGTGCTCTTGTGTGCTCACCAGGCTTCCACATATGGGGCTGCTACTGCTCCCGTGGATGCTGCCACTGAGTTGATGGGTGTCGTTCCCTCTGCCAGGGCCGTCTCTTTTCTATTCTTCTGAATTTCCTCCAGCTTATCCACTGGGGCCCTTGGTGCCAACACTTAAAAAAAAATAACTTGGGAATTCCCTGGTGGTCCAGTGGTTAGGACTCAGTGCTTTCTCTGTGTGGCCCGGGGTTCAATCCCTGGTCAGGGAACTAAGATCCTGCATGTTTGCATGGTGTGACAAAAAAAAAAAAAAAAAAACTTAATTGAGGCATATTTTACATGTTGCATATTTCTTCCATTTCAAGTGTACAATTCAACAATTTTTTAGTAAATTCACAGAGTTGTGCAACTATTGCTACTGCCCTACTGAGATCCCTCACGCCCATTAACCGAGGCCTTCAGACTTGGACCAGGACTTACTCCACGGACCCCCCTGGTTCTCAGGTCTGTGGGTTTGGGCTGGAACCACACCACCAGCTTTCCTGGGCCTCCCGCTTGCAGACAGCAGATCATGGGGCTTCTCAGCTTCCATAATTGAGCCAATCCCTCATAGTAAATCTTTCCCTATTTTTATATATATCCTATTAGTTCTGTTTCTCTGGAGAATCCTGGCTAATTCAGAGGACACACTGACAACTGGTCATTTTCCCTTTCCGTCTCTGTGAGTAAATAAGAGAAGGAAGCACAGATGTGCTCTGGGCTTGCTTCACAAACCACATGACTGGACTCTGCACACAGGCCCTGGGCTGTAGTGTGCAGCTGCTAGTGTCAATAAAAGGGCCCTATTTGCTTGTTTTTCAGTGGCTAATCCTGGCAGCAGAATGTGCAGGAGACCCTCTGGTAGATAGAGTGGAGGAGAAGCCAGTGGAGAGAAATAGCTGGAGAAACGCTCCATGGATGGGAATCCAAATAGGCAGTTCTTTTATCCAAAACAGACACCATGGACTTACAAGATCTTGGGGCTGGAGGAGATGAGAGGCACTTGGGAAGACCCACAGATCAGCCCAGAACATTTATTAAGCCCCTGTTGTTTGCTAGGTCCCATCACTTTCCTGCTCTGGGGACCCCATGGCATGTAAAGCCCTATTTCAAAACCCCAAACTGGGTCACCTCTCTAGCATCCCTGAAGGATGATCTTCCTTTCTTAGTCACCTTCAGAGATGGGGTGCTCACTGCCTCACCTGGGTCAGGGTGGTCGGGATAATGCTCCCCTGCTTAAATATATCCATGTGCAGAAATGATGCCTGCGTTTTGATGAAAAGCATAAGGAAAAGTACTTGTCTTTTTCACTTACCTTTTCTAAATGCCAGGTTCCTATTAGACGTGAGTATGCAGATGGCAGGATTTGGATTTGTTTCCTTTGGCTGTGTTATTTTTTATTTCATCAGACGTTTCTGAAACAATCTTATAATTTTCCTGGTATTCTTAATAATTATACTTTGGATTCTCTCCTCTCCAATCAGGCTTCTGCTGTTCCACTGAGACCACACTTGTCAAGGCCACTGGTGGCCTCCAGATGGCCAAATTCAATGGTCAGCATTGCTGTCATTTTACTTTTCATCCCACTAGCATTCAACACTCCCATCTTCTTAGAACACTTTTTTCTCTTGGCTTTGGTGTTCACTTTCTTGGTCTTCCACATATTCACTGGCAGCTACTTTATAATTTCCTTTTCTACTTCTCTGCCTCTATTCTTTGCTATTCTCTGCTCCCGACATGGAATCGGCCATCTGTGCGTTGATCCCTGGCTTCTCTTGGTGGGGAAGGGTACTTAGAGACCACAGTCTGGGAGCTAGAGGTGCCTTGTTGTTTTGTTTTGTTTTTAAATAAAATACATCTTGAGTTTATACTGAGACTTCAAATCCAATCTCAGGACCAGCAGGTTTTTACTTAACTTCTTCAATCTTATACCAGTGTCTTCTTTCTTCCATATCCAAATTCCTGACTCCCAAAGAAATCAACATCATTACTCATTTGCTTTATTCCATAACACACGAAGAATGATCTTAGGAAAATGATTGCAACACTGCCATTGATTATTTGATTAATGAAAACAGTTTGAGGGTTTCTTTTTTTTTGCCTTAATGTATATCTTACTAGGGATGTTTTAAAATCACTATGTTTTAAAATTCACTTGAATAGTTTCTTTTCATGTGGTTATGTCACTAACTCAATATACAAGGAGGCTCATGTGTTTCATTTTGTTTTCTTTCAATTTTTAGGAATTAAAATAAATAATTTAAAATTATTTTTTAAATTAAAAAATTTAGTATGTAAAATATTTATAATATTATAAAGTCAAATTTACACAATTTATTCATTGAAATCTAGTTTTTCTCTCTCTCTCCCCTCTTTAACTGTTTCTTCCCTCCCCTGGTAGATAGCTATTCTTGTTTTTGATTTATTTTCCCATTAAAAAACATGTTCATATTCCACCTCTTTCTTAGGTAAATGGCAGCATAATATACACATTTTTCTCTACCTTGATTTTTTTCATTTGAGAATACATCATGAGGACCACTCTGGAGCAGAACGTAAGACATTCTACCTTCCTTTGGCAGCTGGAGTAGTGCATGGTGTTGTGTCAATGTTTAATATTAATTCAACCAGCTCCTGCTAATGCCCCAATATACGTGATTCCCAGTCTGCCGTCACAAATGATGCTGCAGTGAATAGCCGCACGCACACTTATTTTTTTGTCTTTTTGCCAGTGTATTTTTGGGATAGATTTTTAGGAGTGGGGTTATGCATTGATGGATAAATGCATATGGAATTTTGTTAGATATTGCAAACCCCCCCTCCACTGGAGTTGCGCCCTTTTGCATTGCCACCAATAACACCTGAAAAGTCTGTTTCCCCACAACCTATAACAGTAGGTTGTAAAACTTTGAGGATGTTTGCCAACAGTTAGGACAGAAGCCACTGGACTGCTCTTTGTTCTCACTCAACAATCTGGTCTGTCCACGGCAGCCAGAGCTCTGTTTATAATGTTAGTGATATCATGTCTCTCCCTTGCCTAAAACGCTGATGGCTTCCACTTCCAACATACAACCCTCTCACCTGGCAGCAAAATCCTACATAATCTAGGCCCTTCCTACTCTTTGACCTCATCTTGTTAGTCTATGCCATTGACTCACTTCGTACTGGCCATCCTGGCCTTTTCTCTGTTCCCTCAGTCACTAAGGTTACCCCTTTCTTAGGGCCTTGGCATTTGCTGTTCCTTTTGCTTGGAACTGTCCCCCCCTTCTTTGCACAGCTTCAGAGTCTCCGTATTTACATACCAGCTTCTTTCCTCAAAGAAGCCTTTCCTGACCAATGACCCAAAGAACTCCTCCAGTCATTCTTCACTGCCTCATCCTGTTCTTTTGTACTTATTTTTTGGTATTGATTGATTATATGTTCCCAGCAGAGTCTTTTTTTCCATAGCAAATATTTCACCTGGGAAATGCGCCTCAGGGTCATTCTCAGTCCCCGTCAGTAGAGGGCGCTCCTTGCAGGCAGATCATCATTTATTCATCTCTGTACCTGTAGTACCTGCCACTTAATAGGACCTCATGCAGGACAAATCCAGATTTTGTGTAGCCTGAAGTTTATACAGTTGAGGAGCCTTCTTAAGGTAACAGAATCTACAATTACAAATATCAGATTAGGTAGAAGGCCTTGGAAGGGACCCATGTAAGAGAGGGCCCCTGATGCTTAACCCTCGTCAGTTTCAGGGAAATCCATCTGGAGGGCTCATTAAATGTCTGTTGAATGAGTGACTGAGTCAAAGGTAGATTTTAAATGCCTGATTTCACTGGTTTCATTTTCAGTGGGTAGAAACACAAAGAAAGTTGTAACAGTAGGACAGAATACCTGCTCCGTTTTATTCTTGCACATAATTTTTTATCTTTCCAGTTTAAGGAGGTTTTGACCCCAGGTTTGTACCCAACAGGAAAGAAACTAATCAGGCACTGTGACATTTCACTGGGGCCATTCTACTAGGGAGCGGCTGCCTTGGCCTTTCTGCTCTCCATTCTTCTTTCTTTTGCTAACAGCACATCCATTTCCTTTCAGAGATTGTCCTCTGCCTCTTTTAATCCTTGCCACTCAGCTGGGGCAGATCCAGTTTCCAAATAAGGGTAGGCACCCCAGGCCTGTCAAGTTTGCACATTTCAAACCCCCCCCCCCGGCTCCATTAATTTAATTATTATTATTAGTTTTTGGTTGTGCCGTGTAGTTTGTGGGATCTTAGTTCCCCGACCAGGGATTGGACCCCGGCCCTCTGCAGTGAAAGCTCCGGGTCCTAACCACTGGACCGCCAGGGAATGCCCTCCAGTAATTAACAGTCACTTCCATATCCTTTGTACTATGTGCTAGTCACTGGTTTAAGTGTTTTATAAATGTATGTTCATCCATTTAATCCTCACCACGAGCGTTTGAGGGAAATACAATTATTGGCCCTGTTTTACAGATGGAAAAATGGAGGCATAGAGGGGTTAAGGCTTTGCCCAAGGTCCCAAGCAGGTAAGTGAGCAGGGGTTTGAACCTTGTCAGTGTGGCTCTTGACCACCTTATTGGGTTGCATCTCAATTAGTTCAGGCAAGAGAGAAGAGAGCTAAGCCAGTCCCAAGAGTCATAATCCCAAGGCTTGGAACTATAGCGGAGGATTTCTCTTACTATAGCAGCTGCTAGCAGTTCAGGTGATGAAAGCTGGAGGCTTCCAGGGCCATGGTGTAGAGCTGGAAAAGGTTGCCATCCGGAGGAACGATGGGGACCCTTTGGTGGAGACCCTGATGATGTTGTTGGCACCCCCGTTCTCAGCCCATGTGTGAAGGTCTACCTCTGGGCTTCCCACACATGAACGAAGATGTTCCCTTTATTGTTTAAGAGAGTTTGAGCTGGGTTTTCCATCTTTTCTAAAAAAAAGTTCAACTTGGTTTTTGACCTTGATGACTTTTCATAGTATGATTTGAGGAAGAATTCCTCTTGGGATCCTGGAAAGGAATGATGCGCCCAGACTCCTAGGTACCATCCTCCTGCTGGTAGGATAGTGTATGGAGAGTATGGATAATGAAGGCAAATGGCATGGGATTGATTCCCAGGTAAGGTCCCTAGGAAAGTCACGTAGGCCCATTGAGTCTGGGGAATGGTGAAAACTGCCTTTATGCGTGGTGGGTAAAGGTTTAACGAGATAATATGGGCGAGAGCTTCTGGCACATAGAATATGCTTCATGCATATAAACGCTCTTGTCCTCTCCACCCTCTTAGTCTTTGTCTGTCTTTACTTGCTATTAGTCAGGGTCTTCCAGAGCAACAGAACCACTAGTGTATGTGTATAAAAATAGATATCTATTTATATTTATTTACATATTTAAATATATTAAAAAATATAAACCTATATTTAAATACATATACGTATTAATTTTTTAAATTTTTATTTTAAGAAATTAGCTCACACAATGGTAGGGGCTGGCAAGTCCAAAAATCCAGCAAGCTGGACACTAAGGCAGAGTTTTTTGTTTTGTTTTTTAATTAATTAATTTATTTATTTATTTTTGGCTGTGTTGGGTCTTCATTGCTGCTCATGGGCTTTTTCTCTAGTTGCGGCGAGCGGGGGCTACTCTTCATTGCGGTGCGCGGGCTTCTCATTTCAGTGGCTTCTCTTGTTGCGGAGCACAGGCTCTAGGCCTGCGGGCTTCAGTAGTTGTGGCACACGGGCTTAGTTGCTCCGTGGCATGTGGGATCTTCCCGGACCAGGGCTTGAACCCGTGTCCCCCGCACTGGCAGGCGGATTCTTAACCGCAGCGCCACCAGGGAAGTCCTAAGGCAGAGTTTTTAACGTTACAGTCTGGAGGCAAAATTCCCTTTTCTCCAGGAAACCTCAGTTTTTGCTCTTAAGGCCTTCAACTAATTGGATGAACTACTTGTATTATGGAGGGCAAGCTCCTTCACTCAAGGTCAACTGGTTGTGGATGTTAATCACATCTACATGATCCCTTCATGGCAACATCTGGTCTAGTGTTTGACCAAGACAATCGGCACCATAGCCTGGCCAAGCTGACACCCAAAATTAACCATCACGTTTGCTGATGCAGTTTCTGTGGACCTCAGTTTCCCCATCTGTTAACTGGAGAGCAGGCCTTGCTGTGCCCTGCAAGCTTCTCCTCTATGAAGTGGGAATAATGGACCAGGATGGTTCCAAGGGGCGAGTGAGGGAGAGCCCAGGAGCAGGATGAAGATGATTTCTGGACATGGCGTCCTCACTGTCATGGGACAGAAGCTCCTGCAAGTTGAGGCCGTTTGTTCCCCGAGTCCCTGAATCATCTCAGGGGAAGAGTAGGTAACATCAGAGCTTGAAGGTGGCTGATGGCATGTACCTGAGCTATTTATATGACTCCCAGCTCTTTCACAAAGACAATTTCAGCCCCATAAGGGAGTAAGCACAGCCCTCCTGGGTAGCGGCTCCCAGCACATAGACATGCACAGTTGATCTGTCATCATCCTAAGGAAGGACCCCCTTCCTTGCCTTCAGTGCCCATGCTGGAAGAAGAGAGGAGGGAGAAAAGTAGGAGGAGGGGGAGGAGGTGACACAGAAGATTACCTATTTTGTGGGAAAGGACACACACACCGTCACCCACATTTGTAGGGTGGAGAGCAGGGTTTGCATCTTGGTTCTAACATTTCCTCATGGTTCTGGCTTGGGTGGGCAAATCAAGGGACCTCTCTGACCCTCAGTCTCTTTATCTGTGAATGGGGGAATCCTGGTAATAATGCATGGTTTGCAAGGATGTGGTGAGGGTGACACCAGATAAAATATGTGTGAAGCTTTTCATTCTCTGATGTCTCTATATGGCCTGATGGGTGAGAGCTCCCGGATAAGAAGCTCAGAGAGGTGGCCCCAGGATGGATTTGGTCGTGACCACAGTGCTGCTGCTGGCCACTCTGAGGTCAAGTTCAGCTCTCAGTCATCCTGGGTCTTGGTGTTTGTTTTTAGCAGGGGAATGTTATGGTAAAGGAAGGGGAAAGCTATTAATGAACATATTATTCAATAATGAGAGATAATGTGGAGCTATCCTAATTGTATTACGTGTCTCTCACTTGAAGTTCATACTGTGATTCAAGCTCAACGTTTCAAGTATTTTTAAGTGGGAGCCCAGGTTTTCAAGTACCGGAAAAAAAAAAACAACAATTACCTAAAAGTGGTAAAATTAACATCCCTTCATTCTCGGCCTTGTAAAGAGCTCTCTGATTATATATCCTTCACAGCTTATCCAGGCAAATGAGGTTAGGGGAAGGAGATAGTTTCTACCCAGTGACGAAAAGCGTCCGTAGAATGATTCTTGGTGTTTGAAAGCCCAGATGGTAAACATGAACGTTTTTGGAATGGTTTGAAAGTCACAGAGTATGTTTACCTTTATTCCACCTGATCCTCTTAGGGACCCTGAGAAGCAGGCATCACAATGCCCATTTTGCAGATGGTGATCACTGAGGCTCAGAGAGGTGAAGTGCCTTGTCCTACGGGGCAGTCAGTGCAGGGAATACCCTAACAGCAACCCTAACCTATCTGCTAAGGATCAACTTAGGTGAGAATGGAGTAGAGGCAGTTTAGATACCTGCTTTGTGAAGGACCAAATGCTTCCTCAGGGCTCTTTCTTGATGGCCCGGGGGGCACTGTGTGATGTGTTTAGCGTCCACAGACCTGTCACAAATCCGTTCGTTCTCAGCCCTGATTCAACCTCATCTTGTCCCTCCCTGTCTCTGAGCCTGTCTCCACTTGTACAGAACATCTGGGTTTCCAAAGGGTGTCTGCGTCCCATCAGTGGGGCCTGAGCTGCTTCTATTTGCTAAATAGTTTTGCATTTATGTTTCCAGTTACCTTCTATTTATGGCTAACAGTACCAGCTTTCCATTTAGGGTAGGGATGTATGATTTCCTTTTACAATAATTGCATTTTATGCCTTTTAAGAGTGTGGAGATATAAAAAATATTTAAATAGATAATAGAGGTGTTGGAAGATATAAAAATAATCACGAAGGTTTACTGAATGCTTACTATGGGCTCGACATGATTCTAAGCGCTTTCTATCTATTAACTCATTTAATCTTCATAACCAATGAGGCGGCTTCTATTATTAGCTCCATTTTACAACTGAGCAGCTGGTCTTGCCAAAGCCACGTGACCAGGAAGGGGTGGAGCTGAGCTTTGAGCCCAGACCCCTGACTCTGGAGTCCGTGCTCCTATGCGGTTGCCTGTGTGGGGTATGCAGGAGCAGTGCTTGGGGAACGCCTGCCCAGGTTGTGTTTGGGGTAATCAACTTGCCCCAGTTTGCCTGGGACTTTCTTGGTTTTCAGACCAACAGTCCTGCATCCAGGGAACCCCCTCATTACTCTTGTTATGTCTCAAGTCTTTTTCAGTCTTTTCTGAGATTGCATCACTGTCTATGTCAGCAGCATGAGCCAAGCCTATGCAACCAACCCAAACCTGCCAGGTCTGTGGCTCATGAGGAGTAAATAGACACAGATCCTAACTGTGTACATAACATCCAGAGACGCTTGCCTAAAAATAGCCGTAAAGTGCCTGATGGCTGTCTATGTAACCCACCGTGACACTTGCCTTATTGGTATAAATAACAGTAAAGACGTCCCATATCTCTATCTACAGCAGAGTAAAACGTGTCATATCTGGATGTACAGAAATACCAAATCCTGGCATACTGACACATATCCTGTGGAAAAATAAGGAAACCCCATTGGCACATCTGAAATAACAGTGATGATGTTGATGATGATAATAATAGTGATAATAATAATAATAATAATAATAGTGATGGTGACAGCTGCTCTTTATTTAGCATAACCTTTGTTCCAACATAGTACTAAGCACTTTACATGCATTATCTTAATTAATCCACACAGTCCTTGTGGGGTAGTAGTATTATTAGCTTCTCCATCTTACAGAGGAGGAAGCAGAGGCACAGAAAGGTTTTATCCCAAGATTCCAGTCCCCGGGTTATTCAGACACTAATCTAGATTTGGCTGGAAGGGATGTTGTAGATGTCATTAAAGCCACAAGTCAGTTAATTTCAGATATAAAGATTATCCAGGTAAGCGTAATCCGATCACATGAGCTCTCTAAAAAGCAGAGGGTTTTCTCTGGCTGGGAGCAGAAGGGAACCAGAAGGATCTGAAGCATGAGACAGTATGATACGCTGTGCTCTCCCGAAGATGCAGAGTCTATGTGGAGAGGGATGCAAGTGGCCTCTAGAAGCTGAGAGAGCCCCACATTGACAACCAGCGAGGAATCAGGGACGTCAGTCCTACAACTGCAAGGAACTGAATTCTGTCAGTAACAGGAATAAGAGTGGAAGAGGATCCTGAGCTCCAGAGAAGAACACAGCGGCCAGCACGGTGATTTCAGTCTGAGCAGAGACTCCAGCCATGCCCGGCTGAACTCGACCTGTGGAACCGGGAGCGAATATGTGGGTGTTAGGCCGATAATTTGTTCAACAATAGGAGACAAATACAGATGGTGTCTTAAAAGTGGAATCAAAAGTTAACTGAACTTAAAATCTTAGTTCTTTCAACAAATATGTATTGCCCATCTAGCCCAGGCCTGCTCCAGGCTTTGGGGACACAGTAGGGAATAATGAAATCACAAAATCTCTGCCCCCTTGGAGCTGACATTCTTTGTGGGCATGTGTTAGGAGGAGGCAGATGATAACAAAAAATACATAAAACATGTATATCCGGTGATTTGTGAATGCTATGGAAAAAGAGAAGGCAGGGAAGAGAGTTAGAGAGAGAGAGAGAGAGAGAGGGAGAGAGAAAGAGAGAAAGTGTGTGTATGTGTGTGGGAGGTGATGTGTGTGGTTAGGGACACATGCGGCATGTGACTAAAGACTTAAAGGGAATGAGCCGTACAGAAAGCTGGGGGAAGAGCATTCCAGGTGGAGGGAATAGCAAATGCAAAGGTCCTGGGGTGGGGACATACCTGGTGAGTCCAAGGACATCTTAGGGCAGAATGAGCAGGGGGAGAGTAGTAGGAATTGAGGTTGGAAAGGTAATGGCATCCAGATCCTGCAAAGCCCCCCAAATGGTCATATCAATTACATCCCCTCTCTGCCACGTTTGAGGGAAACCCTCTCTCCACCCGTTCACCCTTGCCAATACCTGTTAGGATCAAAAGCACTTGGTTTGTCAGTTGGATGGATGAATATTGGTGTCTCCTCTTTCTAATTTGCATTTCTGGGTCACTGGTGAGGTTAGGAATCTTTCCTGATCTCTGCTGGCCATGCGTACCTCCTTTCCTTCCCCAGGACCACCCCCAGTTTGTGCATCTGTGTCTGTTATGAAGAAGAGAGTTTGGCATTTCTGTGTGTCTCTCATAGGGGTAGGAGGTCCAGAGAGGCTGTGCCAGGCTTCCTGTTCCATCACCTGTGGACAGACCCTCATTTATGCTCCAGCTGTAAATTCCCTCCTTTCCTCTCCCACTGAGGGCACCTAATCAGAATGCAATTAGTGAATCCGTTGTTTCATAGGAATAACCTTGAATCTATTCATACATACATTTGCAACATTTGGCACTTTATTATTAGCAATAGATGACTTGGTAATACACCTCACGACTGCTTGCAATGCAGCACATCTTGGTTGAGAACTGCTGGCAGAGCATGGGCAGAGGAGGGGTGCATGCATGTGTATGTGTTTAGATGTGCATATGTGTATGTGTGTATGTGAATGTGTATGCAGATTTGTGTGTGTGTGTATGTGCATGCCTATGTGTATGCAAGTTTGTTGTTTGTGTGTGTGCTTGTGTGTGTGTGAATGTGTGTATGTAGGTTTGTGTGTGTTCTGTTTGTGTACATGTGTGTGCGTTTGTGTGTAGGTGTGTGGGTGTATGTGGTGAGTGTGTTTGTGTATGTGTGTGTCTGTGTATATGTGTATCTGTGTGTGAGTGTGTGAGTGTGTTTATGTGTATGTGTGTGAGTGTGCGTGCAGTGAATGAGTTAGAGACAGAGCAGATCTTCATTGCTCCCCACTCAGAGCTACAGGGTTACTCTCAGGCACCAGCCACTCTACCTGCCTCACCCACCTGCATGGAGAGACTTTGCAGCCTTGGAAGTCGAATCCCCAGGACCCTGGTTTAGTGTCCTCAGCGTTTCCCTCTGCTGCCAGCTGGGCCCCTTCCTGGGAGGTCTTCCCAGAGGGCTCTCTTGGACCGGGACTCCCAAAAGGCTTTTGCCAGCTGCTGAGCACCTTGACACAGTCATGGCCATGTGAAGACAGAGGCAGAGACTGGGTGAGGCTTCTACAGGTCAAGAACAGCAAGGTGGCCAGCAAACCAGAAGCCCTAGAGGAAGGAACAGATTCCTCCTCACAGCCTCAGAAGGAACCAGCCCTGACGACTCCTTGACCTTGGACTTCTGGCCTCCAGAACCGTGAAACAGTAAATGTCTGTTGTTTAAACTATCCAGTTTGTGGTACTTTGTTATCACAGCCCTAGGAAATGAATATGCCGAGAAATGCAAGCAGTTTGGAAGGGTGGAGTGTAGAGTTTGGGGTGAGGGCCCCTCAAGGACATGAAGAAAGAGCTAAGGGTCCTGCATTAGATTTAAAACATCAACTACCATCCCAGGAAGGGAGAGTTCTGAAGTGGGGGCCTCAGGGTCACACTTGTGTTCAAATCCTGACTCTCCTGTGTGATCTTAGGCTGTTGACTTAACTTCTCTGAGCCTCAGAGCACCCATATTTCTTGAAAGCACCATGTTATCAATCAAGAATGTATTCCTAAGGCCTATGTTACGATGTAAAATGCTGTAACTGACCAGGGACGTCACACAGAACAGAACTCGATTATATGTTTTAACAGACAATCGTTGAGGATGTAAAGCAAGGCACTTGTCAGGACTGCCTGCAGCATTAAAAAATAGGGCTCCAAAGGCACATGGACTGGCAGCACTGCCTTCTTTTCCTGGTGACTCACCGTGTGGCCAGCAAAGTCATTCTGCATTCTCCCTTCAAGGAGTTCTTGGAACTGCCTTCAAAATTAGGGTCACCCCTCTGGAAGGTATCGATGTCATTTTGACATTCTTGTATGGGTTTGAAGGGCACAAACTTTTTGAATGGCAACTGCTGGGGGCGGTGTCATGGTTTCCATGGTGATGGGAGAAGCCAATGCCAGCCCTGGAGGTGGTGAGAGGTGGGCAGTAAATACCCGGTTTGGTTTTTTTAACTTGGGGGGTGGGTCTTATTTGCAGGGAAAGTGGTTTGAAAACTGTATAGGAGGGAGAGTGGACCAACATGTGTGTGGGGTCATCATTCCAGGTGACGTGTGACGTGAGTTGAGGGTTCTTTTGTCCTCAGCAGCTTATGTAATGAGCCCTGATGTGTGTCTCTGTGTGTCTGTATGTGTCTCTGAGTGTATGTGTGTGTCTCTGTGTCTTTGTGTATGTGTTTGTGTGTGTATGTGTCTGTTGAGTTTATGTGTGTGTCTCTGTGTCTTTGTGTGTGTGTGTATGTGTGTGTGTATTTCTACATGTCTCTGAGTGTATGGGTATGTGTTTGTATAGTGTGTACATGTGTGCATCTCTGTGTATGCATGTATGTGTATGTCTCTGTGTGCGCAGATGTGTCTGTGTATCTGTATGCATGTGTATATTATATGTACATATCTGTGTATGTGTGTATGCATATAGCTGTGTATATGTGTGTCTTTATGTGCTTGTAATTATGTATGTGTGGATGTAATGTGCCTGTGTATCTGTGTGCTTCTTTCTGTGTGTATGTATATGTGTGCATGTATGTGGGTCTTTGTGTGTTTATGAATGTGCCTCCATGTACCTATACATGTATGTGTATGTTACACATGTATATAGAAGCTGTCACGTGTGTGCATCCGCTTGCACATGTCTGTGCGTCTCTGTGTGTATGTACACGTGTATATGTGTGTTTGTATTTGTGTATATGTGTATACGTATATGCCCTGTGAGGCAAATTTTGTCTCCTTCTAAGAAAAAGCTTTCTGGCAAAGTGCCTCAAAGAAGAAGGACTATGTCAAGACAGCGAGCCTCCATCACTGGAGGAGATCAAGAAAAGGAGAGAAAGACTCAGGGATGGTATATCCTGTCAGATCATGGAAAGTGACATGAACCCCACTGAAATTGGCAGTGGAGGAAATATACTGTTCTTGCGGTCAAGAAGAATTCTCAGATAGTCCACAGAATTGAAGGAGGAGCTACAGACACCATCCGTTCTGGAGGTTGGACCTGCTTCTCTGTGCTGGCTTCATTTTCTCCCACTGTTTGGTCCATATAATGGGGAGGATGGTGGCCATCAGTCCTGACTCCATATCCTCCCAGCTTAACAACCTTGACGGCAAGAGAATGCCTCAAGGGAGGACTCTTATTGGCTCAGCTCGGGCTATATGCCCACCGCTAGAAGCAGTCAGTGTGAGTGTGGCCAGGTCTGACCTGGGTCCTATGTCCACATCAATGGTTGAGAGTAGCTTCTGTTATAGAAGTAGGGAATGGAGGAGAATATGCTGGACTTCTGAACACCTTAGTTACTGTGGTTCACTATGGATGCTGTAGGAGGGATTCAATATGAAATGAGAAGATGGACCCCCCCAACCTCTAAGGTACTTTGGGAAAATAATAGAGATGTTTAAAACACTTGATAAGGTAATGTGTTAAGCTTCATTCTAGCATCTCGGTTTTGTGATTTTTAGTCCATCTTGTTGATACCTTGAAGCCAGCTTGGCCACCAAGGATTGTTTTCTGAACAGCAGAGGTGCTGACCAGCCGGTGGTGCTCTGTGTGGAGGACATCTGGAGGTGGCCTCTGGCTACTGGCCACCTTGCTCCTCACCTCTCAGATAGGCAGCCCCCAGAGAAGACATGTCAGTGCTGCAGCACCGTGGGTAGTCATTTAAAATTAACTGGGTGGTTATCAAATCATTCTCACTTATTCTAGTTATTCCTTGAGCCTGTCTGCTACCCCTGCCGCACCCCCCCCAAGAGTTTTAATGAGTCAGTTATGAGAGAACAAGATATAATGAGGGATAGTTGGGGGAGAAAGTGTCTATAGAGTTCCTTGGAGCTCTTGCATGAGATTATTAGAGTTAAAACAACCATTTAAGAAGTGGAGGAAACAGTAAAAATATTTTATTACGTTTACTGGGTAGGTTGCCTCTTGCCCAGTTCCACATCTGGAAGAAAATACTGCCTCATAGAATCCCAGGCTCTCTGCTCTCATCTCCACTCTGCACACCATGACCTGAGTAGTCTCATGAAAACACTCCTTGCTCAGAAATTTGTAATGCCTCTCTATTGCCCACAGCAGGATCCCAAGCCTAGGCTAAATGTGCTGTCATTCTCCACTCCTACACCCAAGGCAGACATCACTAATCAATCACAGCAAGTCTCAAACTCCTTCTGTGTGTTGCTAGCCATCAACTGGGGTTGACCACGAAAGGAAACCGATATGCCTTGCCAGGTCTCCAGTGTCAAGTGAGCTGACAGCAGAGTGTGGATGAACCCAGGACTTTCAACTCTTGATCCATTGCTTTGTTTGGGTTCTGGGTTAACACGCCGACTCTAGAATTCAAATCATGGCTCTGCTAGTTACCGGCTCTAGGATCTTGGCCAAGTCACTTAACTTTTCCAAGCCTCGATTTCCTCATCTGTAAAATGGGTGTAACTCTATGCTTCCTCTTAGGGTTATTTCGAGGCATCAATGAGGTGGTTCAAGTAAAGAAAGCTCTTAATAGTACACAGTAAACCTCCCAGGACACAGTGGCTGCTGCTAACCCCCCCCCCCCCCCCCAATTTATATTCCTTTACAGAAGCTGGAACCCAGGGGGATCTATGATCTCACACCTCTCATGGCCAGAACTGGTCTCCCGGTACTAGTTTTAAAAAGATACCCAACTTCCTGGGAACTGTACGTCCCTCCTCCCTCCTGGGAGCCCAAATTCCAAGAAATGCAGCTAAAATTGGCCCTCGAACAGCTTTTGCAGAGCACGTCGCAGCTTTTTTTGGGTCTAGAGAGCCAGTTTCCATGATGAAAGTGGCACAGAAGGAGAGACCCAGCTAAAAACAGCCACCGCCCAGACTGGTGTTAATAGGATGCAGCCTCCCCTTGTCGCTTCGGGGGTTTGGACGCTTCGACTTCCGCAGCAGGTCTCCTCATCACCACTAGGTGGCAGCATCGCAACGCGCGGCGGGGACTGCGCCCCAGGACCGTAACAAAGGGCCGCTTCTGAAAATGATGCCCATGCAATACTCAACAGCCACAAAATTCTCCCCTAAATTCTCCCCCTTTTATTTGGGGGCATTTATTTATTTGCATTGCAGGAGATACTCCCTGGAGGTGTCTCTTCTAAGGACTGAGTTAGTGCTTTAGAAGGAAAGCTGAAGAATCGTCTGAGCGCTGGTGTCCCAGCCCCCAGCCCACTGGACTTAGGACATTCCTTATGCCTTGGGTCCAGCGTCGTAATCGAAGAACTTCAAAACTTTCGTTTTGAATTTTCCGGGAGAGGTGGCCTCGATTGGCGGAGAGTGCGCCAGCTTGGGACTCATGGTACTGCCTTGAGGGGCCGCTTGCTTCCCCCTCTGAGCTTGAGGGATGGAGTTTTGGCCCTGGAGTTTGCCTGCCTGTTCTCATGTCACTAAATGTATGGCGGATGGGCCACTAGTGGAAACCCCTCCTGGCCCATAGTGAGGAGTAGATGAGTCACAGATGTGAATTTCTTAGAACAGTGCCTGCCACATCACAAGGACTCCAATCTTTGCTGCTTTTGCTCCTTTCTCAGTATCTCCAGCATCTGGCACATAATAGCCACTCAACAAATTGTAACTTAAAGAGCCTCCCTGCACTTGTTTGGGAGACAACGGTGGCAAGGGGGAGGCTGGAACCATTTCCCAGGCTTCCCTTCTCAGAGTGTGGTCCTGGGCCGGCAGCGTGGCTAACATGGGTGCTTGTTAGAAATGCAGCGACTTGGCCCCCGTCCAAGCCACCAAACCAGAATCTTCCTTCACAGCATCTCCAGGGCTTTTGTGGCACATCAAAGTTGGAGGATATGGCTCTGAGGTACCTTTCTCCCCAGGGAGCTGGGATTCAGGCCCAGGAAGCTGGGATTCACCCCAGGGAGCTAGGATTCACCCCCAGCCCTGAGCAAGCTCCATCTCCCAGATTTGCATCTTGCAGCACAGCAGCCCTCAGCAAGGCCCTGTATTCTAACCTTTTCTTGAATGTCTTCTCTAGCTGCCTGGGTGCTCAGGTGTGACAGAGGCGACAAGCTGCTGTGGGTCCGGCTCTGCTCCACACACTTCCCCGAGCTCCCAGGTCCGGCTCCCAACCCGTCCGCAGATTGCGCTAGCTCCCCTGTCTCAGGCCACAGCATCCTCCCCATCACCCCAGGGACGAGAAACACACTTAGCAACTCTCTCGCCTTCCCTACCCTTAGCCCTGTGGATCGTCACCAAAGCTTATGTCCCCTGCCAGGCTTCCTCTGCAGTTGTTTGCTCTGGTTCTCTGTTGTTCAGCTCTCTTGGGAACCATCCCCACATCCCCTAACTGTCCCCCACCATTAGCCCTCTCCCCAGCTCCTGATCTCACCTCACACACCTCTGCCAAGTCACCGGCCCGGGCTGCTTTCACTCTGCTGTACCGAGTCCTGCACCAGCTCCTCGCTGCTGAGTCAAGGTCTCCCTTCCTTTGCCTGGTGGCCAAGGCCTCCTGTGGCCTCTTCCCAACCTCCGATCCACCTTTGTGGCTGCATCTCAGCTTCTTTCCCCTCGTCCCCACTCAGATCGGGTCACAACCCGTGGGCCGAGTCCACCCTCAGCCTGTCGCTGTGGATGAAGTTTGGTTGGCACAGAGGGATGTCCATTTGTCTACCGATTGCCCATGGTGCTTTCCCGTTTTTACAAGGGCAGAATCGAGTCACTGCAGCAGACACAGCACAGCCTGGAAAGCCTAAAATATTTCCCATCTGGCCCTTTTCAGAGCATTGCCAGCCTCTGTTCTAGATCCAGCCCAAGGGCACGGCAGACTTCGGGCCCCTCACATGCACTCCAGCCCCTTACAGCTCCCGGGGCCTCGCCCGTTTCTGCTGGTGGTGATCCTGCTCCAAAGCAGCCGAGCACGCTGTTCCTTCAGTAAGAGTGTACAGAGGGCCAGCCAGGTGCCTGCCTTGCCGGGTGCTGCAACGAAGTCCTTGTCTCAGCTCACGTGTGGTTGTCCCAGGCTGTCATCAGAAGTACCTTGGGGGCTTCCCTGGTGGCGCAGTGGTTGAGAGTCCGCCTGCCGATGCAGGGGACACGGGTTCGTGCCCCGGTCCGGGAAGATCCCACATGCCGCGGAGTGGCTGGGCCCGTGAGCCATGGCCGCTGAGCCTGTGCATCCGGAGCCTGCGCTCTGCAACGGGAGAGGCCACAACAGTGAGAGGCCCGCGTACCGAAAAAAAAAAAAAAGTACCTTGGAGCTTTAAAGTAACATCTCCAGGCCTCTCATTTTATTATTTTGATGTCTTGACAGCCTTGAGGCCAGGTGCCTGCCCTTGGCACTCAGCACCTGCTGGGCACACAGTGCGCGTCATTATAGCTCATGTGACCAAAGGAATGGGTTTCTCTCTCTCTGTTTCTGGTTTTCACCCTGGGGACTAGGCTTCATCTCCCCCATGCTTCCAGCTGCTTCTGCAATCCCGTTTGGGGCCAATGCTATATGTATCAGTGCTTCTCAAACTTTCACGTGTAGAGGAGTCACCCAAAGATCTTGTTAGAATGCAGAGGCTGATTCTGTAGGTCTGGGATGGAGCCTGAGAG
Source organism: Kogia breviceps (assembly GCF_026419965.1). Taxonomy (NCBI): domain Eukaryota; kingdom Metazoa; phylum Chordata; class Mammalia; order Artiodactyla; family Physeteridae; genus Kogia; species Kogia breviceps. The sequence continues at coordinate 60,532,095 of NC_081323.1, forward strand.
TCTCCATTTCTGGATAAGGCTGCTACCGCTGGTCCACGGATCACACTTTTGAGTATTGAGGATTGCTTCTCACCTCTCACTTCATCCTACGATCACTTGGGGGCTTCTGAATGCTCATGTCTGGGCCTAACCCCAGACCAATCGAATCGATGTAGGGGGTGAGTTAGGGCCCAGCCTTTCTGGGTGGTTTTAAATGTAGAGCCAGCGTGAAACTTTGACCCAGAACCACCAGCCTAGAACTATGAAGCTTCTCTCTGAACATCCTCCGCTTCACATCACTGCCGTCGACAGCAACAGCGCTCAACGCTCTCCGGCCAGCAGCGTCTGCATCACCTGGGAACGTGTTAGAAAGGCAGAGTCTCAGGTTCTGCTTCAGAGCTGCTGAATCGGAAACTCCGGGGTGGGGTCGGGCAATCTGTTTTTTAACAAGCCCTCCAGGGAACCCGGAGGCCACTCAGGTTCGAGAACCACTGTCCTAGAAATGTCTGACCTTGCGCCCACCCTCAGCTCCTAACTGGTCTTCCTGCTTCTGGCCGCACACCCATCCGATCCAGTCTTTATTCTGTAGTGATAGTGACTTTGCAGAAAGGTCAATTCGACTAGATCACTCATGGGCATAGAACATTCTAAGGCTCCCCACTGCCCTCAAACCCATGTCTGCCCACCTCCCACTGCAGGAACATGGAGCCATGGATGGTTTCCCCTTTCACATTGTGGGGTTCACAGGTGCTGAGTCTGGGAGGACAAAAGTCGAAGAAGGGGAGTCATTCTCTTTTCTGTTTCTCTCTTCTGTTGACCAAGGCACGGACTGAAATCAGGCCTTTTTGTGATCTAAAGAGATTTTGTGACCTTCTCTTTTAACCACAAAGTCCCGTTCTCCAGAACTCTCTGTTACTTTATTACTGGAAAGTGGGGCAAAAACTCTGGCTCCTTCGTCTTTTGATCACGTTACGCTTCAAGCACTAGCAGAAGTTTTGGGGCCTAAGTGCAGGGGAAACCCGTGTCTATGATTAGCACCCCGGTGCTCTCTTCTCTCCCATTAGCTGCGGTGGTTGCAAACTTGTTTGCTCACTGGAATCACCTGGGCGTTTATAAAGATACTGATGTCTGGGTCCCCTGCCCAGAGATTCTGTTTTAATTGGTTTTGGGGGCAGCCTGGGTATTGGGGTTTTAAAAGCAGCCCACCCCCATCCCTGAAGATCCCAAGGAACAGCTAAGGTTGAGAACTTCTGAATTGGGCAAGAGATCTGTTCTTTGAGTCCAGAAAGCCTATCTAATAAGGGACGGAAGAATTGTTTCCTTTGCTTGAGGAGTTATGTGTCTCTGGGTCCAAGTGTCTGAGCCCCAGCACTGATGCCAATTTGACACAAGTTGGTGGGCATCTGGATCCTGGAGGCATTCACTCAAGCCCACCCAAAGGGGTAAGGAGGGTTGGATCTAACAGTAATTGCACCCCACACACATTCACTCTTTAAATCGTACCTGACCATGTAGGTATTATTATCTTGATATCACAGACTAGTAAACTGGGGTTTGGAAAGCTTTTTTAAAAGCTACATTTCATCAAGAACTTTAAACTGTGCTAAGTGCTTTACATCCATTTCCTTAGTAAATTACCAAATGAGAGATAGAGATCTTCTTCATCAGTGAAGAAGTCCAGGCTCAGAGAAGCAGAGTTACATGACAAAGGTCACACAGCTCTTAAGAGTCAAATAAACTTGGATTTGAGATCCTTCTTTAAAAGAACCCCAAACTCTGGTTTCCCAGCCCTCTCTATCTTTCATCTGCAACATTAAGCAAACATTAAAAAAAAAAAAAACCCAAACAACCAAACCTGTTAAAGTGAACACAAGGAATCTGCAACTTAGTATCCCATCATCTGTATGCAAATTTCACCTTACAGGTTTCAGCTATCAGGAGAGAGTCTAATCATCATTTGAAGACACGTTCAAAGTTGTGTTAGTAAAAATTACTTTGTGTAATGAACTCTTAGATCAATTCTCATTGAAATGAGCTGGAATTAGATTTTTGCTCTTCCCATATGTAATGCTTTTAATTCGATGATGAATTACCAGAGTCAGCAGCTATCTGCCATCTCAATGCCATGCACGGCTAGTTACAGCTTTCTTGTTTGCCGGTCCTTTGCAGAGTCAAAGCAGACTTACTGGAGTGAGTGTTTTAATTTATCAGGGCTGTTTGATAGAGGCTTTTTTCTTTATTCAGTGGGAATTTGCTATTTAACATTTAGAGTCATTTGTTTTCAAAATCTCTTGTGGGTCACTGTGTGAATATTAATGACGATATGCACATATTATTTGCGTGACTTAGGGCAAGCCGTGTCACCTCCCTGGGTTTTCCGTTTCCTCATCTTTGAAATGAAAGGATTGACTGAGGTTTGGGCTGTTTGCCCAATTCTGTAGATCTGAAGGTGTTAAGAAAAAAAATTAGAGAAATACTGGGTTCCACGAAGTCAGGATTTCTGCCTTTCCAATGGGAACTGCTCCTTTATTCTGTGTTTCTGCCCCAGACCATAAAGGTAAGGACTCATCCTAACACACCTGCCCTCTCAAGCAAGTGGGGAAGCAGCTTTGACCCCGAGCTGCCTCTTTCTCAAGTAAAGAAGAATGAGTCATAACCAGGGAGATGAGGAAGGCTTGTCATTCCTTGGACCCTTTGCACAGGCTGGGGACACAGAATCCAAGGGCTGCCCTGGACACCCAAGGTCATTTCTTCCTGCAACCAGCAAAGGTGGAAGAAGCACTTCATTGGTATATTGTAAAGTTATTTGATGAGGTGCCTGTACTCTTTGCACTGTGTCATCCTGGTGAAGTGAATGTTTTACCGTTCTGGGGTCACCCTCTCTATCCCTAATCGTTCTTTTTTTGACTTAAAGATCATTTTGTCTGGTACTAAATAATATGGCCACTCCACCTTTATTTTGCTAGTATCTGCCTGATGTATCTTTGTTGTGGAGCTTCTTTGGACCACTCTTGGACTTCTTGTCATGTGAGAAAAGTATGCCCCTGTTTGGTTATGCAAATATATTTAAGTTTCTATTACATGTAGCCAAATGTAATCCTAACATACAACGATATAAGGCAAAATCTGGTTGGACACATTGCAGAGTGTTGGTTTTATTACAAGTTAAATGGGAAGATGTTGAAGGCTTTTAATCAGATGGGTGCCTGGATTCATTTATGTCTTGGAAAAATCTGGCTCCTTAGCAAAGAATGAGCTGTGCAATGGGATATGTGTGCAAGGTTGAAAGTGGAGGCTCAGAGAAGGTGAGTAAGTCACCTAAGGTAACACAGCGAGAGAAGGACAGAAATGGGATCCAGACTGCATGTTTGTCAGACTTTGGCTGTTGTCTCTGGTTTTAATCAAGGGCTTTGTCTCCCTGCTGTTGCTGGAGGAGCCCAAAGCTGCCTCTTCTCTCGATTTATCCCTGGAGTCCCATTCTTTGAAAAACCTCATGATTTTCACAATCATAAAAGAGAAATTCACTGTGGGTCTGGAAATTTTTCCAGATCAATCTGGGCCAACCTAATTAAAACGAATGAAAGAAAGATGTGTATGTAAATGTGTGTGTGTGTGTGTGTGTGTGTGTGTGTGTGTGTGTGTGTGTGAACTTTCCTTTCTGTTATGATTTGCTTACAATTTCCTTTTAAGTCCCTGTTGACTAATGCCCACCTGATATAAATTACTAAAGGTTGGAAGTAAAAATGATTTCAGCGTTATAATCAGAACTCTAATCAGCTCCAACTGATGCTGAATGCTAAATGAGCTTGAAATAAGGCCCCTCCCTTGGACATGGTATTGAATTTCATCCAGGGATGTCCAAGGAAATCACGCAATATTTGACATGTTGAAGTGTTGTAGTGGCAAAGTGCCACTATTCACTATTGTATTGTGAAGGAGGAGGTCTGGGCTCCGGCTCCCAGTCCCGATTCGTGAGGTAACCATGGGGCAGTCACTTTCCCTCGCTGGTCCTCTGCAGTCCCATCTTCCAAATAGTGCTCTCTTGCCAGAGCAAAGGTTTTCAATCTGTGTTCCCCAGCGTCCTGGGGTTTCAGGGCTGCTCCTGAGAAACGGGTTTGCCTCTATGGGTCAGTTGAGTCTGGAACTGAAAGCTGGTTAGAGGACAAGGAGTTTCAGAGGTAGAACCCACAGCCTTGTCCCTGAGAGAGCTCACTTTCCATCACGGCGCCACTGTTTTGTTCCAGAGGAGGGGACAGGTGAGGAGAACCAAGCTCTGTAATTCACGGAGAAAAACATCTGCTCTAATTAGATCCGTCATGGGTGAGCAGGTGGGCTCTCTCCAGCCTTCCTGGGGGAGCTGGAAGCTAGCCATTTGCTCATATCCCATGAACAAAGAAAGCTTTGCCCTCTTGGATCCTTGGGCAAAGCTGACTTGGTGAGTCAGGGAGAGTTGGGACAGTCTCTAGACAAGAGAAGTGAGGAAATGATGGAGAGATGCAGTGAGAGGGCTGGGAAGAAACATTCTAGGGAGTGGAACCATTAAGGTTCCCTGGAAGAGGGAACCCTGAGGCATGGGGGTGGGGGAGATGTGGGGACGGACCTCTGTAGGATACTAGCTGTTGAGAGTTCTGAGGGTATTATTCGTTTCCTTCATAACTTCAGTCCAGTCACTTCAACCCAACCCAAAACAACCCAACCCAACCTAATCCAATCTGCCTGTCCATCCATCCATCCATCCATCCATCCACCCACCTACCCATCCATCCATCCACCCACATATCCATCCATCTATCCACCTACCCATCCATCCACCTATCCATCCATCCATCCATCCATCCACCTACCCATCCATCTACCTGTCCATCCATCCATCCATCCATCTATCCATCTATCCATCCATCCACCTACCCATCCATCTATCCATCCATCCATCCATCCATCCATCCATCCACCTATCCATTCATTTCTACACTCATGCATTCACCTACCCACTGGTCCACCCATCCATGCATTCACTCATTTGGTTCAACCACCTCCTTTCCCCCCCTCTGCCTTATTCATTTCTTCTTTCAACCATTCCATGAACATCTGTGGGGCACCTACTCCATACCTGGGAATGTAGAGGGGCAGGAACTCTTCAGGGAGCTCATAGTCCAGATGCGCAGGCGAGTTTGAGAAGTGATTGTAATACAAGGATGAGCAAAATGTTGTTACCGTTTGGAACAGGGAGGTACTATTTAGAGAAGTGGATCAGAGAAGGCTTCAAGGAGGCAGTGATGTAGGAACTAGTTCCTGAAAGAGGAGCTTCAGTTTATTGGCTGGACAGGTGGAGCAAGGGTTTATTTCTTGGGATGCTGCTGATTTGAGGACCTGAGGCCATGCTTATTATCCTTTAGAGATGGTATAAGCTCTACTCCCCTTTCTCCCACCTTCCAAGCCTCAAGAAAGTCTGAATTATTCAATTCAAATTTCTAGGCTGATGAAATTCAGGTTTAATTCAACAACTGATTGTTCTTATTCAAAACATTGGAGGGGAAAAAAACTATTCAAAGAAAAATGGTAGCAGGAAGTTACCTTCATCAAACCTCTTTGTGTGCATATCCTGCAACTGAGAACCCAACATACCAGCTATTCATTTTGCTCAGAGGCCAAGAGTGTGTGTGTGTGTGTGTGTGTGTGTGTGTGTCTGTGTGTGTGTGTGTGTGTGTCTGTGTGTGTGTGTGTGTGTGTGTGTGTGTGTGTGTGTGTGTATGTTTCTGGACTGATTTTGCTTCAGATAACAGACTGTGTCTTAGCGTTTGGTACCATCTTGCTGATGTGTATCTTTTGTGCCAGCTTTGTCACATGGTCACAGAGCTTAACACTTAGACCCACTCAACAACCATCAAATATTCATTGAGCTTCTTCTGTCTTCCAGGCTTGGCACTAGATGTTGGTGGCCATACACTAACGAACCAGGCAGGATTCTTTCCCTTAGAAAACCCACAGTCTAGAACAAGGGGCAGCAAACTTTTCCCACAAAGGGCCAGATAATAAATATTTTAGGCTTTGCTGGCCATGCGATCTCTGTGGCTGCTATTCATTTCTGCTGTTGAAGTTCGAAAGCAGCCTTAGAAAGTCTGTCCAAGAGTGGGCATGGCTGTGTTCCAAGAAAACTTCATTTACCAAAACAGATTTGGCCCCTAGCTGTAGTTCCCTGATCTTTGCCTAGTGGGGGAGACACATGAGGAACTAGACAATGATAAATTATTGAAGTAAGCGCCGCCAAGGGGGTAAACACAGCATTCAGAGCAGAGTCCCCACCCAGGCTTGGGCAGTGCAGAAGACTGCCTGGAGGAGGTGATGTGTGGTCTTAGACCTGAGAGGTGAGTGGAGGGGGCAGGGTGTAGAGGCTGGGGATGGGGCGTGGCAGGGAGGGCCCTCCAGGCACAGAGGATTGTATGCAAAGAAGCTTGAAGATGGAAGGAGATATGTGTGTCTAGGGAGAGGGGCTGGGGGCCCCTTGGGGGCCCCTCTGAAGGGGTTGGCCAGGTGAACAGGGCACAGTAGGGAAGGATCTTGTAGGAGCAGGACAGGATCTTGTAGGAGCAGAACGTGGTGCACTGTGGCAGATTTTTAGCGCCTTATTTTATTTTGTCTTATTTTAAAAGACCCAGCACTCCCATCTAAGCAGGCGTCCGGGCGCTCCCAGAGCAGGACACACAGGTCTTCACAGGGTGGCTTTGTCATCCTCTTCCCTTGATCTGTGAGGGCCCCCAGGCAGCCCGAGGGCTGGTCCAAGAGGCAGGTCACTTGGTAAGAGGTTTTAACTGCAGAATAGAAGCCATAGTTGAGGGAGAAATAGAAACAAAACCAAAGCAGGCATTAACATGGAGCTGGGACAATTAATGGATGCTTATTTACCAAAGCTCTGTACTCGTGGGTATTGGGGAGAGAGAGGATTAAATGCTATATTGTGTATGAATTTCTGCCTTGTACATGCTTGAGTGTAATAGAAGCTAAGATGCTCTAACGCTCCTCTCCTCTCCCCTGGTCTTTTCCTTTCTCTTCTGTTCCTCTCCCTTTCCCTCCCCTCCCTTTCTCTATGCTGTCCTTGTAAACCGGGATTAAGCAGTGCTCTTTGCTTTCTAGAACCTTTGGTAGAAAATGGTGTAGAGCAGCATGATTAAAGATAACGTGTGTTTTTGTTTTTGTTTTGCCGCGCTGCGCAGCTTGCAGGATCTTAGTTCCCCAACCAGGGATTGAACCCGTGCCCTTGGCAGTGAAAGCATGGAGTCCTAACCACTGGACTGCCAGGAAATTCCCACGGTTAAAGATATGAACCCCTAGGAGAAACAGACCTTGGTTTGAATCCTGGCTGTTGCATTTACTAACAAGCTACTTCACTTCGATAAGAACCATCTTTCTCCTCTTTAAAATGAGGATCCTGTTTATACCTCTCTCATGGTTTATTGGGATAACCCATGTGAGATGTTTATTAGTGCTGTGCTTGGCAAGAGTGTTATTGTGATTTGCTTTAAATTTTGGGACCTGGCACATAGTAGGTGCTTAGCAAATGTTCGTTGAATGACTGTATGATGGCTTATATAGTATGCAAAACATAGTATTTTTAGATAATAGAACTACAAACCTTAGTTTGCCAGTTGGCATATTGCTTATAGGACAGCTGTCCTTGGATTGCAGACAAGGTGGTCCCATTAAGTCCTCATCCTCTTTTCCCCAATTCTGTGGATTCTATTTTAGAAAAGTCACTTAAGTCAAAGTTCCGTTTTTATTCCTGCTGCCAAGACCTTGGTTCATCATACCTTGTCTGAACTCTGCCAGCAAGGTCCATTTTCCGGCCATTGGTCTTTTTCTACCCCACCCATTCACCCAACGGTGGACAGATTGATTGTCCTAAAAATAAAAATGGTCTCTATCCTCTGCTTAATAAAAGATGTTCATGACACTCTGATGTCTAAATTTTAGAGTGTGACCTCAGGCCCTTCCCCAGTCTGGTCTGCTGATGCTTCTAGTCAGTGGTTCCCAAATGGGGGTGATTTTGCACCTCCACCTCCAGGGGACTTTTAGCAATGTTTCAAGACGTTTTTGGTTGTCACACCTCGCGGGTGTGTGTGTGTGTGTGTGTGCTGTTGGCATCCAGTGGGTAGAGGTCAGGGATGCTGCTAGACATCTTATCATGTACGGGACAGCCCCCCATAACACAAAATTATGTGCCCCCAGTTATCAGTTAGTGCTGAGGCTGATAAGCCCTGTTTTATTCCCATCTTTCCACCATCCACGGCACCATCCTGACCCTCTCATTAACTTCTGAACATGCCTCCCTCTTTTTGCATCTCTGATTTCCTTTTTCTGCATTACTCTTTGTTTCTCTTTTTGCCCTGACACCCTCATATTCACCCTTGAGACCTATTTCGTATGTCTCTCCTTCCAGGAAGACTTGTAGGAACGAATTGCTTCTTTCTTTTGGAGCCCACAGCCTTTACAACATTATAGTGTTGTAAGTATTATTATTACAGAATCTATATCATGTTCCACCCCAGTCCATTTCTAGGCTTCTTTATCAAGTCTTGTTTATTCCCTTTCCCCAATATCATAAGTGTTTGTTGGATGAATGAGTAAAATAATCAGGAAATAAGTGTTCAAAAGGTTTACTCTTAGGTCCCACGCTCTTTTGAGAGAAATACTCTGGAATGACGTGTTAACACACACATTTCTCCCTTTCTTCGTCATCTCACCCATCTTCCGGATAAATTTCATGCAGACAAACTTCAAACTTTTCTGAAACTCAGACGTGATTTGTGTTCGTGATTCAATTTCAGTTTCGTATCTTCAGCGCTTTCGCAGTCAGTAATGTTTTCCATTTTGCAGTAAATCTATGGATGTGGCTCGAGCACGATTTTCTTTGGTCCCACCCCGTGACACATTTACTGCCACCCACCAAGTGTCTTCTTTTATGGGAATGGAAACGAATGCTTCCTGCGTATATCTGCCGACGTCTCATTCACATTCAGACCACGATTGTATCTTATTAGAACCGCATTGTCCCCCCTTGTGGGAGCAGTCGAGGTCCAGTGAACCCAGGGATCCTGATTCGTCTTTACCATTGCTGTGTCTCTAATGAGGCACGTGGCACCTGGCACCATAACCTGGTGCTCAGTGGAAACCTGTTGAATGAATACGAAACATATGGGCTGTTCTAAAGCTTTGGTTTGCCAGACCAAGATTTGAGATCACAGGGAGAAGTAGTGGAATGAGCACAGACTTCGGGTCACACAAACTTGGGGTCTAGACCTATATGTTGTGCCATTTACTATCCATGTGCCCTTGGGCACACTGGCCTTTTTAGGCCTCACTTCCTTAATTTTGCTCATGGGCCTAATCTGCATCTATCTCCCAGATTTATGTGCGGAGTAAACTGAGTAGCATGGCATGCAGTAGGGTAGTCAATAAGTGGCATCTATTAATAATAACAGGACAACGTGATGTGGATCATTCTGTAACAGAGAATAGCCAGTCTGACTACACTCTGGATGTTTCTTTTACTTTTTAAAAAAATCTTTTTGGCTGCGTTGGGTCTTTGTTGCTGTGCGTGGGCTTTCTCTAGTTGCGGTGAGTGGGGGCTACTCTTGGTTGTGGTGAGCGGGCTTCTCATTGCAGTGGCTTCTCTTGTTGCAGAGCACCGGCTCTAGGCGCGCGGGCTTCAGTAGTTGTGGCACGTGGGCTCAGTAGTTGTGGCTCGTGGGCTCTAGAGCGCAGGCTCAGTAGTTGTGGCGCACAGGCTTAGCTGCTCCACAGCATATGTGATCTTCCTGGACCAGGGATCGAACCCGAGCCCCCTGCATTGGCAGGCGGAATCTTAACCACTGCACAGGGAAGTCCCTGTTTCTTTTACTTTAACCTTTGCTTTCCTCTGCTTTTGTTCACTAAAATGATACTGTCTATACATAATGGCCTGCCTCAGGCAACCCTGCCCCTCTGCCTGAATGTTAAACCAAAGTGCCTTTGTTCAGGGAAACGTCCAGACCCTGTCCAGTGTGGATGGCTACAAGAAAGAAGAAATTAACACATCCCCGCCTTGAGGCTGGCCTTTCCAAGCTATATTTGTAAAACTTATGGCCTTTTTACTTTACTTCCTCATCTCCTCCCCCTCTCTGTGCTGTAAAAGAAACTGTCATCCAAACCGGGATAAGATGGTTTTTCTGAGACACTAGTCTGCCATCTTCTCCGTCTGCTGGCTTTCCGGTATTACTTGCCTCAACACCTCTTCTCTGATTCATTGGCCTGTCCTGCAGCGAGCAGAGCGTGCTTGGACTCAGTAACAATTCCACGTAATTGGTCAGATATTGAGGGCCATTCAGGTAACTGCACAATCACTACTATGGGTAGAGATTTTTCTAGACTTTCCTGCAGGGTATTATTTTTCTCTCTCAGGATTCCCCCCCACCTCCCCATTTGGGTCCCAATCACATCGGTCTAAACCGCAATTGCAGACAGAAGCTCAAGCCAGTTCCTGATGCGTATTCAGTGAGTAGCACAGGAGCCCTGGATGCTGGAAGCAGCAGGGAACTTCGAAAAGCCCTGATTCATCACCCTCAGTGTACAAAGAAACCTGAGGCTCAGAGACGCTAAGTAACTGGCCCCTGGTCACACAGTGAGTCAGTAGCAAAGCCCCAACTTGATCTAAGTTCTCCCGACTTCCAAGTTCTTGTTCTTTTTTTGCACCGAGAGGCCAGTGGCTTACATTTGGTGCTTTAATGGTCAAAGCACAAATGCTATTATAGTTGAGCCTATAGAGACCCACACAGCATTGCTTTCTGCAGCATTAAATTAAGTTCTTGATTCAGCTCTTTGAAGCCTGACGGCTTCTCCTGAGAAGGGGACGTGCAGGAGAAGCGTTTCTAGAAGGGTTTTCTCAGAGCAATGCCCTTAGCAAAGCAGCTCCTGCCCTGGCTCAGACATCCTTGAGCTGCAAGGTCGGCTTCTGATACACAAGACTTTGATGGTGGAGTTGCTTCCCTGCAGGAAAACACCTGCAGTGAACCCAGCCCCAGGGCACGTGGTTCCCCTCGGCCACAGCCTCAGTCTTTCTTCTGCGAAGGGGGAACACTTTATGCTCAGCGTCTGTGCTGAGACTTTGGCTTGCCCATGCACTTTGAGAAACCTTAAGCGAGAAAGAGGCTTGTGGGCCAGTAGTGGTTCCACTACTTGTTGTGGGGTGACTGCAGCAAGTTGTTCAGTCTCTCTGCATCTCAGTGTCTTTATCTGTAAGAGGGGAGCACTTGTTCTGGGGGTGCTGTGATGATTGAGTCAAAGACAGACAGTGCTTACAACAGTATTTATCACATAGAAAGTGCTCGATAAACATCATCAACTGTTGGTAAACACAGGTGCTGGATTCCACCCTGATTCACATCCCGCTCTGTTTCTCCTTGCCTGTGTGACTTTGGGTGAGTCACTTGACTGCTTTGAGCTACAATATCTCATCAGACAAATGGATATAAGAACTATACTGGAAGTTCTGATTTTCCTATCTCCATCTTTGGGACAAACTGTGCTTTGTAGGCATTTACACTAAAGCCCATACACTATTTCTTCTGTGTGAGTTTGGGGTTTTGAACATCAGCTGAGACAAATCCGTCTTGACAGCTGTGTGGCAATGCCTCTTGGCAGGCAGTTCCTCTCCAGGAGGGTCTCTACCTTTGTCCGCACAGCAGTTTATGCCAGGGACTTTAATATTTTATTGGATTTTTGTGATTACTGTATAAAACCAAGCAGACAGAAGAAGTGCTAATCCTACTGGTAGAGGAGCATGAGTCTCATAAACAAACACAACTGAGCCAAAGGGGGAAAAACAAAAGAAGATAAAATCATAAAAGCCATCCAGCACAGCAGATCTTTAACTTTAGCTGGAAGATCTCTGGGCTTAGCTTACTGTCTGTCACTCAGTTGTGAGAGAAAAGAATAAAATGGAAGAATATGTATGAAAGTGCCCGAAATATAGGGTCGAAGATTGCATCAGGAAAGTGAGGTTTAATTAAAGACTGTATACAAAGATTATCTTTCCCTCCCCCAACAGAAGAACTGATTATTCAAATTTTAGAGACTTTTGCAGTTGTGCATTATATATGCCCACAGGGCTGGTGATTGCTTTATATGTAAATGACCAACTTTAGTGCATGGTACATATAGGTACCTCCTAAATTATGTCTATCATCACCATCATCACCATCATCACCACCACTCTCATCACCATCATCGTCATCAACACCATCATCACAATCATCACCATCACCATCATTATCTCACCATCATCATCACCACCACCATCATCATCACCATCATCATCACCATCACCATCATCAACACCATCACCATAATCACCATCATCATCACCACCATCATCATCAACACCATCAACCATCAAAATCATCATCACCATCATCATCATCCTTAAGGTTGTCTCAGAAGATTTGGAGTCAATCAAGGCAGACTGAAAGCATTAGAATATCATCCGTCACTTAGGTAATTCAGAAATTAACTTTGATTTCCCCCAACAAGTGTCCTTTCTGCTTGGATATGCCCAGTCTCGGGGAGCTCATTGGCTGTGGTGGTGTGCTTGAGTGTACCTACTCTGTGTCAGTGTATTTCCCTGGGAGACTACCTGCTAGTGGGTTTTATGGCCTGTATAGATCCACAGAATTAGTGAAATCTCACTTTCACAGAGAAGAGCATCCGAATAGTCTACCCATCCCACAAGAACTCATTCATTCATTTATTGGCAAACATTTCCTGAGCACCCACTATGGGCTGGCCTCTGGGCTGGGCCTTGGAGGAGTTCCAGGGCCCATGGAGGAGACAGACAATTGCATCAGGAATTGTAATTGCAGGGCAGTTACAACCTGGAAAGATAAGGAAGGAAACACTGTGGCAGCTTGCTGAAGGTGGCTAGCCCAGCTGGTGGTGTGGTGGTCATGAAAGGCTTCCTGGAAGAGGTGACTCTTGAACTGAGTTTCAGGGGATGGGGAAGAGGAAGGCACTTCAGATAGAATGGAGAGGATGTATGAACAGACGTGGAGCTCAAAAGACTGGTGGGTATGAGTACAGATTGCTGGTCCAGTGTGTGTGTATGTGAGTAGGGAGTGGTTGGAGGGTGCAGAGGACTTGAGGATGAAGCCAGGAAAGTGGAAGGGTCCAGGAGAGCCTTCACGCCAAGCTAGAGTTTGGACTTTATTCATGGGTGTGTGGAGCTCCTGTGGCAGCCCTTTAGGTCACCCTGACCCTGGGACGGGGGCTCCCTCCTCTGGGTCGAGCTGTTCCAGTTGAGTGCAGCATGTCTGCTGGGGATCTGCTCTTGGCTTTCGTGTGGGGGCCAGTTCTGTTGCTCCCGCTTCCTTGGCATTTGCTTCGCAAAATGGGGCTCCTTTATCCCTCCCTCCCTCCCCCTTTCACTGTCCAGTGGTAAGAGCTCAGCTCTGAAGCCAAACAGACCAGGGATAAGTCTCAGCTCTCTGGCTGCCTACTTTTGAGCCTCAGCCTGGTTCCTTAACCCCCATCAACGTCAGTCTCCTTGCTTGTAAACAGGGGACAATAATACACGGAACAAACATTTACAGGCAGTTGTATGTGCCGGGCACCATTCTAAGCACTTTATAAAAATTACTCATTGAATCTTTACAACAACTATTATGATCCCTATTTTACAGATGAGAAAACAAGGACATGGAAGGCCCCAGTCCTTCTGGTTGGTAAGTGGCAGGACCAGGAGGCCAGAGTTGACATGAAGTTCAGAAGAGTTAAGACACACAGGGTCCTTGATGTACTGCCCAACACATGGTTGATACGCAGGCAACTGTCATAGTTATAAGCTCTCTAAGAAACATACTGAGCGATGCTATCAAGGATAGAGCAGTCCCCAGAGTTGAGCAAATTCCCTTTATCACAGGGAGCCATGGAAGGCCTAATTCAAACTGACTCATTAACTCCAGACAATAGAAAATGACAGATCAAGCCTCTGATGGAAGAGACTGGAACAGCCATTGATTAGAAGCCAGACTTGTTTCTTTCTTCCCCTACTGATTGACCGACTTCTGAGGGCTCTGCTTTCTTTGTAATTAAAGAGCTAACTGAACTGTCAAGCACGGTTCCCTCTTCAGTCACCATCGTGGGGTGGGGGGAGGACATCTGATAAGCCCTAGATTTCCTCCTGCCCAGTGCAGCTCAAAATCCAGCCAAGTGGGCTTCCCTGGTGGCACAGTGGTTAAGAATCCTCCTGCCAATGCGGGGCACACGGGTTCGTGCCCTGGTCCGGGAAGATCCCACATGCCATGGAGCAACTAAGCCTGTGTGCCACAACTACTGAGCCTGATCTCTAGAGCCTGCAAGCCACAACTACTGAGCCCACGTGCTGCAACTACTGAAGCCTGTGCCTAGACCCCGTGCTCCACAACAAGAGAAGCCACCACAATGAGAAGCCCACGCACCGCAACGAAGAGTAGCCCCCGCTTGCCGCAACTAGAGAAAGACCACGTGCAGCAACGAAGACCCAGTACAGCCAAAAATAAATAAAGAAATAGAAAAAAAATTAAAAAAAGAAAAAATCCAGCCAAGCACTGCAGTTTCCAACCTGCCACTCTTGAATCCCTGAAGTCACCTGGACTCTCTTTTTTACCACCCAGATAAGGTATTGGCAATTGGAATCAGCCATTGAACAAGAAAAGGGGATGTTTGCAAAATCGCTGGATGTGAAACTTGGCTGTAGTTGACCAGGGAAGGGAATGGAAAGGTGGAGGGGAGGCAGCTGCCGTGAGTTGGGGGCAGCAGAGCCGAGTGTAACCTGCTCATGTTTGGAAACAGCAGACCTGGGTTTGGATCCAAGGCTGGCCACTTCCTAGCCATGTGATTTGGGACATGGCTATTAGCGTGAATCCTTCCTAGTTCCTGCCCAAATTCAAGCCCAGGATTTGGTACAGGCATCAAGGGTCTCTTTTCAAAATAGATGCTGCATGGTGGCTGGGAAGAGGGTTTGGTTTGCGGTCAGACCTGGATTCACGTGTGACGGTGGGGACTGACTTCCCTCCGGGAACCTCTGTTTCAGGCGAAGATTGGAGATGAACAGTAAGGAGTTTGTGTCACGTAGCAGTTAGAGAAGCCGGCTCCAGAGTTCAGACTGCCTGGATTCAAATCTTTGCTCTACTGTACTGGTTCTCAACCTGGGGTGATTTTGTATCCTCCTTCCCCAGGGGACATTTGGTCATGTTTGGAAACATTTTTGGTTGTCACAGCTTGGGAGAGTTGCTACTGGCCTCTAGTGAGTTGAGGCCAGAGATGCTGCTCGGTATCCTACAATACACAGGACAACCCCCAACAGCAAAGAATTATCCAGCCCTAAAAATCAGGAGTGCTGAGGTTGAGAGAACCAGCTCCATGGCCAACCAGCTTGGGGAGAAGTCACTTAACCTGGTCAATATTCTGTTCCCTAGCAGTGCCTGCCTTGGGCGGTTGTTTTAAAAACAGAGGCATCACGGCACCTTGCACAGCACCAGGTACCCAGCAAACCCACTGTAAATGTAAGCTTGGATTTTGTGAAAATGAGAGCCAATAGCATATATTAACTGATTGGACATAGTAAGTCTGCAAGTAACAGTAGGGACGTGATGGTGATGACGGCCATGTGTTCTATTTTCACAGGATCTTTGCAGTGACCCGAAATCCTTCTTCTATCCTCCACACCTCGGCCTCAAAGTGATGATCAAAGCCATTTTCAAAATTAAAAAAGCAACATACTTGCCCCCGGGGAGGCTGATGATGGATCTCGGGTCTGCTGGTGCCGAAAATCATAAAAGGCAGCTGCCTCGTCCCCTGGGTTTTCTAAAAGCTGTCTCCAACTTGAGCAGTTCTTGTAATGGGGACTTGTTTTCCTGGAATGGTGGGGGTGGGGGGATGGCTCTTTATCCTCCTCTCTCATGTTCTGTCTGGGCCTGTCATGGCCAAATGTTTGTGTCCCCCCCCCCCAAATTCATATATTGAAGTCTTCACTTGCAACGTGGTGGTATTTGAAGGTGGGCTTTTGGAAAGTGATTGTGTTTAGTCAGATGAGGTCATGAGGGTGGGAATCCTTGTAAGGATCAATATCCTTATAAGAAGAGGAAGAAGACACTAGAAGGCTCTTTCCCTCCATCCCTCTTCTTCCTCCTCCTCCCCCTTCCCTCCCCTCCCTCCTCCTCTTCCTTCTTCTTTTTCTTTCTTTCTCAATCTCTCTCTCTCTCCCCACATGGAAACACAGTGAGAAGCCGTGATCTGCAAGTCAGGAAGAGCGTTCTTGCCAGGAACAGAATCTGCCTGCATCTTGACCTTGGACTTCCAGCCTCCAGAACTGTGAGAAGTCAGTGTTTATTGTTTAAGCCCTGGAGTCCATGGTGTTTAGTTATAGCAGCCCAAGCTGACTAAGGGCCCTTGAAATAGGGATTTTGCCAACACCGCACCTTTTCAGGGAGATCCTGGAGAGGGGTACTCCCTTCCTTCTTCACGCCATACTCCCTCTTCACTGAGCAAAGAAGAGTGGTTTTCCCAGTAGCTGGAGCTTGACTTCCTTGGGCCATGTTGGTAGGCAGAGCAGTACCATCCTCTACAGGTGGAGACAAGAAGCAAAGCAAGAAGCTGGCTCCCTGGTCTCGCTCCTTTTCTGGCACTGATGTCTCATGGGACTGAGAGGGCTCAGTGCCCCGGCCACCTGGGGGGCAGCCTTGGGAAGGTCCACACTCTCCTGTCTTCTTTGCCTGCCGTAGGGTGGATGGATGGGGTGGTGGGCCAGAGCCTGATGCGTTCTTCAAAACTGTTCCATAACCAAATCTAGTATAGTCACCCCTCATGATTTGTGAATTCACCTACTGGCTCAAATTGATCTGTAATCCCACAGTCAACACTCGAGGCGCATTCATGTTTGTTTGTGGACATGAGGAGGTGCTAATGTTCTGAGTCACCCGATGGGTACGCTCTCAGCTGAGGATGAACTGGAAAAAGTCCATACTCTAACCAAGTGTCCTTTTTGCTGTCTGTGTAGTGCCATGGTTTTTCTTTTGTTTGTTTAGTTTTTTGGCATTTTGGTGCTGTTTTTGGTGATTTTTGCTGTCATTTTGGGGGGCATTTTGGTGCTGTTTGTTGGTGATTTTGCTGTTTAAAGTGGCCCCCAAGGGTAGAGCTGAAGTGCCGACTGCGTTCCTACGCACAGGAAGGGTAGGGCATGCCTTATAGGGAAAATAGTTGTTAGATAATCTTCTTTCAGGCACGAGTTACAGGGGCCATCAGTTCAGTTTTTATGAAACAAAAATATTTATTAAATAAGGTGTCTTTAAACAGAAGTCCAGGTAAAACAAGGTTATGCAGTGATCGGGTGGTGGAAATGTTGTGACCGAAGTATCTCTCCCAGGAGCAAAGGGGCAGTGTTTGCTGATTCAGTGTTTGTGGTGATTTTATAGAATATAACCATATTGGGCCACAAGAATTGACTGTACTTTAATGCCCTCTTCTCTCCTTGTGTGAATTATCTGCTGGTTAGAATCTGGAGGGGAGGAAGGGGGAGTGACTAGTGACCAAATCCTCCCGGCTTAGTTTCCTCTTCACCAGATATTCTCTGCTCTTCACCATCGCAATGCTTTTTGCCACTAGGAAGACGCTGCAGAATCTTCTGTGCGATGGAATCCTTACTGGGGGGAGGCTAGCTGTTCCTCCCAGGAACCTGTCAGTGTAGAATGTGGCAGAGAGGAAGGCAGAGAGGAAAGGGCCCAGGTTCAAATCCTGCACTGCCACGTTGCCCCTGTTTAATGCAGGCAGTTCGCATACTCTTTGTGACTTACTTTCCTCATTTTGGGGGGATAACAAACTCCTACATGCCAGCACTGGTGTCAGAAAAAAAATGAGGTCACCCAATCCCAGCATAGGTGCCTAGAAGAGTCAGTTTTGATCTCCTTTCTCCGGGAAGGGTTGTAACAGCATCAGAAAACTTAGGTTCCATTGAAAATGTATTGGAAGCAATGTATCTTTGTGAACTGGGTTCCGATTACGGGGCCTAGCACATAGTAGGTGCTCAGAAATGTCTGTGGTGGGCTTCCCTGGTGGCGCAGTGGTTGAGAATCTGCCTGCCGATGCAGGAGACACGGGTTCGTGCCCTGGTTCGGGAAGATCCCACATGCCGCGGAGCAACTAAGCCCGTGAGCCATGGCCGCTAGGCCTGCGCGTCCGGAGCCTGTGCTCCGCAACGGGAGAGGCCACAACAGTGAGAGGCCCGCGTACCGCAAAAAAAAAAAAAAAAAAAAAAAAAAAGAAATGTCTGTGGTGTTGACGGAATAAATATTAAAATGAGAATTTAAAACCAGCCTTTTCAAGGACCACCTTTATTTTAATTTTACTTACTTATTTTTGGCCACGTGGTATGTGGGATCTTAGTTCCCCAACCAGGGATCGAACTCGCACCCCCTGCTTTAGAAGCCTGGAGTCTTAACCACTGGACCTCCAGAGAAGTCCCTAAGGGCCACCTTTAAACACAGGTTTCTCTTAAGAGCAAAGTCTGGTTCTGACTTTGAGATGGCAGCTTTTAAATTTCTTTTTTTCGGGAGGCTTTTGGTCTTGAAATATTGCCTATAAAGAGAATTTGGGTTTAGGAAAATCAATTTGCTGAATGGTTTTAAATGATCATAACCACATATATGGTCACCCAGAAAAGAGGATGCCCAAGGACAGAAGAAATTAGCCTATGTTCATACCCAAGACATTTACATGGAGAGAATTAAAGGAAAAAGGATCATTTTGGATAAAATATCCAAATAATGATGCATGAAAAGTTATTGAATATAAATGCAAAGTAGACTAGGTTTATGTTATACTTGGAAGAAAAAAAAAAACAAAAAACTAAGGCTGTACATGGATGGAGCAATTGGCCTTGAAAATATCTACTCCCTCTCCCAACAATTACAGACACCTAGTATGTGCCAGGTCCTGAATCAAGCACTAAGACACATGATCACCTTTAATCCTTACAAATCCCTGTTTGGTAGGAATCACTGTCCCCATTTTATAACTGAGGACATTGAAGTTCAGCATATTGATGTAATTGGCCCCAAGTTCATGCCGCTGGGAAGTAGCGGAGGCAGGATTTGAACCCTGGTCTTCCTGATGTCCAAGCTAATGTTTTTACTCCCATTTCAGCCTGAGGATGGGGCACAGGCATAATTTCCCAAAGGGGAACCCAAAGCACTTACTTCTCAATTAGTCCCTGCAGTTGGCTCAAGGCTCTTTATTTTATTTTATTTTTTAAAAAAATATTTTTATTGAAGTGTAGTTGATTTACAATGTTGTGTTACATTCCGCTGTACAGCAAAGCGATTCAGTTATACATATACATACATTCTTTTTCATATTCTTTTCCATTATAGTTTATCACAGGATATTGAATATAGTTCAGCCCAGGGCTCTTTAAATCCCTTCTTGCTCTGGTGTAATTTAGTTTGGTATGTAGTGTGAGGTACAGACTTTAGTTTTCAATGGGTGTGCAGTTTTCTAGGCATCAATTTTAAAGATTACAACTTCACTTTATCACAATCAGACTTCCCAGACATACTTAGAACTATGGTGGATATTCTTTTCTGTTTAATTTGTATATGTGTTCATTCATGTAGTAATGCTACAATGTTTGAATTGTAGTGGCTTTATAGTAAGTTATATAGCTGCCTGCTACTTTAACAGATACTCAAATTCTAATAAAATTTATTACTTGTAAAAAAAAAAATCCCTTCTTGCTGAGGTAAGGACTAGCCCTAGGGGCCAGGGAGGGCTGAGCTTTCTTGCTGGGGGAGGGGGGGAGGGTCAAAGGATCAACTGGAAGATTCTTCCTTGGCATGGTTTGCAGGTGAAATGCTCTAACTCTGAGGACAAATCCTCTAGGGAGAAACTCACTCCAAAGTAGGCAGGGTATTTCCTCCTGCCTGTCTGGGGTGGTGAAGGTGAATGTGAGTGCGTGCACACAGGTGAATGCGTTTGCATGTGTGTGTAAGCCCAGGTGCTTGTGCATAAGAGGGTGGGCATGTCTCTGTGAATATTTATATGTCTTTGCATGTGTATTTTTGTGTGTCTAGGTGTTGTACATTTCACGATTATTTCTGCCTCTCTCTGTATATGTGTGTTTGTGTGTGTGTGTGTGTGTATGTGTAGAATGCCTACAACAGCGAGGAAGTGTGTAAACAGAGATCCCTGACTTCCATCCTGTTTAACAGGTTTTGGAGAGTGTCTATTTACCGCTTATTGGAAATGTTCTGCTACACTCTGCAATTTCATTTCCCATTTGATCAAACGGATTTTGTTTCTTCCATAAATCTTGCATTGGC
Source organism: Kogia breviceps (assembly GCF_026419965.1). Lineage (NCBI taxonomy): Eukaryota > Metazoa > Chordata > Mammalia > Artiodactyla > Physeteridae > Kogia > Kogia breviceps. Next base: position 60,552,452 of record NC_081323.1, read on the forward strand.
AACTCCAGCTCTGCCCATTCCGACACCTCTCATTGTTCTCAACGTTGTAGTGCTTTTTATGAGGTTTAATATTCTGCCCAGCCTTCATGGGATGCTTATTTCCTATTGGGCTGTGATCGCATTGTGTTGGCCTGGATGTTGAGGAGTCTGGCTTCAGTAGCTGATGTCCAGACCTGTTCTATTAGCTCTCCTAAAATATAGAGACAACCTTGGGTTTGGGCAGATTTGGCATCGTCTTAGGCAGCATGGAGTGAGGCACACAAAAAGATGGGTTTTGAATTAAATGGAACTAATTTCAATTCTGGCTGTGGAACTAACCAGATGAGTGACCTCAGGCAAGTCATTTTGTTTCCTTTCTGCCATGAAACCTATTAGAACAAAGAGAATTAGAAATTCTTAGTTGCAAGGATAAAAATAATATATTTGAAACATTGGTTACTTGGTAAGTGTAGCAGACAGATATTGCTGTGTAACAAACCATCTCAAAACTAAGCGGCTTGAAAACTATAAACGTTTATTTTTGCTCATGATCCTGTGTGTTGGCTATTTGGGGGGTGGGTGGTTCTTTGACTCCCAGTGGGGCTCTGTCCTGTGTCTGTGGTCAGCTGAGGGTCAGCTTGGTGGCTTTTATTGGAGGTTGGCTGGCTATTGGCTGAGGTCTCTTGGTTCTTTTCCACATGGTCTCCCAGAAGACTAGCCTGGGCTTGCTCTCATGGTGGAAGCAAGGACCCAAGAGAGACAGTTGGAACTGCAAAGCCTTTTAAGGCCTCCGCTAGGAACTAGAATGCCATCCAGCCCATTGCATTCTATTGGCCAGATCGGGTGCTAGGACCAGCCTGGGTAAGCTGGTGGGGAAATAGAATCTACCTCTTGATGGGAGAAGCTGCAAAGTCACATTGGAAAGATGTGCAAGGAGGGAGATCATTAACTAAGGCAATCAAAGCAATCAGCCTGTTGCAATAGGCACTCAATGCCTGGAGCTTAGGAGGCATTTTGTGAACATTAATTAATGGTACTTAGTGTAACCTGTAGTGGGGGAAAGAAAAATAATTTTCCCTCCACTCTTCTAAATTCTTGGCTGAGATTCCCCTGTAATAACAGATTAACAGGAGAAAAAGAAACCAAAGTTTAATAACATGTATACCTTCTGTACACATGGGAGAGACGCAGGGAAAACTGAGTAACTCCCTGAAAAGGTCTAAGCCACCACCTTAAATACCATCACTAGCTAAAGACAAAAGAATATGTTGGGGAAGGGGATGGGGGAGCCAGTTCTGGGAGGGGACCAGGAAAACACAGTAAACAAGGGTAAGGTTGTGATGCAGATTTAAGTCAGTTGCTTTCTCCATTGATAAGATTTTCTGGAGATTTAGTCCTCTTTCTTTCGGTCCAGAGAGGGAGACACCTTTACAAATGGAGATTTCCCTTATAAATGTAAATTTCTCTTACAAAAGGTAACCTCGACTGGCTACTGGGTTCTCAGAGCTCCTCCTGTGTCTGCTGTTGCTTAAAAATAATCAGCCTAAAGTAATCTGGATGCCAGAGAGGCATATTTTGGGGTGACAAGTTCTACTCCCCTTCCCCGTATAAACATGGATCTCTATGTGGCCCAGTCTCAGCACAGATTTGCGTTCATTCATGGCCTTTTGATTGCCTTGTCTCGGTGTCTGGCTGCATCCCCACATCTGGGCTTCATTCCTCCCTTTGAGCTTGGTAGGCATTCAGAATGCACCCTGGTAGCTCACTTCTTCAGAATGATGAGAATAAACATGTACTGGATGCTTATTCAGCTCCAGGCCTTATGCTACTATAGGGGAGCACAGTTTGTCACCCCAAAATGTCTCTTTGAGGATTATTTTGTGCTGAAAACAATCAAGGCCCAAAAGCCTTAGGAAGAACTTTTGACCTTCTCCTAACTGCCTAAAAGAATGTAGCTAGAGGACCCGATCCAGGAAGGGAGCATCACCAGAGATCACTATAGTGTGAACTAGGCGTGCAGACAGGGAGGAAGCCAGCAAAGTCTGTTAAGAGTCCTCTCTGTGTCCCACTGTCTCTGCTGGCCTAGCAAACACTTGTTTACCACACATTTGCTTTTCCATCTCCATGTCAATTGCCTTCCTCTGCTTTGAAGTCCCAAACCCCTACCCCCAACATCCTCTTGTGTGTGTGCGTGTGTGTGTGTGTGTGTGTGTGTGTGTGTGTGTTATGCGGGCCTCTCACTGTTGTGGCCCCTCCCGCCGCGGAGCACAGGCTCCGGACGCGCAGGCTCAGCGGCCATGGCTCACGGGCCCACCCGCTCCGCGGCGTGTGTGATCTTCCCGGACCGGGGCACGAACCCGCGCCCCCTGCATCGGTAGGCGGACCCCCAACCACTGCGCCACCGGGGAAGCCCCCAACATCCTCTTTTGTCTTTAGCTAAAAGATGGTATTTAAGGTGAGGGTTTTGTCCATTTTGGTGAGTTACTCAGTTCTCTGGGTCTCTCCCATGTATACATGTTATTAAACTTTTGTTTCATTTTCTATGTCAGTTTAATTCTTAGATCAGCCAAAAGCATCTAGAAGGGTAGAGAAAAATTTCTTCCTCCCCGAATCTACATATTTCATTTGCATCCATTTTTATCCTACTACAGCCCTGTGATGGATGCACCTTAAATCATCCCCATATTACAGACAAGGGGCGGGGGGGGGTAGCCTGCCCAAGGTCACTTAGCTATAGCACAGGTGGGATTCAAACCTAGGTCTGTCTGACTTTAAAGACAGTGCTTTATAAACTATGTCAGACTGTCTCCCATACCTAGGGTGACCCACTCATCCTGGTTTTCTGGTTTTAAAATGGAAAGCCCTGCATCCTGGGAAATGACTCTGTCCCAGGCAAAGTGGGACGGTTTGTCATCTACCCCCACCTGAGCCGTCTTGCATCAGGCAGGCCTGGCTCAGGATCCAAGATGCCTCCCGCTTCCCCAGTCCTGATCAGAAAAGGAGGGTTCCCTGGTCCCGCTGCATCTCCTGCGTCCTCTCCAATTCCGGACACCTGTTTTATTGCTCATTTCCCGCCTGTGCAGTCATGTGTGCCATCAACATCTGGTTCGTTCCACTTTGAAAGTGCCCGCATCCCTGCAAGTGGCTGCTGGCTCTGCGATTCCTGCCCCCATCCCAGTAGCTGAGGGCCCCCTGGGGTCCCTAGGTGATAAAACAAAATAGGGATCCCATCAGTTTTGCAAAATCTTCGGAAACTTACTGTCCTCTTAATAATGCCTCCCAGTTGCCCCAGGAGGATAGGCAATGCCTTTTCACTGTGACATCTTTGCTAAATCACTCCCATCACCTTGACAACCCAGCTCTCACAATAAGCAATGGGGTATTAACAAGAAAGAGGGGAGAAACTAGTATCCAAGGGATTCCCCCCTCCTCCTCAATCAAACATGCTTGCTCTTAGAATCTTATGTTCTTTTTATACATTCTTGGATTCTTAAAATAGAACATTGCCCCTAATAATTATCATTTAAAAACCTTCATTCAAATCAAAGGACTACAAACATCTAGGCACCAGAGATATTGCTCAGAACCATAGAGGTTCCCTCCAACATGCAGCATAGAAGCCTTCCCCATAAATATGGAGAATGCTGAAAAAGGGGGAAAAAAGCAATATTAGATGCCCCTGAGTGTTGACTTAACAAGCATAAAAGCACAAAAGAACAAATATATTGGAAATGCAGACCTTGACAGGTTTGCTACATAACAAGAGTGGCCACTGAATTTGCCCAGGTCCAAATGAGCAGCTCTGTTTGGAAGTTTCTCCACGCTTGACCTCTAGGGGATCATGAATATACCCAGCAGAGCAAGGAAAATTGGTCCTGTATTATTTAACAGCCATGACAATGACTTTTCTGTATACAACGTTCTTAACTCAGACATCTGGGGGAGCCACAGGTGGAGTGATCAAAACAAAGAAAAAACTGTGTAAGCACTCGAGTTGCTCAAAGTTGAATATTAAACAAAACCCCTCAGTGCCCCGTGTTGCTGGAGGTTAGTGTGCGTTTGTGAGATACAACAGTCGATTCAATACTCACCCAGAGAAACAAATTAGGAATGAGCAGTTCTATACTTAGCCAAGCGTGCCAAGCTCTCCGAGGATGTAGAGATGAAAGATTTCCTTGGCCCTCTGTGCCTGCCCCAAAGAACATCTAAAAGCTCCCCAAGGTTAACTCCAGAATAAAAAAGACCTTTGGCAATTGTGATATTGTGAGAATTTCCATTAGATAAAGTTAATGGGTTTTGAAAGTACTTCTTGGTCGCTATTAGGTCCATGCTGGGAAACTAATGGGGAAAAAAATCCAGCGAAAATGCTTTTCAAAATTAATGGGAAATAATATTGGGGAGAAACAAAAATCCCCTACTGATGAGAGCAATCTAACTGCTGGAAATGGCCAGTGTGTTGGGTAGACTTTCTATTGTGTCAATAATGAGTATGGTTAATACCGAGAGTAATTGGAAACAGCAACAGGAATCTAAAGAGTTGAGTAGTCACAGAGCCCAGGGAGTGGGGGATTGTGGGTACATCCTTCCCTGCCCTTTTCAGCATCTTAGTTTATCTCCTTATCTCACTCACTTGGCAGATACTGTGAGTTGAGGGAAAGAAGGGGACTAACACAGGTCTCCTGATTTAGGCAAAGAATCGGAGCCAATATTTCCAGTTGGATGGGAAACCAGAGGTTGGCAACCCTGTTTGTTCCCCAATCTGGCTGCCCATCAGAATTCCCTGGAAAATTGAACAGACTGTTGGAAATCACTGCAGACCCATGGAATCAATGTCTTTGGGGTTGAGGCCCAGAAATCAGTATATAAAAAAGTTCCTATGTCAAAATAGTCACTACCTGGTTTGTGTGTGTGTGTGTGTGTGTGTGTGTGTGTGTATCATATATAATATATTCTATATTTCAATTTAAATATACATACCAGGGACTTCCCTGGTGGTCCAGTGGTTAAGACTTTGAGCTTCCAATGCATGGGGTGCAGGTTCAATACCGGGTCAGGGAACTAAGTTCCCACATGCCACATGGCATGGCAAAAAACCCCAAAAAGACCAAAAAAATTCCAGATGGTTCTATAATAGGAGCAGGTCTTTGGAAAGAAGGGGCTGGTGTCTTTAACAAATAAGAAAACTCAGTTCCGGGAGGTAAGGGACTTGCTTAATGCCACCGGACACAAATTCATGCCTGGAGGCTTGGTATCTCAACTCAAAGTGTAGGCTTTCCCCTCTGGGCCAGGCCACAGCTCATGAAGTAGTTCTGGAAACTTCTGGGAAGGTTTTAGGCCACACCTCACAAAGACATATCCATGGAGGGGCTGGCTTATTTGACAGAATCTAATGGTGTTATCAGCTCCGACAGCCCTTCTGTTTGCTGATTCCCCAGAAACCCCCAAATACAGAGATATAACCCCTTCCTCCCACTGAGTGACCTCCATGGGCAACTGGACAAAGCAGAGTTCTGCAATAGTTGCTGGCTTCCTGTGTGACACTTATTGAGCACCTACTACATGGCAGACACTTCCCCATCCCCTTAAACTTGACATCAACAACCCGAGAGTAATGTAAACAGTGGGCAACGGGGGACCTGACTTGGTAACACGAGGATTAGGAATTATTGTTCCCATTTTATAAATGAAGGGGTTCATTTTACAAAAATTTCACAAAATGAAGGATCAGGGAGGTGAAGAAACTGAACCAAGATCACACAGCTCAAAAGCACCTAAGATTCTGGGACTTCCCTGGCAGTACAGTGGTTAAGACTCTGCCCTTCCACTGCAGGGGGCGTGGGTTTGATCCCTGGTTGGAGAATTAAGATCCCACACGCCGCCCGATGCGGCCAAATAAAAAAATTTAGAAAAAAAAAAGCACCTAAGATTCAAGCCCAGGTCATCATGGCTTCAAGGCTCATATTTTTTCCTTTGCTTCTATGGTAACTCTCACAACTCTCCCACCACATCCGAAGAACTTCAGCGACTCTCACCTCATTTAGAAACCAACCCATTCTCTTGGTTAAAAATAAAAGCTGTGAGTATCTTATTCAGGTGAAAATAAGCTCCAGTGACATTATTTAATACTTTCTAAAACTTGCAAAAGTGTTGAGGTGGAAAGGGAATAAACCATGTGGTGAGAAGTCTTTCTGGTGGATTCTGGAAGAACTTTCTAATCAGTGAATTCTAGATTGGGAGCTGGCCTTGGTGAGGTTGGCATTAGTATTAACTGAAGTCTTTCATGTTCAGACATCTTCCAGAGGATGGAGGTCAAGTTCAGGCATTTGTAATCAGTTGATTAAAGATATGTGTGTGTAGCCACATGGGAAATCTATGAATATTATCAAATAATGGTGTCGAGTATAATTAAGGTTGAGCTATTAAGCAGTAATTAATTAAGCTGTCAGATTTTAATCAAGGAATTGTTTCTGTAGAGAGCTTGGATGGAACCTTGATTTACAAAGATTAACAAATTAAAGGGCCAGGGACCAAGAGGCAGTGAACTTTTCTGTTTCCTGGAGAGCGCAGAGCTGACCACTTTCTGATTCTCACAGACAGTCAAAAAGCCAATGTGGCTGTCTTGGGTAGGACCAGACCTAAAGGTGGTCCTTAAAATTCAGCTCCTTGGTTGTCATTCTACAGATTCAAAAAACCCTTCTTGAATACCTACTCTGGTTGGAAATGTGTTGTCCCACTTTATCCTCAAAACAACCCATTTTACAGAAGAGGAAACTGAGGCTTAGAGAGGGGTTGGGACCAGCCCAAGGTCCTATTACTGAGGCCAATCTTCCTGGGGAGGGGTGGTGTTAGGTTTCTCTTCTCTGAGGCCGAGTGGACTGTATTCTCTTGGATTCTGAGGATTCAGCTGTGGTTTTGTTTCATTTTGCATCACTGCCGCCCTTCTCTCCAATCTCTCCTCCCATTGCACAGAGGTCCCTTGCCCCATGGAAAACACACTGCTTTTGAAATCATACACATCAGGGTTTTTAAAAAATTAATTAATTTATTATTTATTTTCTATTTATTATTTATCTTCATTGCTGTGTGTGGGCTTTCTCTAGTTGCAGCGAGCAGGGGCTACTCTTTATTATGTTGCGTGGGCTTCTCATTGCGGTGGCTTCTCTTGGTGTGGAGCACAGGCTCTAAGGTGTGTGGGCTTCAGTAGTTGTGGCATGCGGGCTCAGTCGTTGTGGCTCGTGGGCTGTAGAGCACAGGCTCAGTAGTTGTGGCACGCGGGCATAGTTGCTCCACTGCATGTAGGATCTTCCTGGACCAGGGCTTGAACCCATGTCCCCTGCATTGGCAGGCGGATTCTTAGCCTCCGTGCTACGAGAACAGTTCCCACATCAGGGTTTAAATCTGGCTTTACTACTTAGTGGCTGCAAAAACTTGAACAAGTTATTTTCATTACTCTGAGCCTCAGCTTTCTCATCTGCTAAGTGGGGGCAATGCTGCCCCCCCCCCTTAGACAGGATTAAGTGATCTAATAGAGCCGTAACTCCATTGTACTGAGCACTTCCTATCTGCCAGATGTATGCTAAGCACCATATATTCATCAATTGACTTCAACCTCACAATAAACTAAGACTGAACTTTCTGCCCAAAAGAACTTTCTGCCATGATGAAAACATTCCCTATCTGTGCTATCCAATAGGGTACCCACTAACCACATATAGCCATCGAGCACTTAAATGTGGCTCTCTTGACTGAGGGATAGAGTTTCAAATTTTCTTTAATTTTAATGAGTTAAAGTGTAAAGAGCCAGGATTGACTGGTGGCTACTGTATTAGCACAGCTCTCACCATGTACTTACTCTCTTATCCTCATTTGATCCACGAGGGCTCAGAGAAACCATGTGACTTGCTACAGTCCTACAGCTTGTAAGCGGTGGGGTTGGGATTTGAACATGGCAAGGCGACTCCTAATCATCATACTATACTGCATGGGAACTCTAAAGGAGATCAGGGCATCCTGGGGCACACATCGCGGCCCTGTGTTGATGAGCTGGACTTCCTGCCGAGGGGTGTAGCAGAAGCCAGGCCAGCTTACCACGTCCCAGTGTTGCTCTTCTGCCCTCGGTGAGTCACCTGTTTATAGGCAGGAGGTAGAATGGACTGGAACCCTGGGCTGCCGAGATGCAGTGGTGGAGATGAATTACACGATCTGTGTTTGCTTCCTGGCTGGAGCGATCCCATGCTTCGGCTTTCAGTCATTGAGAAAGGGAGCTGGTGTCGAGTGGATGTTGGTTGTGTGCCAGATGCCATGTGGAGCCCTTTGTATGAGTGAGCTCATTGAACTCCAAGGCAGGTGCTGTCACCTCCCTTCTAGAGATGAGAAAACCGAAGCTCCAGGAGGCTGGATGACCTGTCCGAGGTCGTACAACCTGGAGGGGCCAATGCAGGGGCTTGAAGGGAGGCGTTACGCTCAATTATGTATTAAAACTTCGCTTGCCTTATTCTTTTTTGCTGGATGCTTTATCGTGGCTGTGTCTCCGTATCAGCCATCTTGGTCTGTCTCATGGTGGGACAGACCTTTGAGATCAACCTCTGTAGGCAGGAAAACAGCAAGAGGAAAATGGGGTTTTGCTGAATTTGGCCACAGCAGCTGTGAGCAGGCTTGGGAAGGGAGATGGGGAGCTGAAGAGGAATAGGGAACGACACCGGACAAAGCCATTGTCATCATAGTAATTAGAATTATGCTGATCCTCTGTGCCCTCTGCTTGGAATCCCAGTGACTCCCCGACACCTGACGCAATGGCCTCCCTGGAGTGACGGGATCTGTCATCCTCAGAGGAGTCATCATAAAAGATTGGCTGGGGCTTCCCTGGTGGCGCAGTGGTTGAGAGCCCGCCTGCCGATGCAGGGGACACGGGTTCGTGCCCCGGTCCGGGAAGATCTCACATGTCTCAGAGCAAGTGGGCCTGTGAGCCATGGCTGCTGAGCCTGTGCATCCGGAGCCTGTGCTCCGCAACGGGAGAGGCCATGACAGTGAGAGGCCCACGTACCGCAAAAAAAAAAAAAAAGATTGCCTGTCATATTGGAAGTGAATGGAAACTAAAGCGCCAATATATATATATTTAATAAATTTATTTATTTATTTTTGGCCGTGTTGGGTCTTCATTGCCGCGTGTGGGCTTTCTCTAGTTGCGGTGCACGGGCTTCTCATTGCGGTGGCTTCTCTTGTTGTGGAGCATGGGCTCTAGGCGGAGCACAGGCTCTAGGTGTGCGGGCTTCAGTAGTTGTGGCATGCGGGCTCAGTAGTTGTGGCTGGTGAGCTCTAGAGTGCAGGCTCAGTAGTTGTGGCGCATGGGCTTAGTTGCTCTGCAGCATGTGAGATCTTCCCGGACCAGGGATCGAACCCGTGTCCCCTGCATTGGCAGGCATATTCTTAACCACTGAGCCACCAGGGAAGTCCCTAAAGTGCCAGTATTTAAGGAAATGTGTCTGCATTTAATACTTTGTTTCTTTTATGGTGCAGTAAGAACGCCAAGGTTTACACATTTCGGGATTCCTAACTGAATTGTATAAATGTAGGAAACACGAGCTCTGGGAATCTTTGGAAAAGCGGCTGGCGGTTTGTCAATGTCAGGCTGCCGTCAAGGCTTCCTTCTTGTACAGCTCGGGGCTGTGCTGGGGACTTGCTGGTGGCCAGGGTGTGTCTGAGCCCGCCTATTTCCTCCTGGGTCCACACTGTTCTCCTGCAGGGAAACTCTTAAGAAACAAAAGAAAATAAAACAAACTCTCAGTCCTTGGACGGAGGTGCCTCCTCGCCTTCCGTCCCCACCACATCTCACTTCCAGGGGTGCGGTTTTCTGAGATATTGAGGTGGTGGGTGAGGAGTGAAGGTCTTGGGGCTTGAATCCTGGCTCTGCTATGTCCTAGTTGTGTGACCTTGCCCAAGTTACTAAACCTCTCTGAGACTCCAAACCTGATTCTGTGAAATGGAGAGCATTGTTCAAGGGTTGTTACAAGTTAAATTGTAAGCCGAAAAGAGACACGCTGCTGGGGCTTCCCTGGTGGCGCAGTGGTTGGGAGTCCGCCTGCCGATGCGGGGAGCGCGGGTTCGTGCCCCGGTCCGGGAGGGTCCCACGTGCCGTGGAGCGGCTGGGCCCGTGGGCCATGGCCGCTGGGCCTGCGCGTCCGGAGCCTGTGCTCCGCAACGGAAGGGGCCGCAGCGGTGAGAGGCCCGCGTACCGCAAAAAAAAAAAAAAAGAAAAGAGACGCTGAAATCCTAACCCCTGGTACCTGTGAATATGACCTTGTTAGGAAATAGGGTCTGTGCAGATGTGATCAAGTTAAGATGAGGTCATACTGGAGTAGGGTGGGCCCTTAATCCAATGACTAGTGTCCTTATAAGAGGAGAAGACACACAGAGCCGTGAGGGGAGACAGCCACGTGAAGACTGAGGCAGAGACTGGAGTGATGCTGTCACAAGTCAAGGAATGCCCGGGGCCACCAGAAGCTGGAAGAGGCAGGAAGGATTTTCCCCTACAGGCTTCAGCGGGTACAAGGCCCTAATAGCACCTTGATTTCTGGCTTCCGGTCTCCAGAACTGTGGGAGAATACATTTCTATTGTTTTAAGCCACCCAGTTTGGGGTGCTTTGTTATGGCAGCCCTAGGAAACTAACACAAGGGTGGATGATTTTAAGGAGTTAAAAGGACCTGTGTCAGTGCCTGATAAGAGCAGACGCTTAGAAAATGTGTTCCCCTCCATCTGTCATAGTTCTTGGGATCCTGCAACATCAAGGAAGAGAAGCAAGAGGATGCAGTGGTTTAAACCAAACCCTCTAGAGGCAGTCTGCCTTCACTTTTGTCCTAGCTCCGTTATTTAACCAGCTATGTGATTTGGGGCAAGTTCTGAGAAAGAGAAAAGCAGTCCCTGACATCGAGGAGCTGGCCTGTACCATGAGCAAATGTTGGGGTTACCTGGGGCCGGCCCGGCTCACAGCTAGACCCTGATGTGCTTGCTTGAGAGCATGAACAATTTCACAGGACGTCAGCATCAGACAAGGGCCTTCTGTGACTTGTAAAAACAGAGAGTAGAACGGTGGTTACCAGGGGCTGGGGAAGGGGGAATTGGGGAGATTCTGTTTAAGGATACAGGCTTGCAACTAGTAGACAAATAAGTTCCGGAGATCTAACACACAGTACAGTGATTACAGCCAACAATACTGTATTGTAAACTTCACAGTTGCTAAGAGACTAGATCTTAGTTGTTCTCACTACAAAAAAGAACTGATCATTACGCAACCTGGTAGAGGTGTTAGTTCACACTACAGTGACAAGCATATTACAACATATACATGTATCACACCGGCACTGCTGTACATCTTAAACTCACATGATGTTACATGTCAGGTGCATTTCAAAATACATTAATGAATTACAAAAAAAGAAAAGGAACCTCTGTAACCATAATGGGTCAAGACAAAAACAAGACCACCTTGTAATCATGTCTAAACACAGACAAAACATGAGCATTGTCCTGATCACAAAAATGACCAAACAATCCCTTATCCTGGCTGACCTGAGGGACTGATGTTTCTTTGCCAATCAGCTTAAGTCTCAGTTCATTCCTGCCATCTTCCAATGAGACTTATTAAAATTGCCATAGAATTACATTCACTTCCTGATACTGCCAATCCAGAATAAAGCTCCACTTCCTTAAACTCTTCCCCAAATCACCCAACATGAGCCTGAATCCTATAATAAATCCTTTCTAACACCTTGTTACAGATGTACCTTATGTTTCCCCGTGGTGTGTGTTCTCCCTCATTACAATGAGTCAGTCAGGCCAACCTTCTAACTGCAGGTGTGTTTCTGGTGGTCTTTGGTTGACTGTAAGATGAGGAAGTGCATAGACCCCGGCCAGCACTGTTGTGGAGGTCAGTGAGTCGGCATACACATCACTTAGAGCAGTGCCCGGTACATGTTGAGTGGTATGTAGTGTCTGCTGGAATCAGGATTATTGTGTTTGGGATGCTCAGCATACATTCCCTTCTCTCTTTTATCCAAAGTACCAGAGTGCCCCCAAAATGGACATGCACTTTTCTGCCTCTGAGCTCAGAAGTCTTCCATGTTCCCTTCGTTGATCAAATAAACTCCTACTCGTCTCTCAAAACCCAGTTTGGGCAAACCCTCTTCTGTCAAGTGGTTAAGAGCATGGACTCTGAAGTGAGACGTCTAGATTTGCATCCTCCTCTGCCTCTTACTTGCTGTGTGTTCTTGGGCAGTTTGCTTTACTTCTCTCTGTATCAGTTTCCCTTCTAAAGAATGGGATGATGATAACAGTATTACTCTTACCGTGATGTTGAGGGTTAAATGAGATAATAAGTGTATGAGTACTTGGTACAGTAGGTGACACATAACAGCTGCTTAACTGATGTTAGCTATTATTATTATTAAGCTTCATTTGCTGTCCCCCCCTCTTCCCCGTCACCACTCCATCACACCTGCTAGACCCTGGTTGCAAAGGGCATTTCTGGATTTATTAGTAGGTGTTCGTAAGTGTTTGTGGAAAAAAGGATTGTGATATTCAGTAGTCATACTGTGTATGAGTGGCTGCTAAAATCTGAGTAAAAATTCCAACCTTAAACAAACTTCTGAGCCCTGAATAAACAGATTAAAGAAATCCTGTTATGGAATTGGGAAGTGATATGCACAGTTTGCTCTTAGGAGTGGCTATGAACTGGCCCCAGCACATCTGGTTAAACCTCTTACAATAACTCAGCTTTGTTTGTCAGTAGCTTCCTGTAGCATGGTGTTAAGAAAGATTCTGAGACTGTGTCTGGGTACAGAGGAAAAGAATGAGTTAGTCCTTTATGACTGTCTGCCACGGGTGAGGGGAGGTGGCACAAATGTGCAGGTACTTATTATCTCTGGATTTTTGAGCTTTTAGGCAAAGGCCCTTCCAGGATTTGGCACCCAGAAGGCAGTCAATAGATGGTGCGTAGTACAGTGGGCAAGGAAACAAAGGCTGTCTCTTGTTCTTCTTGCAAGGCCACTTGCTGAATACACATGGAACAATTAATTAAACCAAACGTTGATAAGTGCTTTGAAAGCACAAGGCTCTGTGGTGCAAAGGAAAAAGCTTGGACTTTAGAGTCACGTTGACCTGGCCTCGTATTCCATCCCATTAGCTGTGTGACCTTGAGAAAAATTGCTTATCCTCTCTGACCCTCAGTTTCCTCATCTGAAAAAAGGAGACATCACTGGGAGGGTTGATTTCAGGTATGAAAATAAAGTGCGAGGCTGATCGCTGGTGTTTCCTTTCTCCGATTCAGTTTGAAGCTGCAAATGCATTGCCTGACCCGCAGCCAAGTCAACATCATAAACCCTGAAAATCCTGTGACTGATTTCCGAGCAGCAGTAAAACTCAAAATCAGCCACAAGTCTTCTCGTTCCACTTAAAATGTTCCCTGAGTTATTCTTTTCTGTTTGCAAATAGAAAAAGACTAGAATGGAAAAAAAAAATGCTACTTATCCATACTCTGCAGATGAACATCCACAAGTCGTTGAACCCTAGGCACTGTCTGCAGTGAAGAACAGGGTGAGTTTGCGTTTGCCACATGCTGGGTTCATTATAATCCCTGGAAAAAAATGGTTCCGAGAGAGAAATGCTGACTCAGCCCATCTCCCTGTTGCTATGATACATACGTTATACACAATCCAATCCTGAAATGTGGAAGCTGTTTTTAATGACCAAACCCCTGCCTGTCTTGTGGGAGAGGCTCCGTCACTGTATTCTAAGTGCCACCCTTTGTTTTATTTCATTGATGGCTAACGAGACTAATTGAGTGTCCCCCACAACTTAGCTTCCTTCTACTTGGAAGATGTGATCGGGAGCTTGGACTCAATTAGGGGAGCCAGTTTCTTAATGAAACGGAGCTCAGGAGGCCAGCAGGGCAGTGAGGGGTTGGCGTGCAAACTCAGGGCATGCTGTTTCTGTGTGTCTTCAGATAAGTCACTTAACGGCTCTGGTTATAACAAGGACGTTCTCTTCGGCTGATTGTGTGTGGGTTTTTTTTTTTTTTTTTTTTTTTTTTTTTTTTTTTTTTTTTTTTGCGGTACGCGGGCCTCTCACTGTCGTGGCCTCTCCCGTTGCGGAGCACAGGCTCCGGATGCGCAGGCTCAGCGGCCAGGACTCACAGGCCTAGCCGCTCCGTGGCACGTGGGATCTTCCTGGACCGGGGCACGAACCCATGTCCCCTGCATCGGCAGGCGGACTCTCAACCACTGAGCCACCAGGGAAGCCCCTCTTCGGCTAATTGGATCACGGGTTCTAAGTTTGTGCCCGAGATCATATGGGGTCTTGTTACAATGCAGATTCTGAGTGAGTGGGTCTGGGGTGGGGCCCGAGACTCTGCATGGCTATCTAACAAGTATATGGTGATGCCAGTGCTGTTGGTTCCTGGTCGCTACTTTGAGTAGCCAGCTTCTCAGACATGTGAAAGTGCTTTGGAAACAGAAAGTTATTGTACCATCATAAGGCATTTTACCTGGGAAACACAGATGTGGAAATTTCCTCAGCTGCTTAGCTAAGTAATGCTTACTAAGTACCTTGGAGGTACCTGGCAGTGTACCTGGATGGTAACTCACTAAACTCCTCCAGTGTGGTGATGTGGAGAGAGAGAGAAAGGGAGAGGGAGAGAGAGAGAAAAGATGTTGGCCTAAAACAGACCTGAGTTTGAATCCTGGCTCTGCTGTTTCACGGTTGTGTGGTCATAAACAAGTCAGGTGGCCTCAGTTTCTCTGTCTGTTAAATGGGCATGACGTCACCATCATAGGATAGGCTGAGAGGATTAAATAACACAAAGATTGCAAAGCACCTGACTCATTCTATCAAGGTATTACCTTAACAGCTGAAGAATAGGCTCAGTGGATTCCAATGCTCTCTTTATCTCCTTTCCGCTGGACCCCAGCTCTCGAAACTTACACTTCTCCTCCCTACCCATGTCCAGAAGGTAGTCTGGGGCAGAGGTTGGGGCTCAACATTTGGAAGTTGTTGTATTATCTCAGCAATAACATCTACACCCAGGGTGTCTCCAGTCCTAATTGTATCCTGAGTTGTCAGGGGGAACAGTTTCTGGGGGCCTGTCGATCTTTTTAGAAAGGAAGAGAAAAAGCCTTGAGATGACAAGGTTGTGGACAGGGCAGTCAGGAGGATAACCAGCTGCTGAAACCAGCTCGCTCTGCAGCTAACACTTGAAGCACCGGCAGCAGCTTCCCCCTGCTAAGGAGGCCTTGCTTCCTGGGGTGCCACTGTATACTGCAGCATCATGACTGATGAAGCCAGCAGGGAGGATGGGCTTCCTCCCCCCCGCACGGAAGCCTCACCAGCTCCAGGCTGATCACTCTGTGTGCACCTTTGGTCCATGCACCTGGCCTCTGACTAGCGCTCAGGAGCTGCCAGGCAGAGAATAAACACCACCCATGGTTTTGGGGAGTTGGGTCACGTGTGCTAGGCCAGTGTGGGGAGCAGCTGGGGTGCAGGAAACAGAACAATGGACTTGGATACGGACTCCAAGTGGCTTAACACTGTCTGGCCTCAGCTTTCTCATCTGCAAAATGGGACCATAAACTTTGATTCAGAGAGACAGGGCAGTAGAGGGCAGGAAATCAGCAAGTCTGGATTTATAATAATATGTGGCTCATGGGAGATGAGTTGTCCTCTCTCTGGCCAGCTCAACAATCTCCTTGTTTCTCTTCTTGCACATAACTATTCTGGTCACGTGCAGAAGTTAGAGATCTAGAGAGAGGCATGTGGTTAGAAGAATTGGCTATTACAGTGTGAGGCAGAGCTGAGTTTGCAGCCCAGCTCTCCAGCCTCGCCTGTGCACTCTCAGTTAATCCATAGCCTCTCAGAGCCTGTTTTCTCTGCAATAATAGAGCTGGAATAGTCCTACCTTCCCTATAGCATTGTCATAAGGAATCAATGAACTGCGGGTCAGACAAGTGCTTAGCTTAAGGCTTCCATGTTAGCTGCTATTGTGTCCCTCCTTCCCTTCCATCTTCCTCCCTCCCTCCCTCCTTTCCTTCCTTCCTTCCTTCCTATCTCTCTCTCTCTTTCTTTCTTTCACCCTATTTCCAACTGCTACTTCACGCATCTTGCTAACATTTTCTAAAATGGAACACAAAGAGATTCACTAAGAGAATATTCAAAGTAAAAAGCATCACTCTCCATTGGCCTTGGAAGCCAAAGAACAACCACGACATCACCTGTCATTTTCCTCTTCGAATAGAGAGGATTCAAGTGGCCCAGTGCTTTCAGATGGGACCGCAGTGTCATTAGCATGAGAGACCAGCCAAGGAGAGATGGAAACTCTTTGGTGTTAGAGGCGTTCCATGATCTGGCTGTTACCTGCCTCTGGCCTCCTGGTCCTCTGGTCCCGTTCACAGGCATGAAGGGTGACTATACAGCATCACACTTTCCCACCTCCATGCCTAGGCCCATGTTGTGGCCACCCTCTGGAATGTTCTTCCCCATCTCATTCATAAATCCAAACAGATCCACCCTCACCTTCTCTGCATCTTCCCAGGCCTAGCCATACAGAGGGGACGTCTGTTACACTGACCTTGTTAAACAATCATCCTTCTTCTTTTGGCAACGGCCCCCTCCCATGGGGTTAGGTTTGGGTAGATGCCTACCATCCATCAGAGTGGTCCATTCCTGTGGACCAGGAAAGGGGGAGGACGGAAAGAGCAAAGCCGGGCACTTTGTAGGGGTGTCGACTCCATTTAAAGAGCCTTCCTGGAAGTCCCCTGTCTCCATTCCCTGACTTATATCTGTTTGCATCTCATGTGGCCATACCTGGCAAGGGAGCCTGGGAGATGTAGTTCTTCAGCTGAGTGCTGGATCTGTGTTCCAATACTAGCAAATAAGGGGACATCAAGTAGGCACTGCTGCTCTGGCACTCTCCCCATGAGTTTACCCACCAGTCAGACGCAAGCACGAGTTTAAAATAATTTGGGAGCAATGCACTGAACTGTAGGGCTGATCCTCGACTGTCCTCTTTGGAGACTGGAAATCAGCATGGCCTGGGGAAAGCCCTGTAGAGTGGGTGTCTTGACCTGGATTCTTGTCTTTGCTTGCGTGACCTTGGGGACCTCAACAGTGGGGGATGTAATGGAAGCCCCCCGGCCAGCACTGGTTCTCAGCTATGCATGCTTCTGCTGTCCTTAAGCTTCTTACCACTGTCTTTGCCTCCCGTTTATAAATGTTTAAAAATATTCGCTTGACACACAGTGGGATTATAGACTCTTTCATTTCCGAAATGAAAAGCAGCTCATGCATTATTCAAGGGAAATATTGTATTATTGAACAAAGGATGGGTGCATTCGTCCCTTATTATGCAATCCAGTCTTTGCTACCTTACTGGTAGATGCGTTCTGTGAGGATTTTACTGATGGAGTTTGTAAACAAAGGCAAGATCAAACACTAGTGTGTTTGGATGGCAAGATTAAGAAATTATCATAAAGTCATCAAATTGCATGCCTGGGAGGTAATCTAGTCTGCCCAGTGCCTGGGCTCCTTCTACGTATTCCTACCAAGTGGAAGTTCAAACTTGGCTTGAACTTTTCCAGTGGTGGGAAACTCACTACCCCAATTTCACCATTGTGGAGTTTGTAAGGAAGTTCATCTCATATTGGGCTGGGATTTCTCTCCCTGTGGCCTCTACCCATTGAACTTTCTTTCCACCTGGAACAATTCTGTTCCCCTTTCTCTATAACTGCCCTTTAGTTATGTGAAGATGGAGATTGCCATAACTTACCTGGGTCATTTCTTTGAAAGGCTAAATATCCTTTGATTCTTCAGCCAACTGGCCATTGCAAAAATGAGAGTCAATTGGACTAATAAGTATTTCTCAAAGAACCTCCTCTTTATATTCCAGGCACTTTGATAAGCATGTGTGTGGCTTATAACTCTTTGCAATTCAGTGGAGAATTTGTAGAATGTTTAACTAGCAGGGTTTGAAATTCGTGTACCCACTGTACCTCTCCAGCCCTGTCTCCCACCACTCTCCCCTCTCCCTCCTTCCTCAGCCTCTCTGGCTTTCTAGCCCTCCAACACACAAGCTCCTCCCTGCCTCAGGGCCTTTGTACATGCCATGTTCACTGCCTGGGATGCTTTCCCAAGGTCTTCGTATCTGCTGCATGCTTCTCACCAGGCAGCTCTCAACTGAAGGGACACCTCCTCAGAGAAGCCTTCTTGGACTTTTATCTAAATGAAGCCCCCAATCCCACTTCTGTTCCATCACTCTCCATCCCATTACCCTACATTATTTTTCTATAGCACCTTTGCAGTCAATAAACATTTACTGAGCACCTACTATATGCCAGGGATTGTTCTAGGAACTTGGGCTACATTGGTGAAAAAAAAAACCCAATAATTCTCACCTTCATGGAGCTTACATTCTCACAGGAGAGACAGAAAATATACCATATATGTGTGGATAAATTATCTAGTATGTTAGAAGGAGTTAGGAACTATGGAGAAAAAAGCAGGGGATTGGGATACCAGTGGGGTGGGTGGGATTACATATTAAATAGGGCGGCCTCTTTCAGAGATGAGTTTTGAGCAAGGACAGTTTCCAGAGATGAGATAATATTTTTTATTTGTGTATATATTTATTGCTTGTTTTTTCCTTTCTAGAATGTAAGATCTATGAGGGCAGGGTCTCTTCTGTCTTGTTTCTATCTGTACCTAGTGCCTGGCAATATCATAGGAACTCAGTGGATTTTTGTGAAATGACTGTCAAATGCCTATATGACAAGATAAGAGGCACTGGCAGAAGTTTTGTCCAAGGTATAATGTAAAATCCACGCAATTGTCACCTGCATCCTTCACTTCCCCCATGATTTTTTTTTTCTAGGTCTTGCCTCTCGCTTTCCTTTCCCATAGAATGGCAAGAAGGATGGAATTGCACCCACTTCTTGCTAACACATCCCATGATGTGGCTCAGAGCAAGCGCTATCATTCCCATTCTGCAGGTGAAGAAACTGAGGTTTGGAGATGTCCAAGGTCGTGCAGGTTTAGTGACAGAGTGTGGAATTGAACCAGAGTCCTTTCCACTGATAGGAAGACCAACAGCAAGCCCACCCCCACCGGCTTTTCTGCACCGTCCTCACACCAGAGCTTCCCTGAACAGCAGAGGCGGTGGGTCCTTCCCCGGGGTGCGGGAGGTGTGGGGGCGTGGATCTCTCAGGAGACAGAATTCCTGGTTGCCTCCTCCAACTTGTATACTGAGATGGAATTTTCCCGAGAGTGAACTTGCTGCTTCCCAGCTCTCTCTGGACCAATCCAGTTAGGGCAAATCCTGCTCAGCCTGCTGGATCCTCTTAAACAGAACCAAATAAATAATCAGTAAACTTCAAATAATTGGCTTTTGCTTCTCAAAGCCAATTGTTATCAAAATGAATCCTTCATTCTGCCTCTTTCATTACATTTAACTAAATTATCTTTGGCGTCTCAGGGGAAAGATTAACTCTTTTCCTTCCAGATGTCTTCAGGGCAATAGCAACCCTCTCTTACCTTGCTACAGAACTTTAGGATTTACGTAGTCCTTTCATGTAAATCATATGATTTTGGTCCAGACATTACAAACCATCCTGTGGTGTATAAGGGCACTTAAAAAAATTGGGAATCCATGGATGGATGCATTCATTTTCAAGTAACAGAAAGCTCAACTCCAATGGACATAAAAATAAAGGGAACTTACTGACATAGAACTGAAATACCCAGAGGAAGAAACAGTTTTGGGTGCCGTGTGATCATTACTATGACTTAATTTCTCTGCCTTTTTTTTTTTCAGTTATTTTGCAAGTCAGATTCATTCTCAAGCTGGCTTCTTTCTTGATTGCAATATGGTTACAACAAACAATACTTTATGCTTTCTCATTCACATCCACAGAGCAGAAAGAGTGTTTTTGTTTCCACATTCCATGCAGGAGCCTGGAGGTTCACCTCAGTTGCACCTGCAGAGGTCACATGCCCACTCCTGAACTGGGGACAGTGGCTTGAGGGGGCTCTAAAAATGCTGATTGGCTTGGAGTCAATTTCCCTCAAAGGATATTAATGTTGTTAGGGAGAAGGCAGTGGGTACAGATGCTGAATAGGCAGGCAACACATTTCTACTACAGATCCATGTTAGGATAGGAAAAATTGAGAATTGAGTCTTTTTTTAAAAAAATTTTTGCCATACCCCACAGCATGTGGGATCTTAGTTCCCAGATCAGGGATTGAACCCGTGCCCCTTGCATTGGAAGGCAGAATCTTAACCACTGGACTGCCAGAGAAGTCTCTGAGGATTGAGTCATTTATTTAAGGTCATTTGGTCACTGGGTATTGCAGCAGAGACGAAAACCCAGACTCATATCTTTGGATTCAGAGATCTTTCCAAACATCAATTCTCCTCACCTTTTGCCAGTGCTGAATTTGTCATCTTCCTTTTGCCAGAAGCTGGGCAGTACCAGCAGAGTAAGATATTGAGGGTGAGGGAGGACCTCCTTTGTGTCTTGCTGACACCAAAAATTTCACATAATTACTTTCTTTGGGATAACAGTGTTGCTCATTCATTCATTAATAAATGTCCATTGAGCTGGGAACATTGCCTGGCCTGGACCATCTGGAAAACTGTCTCTTAATCAAGAGTTTTCTAGTTGCAAGACACAGAAACCTATTCAAGCTAATTTGAGCGAAAACAAAAGGAGGGGATTTATTCTAAGAGTACAGGATTCTCGGTGTCAGCCCCTATTCTCCCACAAATTACGTCATAATCTTATATGATGAAATGTTTAATAACAATACACACATCGCTTATTGAAAATCTTCATTGACCCTGGAGGTCTCTGCTGCCTGTTCAGGGCAGATTCTCTGCTCCTATTATTATATTTAGGTTCAGGGAGCTTCAAATAAAATCTCACCCCATTTGCATGCACTTCTAGCTAGCTCTTTTAGACTTAATTAGATGGATGTGTTCAAAAAAAGGGAAGCAACTAGAAAGTTTCTCTGGAAAAAAGATATAGGGGATGGATTGGAAATCTGCATGGTGAAGTCTGCTCCCCTTATTACCCGGCTTAGATATTCAGTTGCTGCAGCCTCAGTGCATGCCCACTTTGTACTGAGCTTGCATTCTGATTCTGGTCCCACAGGTGCAAGCAAGAGATTACTCCAAGCTTACAGGAGGCGTGTTAGTTTTATAAAGTTTCCTCTACTCAGCCCCATGCAAGACCTGGGGCCATGGAAAAACTTCTTGGCCACTCAAGTATCCAGAGAGGGGAGGTGTTTCTACCGCTTCATGAAGACCCTAGACGGCCCTCACTTGGGGATGGTAAGAGAGTCGCCTTCCTATGTGTCTGGATTAAATCATCTTGAACGATCCTTTCCAACTCGTGAGAGTCATAGCTTCTTCCTCTGTCCAGAAGCAGAGGAAACCAGTGTCTTGATAACTTGATGAGTAGGCAATGAATGAATGAATGAATGAATGAATTCCTCCTTTGCTTCCCCTATGAATTCTGCAGAGTTTCTCTACTCAAACTGTGAGGCATCAGAATCAGCTGAGAGCATGTTGGAAACGTCCAATCTGAAGCCCCATTCGAGACCAGGCACATGAAAGTTTGAGAAACACGGCTGTAGGAACTGCTTCTACATCACCTGCAGTCCTTAATTGCTTATTTGATTGCATATCTTCATCCAGGAGAAGGGCCAGGACCATGTCTATTCACTAGGAGTATCTCTATCTCCTATGTGGGAGTTGTATACAGGAGGCATTCAGTAACTATTAGATGGATGGATGGATGGATGGGTGAGTGGGTGGATGGAGAAAACAAGTTTCGCTGCCTTCAGGGAGGCTACCTATTCTAGTGGAAGAACATCGGGGTCAGAAGAAAAGGGAAGGTCACTGAGCAGTTTGGTTCCCATCACATTTCTTGAGCTTACTCACTCCCCCTAAAACGTCACCATATAGGTATCAATATCATTATTTTATACCTGTGCAAGTGGTGAAGCTACAATTTGAACCTGGAACGATACTTTTTCTTTCCCGCTGCACTGCCACTCGGTGTCTGTGTGACCTTGGGTATCTGGGGCAGAGGCTTTGGCCTCTCCCCCCCGCACCCCCCCACTCACTTTTCCCGGCAACAGCTTCTGTCTGCAAGGAGCCTGCAGCTGTGCCTGAGGGCTTCCCCCCCCCCCCCTTAGGAGCATGCTTGTCCTGTGTGCAATGCGTCAGGACTGGGGGGAGACAACACCATCAGAAGCAGCCCTCAACCAATAGGAACAGGAGTTAGTGCATAAACGTCCCTTGGGTGGGATATCTCTGGGGGAATGTTCTACAACATCTCCTAGAGTCTCGCTTGGGATGGAGCCCCAGCTGCCCACAGTGGAGACCTACTCAAAACACATCCTTTATTGGGTTCCTTTCCTTCCCTGTCTCATTTCCTTCTGGTGCTTCCTGGGATCACCTCACAAATACATTGTTTGCATTCAAATCCCTATCTTAGGGTCCCCTTCTCAGACCCCAAATCTAAGACAGGTTCTGTTAACTAAAAACCACTGCAGCCATTGTATTCTGATTGCCTGACATTGTGATAAGCACCTTGAGTGCATTATCTCATTAGTCTTCACAACATCCCTGGGAGGTAAGTTCTGCTCCAATAGCCAGATGAAGAAATTGAGGCTCAGAAGGGGAAGTGATATGCTAAAGGTCCCCAGGCTGGTCACTGGCAGAGACAAGGTTTGGATCCATTTCTGTTTTTTGTCAAATCTCATGGTCTTTAAGTACTTGCTTCCCAAAAGGATTTGGATTATCCCCTGAGATCATGGATGTGAAGATTCTTTGCTAAAACTGGAATTTCAGTTTTCATCACTGTGTTTCTACAATGGGCTGACTTTGTCAAAAGATTTCTTTCCATGGGGGTTAGGACAAGTCAACAAGGGCAAGGGTGTGAGGGGATAGTTGGAGAGTGCTAATGTAAGGAGTCCAGGGACCAGAGGACAATGGGAAAACATCAGGTCTAGGGATAAGGGAGATCTTATCAGTAGAGTAAGATGAGGCTGAATAGATTCAAGGACGAGCTTTTGGAAAAAGCAGGGATGATCTGGGTCCCTCTTGCTGACAGTCTATGTCTGGTGCTGGGGTGTTGGAGAATAACCAAGGAATGTGATAGACAAGTTTGAAACTAGGAAGAGAGGGATTATATGTGGTCCATAGAAGTCAAAGTTGAGCACCTGGCAGCCACATAAATAAATTCTAGATGGTAGAATGGCAAAACAGCTTTTATCTTACATGCCAACTCTCACCGACTGATAGTGGCTTCCTGGAGCCCTGTGTAGAGGGCAGTTCCGAGGCTGTTTTCCACCCCAGAGTGAAAGAGAGTCAGGATTGATTAGTGATGTCTGCCTGGGGCACAGGAGTGGAGAGTGTGGGTACCAAGGCCACATGGAGGAACAGACTGAATTCCAGTATGAGTCGGAAGAATTCTTTCCGTTAGGATTGAAGCAACATTTACATTTCAAGTAAGCTTTCACTTTTGAAAAGGATGATTTTTCCTTGAGAGTTTATCTTTCATTTGAACATATGTGGCTAAACCGAGGCCATATGCAAAATTACAGCTTTATTATAACTCCCTAGAGGAAAAGACAAGAAAAATCAGCACACGATTTACTGAGTAGAACCCACATAGAAGAGAGAGTGTGTTGAATGGCTTTCTCCTCCTCCTCCCCTTCTCTTCCTCCTCCCCCTCCCGTCCCCTTCACCCTCCCTCCCTCCTTTCCTTCCTCCTTCCCTCCCTTCCTCCTCCTCCTCCTTCTTTTTCTCCTCCTTTTGGGTCATGGTGGCCTCTGTGTTGGGTGGGTTTTGATGATGCTGAGTCTTATCACAGTCCTTTCCAAGTCTGTGATCTCCACCTCTAGGAACTCTGGCTTCTGGGTCTTATCTAAGTGGTAGTGACAAGTTCTGATTGTGGGAGTTTTGTTTTCTTATTGCATTTAGGAAAGGAAGGCAGGAAGCCCCCACACAGGTCATGGTGAGCGGGTGCCTCTGTCTGTGAGGAATGCTGAACACAGAGTATAAATAATGCAGCCACATCTGCCCTGGAGTTTGGAGCTCATGTACTTTGCTGCATCACGTAACTTAACTGACGCTCCGTGCAGACCTGTGTGGTGGGGAGATTCAGACTCACACTTTTAGTTTAACCCATAATTGGTACACTTGCTTTCAAAATGCCCTTGGCGGGCTTCCCTGGTGGCGCAGTGGTTGAGAGTCCGCCTGCCGATGCAGGGGACACGGGTTCGTGCCCCGGTCCGGGAAGATCCCACATACCGCGGAGCGGCTGTGCCCGTGAGCCATGGCCACTGGGGCTGTGCGTCCGGAGCCTGTGCTCCGCAACGGGAGAGGCCACGGCAGTGAGAGGCGCACGTACCGCAAAAACAAAACAAAACAAAAAAACAAAATGCCCTTGGCAATGGCCTTTATCTCACGAGATGTTTTGAAATTCTCCTCAAATTTTCATAGGAAATTCTAACATTTAGGTGAAGTCACATGGAATGAACTTGTTATGAATTCACATCGGGACAAATTCTGTTTGTATTTAATTAATACTTGTCAGGTTAAATGGTTTAACAGAGTACTCCACACTCAGATTCTATTATAGGAAGTGGCTTTTCTAAAATGAGCCCGGCGTTCAGCAGATTGATGGGGTGAGGTATGGTATTATCTTTCCGGTGCAAAAGGGTGGTTTGAAAACACCGTTAGATGGAACATTGCTGTAGAAAAAGGACGGACTGGACTGTAGATTAAAGTAACACAGTCAAATTTCCTGAATTTGATAAGTGTATGGTGGTTACAGAGGTTAATGTCCTTGTTTTTAGGAAGTACACACTACAGTATTAAGGGATAAAGTTACATGATATATTTAATCTATTCTCAGATGGTTCAGAAAAAGTGTATGTGTGTGTGTGTAGAGAATGAGAATGCTAAATCATGTGGAGAAATAGTAAAAATTGATGAATCTGTATAAGGAGTGTATGAGAAACAGTATTATTCTTGCAACTTCTCTGTAAGTTCAAACCTATTTCAAAATAAAAAATGAAAAAACTAAAAAAAAAAAAAAGAAAAAGGATGGAAAGTCAATTCCTTTGGGTTGGTAGTGGATGCCTGGAACTTAACAGAGAAGATTGAGGTCGAGGTGAGGATCAGTGAAATGGAATGTCAAGATTGATTAGAAATGTCTGCCATGGGCAAAGGAGGAAACAGTGCACATGCATATGTGTCATCCCTTCTCCAAGAGGAAGTTGTTTAGAAAAGCAGGGTGGGAGGAACAGACACCAACTGTCCTGGAAGTAAAAAAGAATTGGACAAGGTCCACCCTGACCGCCTATTACTGGAGGAAAAGTTTTGATTTAGACATTGTCAGGTTCCAGAAAAAGCTAGTCCCTATCCTCCACTGTTGCCTAAGAGAATGAGCCAACTGCATTGTTTAAGACCTAATGCAAATGAGTTTTTCAGGCAGAGGAGGGACAAGAGAAAGAAGAGCAAATTCTTTCTTTTGGCACCCAGCAATGATGAGCAGAAGTATAGAAGAAATGGCTTTGTGGGAACACATCAAGCATGGCTCTGTGATTTTCATGGAGTTTCCATGTCTTCTAGAACTGTGAAGTGGAAAGTGTTCATTGAAGTTTGGATATGGATTCAAACACTGATCCCATCACATATTACCTAAGTAACTTTGGACAGGTCATTTGAACATGCCGAGTCTAATTTTCTTCATATGTAAATTAAGACTAAAAGTACAAAATCTACCTAACTTACGAGGTTTTGCCAAGAGTGGAATATTAATACCTCCCGTGTGGAATCAGCACATGTGGATGTGACTAGTACAGTGTCAGGCACGTAGTATATGTCTGATAATTTGAATTCAAAAAGGAACAATCCATTTAGGGTCAGACTACCCTGGCTTTTGCTCCTATCCTTAAGGTTTTGGAACCCTTCTTCTCAGAGGTCATGCCTTCCAGAATGTCTCTAGAAAACAGAAAGACAGCTCCAGATCCTAGTGGCCTTGGTCACTTTATCACCCTGTGAATTTCAAGAGGCTCTGAAGGAAAAAGTTGTGTGGTGGTTTGAGTTGATCCCAAAGGTGATGATTTGGCCAGACTGCCTAGATCATTGAATCCCCTTCTTTATGCATGTCCTGGATGTTGAGTTTAGCTTCTTGATTTTTCTGCAGTTGGGAGAGAGAGACAGAGACTGCCCACCCCACCCCAAGTCTTTATGAAGCTCCAAGGTAAGGACCACTGCCTGATACTTTCTCACTGTCTTGTTCTTTCTGGAACCAAATTCTGCATTGTCATTTTTGATGTTCTGGAGTCATGAAACCCTTATAGGAGAATGAGGTTTCCATCATTGCCATAAATGGCCTCAGGGTGGAAGGACCTGGGGGTCTTGGTAAGGTAGTACTTATCCCAGTGGCTCCTCTAGAAGAAGGAAAGTCTGTGCAGATGTCTGGACCTACAACCCTCTCTGCCTTCAGGTGATTCACAAATTGCTAACAGTTAATAGATGGAGAAATCAAGGGTTCTTGCTTGTATTTTCACCACCTTCCATTCTGGTTGAATACAGTTGAGCTTCTATGTTAGTAATACATCCAAACAGTAGATTTTTCTGCTAATACTGTGCCCAAGACCAACTCATCATCACTCCATCCTAGGCTCTAGCTGTGCAGACACCTGGTCTACCAGGGTCCTTCCTCACTTTGGAATTTAAGCACAGTAATTATTACTATTTTTTCCCCAGTCTGGCTATTCAGAAAGGACCAAGGCTGGCATCTAGCTTCTGCCTCCTGCTTCTCCCTTTGCAAGCTGAAGAGGTCTGGAAATCTGTGCCCAGAGTCATGCATCCGCTGGGCTTTGGGATTGGGTGTTTTCAAACCTCTTGCCCACAGAGAAGAAAGACCATATGCTCTCTGGGCCTCTTTGAGAGCACTGAGATGGGGGGCACAAGAGACATCTCCCCACAGGCAATCAAGGGAGAAGCTAAAGCTGATTTTTCTGTTTTCTGAAAGCAGCCTTTTCTTTCCTTCCCCCTCTGGGGAAATTAGCTTGCTGGCTCAGAAAGAGGGAAAATAAACAAGTCTAACCTGAAATATGCATTAGAGTTTAGCTATTTTTGGAGGTTTCCAAGATTGAAAATGGCTGAAGGCTGACCGTTCCCATCTGCCCTGAATTAACTTTCAGAGGTTTTGCGGGGAGAGCGAGGGGCCCATGGACCATCAGAACAGTTGAGCTGAGATTGGCAGTGATCTGTGGATCTGGGTGAAGGAACTGTGGCTATAGCAAGTCCATTCCTCTTAGCGACTGGCTCAGAGAGGACGTAGAGAAGGAAGTTGTGGGATGAGCAGGGATTACCTCTGCTGTAGACCCACTGCCTGTGACCCCCCCACCCCGCCACAAACTCATATGTTGAAGCCCTAATGTGATAGTATTGGGAGGTGGGGCCTTTGGAAGGTGATTAGGTCATGAGGGTAGAGGCTCCATGATTGAGTTAGTGTCTTGATAAGAAGAGGAAGAGAGTTAGTTCTCTCTCTCTCCACCACGTGAGGATACAATGAAAAAACAGCCAGTGCAAACCAGGAAGAATCACTCACGAGAGACCAGATCTGCTGGAGCCTTGATCTCAGACTTCCCAGCCTCCAGAACAGTAAGCAATATATGCTTGTTGTTTCAGCCACCCTGTCTATAGTATTGGGTTACAGCAGCCCAAATGGATTAAGACACCCTCTGAGCTCTCTCTGCATCCAGAGCCTCTAGTAAGATGCCTCGCACATAGTAGGCGCTCAATAAATGTTTGCTGAGTAAATGGGGGTGAAGGTGAGGAGAACAAGTGTTGAACCCTTGTTGAGGGTTGCCTCTGTGCTTTATGTGCTATCTCCCTTTAAGACCCATTTTACAGATGGGAAACTAGAGGGG
The DNA here is from genome assembly GCF_026419965.1 of Kogia breviceps. Lineage (NCBI taxonomy): Eukaryota > Metazoa > Chordata > Mammalia > Artiodactyla > Physeteridae > Kogia > Kogia breviceps. Next base: position 60,580,431 of record NC_081323.1, read on the forward strand.
AGAGCACACATTATCAGTACCCATCACTTTCCCTGTCACCTACTCTGTTCCTGTGCCCACCTTGGCACCTGTAGCTCTCTGCCTGGGGCCTGTCTCTCAGCCCCCCATGTGAGGCACCAGTGTCGAGGAGGTAAAGTCCCAGGGAGAATGATGGATGGGGATTGGAGGCTAAACACTCCAGCGTCTTCTCATGTCAGGTGGGGCAACTCAGAGGTGTCTCCTACATCATTGCTCAGTGTGGCTGGCCAGGTGTGGACCCCAGGTGCCCACAGCAATGACCCGCTTCTTAATGCACTTTTCCTGGGCTCTCCTCCTTCCTGCCTCACACCCTGGACCACCCCCCAGATGCATTAGTCACTCTGAAGGTCTTATCTCAGGCCCGGGGGACTCCAGCCTGACTCAGAGTAGCTACGTGAGCCGACCCAGGGCAGGGGACAGAGAGACGAGGAGCGGGAGTGGGGACCCCATCTGCCTCTCTTCCCCTTTCCCGCCCCTGCTGCCTTTCCTAGGAATTCTCCCTGTGGGGAAGCCGGGGAGAAGCTGGAGCGCCTCTCAGAGTACACACAGGTGGCCTTCTGACAAACTCACTCAGGAGCGGGGGGCAGTGTAGTTGGAAGTGACCTTGACAGTGCCTCCAGAGACGAGGGTCTGAGCCTTGATCTGCCTCCCAGAACAGTGTGACTCAGGCAAGCCCCTCTCCCCTCTGGGCCTCATGTCCCCATCTTTCAAAGGAGGTGACTGGAAACAGCCCACATATCGATTGACAGATGAATGGATAGACAGACGCGGTCCATCCGTACAATGCGATATCATTCAACCATTGAAAGGAATAAAGTACTGATGCATGTGACAGCATGGGTGAACCTTGAAAACAAGATGCTATATAAAGAAGCCGGACACAAAAGGGCACAGGTTGTGTCATTCCATTTCTATGAAGTGTCCAGAATAAGTAAATCCGCAGAGACGGAACATAGATTAGTGATTCCAGGGGTTGGGGGAAGAGGGTAATGGGGGTGCCTGCTTAATGGATCTGGGCTTCTTTTTGGGGTGATGAAAAATGTCTTGGAACTATTTACATAGAGGTGTTGCTTGCAAAACACTGTGAATGTACTAAAAGCCATTGTTCCCTTTCAAATGGTTCGTTATTTTATGTTAGATAAATTTTCCCTCAAAAAAAAATAAAAAAGGACAATCCAGTGGTCCTCATTCCCTGGTGTCATATTCGGGTCACCTGGGAGCTTTAGAAATATGGATGCCAGGCGCACCCCCAGGGATGCTGATTCCATTAGTAATTTGTAGAATTGCTCTGGAGATTCTAACCTGCTGCAAGGTTCCGAATCACTGAACAACCTGTAAGGTTCCTGCCAACTCTATGCTTCCCTGTTAAGTGTGAATTTAAGTTAATTCATCCCTTCTTTGGTATTTTTAATCTTCTTTGTGGAACAAAACCCTTAAATCTTTTTTTTTGGGTGGGGGGTAAAGCTATTACAGGCATGGGCTTGTAGGAGAGGTAATTTTTGGAGTGGGGGTGATGGTAAAGGGAGAAGGAGAGTTTCTAGGTGCCTTTGAAATTACCTCTCCCCCCAGCACACTCGATCCAGCCTCTTTTAGCTACAGGAAAGCATCTTTTCCACCGGCACACTTATTCTCAGCATATTTAATACCTAAAACCACACATACGACATTAATCATTTAAAGGTATCGAGACTTAAATGGGTTCAATTCCATTCAAACACTTAAACTGAGGACCTACTGTGTGCCAGGCATTGTGCTAGGTGACGGTGGAGATGAGAGAGGAACCAGGATGAATCAGTACTCCCACCATCCAACTGTGGAAGACAGAAGCATCGTAAAAGAGAACAATAACATTCCTGACAGTGGATAACCTGGATTGACAACCTACTGTGTGCAAGGCCCTTTATATGGACCATCACATTCTAAGATGGTTAAGTCATCTGCTCCACGTGTGATGGTAATTTTATGTGTCAACCTGACTGGGCTAAGGGATGCTCAGATAGCTGGTAACGTGTTATTTCTGGGCGTGTCTGTGAGGGTGTTTCTGGAAGGGGTTAGCATTTGAATCAGTAGACTGTAGAAAGAAGATCACCCTCACCAGTGTGGGCGGGTATCATCCAATCTGTTGAGGACCTGAATAGAACAAAAATGCGGAGGAAGGGCGAATCTGCTCTCTCTGCTTGAGCTGGGACGTCCATCTTTTCCTGTCCTCGGACATCAGTGAGCCTCATTCTCTGGCCTTTGGACTCGGACTGGGACTTATACAACTGTCTTCTCTGGTTCTCAGGTTTTTGGGTTTGGACTTGAACTACACCACCAGCTTTCCTGGGGCTCCAGCTTGCAAATGGCAGGTCATGGGACTTCTCAGGCTCCATAATCCCATGAGCCAATTCCTTATAATAAACTTCCATTTGTATATTTCTCTCTGTATCTTACCAGTTCTGTTTCTCTGGAGAGCCCTGACTGATAAACCAGGTTACACGGCAGGGAAGTGGTTGTCACAGAATATTAGCTCCTGACCACTGTGTTGTCCCTCTTGTGTTTCCAGGGCTGACTCTAACCCTGCTGCTCGGAGACTTAAGTGGCATCAGGAGAACAGAGAGGAGGGGGTGATTCATTTTATAGGAGGCGGAGCTGCCCAGTAATTGTAGTCACCTAGAGCTTTGTTGTCCAACACGATGGTCACGGGCCACATGTGGCTGCATGACTTTAAATTAATTAAAATTAAATTAAACAAAAATTCAGTCTTTAAGTCACACCAGCCACATTTCAAGTGGTCAACAGCCAAACACAAATTTATTATCTTATGGTTTGGGGGTGGGGGGATCAGAAGTCTGAAAAGGCTCTCTGTGGGCCAAAATCAAGGTTTTTAGTGGGGATGCATTTCTTTCTGGAGGCTCTAGGGGAGAATCTGTTGTCTTGTTTTCCACCTTCTAGAGGCTGCCTGCATCCCTTGGCTCATGGCCCCTCCTCCATCTTCAAAGCCGGCAATGGGCAGCTGAGTCTTTTTCAATGACGTAACTCTGACCTCCTCTCTTGCCTCCTCTTCCACATTCAAGGATCTTTGTGGTTACATTGGACCCATCTTGATAACCTAGGATAAGACCCCCCCCCCCCGGCAAGATCAGCTAATTAGCAACCTTAATTTCACCTGCTATTTTAATTCCCCTTTGTCATGTAACATGACATATTCACCAGTTCTGGGAATTAGGGTGTGGACATCTTTGGGAGATCATTATTCTGTCTACCACCCCATCTAGTGTATTAGAAGAAAGCACAGCAAAAGACATATAGGGACTTCCCTGGTGGCGCAGTGGTTAAGACTCTGAGCTCCCAGTGCAGGGGGCCCGGGCTCAATCACCGGTCAGGGAACTAGAGCCCATGTGCCTGCTGCAACTAAGAGTTCTCATGCCACAACTAAGGAGCTGGTGAGCCGCAACTAAGGAGCACACATGCTGTAACTAAGGAGCCCTCCTGCTGCAACTAAGACCCAGTGCAACAAAAAGAAAGAAAAAAAAGACATAAAATTCATGTGTGTGGAGGATGAGTAGCTGGTGAGAGGTGACGCCTTGTGATTCGAAAAGCAGTATAAAGGGGGCTTCCCTGGTGGCGCAGTGGTTAAGAATCCGCCTGTCAATGCAAGGGACACGGGTTCGAGCCCTGGCCTGGGAAGATCCCACATGCTGCGGAGCAACTAAGCCCATGCGCCACAACTACTGAGCCTGAGCTCTAGAGCCCACAAGCCACAACTACTGAGCCCACATGCCACAACTACTGAAACCCGCGTGCCTAGAGCCCATGCTCCACAACAAGAGAAGCTACCTCAATGAGAAGCCCGCACACAGCAACGAAGACCCAACATATCCAAAAATAAATAAATAAATAAATAAATAAATTTATTTAAAAAAAAGAGAGAAGCAGTATAAAGTTTTCTGGATTTCTGAAGTCAAACTGCCTGGCTTTGAGTCTTGCATTGTGACCTCGGACAAACATCTCTGAGCCTCAGTTTCCTCACCTGTGAGTGGAAATAATGACAGACCCCCCCCTCCCCAAAATCTCTTGGTGAGAATTAGAAGAGATAATCCATGTAAAGGCTTGGCAGATAGTAAACCCTGAAATGTCAGGTACCATTTGGAAGCTAAAAATGCCTTCACATTACAGTGTGAATGTGTTCTAGCTTTGAAAATAGCTCCAAATTCCATTTATGTTAAGAACTACATTCTGTTCTCTATCTCTGTGATGGCCCCTGGGAATTGGGTGGTCATCAGTGCCGTGAGGAAGGGAGTTCTGCCTGTTCCGAAGGCCATGGCAGGGGGCTGGGTGATCCAGAGAGCCTCCCTCAGCCATCTGCTAATAGACTTGGGGACCTGAAGTTCAAAAGCATGTTATGCTTCTACAAATCTAATAGAAATACTTCCTTCATCTCGAGTGCAATTAAATTAGCTACTGCTGACGTATTTCAGGAAATTCCTAGAATTCCCAAGTTATAAAGGAATCTATTGGAACCATTCTAATGATGCTTGCTTATTCTTTATGGTAGTTGGCTAAAATAGTCATCCCTCTTTAAATGACCCAGAGATGGCAATTGAACTACATTTTTTTTTTTGGCTGCTCCGCACAGCTTGTGGGATCTTAGTGCCCTGGGAAAGAACCCAGGGCCCTGGCAGTGTAAGCGTGGCATCCTAACAACTGGACTGCCAGAGAATTCCCTGCACGACCTTTTAAATAAATTTCTTTAAAAAAGGAATAGGTAACACATGCACGTGTTATATAAAAGGGTATGCTGCCTTAGCAATGCAGTTCCCCTCTCCAGAGTCAACTATTGGTATTGGGTTTCTTGTGTGTGCTTCCAGATATATTCTGTGCACTTATATCCTATACATTATGCTCTATCTGTTGCTCCCCCTCCATCCCCTACACCAGCTTACTATATTCACCGTTCTGTACCTGCCCCACCCTCCTGGTCAGTTTTAACAATGTATCTTAGAGACTGTTCTATATTGCTACAAAAGCAGTATTCCATTTTAAGCATGTACTACAATCTATCTTACTGATAATTTATTTATAGTTTTTAGGTTATGCTCACTATTGCAAGCAATATTGCAAATAATCTTTGTATTTACAGAATTTCACACAAGTCCAAATATGATAACTTTTTCTAGTGGAATTGCTGGGTCACATAGTATGTGCATTTTTAACTTAAAAAGTTTGCGCCACTGTTGGTGGGAATGTAAATTGGTTCAGCCACAATAGAAAATAGTATGGAGGTTCCTCAAAACATTAAAAATAGAACTACCAGATGACTCAGCAATCCCACCTCTGGGTACATATCCAGAGGAAATGAAGTCATTATTTTGAAGAGACATCTGAACATCCACGTTCAGTGCAGCATTATTTACAATAGCCAAGATATGGAAAAAACCTAAGTGTCCATTGGTGGATAAATGGATAAAGAAAATGTGATACACACACACACACACACACACACACACACACACACACACACACACACACACACACACTGGAATGTTACTCAGCTATGAAGAGAAGGAAATTCACCCATTTGTGACAACATGGGTGGACCTTGAGGGCATCATACTAAGTGAAATAAATCAGATTGACAAAGCCAAATACTGTAGGATTTCACTTATATGTGGAATCTAAAAAAGAAAAAAGCCACATGATGCATAGAAACAGAGAGTAGAATGGTGATTGTCAGAGGTTGGAGGGTGGGGAAATGGGGAGAGGTTGGTCAAAGGGTACAAACTTCTAGTTATGAGATTAACAAGTTCTGGGGATGTAATGTACAGCATGGTGAACTATTCATATTTTCTTTTCAAATGAAGGATCCTTGGTCCATTTTTCTACTGAGTTGTGCATCTTTTTCTTATTGATTTCTAGAATTTCTTTATATTTAGGAAACGGCCTTTTCCTTTGGTTCACACAACTGTTTTCCCCAGTTTGTTGTATCTTTTTCAACTTTGTGCTTTTTAAAGGCAGAAATTGCTTATTGTATTTGTTCAAATATACCTCTTTAAATATGTGGAGTCTGAATTTTAAGTCATCCTTAATGTTTTCTGGTCATCAAGAGTTTATAAAAAGATCGCCCACGTTTTCTTTTAGTATTTTAAAGGTTCTATTATTTTGCGTTTAAATCTTGGCTCCATCTGGAATTTGTTTTAGCTCAAAGGTGTGAAATAAGAATTCGACTTTATATCTCTCCAGATGGTTTTCCAGTTGTTACCATTTATGGAGTAATCTTTCTCCCACTTATATGAATGTGATGCCATTATATATGAACATCATGTATGTACTGGGGTCTATTTCTGGATCTTTTCTTCTGTAACTCTCTATCCCTTGAGGTATCTTATTCAGTCTTTGGCGATCTCCAGTGCTTTTTGTCCCAAGTCCTCTAAAACACAAAAGGACATTCCTGCTCTTTTGACTGCATTCTAGACTTTTGTGATGGCTTCTCCTTGGGAGTAAACTCATGCTTGAGATGCTGACTAATTAGAAAGCAGGGCATAAGGATCAGGAAACTCCTCCCCATCATTAGCCGCAGTCATACTCTTTCAGGATTCAGAGGCTTTAAATTGCTGCATTGGAAAGATGAAATGAAAGATGAGTTGATCTTCCTTCTTGTGGAGGACCAATTGATGATAATAACAATAAAATAGATGATTATAAGCTACCATCCTGGTGGTGCTGAGCAGTTGAAATATGTTAGTTCATTGATTCTTCCAACAACTGATAAATTAGCATATTTATCCCCATATTACATGAGAAGGATGTGAAGGGAAGTGAAACTTATGAGACAATACGAAATAGAGGAGGGGTTTAGACCCAGGTGTAACTGATTCCAAGGCTAGGACTCTTATCCATTCTGTAATGCAGGATCTCTGGCACAATGTAGCCAATGAAACACAGTTTGTTCACTTATTCTCTCCTTTGTTAATTTGCTCCATAATCACTTTGGAGTGCTTGGTCACTATAAATAGGAGTCAGAAAATCGTATGTCTCCAGGGGCAAGCAGGTGTAAGTGAAGTTGCCCAGATGGGGGACGATAGGGAGTGGTAAAGACTGTGGCAAATGAGAGAGCACCTGTCACATCTAAAGTTGGCACTGTCCCTCAGCCCAGAGCATCGTTGCCATGGGAGAAGGTGAGTTTAGTGTTGCCCAATCTTCAGATTCCCAAAAGGAACCAGAAATCCAGATTTTTAGGTGAAACATCCTGATTTTTAGATGTCATCAAATTAGAAACATCAGTGTATGTTCTTTAAAACTCAATACTTAGTTCTCAAAGATTTCTTGTAGAGAGGGCATTAAACAGAGATATTGATTCAAGCAAATTTGATTCAGCAGTGGAAGGGAAAGAATTACTGATACATGTACAAAATGTGAATGAATCTCAGCAACTCTGTGTTTAGAAGAAGGCAGACATAAAAGAGCACATTACCATATGTCCATTTATTTGAAATTCTAGAACAAGCAAAATTAACCTACAGTGAGGGCAGGGATTGACTGGGAAGGGAGTGAGTACCCTTTCAGGCATGGTAATAATATTCTATATCTTCATAGGGTTTGGATTATACTGATACTTGCATTTGTTCAAACCTAGTGAATGTACACTTGAAAAAGTGTATATTTCACTGTATGTAAATTGTATACAAAAATCTATTAACAAATATTGAACTCTAGTTAATGACAATGATCCCAAAGTATTTCGGAGGAAGTGTATGGATGTCTGCAATTTATTTTGAGATGAACTAAGAATAAGATGGATTAAAGGATGAATGGAGGGATGGATGAAAAGGTATGTAAGTGATACATCAAGCTTAGTAAAATGTTAATGAATCAGTGTTGCTGTGCATTTGAAAATTTTCATAATAAAATGTTGGGAAAAATTAGCAAAAATAAAAACCAATAAGAAACTATGTGTGAGCTTAACATACACACACACATAACCCTGCAGGCTAGATCGGGCTCATGGGCACCAATTTCAAGACTCTTACTCTGTCCTATCACCCCATTACATGGTGTTGTCTCAGCAAGTTGATTATAAGGGGATCATTCCTTCAGTCAAGCTCTTTGTTCTGCTATCCACCTTGCACAGGGCTTGATAGATCTGGCACGATTCAGTGAGTGAAGGTATGAGAACATGCATCATCACCTGATGACATCATTAACATTTCTCCAACATGGCCTGCCGGAGATAAAAGTGAGCCTGGCCTCCTTCTCGTCAATCAAGGGGAAAGAAGAAAACTGTTTTGGCGACACAGCCCCTTAGTTCTCTCTGCTATCCATCTTGCTACATCCGCACTCTCTCTACATGATATTTAAATTCAGAGGGGACAAATATTAGCCCAGCACGGTTCTTTCATTAGCGAACAGGGTTTCAGAAGTGTGTTTGCAGTCTGCCTCTCTGTTCCCAGTGTTGGCTGAGCAGAAAGCAATCTTCACTCGTCAGCAGCATTTCAGAGCGAGGGTCTGTGTCTGTTTTGAATACCCACTGTGTGTCCTTGGCTGTGGTTGGGATAATAGAAAATATGACCAAGGAGTGTCAGAGTCTTGGAGGCATTGCCAGAACTATAGGTAGAAGGGGACAGGAGAGATTAATTTCTCCTCTAAACACATTCTCTAAAAGCTGTACCTTTTCAATAATTTAAAAAGGCAACTTGTCATCATAACAATAGTTAAGACTATGATGCATACAATTAGACAAGGCAAGTGTCAGTCTTGTAAATATGTGATTGATGCACCAGAGGTCAAACCTGCAGACATTTCTAGATTGTAGTCAAAACATAGCACCTTTTTATGGGCTTTTCCCTTATGCCAGTTGAATTATTCACTGGAATATTCAGTCCTTCTCCCTGAAGGAGAATGATGCTTCCCTTCCTCAATGATGTCATACTTTTGACTTGCTTTGGCCAATGAAATGGGAGCAGAAGTGACATGAGTCACTTCCAAGCAGAAGATTTAAGAGCCATGTTCTCTTTTCCCTCTGCCAAAGCCATGTCTCAGATTGTGGCTGCTCCGGCAGCCTAGGTCCCAGAGAGAAGAGATGTGGAGCATAGCTCTCTGCTGGCCATGGTGGATAGAGAGGATGAATGAGGTACAAATATTTGTTATTGTCAAGGCTTTGGGCTATTGGGGTCATTTGTTACTGCAGCATCACCTAGCCTATCCTAACTGATGCACTACTCCCCAGCCAGCAAAGGAGGTTCCTGCCCAGGTGCCACAGATAGGATCCTCTTGACATTATGACTTCTCCATAAAACTTCTGTGTAGTTTTGAAATAACAAGGACTACACAGTAGAAACTATCTTGGGTAAAGATAAAGATAAGATAATTTAGGTGCAATTATTTGAGGCGAGAGTGGTTGCTAAGGGAAGAGACCACGTGGGCTAGTGGAGATGAGTATAACTGTTAGGGATGACGGAACACAAGGCAGTGGTCTAGGGTTCAACAGACTGGGCTTGAGTCCTGGGTCTACTCTTCATTAGCTGTGTGGCTTTGGACAAAGCCCTTGGTGTCTCTGATCCTCTGTACCTACTAGATGGGGTTTTTGTGAACTAAGTCATATGGAAGAACTGGGTCAATTGTAAGGTGTACCATCAGGGTTCTTGTTGCTTTTTCCCTCTTCTTTATCCTCTTCCTCCTACTCTCCTAATTGGCCTGAATAATAATATAGAGGAAGGCTAGGAGATTGTAAGTGTAGCATGAATAAGACAGAGTGGGCCTGGAGATAGAGAGGGCTCCAGCCTACTCTGTGGAGAGATCTTGTGCTCAGAGTTTCTGGCAAACTCATTTGGATCACAGCTTTGCCATTCATTAGCTGTCTTATCCTTTTGGGGAGCGTGGGTGGGCCAGAGGGAAGTTGGGTGAAGACAGATCGCTCCTCAAAAAATTTGTTTTTTAAATGAATAAAATAATCAGAATTACACAGGGAACCAATTTTATTGCTGGCAAGACATTAAAAAAAATACAAACTGGGATAGAATAACACACATACTTCTTTGTTAGTGCATTAAATAACTGTATCTATTGTATATATATTGTGTATCTACTCGCAGATTTAATTACTGTCAATATTTCAGACTTGTGCTGAGCATAAATAATATTTTGCAATGTTTACAACAATTGTGATGGGAAAAATATCTGTGGTTTCCTTTGGTGACACAGTCACAATAAGGTAAATACTATCGTGCTTGGTTGCCTACATTCAGTTGAAGGAGATAAAAAACTTTCAGCTAGAGGTTATTGAAAATCATTTTCTAATTTGTTCCCATTCAAGTTCACAGACTCCCTAAATTTTACCCAGGACACTTGAGGGTCTGTGGACCCCAGGTTAAGACTCCTGCATTAGCTGCATTTTCTTAAGGGAGTTACATCCTTTCCTGAGCCTCAATATCCTCACTCGCAAAATGGGTACCTTGCCCTTGATATTATTTCTAAGCATGGGATTTGGTTATCCTCAGGTGAGCAGACATTGTGGGTCTCTGATTCCCTGAATAATGGATTTCAAGGGATAGCACCAGGATAAGGAATGAGCACAGCCAGCTGTCTCTCCTCTGGCCCTAAGTCCCATGAATTGACAAGAGAGAGGGAGAAGGAGAGGGAAACAGAGGATATAAATGAAAATATATACAAAGCAACAGACTGGAAAAGAAGAAAGAGTGGCACCAACAAACCAGAATTCTTGAGAAATTCTCGACAATCATAACCAGATCACGTATTTGGAGAAACAGCCATTGAAAATCACAACCTAAAACATATTTAAAAGCATATCTAATTTTAAGGAGCACTTACCTTGTGCCAATCTTTGTACTTGCATTATTTATTTTAATCTTCATAATAACCCTTTGGGAACCTTAGATTCTGTTCTTATCTCATTTTATGGATGGAGAAACTGAGGCTCAGTGAGTTCAGGTACTTTGCCCGAGATCACACTACCAGAGTGACAAGCCAAGATGTCTGGCTATGTGGCTTCACACATAGCCCACGATCTTGTCTACTGCACTCTCCGGGCTTTTAATTCATGGGCAGGAAGAGGCTTTTTTTTTTAAAGTCCTGCTAGAATCTGCAAACTTAAGAACTAGGATGAAAATTGTTCTGGCACCACTTCTGGATTTAGGAAGAGCTTAAGCTGCACCATTCCATTTTACGGGCAGTGTGAACCTCATTAACCTCCTTCCAGGTTAGCAATGCAGGCAGGAGCTGTCTAGCCTGGGGGCTGTCAGGGGAACCCACACTTACCCTTTCAAGAATATCTGCACTTGAGCACAATTAATGCACTCTTTCTCTTCATCTCTTCTCTGAACACCATTTACCCTAAAAATACTCTTTGACATTATGCACAAACATTGAAGAGACATTTATTTGGCCCTGACTTTTGTACGGTTCCTACTAAAAGAGATTCAGTGACACACAAATGGAGCTGAATTATTTATAGGCTTGAAGGGAGATCAAAGTTGCTTTTATTCCTATTGAAAGTGTATTAGAAGGCCAAAGAGCACCAAATTAATTATGACATCTCACAGAGGGAGTCCAGCTAGACTCAAGGGTGCTTATTAAATGCTGGGGTGCTCTCCAAGGCTGGGTCTTTGGAAAGGCCCATAAATCTGGGCTGTTGTTCCTTGCAAATGCCTTGTCAGGGAGTGGAAGTCTCTACCCTTCTTGACAAGAGCTGCCAGTCTGAGAGTAGAGATGTAAGGAGTGTCTGGGAGCTTAAGACACCCATGAGGTTGGTCATTTTTGAACTTATTTAATAAGTCAACTGATGTTGATTGAGCACCTACTTGAGGCTGGGCACCAGAGACAAAGAGAAAAGTTCATTGACTTATTTGTCCAATGATTCAACAGATATTTAGTGTCTTCTCTTGAGAGGTACTGTTTTAGGCACTTGGATGTATGTAACAGGACTGACAAGGTCCTTCACTTATGATTAAGAGACTGTTCCTGTCCTCAGGGAACTCAGCATAATGAGTTCTTTAATGATCATCATCGTCTTGTCATCATTTATTGAATGCTTACTATTTTCCAGGCTGTATCCTAAGTGCTTTACATGTATTAATTCAACTAATCTTCATCAGTACTGAATGAGATAGGGATTATTAAAATCACCCCCTTTTCATAGTTTAGAATAAAATTACAGAGTTTAAGTAACTCACTCAAAGAGTCAGACCTTGGAAGCTGTGGGGCTGGAATTCAAACCCAGGCATTCAGTCTACCATAGAATCTGTTATCACAGGGTGTATATAAGAGCTATAAGACTCAGAGGCACAAGGAAATCAGGGAAGGGGTGTCTGAACTGAGTCTTCAAAGATGAGTTGGAGATTCCAGAAACATTCAAATAGGGGCCAGGAAGGACAAGTTACATAATCTCTCTGCACTTCATTTCCTCATTTTATGCCATCAGGTTCTTAAGAGAAATAAATGAGAAATCATAAATGTAATATCTTCCTTTGAGGTGCTTGAAGCCATCATATGTGCCTTCAAGGTGCCAGGCGTCATATAAAGATGGTACTTTTCTACGTGAGCTGTAATGTGAAAAGCTACAATGGGAAAACGGCCACTCAATTCATTCTTTTCAATTGTTTATTTCTCTTGTATGTGCAGGATGAGGTAGAAATTTGCCCCAGAGCCAGATTCTTGAGGCTTCTGTCCATTCAGGGAGGACCATAAACACAGCTGGACCTGTGCGTCCGTCACCTTTGTTCAACGTATGCTTTTGAGCTCACCAGCTGGGTTTATCATTCTGGGCTAATTCCCTCTGACACCCAAGTTTGGGCTTTATTCCATTTGGCTTTTCTGGTACATATCAGAATGGTAGGGATTTCCCTCTGTAGAAGTGTACTTACTGCCTTTCCAATTGGTTTAATTTACAAACAATAGCTTCATGGCGAGAGAAGTGAGCCAGCCCCCAGGGAGAGTTTGCATGGGTGAGTTCCATGTTTGCATTGATTTTAAGCATCAGTTTATAGCATATGGTGGAGACACTGATGGCTGGGGCTCCATTTCCTGGGAAAGCAGCAACACAAAGAGACCAGAGCTTATGTCTTCTCTCCCAAAGTTGGAAGAGAACCCATGTTGTTTGTGTGAGTGTGGAGTACCTGCTGGGATGAAATGCCATCATGTCATCTTTCCTGGCACCCAGAGATAAGTTCCTGGTCTTGTTAGGCCTGAACGGTCTCCGAGGGATCCCAGCTCACCCAAGAACCGCCAAGAGTCGAGAGTCGTTGCAACACGCAAGAGGTTTATTAGGAGCCGGTGCACCGGGGTTCCTTGGTCCTCACGCAGGAGGCCGAAGAGGAACCCCCCCCAAGCGGAATCACATACATTTTGTAGCTTTCATTTTTCATTATGCAAAGTGTGGATATATCAAGGGTTTTTTTCTGATTGGTTTGTTTGTTCCGGACCGGAGTGGGGACTTGGCTCTAGTTCCTTGATTGGTTAGCTGTCGGATGCCTACTTTACATTTTCGTGTTTTTGTGGTGGGGGGTTGAGTCACATGAGTTATGGTTGGCTGGGGCGACCTTTAAACTCTTTGGCTTAATCATTCTTATCCCCCGCCGTAGTTGTTTGCTCGCGGTTAGGGCATGTCTCAGACATGTCCTGTTTTCCAGGCCTTTGTTGTTTGCTCGGAACGGTTTCTGCCCAGGGGGGTAGGGGTGTAAGTATAGTTAAGGTCCTACAGTCTCTGGGGTTGTAGGCAAAAGGGATTCATCCAGGCAGGAGCTCCTTTCTGGCTGGGAGTGTGAGAATCATGTGCATTTTGTATGATTTCTTTCAGCATAAGTACCAGGAAGTAAAATCTTTGTGGGAGAAGGTGTCTTTTGGGAGGAAGAGGTTATTTTAGTGCTTCTAGCTCCAATGGATCCAGGGCACCAGAAACTCTATACCCAGTACGATGAATAATGCCAATAATAGGTTTCTGTAAATATTGTTGCCTGTGTCTCTTATGGTTATTTCTCATCTGCTTTTCCCAAAGGTTTGGCAACAAAACCCCCAATGCTTTTCAAAATAGCTGGGACACCCTAGTAGGTACTTTAGCCAAGTTCCAGTGAGAAGCAGAATTATCAAGGAATAGAGTGTATGTATATGGGGGCCGTGGCAGTCCTAAAATACCATAAGGGTAACAGACACCAAGCTGTGGGCAAGAAGCATTTTGTTGCTCTTTCCTGGGACACCAATGCTCAGCATAGTTTCTGGTACATAGTAGGTATTGAAAAAAATATGTTTTTGAACGAATGATTACGATCATGCATTAGAACAAAGCAATAGGATAATAATAACTTTAGTGAATTAGTATTATTGAATTCTCAGACTATGCTAGGAATTGTGCAAAATGCTTAGTCATCAGCAGCCTATGGATTATTATTAACCCTATTTTGCAAATATTGAAACAGAGGCTCAGAGATTTTACAGGACAGGCCCAAGCTCTCAGAGGTAGTAAGTGGGCTGGGTTTCCAACCTTGGCTTGTCTGATTCTAGAGTTTTGCTCTTTACAGGCAGGAGGCTACTATATAGAGCAGATAAACCAGAAAACAGTGTGGAGATAACAAGAATGCAGCTGATAATCAAGGTAGCACCACCAGGGACTTCCCTGGTGGTCCAGTGGTAAAGAATCTGCCTTCTAATTCAGGGCACGCGGGTTTGATCCCTGCTCAGGGAACTAAGATCCCACATGCCACGGGGCAACTAAGTCCGTGTGCCATAACTACTGAGCTTGCGCGTCTCAATGAGAGAGCCCGTGTGCTGCAAACTACAGAGCCCACGCGCCCTGGAGCCTGCGTACCACAACTAGAGAGAAGCAACGAAGAAACCGCATGCCACAACGAAAGATCCTGTGGGCTGCAACTAAGACCTGAAACAGCCAAAAAAAAAATAAGGAAAATAAATAAATAATAAATAAATAAATATTTTTTTTAAAAGGTAGGACCACATAAGTTTTGGGGAAAGTAAAAATACAAAAGAAATGGTATCTTATTCAAATAGTACTGGACATGTGGTTATTTGGTAGAAAAAAAATTCAGAGCTCCATTCTGTCACATATAAAATAAATTGTGGATGGATTAAAGAGCCACATGCAAACTAAAAACTCGTATGAAATCTCTTATATGTGACTGGGAAGGTGAGAAGGAACTACAGAAAAATGTATAAAGGATTATGAGAGGTTTTTTTTCTTACTTTATTATATTTTAAAATACTTCTACAATAAGCATGTACTATTTTAAAACTAGAAAAGACACGGTAAATACATCTTTTTTTCTCCTTTTTTCTTTTCTTTTTGTCCTTCTCTTTCTCTTTTTTGGGAAGAGGTCAGATGGGTTCCCTGACGCTCTAGGGAGGCAGAAATGGGGGTCTAGGCCTGGGGATTTGTCAAGAGACAGAAGCGGAAGGAAGGATTGGAGGGTAGGTGACATGTCACTGTGCTGGGTGCTTTCTGGTTTTCCTTTCTTATTATCTTCCCAA
Organism: Kogia breviceps; assembly: GCF_026419965.1. NCBI lineage: Eukaryota > Metazoa > Chordata > Mammalia > Artiodactyla > Physeteridae > Kogia > Kogia breviceps. The sequence continues at coordinate 60,595,920 of NC_081323.1, forward strand.
CCACACAGCTACATAACTGTTGTCCTCCCTGTTTATTTTTAACAGTGAAGGACACAGAGGCTGAAAGAGGGGGACACCTTTACAATGAACAGCAGAGTGACACCTGAGCCCAGGTGTGTGAGGCAGCCCCGCCCAAGTTCCTGGTCCTGCCTGCACCTGCACACTGTCCTCCAGCTGGGCCCCCTCCCTCACCAGTGCTACCCCTCTCAGGGACTTTACATTTCTCAGCTTTGGCTCTTGAGAATGGCGGTGAAGTCCTTCTCACCCAGACATACGGTGCTGCTCCTTGGCATTTTTTGGTCTGCCCCTGTGGACTTCTCAGAGACTGTTAAAATGCAGAAAGTCCTACTCTGCTCCTGGAGCTTTGGGCCCTCTTGGATTTGATCAGATGCTTTCACCATAATGTTTACACCTCAGCTAAAAAAGAAAAGAAAACTGCCATCCTCCTAATATACATACTTGGCCTAGGTTTGCCCAGGCAGGGACAATTGCATCTAGAAGTTGTTGTCACAGAGTTGGACCTGAATGGGACAGTGGGGGGACCGGAGGATGAAGTGTCTGGCTGGCTGGGTGTGGGTTGGAGGGGAGGAAAACCCTTGCAGCTGCTCTGGGGAGTATCCATTTATTGCATGTGTGTCCTGGATGGTGCATTCAGAAGAAATCAACATTTCAAAAGACCAGGAAGTGGGGAATTGGATAGTGAACCAGACCCAGTGCCCCTCCCCCGCCCCCCAGAGCTCAAGGTCTAGTAGGAACCCGCCACTGCCCACAGGCCCTCTGCCACTGCCCACAGGCCCTCTTGGCATAGGAGGTAGTACTGGAGGGGAGCATGGGGTGAGGGGAGGCACTTAACCCAGAGGAGATGGGGACAAAGACCTCTCCTGACCACGTTCTAGCCAGGCTACTCTGAGCCTTCTTCCCCATTAGGCCTCAACCTTGGCCTTGAACTTGAACAAACTTGGCCTTGGACTTGAACAAGCACCACCATAGCTTTTTAACAGCTCATGGCTGCATCCCTGGGATGCAGTTTTCCTAAAAGTGCTGCCTGAGAAAAACTTAAGGATGCCCACAGAATTTACTGTTTGTTTCAGCCAACACCTGAACGTAGGGCCCCTGCCTCTGTGGGAGGGTTGGAGCCTCACTTCCAGCAGCGCCAGTCAGCAAACCCGAATGGGTTTTATGTGGACCAACCCTCCCTCCCACTTTTTGTGAATTTTCATGTCCCTGTCTCTGCACAAGCCCCCTCCATTCCTCCCACCCACCCCCTCATTCTCCCTTTAGAAATCCACTTACCTCTGCACAAATGGGGACGGAGCTCTGCTCTTTTTCGTACTCTCAGTAGTATTTACCGAATAAAAGCTGTTTTCACTGCTTCAACTAAGGTCCGGCTGTGTTTCTCTTAGTCAGTGGGAAGTGTGGTCTGGGAGGGTGCGCGGAGGAAGGGATGCAGCGCTAAGGTGTGGGGATGGAACATCCCGGCAGAGGGAATGGCTTGTGCACATGACACACGGGATCCAAGGAAGTGGGAGAAGTTTGAGGAAGGTGGAGAGCAAGTTGGGAACAGAGCTGACCCACTAGCAGAGCGTAGGTGCAGGCACTTTTGTGTGATACTTGGCGTGCGCTTTGGAGTGAGTGTGTTTTCATAAGAAATGGAGACTACTTCAAACTGCAATGGACCCAGGATCAAGTCATGATGCCCAGTGGTGCTGGATAACAGCTGGTCCCCCCTCTGCCACGTTACTTTCCCTTGTTCTCTGAGATCGTTCGCGCCGTTGGATGCCTGTCTCCTCCCTGCCTCTTGAGGGGTGGAATTGTAAATATCATGGCCCCTAGCTGGGGCTCTTTGGGGGCCAAGAAGTCTTCTTTTTTTATATCACTCCCCCTAGTTTTGTGATTCAGCTCCACCAAAAGTTGATATCCTCAATCCATAACATTGTTAGCTTTCCCGAAACATGATACAGAGCTTCCATTCGTGAGTTCATCCTTTCCCTCTTGTCCTGTTCACCATGCACTGGGAGGCCCTGAGGACTCCTATCATTGCCTTGTTTGCAGAATGAAGGGGACTTGAAGCTGTTAAATTCCTTTTTTTTTTTCTTGGAGTCTCTATACAAGCCTTCTCTTGATATGCCCAATCCTGGGCTATGTCAGCTCTTTGGATGCCCGATGTTAGGGTATTTGACTTGATTAAGTTTCTGTTGAATTGCTAACTGATCTTTTCAGGCACATGTATTCCTACATTTAAGAAAAACAGTTTTATGAAAGTTAGAGCACATGGAATTGGCAATTAGCCCTAGAACTTTTTTTTTTTACACACACTGAAAAATTGGGGGCACTGGAGCACATTTTTACAAAGGTGGTCCCTACTGGTACAGTGTACCTCTGGTAGAGCTAGCCATTTTCATAGAAATGAAGAAATAGAGCTGAACTTGAAAATTTGAAAACGGAGTTCTCAGGAGATTATGTGATCCAGGAAATCATTTTGTTGCCTGAAGAAGGTAGTTCTTGCCTGGCAAGAGAGAAAAAGGATTTCATACAAAGTGCTGCAAAGATCTGAAAACTCTTCAAAAATCATCTGTTCTCGTAACGCCGACAACAAAAAGCCTGGCACCTGGCCACCGAGGTACTTTTTTTTCAATACTGAATTGCTTTTTTGGTTTGTCTCCAGGGCAAACCTCTCTACAATTGTATAAGAAAGTCAATGGAAAAGTTGTATTTACTTTACAAAATCACTTTCCTGAAATATATCTACCTGCTAAGGCAACAAGATACCTCCATGGAGATGAATACAAATCAGATGCTCCAACGTCAAAATTATTGCAATGGTCTAAAGTACAGTCATTTGGCTGTCACTTCTTCTCCAAGCTGTTCTGGAGACCCAGAGTGGGTACCAGGGCAGATTTCAAGGAGATGGCCCGTTGTGAACATCAAGGAAACATCTGGCAGTGTTTGGAGATCAGTTGCTAAAAATACCTCCGTATGCTGAGGCTAGTCACCCATGGTGGGAACTTGTCAGTCTTATCTTCAATAACACCCCAGCTTGATGTGTGCATGTGACAGCTCCAGAAACTCTACTCACGGTCCAAGGAATAGGAACCCAAAGGAAACAGGGATCTTCATCTCTGGCGCCCCCAAGTGGATGGGATGCAGTTCTGAAGATGTTATTGGTCTCAGCTAAATATTGCTTTCGTTATGTTGTCCATAGCTCCTCCCTAAAATTCAGATATGATTTGTGCCTCATGTGTTGTGAACTGAGACCATCATGGGATTTTTGACATCATTTCCAGACAGGATTCCACTGGCTAGTGGAATTGCCACTAGGGTCCTTTGCTCAGTACCTCGCACACCATCCCGTTTAAACCCATTTCAACCCAAAGGATTCAGTGTTTGTGTTACATCCGTTTTACAGATGAGAAAACTGAGGCACCGAGAGATTGAAAGACGTTTCCATTCCCACCAGGAGTCAGTGGTACAGCTGCGATGGGAACACATCTCTGCCTGACTTCAAAGCTGCACCTGTTTCCTTTTTTTTTTTTTTGGTTGTTGATTATTTTGTTAAACAAGATTAATAACTATGATTTGTGTAAAAATGTTGCACCCATATTATAAAAAATTCAAGCCATTGGAGAGATATATGGAAGAAAGGAAAATAACTCACTTCGTTTCACCCTGTCCAGAAAAACATAATTAATATTTAGTGAATATCATTGTAGGCATCTCCCCACAAATACACACAGACATCGGAATAGGAAGGTCAGTGCAAGGATAGATGGGAATTATTTTACTAAGTGTGAGCCTGTTCTTCACCTTATTCTTAACAAAAATAATTACTTTAAATTTTACCTGAAGAAAATTAAACGGAATTTGAAGACATTGTCAAAGTTTAGATAGCAACTCCTTTACCAGAAATAACTCTCATCCCAAAGTTATTCCTCTAAAGTGAAGGGGAAAATTATGCAATCATTTCGAGGTTAGAATCTTTGTTTTTCAGTGACTTGTTTCACTTTAGCAAGGGCTCTCCTGTAAAAGGTGAGAGAACATGTTCACATTTCTCTTGTCTGTTGTTCCCAATCCCGTGGTTTTAATTACGTAAAATACGTGTTTACATTTTCAAGGTCATGGCATTGGAATTAGGTTCTGTAACCATAATTCCCACTGCTGTTTAGCCTTAGTCTTACATTTAAACAAATCAATGCTTATTCCCAGGCGTGTCCTTTCTTGAGCTCTTTGCGTTCATTTCTTATTTGAATACATTTCATTGTGAAGCTCAGGAGTGCCGTGTTCTCTGAGCTCTTGTATGCTTGAGTTTCTGTCTATGACTTTCTTTTAAAATAGGATTTTATTGAGGTGTAATTTTAGTACATAGAATGCACAAGTCCTAAGTGTACAACTTTTTTGGAGGGGACCTTTGTCAACTGCTTTACAGGGTGTAAATGACATAAAATAAACTGCACATATTTAAAGCATACAGTGGGGTGGAGTCTGGTACAGTGAAGTAACCGCTGGAGCTACAGCCAACCGAAGAATGGGAGAAAGTATCTGTAACTATATATCTGACAAGGGGTTGATATCTAAAATGCATAAGGAACTCATACAACTCGATAGCAAAAAAATCAAAATATTCCAATTAAAAACTGGTCAAAGGACCTGAATGAACATTTTTCCTAATGAAGACATACAAATGGCCAACAGGTACATGAAAAGTTGCTCAACATCACTAATCATCAGGGAAATGCAAATCAAAACCACAAGGAGATATCACCTCACACCTGTCAGAATGGCTTTTATCAAAAAGACAAGAGATAAGGAATGTTGACAAGGCTGTGGAGAAAAGGGAACCCTGGTGCACAGTTGGTGGGAATGTAAGTTGGTGCAGCTACTATGGAAAACAGTATGGAGGCTCCTCCAAAAATTAAAAAATAAGACTACCATATGATCCAGTGATGGCACTCCTGGGTATATAGCCAAAGAAGTGAAATTCGTGTCTTGAAAAGGAATCTGCACTCTCATATTTATTGCAGCATTATTCACAATAGCCAAGACATGGAAACCACTGAAGTGTCTGTCAATGGATGACTGGATAAAGAAAATGTGAAATATATATATATATTTCATATACATGTATATAATGGAATATTAGTCACCATTAAATAAAGGGAAATGCTGCCCTCTGTGACAACATGGATGGACCTGGAGGGCATTATGCTGAGTGAGATAAGCTGGACAGAGAAGGACAAATACTGTGTGGTATCACTGGTAGGTGAAATCTAAAAAAAGCTGAACTCATAGAAACAGAGTAGAATGGTGGTTGTCAGGGGCTGGGGAGTGAGAGGAATGGGGAGATGTTGGTCAAAGGGTACCACCTTCCAGTTGTAAGGTGAGTAAGTGCTGAGAATCTTGGGTACAGCATGGGGGCTGTAGTTAACAATACTGTATTGAATACTTGAAATTCCCTAAGAGAGTAGATCTTAAGTATTCTCACCAAGGGAAAAAAAAAAGGTAACTATGAGAAGTGATGGCCGTGTTAATTAACTTGATTATGGTAATCATTTCACAATATATATGGGTATCAATCATCATGCTATACTTTAAAATATACAATTTTATTTGTCAATTATACGTTAATAAATCTGGGGAAAAAAGGGTACAAGTGTGTAAAATTTGACATATATTCACACCTTGAAATCATCAGGATAACAGACATATCCATCACCTCCAAAGGCTTCCTTGTACCCTCTTTTCACCCCTCTCTCCTCACCATCCTTGGTACTCCTGGCTCCTGGCAACCACTAATCCGTTTTCTGTCACTATAGGTTAGTTTACATTTTCTAGGGTTTTATATACATGGAATCATAGGGTAAGTACTCTATTTTGTCTGGCGGGTTTTTTTTTTTTTTTTTTTGCGATACGCGGGCCTCTCACTGTTGTGGCCTCTCCCGTTGTGGAGCACAGGCTCTGGACGCACAGGCTCAGCGGCCATGGCTCACAGGCCCAGCCGTTCCGCGGCATGTGGGATCCTCCCGGACCGGGGCACGAACCCGTGTCCCCTGCATCGGCAGGCGGACTCTCAACCACTTTGCCACCAGGGAAGCCCTGTCTAGCGTTTTTTATTCAGCATAATTATTTTGAAATTAAGTCCTGCTGTTGAGTGTATCAATAGTTCATTCTTTTTATTGCTGAATAGTATTTTATTGCACGCATGTACCATAATTTGTTTACCCATTTACCCATTGATGGATGTCTAGTTTTTGGCTATTCGAAGTAAAGCTGCCATTAACATTTGTGTACAAGTCTTTGTATGGCTGTATGCTTTCATTTCTCCTGAGTAACATGGGAGTAGAATGGACTGAATCATCTGTTAGGGACATGTCTGAATTTTAAGACACCAAGTAACTGTTTTTCAAAATTGTTGTAGCATTTTAAACTCCTACCAACAGTGTCTGAGGGCTCCAGTTTCTCTGCATTCTTGCCAGCTCTTGGTATGGTCAATCTTTTAAATTTAACCATTCTAATAGCAGTATATAGCGATATCTTGTGGTTTTAATCTGCATTTCCCTAATGACTAATGATATGGAGCATCTTTTCATGTGCTTATTTGCATCCATATATATTCTTTTTTTTCCATTCCATATATAATAGCTTACATCTGCTAACCCCAACCTCCCACTCCATCCCTCCCCCAACACCATCCCCCTTGGCAACCACAAGTCTGTTCTCTATGTCTATGAGTCTGTTTCTGTTTTGTAGATAGGTTCATTTGTGCCATATTTTAGATTCCACATATAAGTGATATCATATGGTATTTGTCTTTCTCTTTCTTACTTACTTCACTTAGTATGATAATCTCTAATTGCATCCATATTGCTGCAAATGGCATTATTCCGTTCTTTTTTATGGCCGAGTAGTATTCCATTGTATATATGTACCACATCTTCTTTATCCATTCATCTGTCAGTGGACATTTACATTGTTTTCATGTCTTGGCTATTGTGAATAGTGCTGCTATGAACATAGGGGTGCATGTATCTTTTTGGATTAGAGTTTTGTCTGGATATATGCCCAGTAGTGGGATTGCTAGATCATATGGTAGCTTTATTTTTAGTTTTCTGAGGAACCTCCATACTGTTTTCTATAGTGGCTGTACTAACTTACATCCCTACCAACAGTGAGGGAGGGTTCCCTTTCCTCCACACCCTCTCCAGCATTTGTTATTTGTAGTTTCTAATGATGGCCATTCTGACCGGTATGAGGTGGTACCTCATTGTAGTTTTGATTTGCATTTCTCTAATAATTAGCAGTATTGAGCATCTTTTCGTGTGCCTATTGGCCATTTGTATTTCTTCTCTGGAGAAATGTCTATTTAGGTCTTCTGCCCATTTTTCAGTTGGGTTGTTCATTTTTTTGTTGTTGAGTTGTATGAGCTGTTTGTATATTTTGGAAGTTAAGCGCTTGTCGGTCACATCATTTGCAAATATTTTCTCCCATTCTGTAGGTTGTCTTTTTCATTTTTTTTATGGTTTCCTTTGCTGTGCAAAATCTTGTAAGTTTGATTAGGTCCCATTTGCTTGTTTTTGTTTTTATTTCTGTTGCCTTGGGAGACTGACCTAAGAAAACATTGGTACCATTTATGTCAGAGAATGTTTTGCCCCTGATCTCTTCTAGGAGTTTTATGGTGTCATGTCATATGTTTAAGTCTTTAAGCCATTTTGAGTTTATTTTTGTGTATGGTGAGAGGGTGTGTGCATCCATATATATTCTTTATTGAAATGTCTGTTCAAATGTTTTGCTTATTTTTCAGAGTGAGTTGTTTACTTTCTTAGTTTTGAGTTTTGAGAGTTCTTTGTATAATCTGGACACAAGTCCATGATCAGATATATATCTTGCAAATAATTTCTCCTAGTCTGTGGCTGGGGTTTTCATTTTCTTAACATTGTCTTAAAAATAATTTTTTTTAATTGAAGTATAGTTGATTTACAATGTTGTGTTAATTTCTGCTGTATAGTAGTTATACACACACACACACACACACACACACACACACACACACACACATCCTTTTTCATACTCTTTTCCATTATGGTTTATCACAGGATATCGCATATAGATCCCTGTGCTATACAGTAGGACCTTGTTGTTTATCCATTTTACATATAATAGTTTGCATCTGCTTACCCCAAACTCTCAATCCTTCCCTCCCCCATCTCCCCTCCCCCTTGGCAACCACAAATCTGTTCTCTATGTCTGTGAGTCTGTTTCTTTAACAGTGTCTTTTGAAGAGTCAAGATTTAAAAATTTGATAAAGTACAAGTCATCAAACTTTTTTCTTTTATCGATCATACCTTTGGTGTCATATCTAAGAAATCTTTGCCCAAACCAAGGTTTTAAAGATCTTATTTTAGTTTTCTAGGATAAAACTAGATTATACCTAGTCTTCTTCTAAAAATTTTATAGTTCTAGGTTTTATATTTAGGTCTATAATCCATTTTGAGTTAATATTTGCATATGGTGTGACATGTGGATCAAAGTTCTTTTGAGTATGAAAGACTACCCAGTTTTTCTATAAATGTCAGTTAGGTTAAGTTGATAGTATTGTTCAAGTCTTCTATATGCTTGCTAATTTCCTGTCTACCTGTTAGATTAATTTTTGAGAGACTCTGACTATAATTACAAATTTTCTATTTTTCTTGCATTTCTATCAGTTTTGCCTCACATATTTTGAGCTCTGTTTTTTTAAAAACACCTTTCTGACCTTCCTGGGGGGGAGGTCAAACTAGACCAGCATAGGGCCTCTCCTGTGACCTGACTATACCCCTGGATTTTGTCCTGATGAGAGATGATTTATGTATTTTTGGATAAGCCTTTCACATCTGTAACCTTTATTTTCAAGGAAATTGGCTTCCTGCTTGATGTCTGAGGAGGCAGGTGCTGAGATTCAGCCTCACCCAAAATAATGATAATAATGACAATAGCAGCTCCTCGCTGCCAGGTGCATTGCCTACACTATCTCTAATCCTCCCGGCAGCCTTGCACGGTAAATGTTATCTCTGTTTTGCAGATACATTTTATTTATACCCCCCCCCACCGCCATGTTCCAGGAAGGCTTTATAAGGAGTCATAAAATACAGCATATTCATGAAAGGTGAAGGTAGAGAAAATAGTTTTTAAAAAGCAACACTGAAGTGGGGTCTCATTGCCTTTAAGGATCTTGCCCTCAAACATTGAAGTGTTAAGTAGCAGAATTGCGATTTGAACCTGGCTCTCTTGCTGCTAAAAGCTCTGATGTTTATATTCAGCCAGTCTGAGTGACAAGAAGAGACAGGCAGATGCTGGAGGTCAAACCTCAGGGGGGGATGGTCTGCAAGTGGGCTTTTGAGCCGTGATGCCAGGCTGGGTTTCTGGTGATGCTCCAGCAATGCCAACCACAGCTGCCATCAGGAGGGCTGTTTCTGAAAATTTCCACGTGCTGGGCTGGGACTCACGAGACCTGAATACTGCTCCCGTGACTTATCTGAATGAATAATTACTGAGTTCCTTTACAAAAGTCACTGATGGTGTTTACTGAGCATCTGCTGTGGTCAGGGCCAGCACTGATAGGTGTGGGATCCAGGCAGCATCCCTGCCCTCAGGGAGCTCCTAGTCCAGGGAGTAAGGCGGATATTAAACAAATGCATAATAAACAACTTATAGCTAAGAGGGAAAAGCAGTGGATTCATGAGAAGACTGACATAGGGCTAATCTGGGGTAAGAAGGGAGGGTTGGGAGAATGCTCACTGAAGAAACAACACACAAGTGGAGAGTTTTTAGTTGACACCTGCTACTTTTGCTTGGCCCTTTACCCCTTTCTTTAATAACAGAGGTGCTTTGGGGGAAGCCCATTCATTCCATGTGGACTGTATGTGGTTGCCCCCTAGCCTCAGATGTGAGTGTGAGACCTGGACCCGGTCAGTCAGAATTCTCTACTCCTCTGGCCACATCGATGGCTCGGGGACAGGCATGTGGTCTGAGAGAAACAAGAATCTGTTCTGGGCTCTTTGTCCAGAGCCAGAAGGGAGGATGATGCTGTCTTCCCAATGTGGTTCCACCCATAACCACGTGGGTCCTGGGCTTCTGACAACCATCCTGGATTCACATGGAGTAAGACTGTCCAAGAGATGGAGAAAGCCTGAACACTGATGGCATACTCTGAAACCCCAGATCTAGCCTTGCCTGAAGCCTGATCTTTTATAGGAACCGATCGATGTGCTTCCCACTTTTATTGGGGGGGGGGGCTAAGTTAATTTGAGTTGCGTTTCTGTTACTTGTAACTGCTGAAAGGAGCTCACTAAAGATCTGAAAAATAATAGAAATTAACCACAGAGATACTGGGAGGAAGAGTGTTGCAAAGCAGAGGGAATGGCACGAGTGAGGGGCTGAGGTGAGAGAAAGCTTGATGGCACTAAGTTGAAGAAGCCCGTCTGGCCACAGCGAGTGGATGAGGTGGACAGAACCGGGCCATCGGGCTGGTGTACTACATGACGTTGCCTGGATGAGGAGTGAAGAGAGTTGGCGGAGGTACTGGGTTCAGTAGTGTCCCCCCCGCCAAATTCATATCCATCCGGAACCTCAGAGTGTGACCTTATTTGGAAACAGGGTCTTTGCAGATGTACTTAGTTAAGCAGATCAGGCTGGGCCCTAAATCCAATGACTGGAGTTGTTTTAAGAAGATGATGTGAAGACACAGAGAGACACACCATGTGACAGAAGAGGAAGAGATTGGAGAGATGCAGCTGCCAGCCAAGGAATGCCAAGGACTTCCAGCAACAAACAGAAGCTGGAAGACGTAGGGGAGGATTTTTCCCTAGAACCTTCAGAGGGAGCATAGCCTTGCCGACATCTTGACTTTGGACTTCCAGCCTCCAGAAATGGGAGAGAATATCTGTTGTTTTAAGCCATCCTTTCTGTGGAACTTCATTATGGCAGCACTAGGATATGAATACTGTAGGTAAATATCCCAGCTTCCTCATCCTCGGATGGGAAAACACGAAGGCATGTCCCATAATCTCCAGTGGTCTCCAGCCCCATCACGCTCTGTTACCCAGTGGGTAACCTGCTCATTAACTTGTTCTATACTCTGCCTCTTTTCCTTTCTCCCTCTCTCTTCCACTCCCTCCCTTTGCTTCCTGGGATCACCACCCCAGTCAACTACTTATGCCCAGATCCTTGTCTTAGGGTCTACTTTGGGGGAATCCAAACTCAGACAGATGCCCTTTAAGCGAGTGGTGGCCTGGTGGAGAGGGGCTTGGGATGAAGGTGGTGAGGTTGGCCGGAGACACATCATGAAAGGCTTCATGGACAGATGAATGAGTTGGGGTTTAATCCTGAGTGTTATGGGAAGATTGGAGCAGGGGAGTGATGTCTGCTATTCATTTTTCAAGGATCCCATTGGCAGTGAATTGGACAATGGCTCGTAGGGCAGTAAAACAGTTGTAGGGAAACAGATTGCAGTGGTCCTTCTCCTTTTTATAATTCATGATCTGAGGCCAAGTCCTGCCCCAGGGATGGAGCCAGATGCACACTAGGATAGGCAAGATGTAATTTTCTCCCCGTGAATCTTGGGGACCTCTTGTTATGCTGTAGACTGTCTTAGTTAACACTCAGTTGCTGAGTAATTCTCATTACCTCTTCTCACCGACAGACGATGAACAGCTGTCAAGCTTGTCTTACAAAACAAGACAAGTTTTTCCCCGTTAATGGAGCTCAGGATCGGAGTGAGGGAAGCAGCATGTGCTGCTGTAATGGAGTATTCTGGCCGTGTCTCTACCAGCCTGGCTTTCAAGTGAGCAGTCATTTCCCCGCTCTCGTGGTAGGCAGAAGTGGAAAGTGGGAATGAGGCGGAGGAGACTTTTTGGACCTGCTTTCCACTCTGGTTCCCATTGCTATTTCCGAAAGACACCCAACTGCAACCCCTTTGGAATTTGTGTATAACTTGCATTTGCAATTTGATGGGCTACGTGGGACATGCTTTCCCCTGAGATTATATGTTCATTGTGATCAGATGGGAAAAGTTTTGATCCGGAGTCTAGATGTTGGAAGAGGAAGGAAAGATTATCTAGCTATAGACAGAATGCCAGGCACATAGTAGGCACTCAGTAAATCCATCCATCCATCCTTCTCCAGTCTCTGTTCTTTCCTCTCTTCCTCCTTCCCTCCCTGTCCTCCTTCCAACCTTATTTTTGATGCCTGAAACATCTCTACGATATACCCATTAAATGGTGTCCAGCCTCGGTTTGAATACTGCCAGTGACAAGGAAGTCACTCCTTCTCATTCTAAAGCAGTTCAACTCTGATGAGGAGAAAATTCAGTTTTTAAATTGCTGATGTGAAATTTATCTCTCTGTATCTCCCACCTACTGGGTCTAATTGTGCTCTCCCAGTGGCCCTACAAGATAACTCTTGTCTCTCTTCCACATGAGTGCTGCTCAGACATCTAAAGACAGTGCTTATATCACTGAAAGTTTTTTTTAACCTAAAAGAATAAAGACAGTTCCTCAACCTTTCTGACCGCTCTCCTATAAACAAGTTCTGATAGTCTTTATCTCTTTTAAAATCACGGCCTTGGGGCTTCCCTGGTGGCGCAGTGGTTGAGAGTCCGCCTGCGGATGCAAGGGAGACGGGTTCATGCCCCGGTCCGGGAACATCCCACATGCCGCGGAGCAGCTGGGCCCGTGAGCCATGGCCGCTGAGCCTGTGCGTCCGGAGCCTGTGCTCCGCAACGGGAGAGGCCACAGCAGTGAGAGGCCCGCGTACCGCAAAAAAAAAAAAAAAAACACAAAAAAAAACTACCATAATATTTAATAAACATTAAAAAAAAAATCGTGGCCTTGACTCCAGGTGTGAGATCTCCCTGGTGGGAACCTGACTTGGACTATCACCTCCTTTTTCCTGAACAATATACCTCTGTTGATGCAACCTAAGATAACATAAGTCTTAACAATTTTTTCATTTTTAGTGTTTTAGTGGCAGCCATTTTATATGGCTAGTTCATGTCTAGCTTAGCATTGACTAAGACTCTTAAATCAGGAGCTGAAAGGACAAATACTGTCAGAGGCCAGACAGGTAAGGCAAATGAGTGAAACATTCTGGGTGAGGCTTGTGGTAGACTGAAGAGTTCATGCCCCTTTCAGAGCAGGCAACAGCTCTCAGTTCCAGCTGATTGTTGCCCTGCAGTGTGTAGGTTCAGCATTAAAAATTAGAAGATTCCACATAAAAATCTAGACTTGCAACTTAAAAAACCCCAAACCCAAAGATCTGGCAACCTTGCATGCATATTCCAGTATGGCTGGGGCTGAGCAGTGGCTGCCAGAGACCCTTGGGCAGTCCTGCAGAAGCAGCAAAAGAGTGCTGGACCACTTTCCACGTGGCCATGTTGACAATCTGTTGAATGCAGTGGGTCAAATCTTCCCCAGGAGAGGCTCAGACAACCTCTCCCCTGACATCCTTTATGGAAGCAGGATAACAAGGGGAGAGGCCCTGTTCAGGATATTCTGGAGTCTTAGCATCTTGCACTTTATTATGAGAAATTCTGCCAGCTTAGTGCTTTAGTGTCTCTGGTAGCGAATGGAAGGGGAGATATGCTAAACATACATATTAATATAGTCCATTAAGGTCAGTGAGACATAAGTGTTTGGACGGAACATAAAACAGGAAAGGGGAGGGGTGAGGGGTGGGGGGACTATTTAGATGTAGGGGTCAGGGAAGGCTGCTCTGACAATGTGACTTTTGACTAGAGGCCTGAATGAAGAAGGGAGGGAATAAGCCATGAAGGTGGCAGGGGAAGAGAATGTTTAGGCAGCAAGTACAAAGGCCCTGAGGTCAGGATGCTCTTCATGTGTTTGAGGCACAATGAGGAGCCTGTGACTGTGGAGCACGGTGAGAGATGGGGCAGTCCTGGAGGATGAGGTGGGACGTGAGGGTGAGGGCTGAGTCACATAGCATCAGATGGGCTGGGGTGTGGAGTTGGGACTTTAAGTGCAATATGCCAATATTCAACACATATTTACTGAGCTACTTCTATGGGCCAGGCACTGTGGAAGACGTTAGAGACACGTTAGTGAACAAAATGGAAAAAACCTGTCCTCCTGGGGCTTAAATGCTAGTGTGGGGTGTGTGTGTTTGTGTATAACATATGATAAAAATAAACAAGTAGCATGTGTAGTATGCAAATAGAAAAAAATAAAGCAAAGGAGGCTGGCATAATTTGAGGCCAGCATCGCAGCTTCTCTGAGCCCCAGTTTACTTAATCAAGATCCATCCCGAATCCACCCATTTTGCCAACTCTCCGTGACCCCTGCCCTCGCCCGTTCCAGGACAGCCTCTAACCTGGACAAGAGCACGTTTCATGGTCTGAACTCTGTCCACTCCGGGACCTGACCTCCTCCCGGCCTCTCCCCACCTCACTCCGTACCAGCCACAGGCCTCCTTGCTGGACCCCAAACATGCCCAGTGCTCTCTTCTCGGGGCCCTCACTTGGCTTTTCCCTGATGCTGGAATTCTCTTCAGCCGGATATTTCCAGGGCACCATCCTCGATTTATCCAGGTCTCTGGTATGTGTCACTTTCTCAGCGAGACCCTCCAGGCCAGCCCGTCCCATGACTCCATCCCCTCCTCCAGTGTTTCTCACTCGGAAATCAGGCCGTGTCCTCTCTCGCTATTGTCCAACTAAAGCAAAGGCTGGATAAACCAGTTCACTGTGTGTCCACTGTATCTAGGACAGGCCTTCACCTGTTCTCAGTCCTCCACCAATATTTGCTAAGCGAATGGATTTACTGGGTGGATTCTTCTGCCTCCGATAGACAGTGGCTGTACAGACATGGTACCAAACATACAAGCGGCCCCCAGCCTGCTCACCGCCCCAGATTTTTGGAAATCTAATCAAAGGATCAACCAGGTCTAGAAAACATTCTTATTGGCTGGTTGTAAGGACAAGGTAGAGGCGTTCTCCCAAAGGGAGGCTGGGAAGGCGCTGGAGACGGTCCTGCCCTGTTCGTCCCCTCTCGCCATCTCATCCCTCATGGCACCTTGAGCACGTCTCCAGTCTCCCTCAGTGTAAATCGGGCTGGGGAATCCTGGTCACTCCTCAGAAACAGCCCGCCCCACCATCCGCTCCAGGACCACAGGGAGGAAGGAAAAGCTCTGGGGGAGAATCCTCTTTTCCAAAAGTGCATGAGCTGTGGCCAGAACCAAGATGGTGCCAGGTCTGGGCAGCTCTGTGCATGAGGGTTAATGAGGTGGGGCTTTGAGGAGCCCCAGAATCTCCAGGGGAATCTGTGGAAGTTGCTGTTGCCTGAACTCTCCCCTTAGATACTGGTCCAGGGCATCCACACAGGGGTCCCTGCTGGAGCAAGCATCCCAGAGGCCACTGCTGTAGGTGGTCCCCCAACCCCACAGTGAGGACACCAGGTGGGAGCTCTGTTTAATGGTGCCTTCGAGCAAACATAGGAGACTAATTATGCTGTTCTGTCGAGACCTTCTGGAAGCGCTCAGCTACCTTGTTAACCGGAGCCCAACAAAACCAGGCCTGGAAGTTGCAATAAAAATAGCTTCACGCAGGTCAAAAGGTAAAATGAGCTTTGGTGTCAGGAATTTACACCTCAAGGTTGTGGAGGAGTCAAAGGCGTGAATATTTGTGTCCTGGCCCTTGTGGGGGTCATTTGAAGCAGTGGGTGTATCGCACACGCAAATCATACCGAGAGATAATACTAACTCACATGCTGTATGAGTTTCTCAGGGCTCCATAGCAAATGACCACAAACAAGGGTAGCTTAAAGCAACAGAAATTTGTTTTCTGTCTGTCTGGAGGTTGGAAGTCTGAAATAAGGGGTCAGCAGGGCTGTGCGCCCTCTCAGGGCTCTAGGGGAGAGTCTGCTCTGTGCCTTTCTCTTCATTTCTGGTGTCACTGGAAATCCTCAGGATTCCTTATTAGCTTGTGGACACATCACTCACTTCCATCTCTGCCTCTGTCGTCACGTGGCATCTATCCTTGTGTGTTGGTGTCTGTGTCCAAATTTCCTTCTTATAAGGACACCAGTATTGGATAATTGTAAATACAGTTAAATCATATGACCTAATGACCTCATCATAATCTGCTTGTATCTGCAACGACCCTATTTCCAAATAAAGTCACATCACAGGTCCTGGGGGCTAGGGCTTTAACATATCTTTTGGGGAGGACACAATTCAACCCATGACACATGCATCTCACACTTACTGTGTGCATAATAATGTGAAGAGAGTAGCTTCATTCATCTTACAGGCACACGCTATGTTTGGTGCATTTATGTATATTAAGACGTGGGCTCAAGCTCATCCTTTTAAAGATGGACAAAATCACCTGTGAAGCCCACCCAGGTTGCACTGATGGAATCCATCCCACCTTGGGACTCAGGTGAAGACAGACTATTTCACTGGCAGACTCTCAGGAGGGTTCAGTGGTTGTGTGATGACCTTCCCATACAGGGAGTCAAAGTAGCGTTCTGGACTAAACTGTGGACAGAGGCAGCCTTTTCTAAAGACTCTATGTTTCCCAATTATAATCAGTTCCCAAGCTCTGTCCCATCATTCCATGCACCTCCCCACACAAAGGCCTGTAAGGACACTGGGGGAGGTGTGTGTGGGGGGGATGTTGAGGGCACATCCGGCCCTCCACCTACATGGCCTTGTGTGATCCAGCTTTTTTTTTTTTTTTTTTTGGCTGCATGGTGCTGCATGAGGGATCCTAGTTCCCTGACCAGGGATTGAACCCGTGACCCCTGCATTGGGAACGCGGAGTCTTAACCACTGGACCACCAGGGAAGTCCCGAGTGCATGTTTAATTCTGTTACTTTCTGCTTATGACTGGACGATTCATTCAACATTGACTCGGGAAATATATGAGGTTCAGCTCTGTGCCATATGCTAGGGAGCCAAATGGGGGCTGAGGCAGTGAATGCAACGGACCAAGTCCCTGTTTGTCCGGAGCCTACATTCCACGGAGCAGCAAACAATGAACCAGGGAATGAATGAGCCCCTACTATTGGCCGCGACCATCTCTTTTCATCCTAAGAAGTCTGACATTCCACTAGGCCGTGACCATCGGCCCTGTGCCGACTATACCTGAGAGGGAAAAAGAGACTTCTGGCCTCCTGCACACACCCCCTCGTGGAGGGAGGGCTGTGCCCGGCTCCAGGCAGGGCTGTCTGTGCCCCAGCCGCATCCATCACAGCAAAGACACCCATCAGGCAGGAGTTCTGCCTTCAAAGTCACCTTTTCTTGAAGCTCCTAGCAACAGATTGGGAGCAGGGAACCAAGGATGAACGTTTTCTTCTGCCCTCTCCAATTTCACTGTTGATTCTCTTTTCATACCTGGAAGTCGGTGTGATTAATAAAATTGTGTCTGAAGAGTAGACGGCAGCGGGGAGAGGGAATGCAGAGGCATCGAAATGTGGACTCACATTCACTGTGTACCTACCAGGGCTGACATGAGGGGGAGGTGGGTGAGGCATTTGCTTTGGGTGCAAAATTTAAGGAGGTGCCCCCAAACTCAGCAATCAAGAGAAATCATACTTTCATGCAATATTTTAACAAATCAAAATTCATGCAGAAAAAGCCATGATGAACAAAATCTCAAACTTTTGAGTAAGATAATATAAGCAAAGCTCCTAGTTCAGGACCTGGCATGTAGTAGGTATTCGAGAAATCAAACTCAAGAAGGGAAATGGAATAATAATACCAAATCTGTCTGGCATTCTTTTAAGGACTGTGCATGTATTGTTTCATTTAACCCTCCCAACAGCCCTATGAGCTGGCTTTTATGATCCCCATTTTACAGACAAGGAAAACAAGGGCATGCTGATGTGAAAGGATTACTCACATCCTTACGATGAGTAAGGGGCGGAGCCAGAATGAAAACCCAGATCATGTGCTGCCAGTATCCACAGGAGTAACCATTCATGCCACTGACTCGCTCTCATAGGGAATAAAAAAAAAAAATCAAAGTTTTCACTGTTTCTCTGAGTCTTCATTTTGGATTCATCTGAACAGAATAAGGCCAATGGGAACATTTCCCAGTGCTAGTAAATACATAAAATTAAATCATATAAAGCATTTCTCTGGGACCCCATAGTTACATGATACCTGTTAAAAGTAGAGGAAGAAAACCCAGCTCCTCGCGGGTTTGACATCAGTCTAATCAGTGACACTATTGATTTGATTCATTGTGAGTCCCGCGACGGTGGCCATCAGAGACATTAGCCGGTGCGAAAGAGGAGGGGCAGGAAGCCGGGGGACCATAATCTGTTTAACCTCCCTCAGCTGTCAAGTCCTGTGGGGGGAAGGGATCCTCTCTCCTCTAGGACAGAGCCCACAGGTGTCGGGTCCTCCATGACAGCCCCGTCTGGGGAGGCGGCTGCTGGAGGGAGGATGGAAAAAGGATTTGTTGGTTCCAGTAAGTCTCGGTGATAAATAGCAGAGGATAATTTGGATTGAAAAACTGCATTATGGGGCTTCCCTGGTGGCGCAGTGGTTGAGAATCCGCCTGCCGATGCAGGGGACATGGGTTCGTGCCTCGGTCCGGGAGGATCCCACATGCTGCGGAGCGGCTGGGCCCGTGAGCCATGGCCGCTGAGCCTGGGTGTCCAGAGCCTGTGCTCTGCGATGGGAGAGGCCACAACAGTGAGAGGCCCGCGTACCACAAAAAATAAAAAAAAAATAAAAAAAAAGAGAAAAACTGCATTATGGCCTCTTTGAAAAGTAAAGAGTCATCTGCATAGTTTTCAGCTTAAATGCGACGTCCCTCTCTCTGTCACAGAGCCCTGTGTATTTCCTTCATAGACCAGCTGGTTATTATTTAATTTCCTCACTTGCTTGTTTATTGTCTATCTCCCCCACAAGCCTGTAAAGGGGTGGTGTGCTGGAACCAGCAGCTCTCCCCAACTCCATTTTTGGTGATGGGTAGCATGCAATGGCCATGGTAGGAGCATTCACACCATGGAAATTGGCAAAGCCTACAATCAGGCTATAACTAGGCTCCTTGAGGATGGACTTCATGTCCGTTTTGACTTCTGGCTGATGCTCTGGCTCTGGCTCAGGGGCAGGCACGCAATTATTTGGTGCTTGGTAAGTACCAAAATCAAGTAGCTTGAAATGGCCACAGCAGGAGTATTTATACCATGGAGATTGGCAAATTAACAGCTGGATGTTGTTTGGCTCTTGTTCAACTCAAGTCTGTTGTGTCAATTCAGTCTCTACCTTATATTAGATCATAGGGGATTCCAGATGGAACCATCGTAGTCTCCTGCCCTCCTGAGGCTCACGGTCTGGAGGTGGGGTTTGGGAGAGGTTCCTGTGGGAACCTCTGAGGTTTCTGTGGGTCAGATCCCTGACCCACAGAAAGTATGAGATAATAAATGTTCATTGCTTCAAGTTGCTAAGTTTTGAGGGTAATTTGTTATCCAGCAAGAGATGAATTCACCCACCCAGTAAGTTCTGCTTACTTCTTATTGGTTAGACTGTCACATGGTCAATTCACTTTCAAGGGAGGCTGGAGAATGTAGTTTTAAACCAGGCAGGTGGCCAATCTGGATAAAGTTAGGGCCCTATTAGTGAGGAGAAGGGGAGGAATGATACTGCATTAAGCAATTTATTTCCTGCTGCTTTATTCTATTTCTTAAAGCACAGTGCTTCAAGGAGTTGAAAATGGTTTGTGGATGGCACCTCCCTTTTCATTTTTTTTCTTTACTAACTTGGGGTAGAGAGGCAGCAACTCGGCTCCCCTGAAATGGCAGTGCTACTGCTTCACTTGCAGTGTTTCCAATAAAATTTGGGGACAAGAAAAGTATGTAGAAATCCCACCTGTGGCTATCTCCCCTTGTAAATAAGTCAGCCACAAAGATGTCTGCGTCAGCCATCAACTATTTAATTTCTTAAGAGGCTATTCATTAAGAACTTTTCTGCTGGGCAATTGTATGGCTATGCAAGTATTTGGAAGGATTTATAGTCTCTTAATTTTTCTTACCAGTATACTCTCCTTCTTTCCTTGTCAAGAGGAGAAGACCCAAATGCTATCATAATATTTCATGTCATATGTGTGAATATCTACAACAGGAATATTTAACATTTTTCCTAATTAAATGGGAAGTGTAACCCCAGTTTTTATGTTTTCATAAAACACATTCATCACATCAGGAGGCTTTTTGTGCTATTTCCCAGTGGGAGAAAAACTAACCATTCTCTGAAGACCTGCTGTGTGCCAAGCATTTTATATATATACATATATTAACAAGCACACACATATACACATATATATATGTGTGTATACAATATACACATTATTTTACACACACATTATTAACTGCTTTAGGTGCACATGATAGACCTATGATAAGGATCACTAGCATTATGTCCATTTTATGGATGAGATTCATAGCAGTGACTTGCCCAGGAGAGAGTCAGAGTCTGACTCCAAGACTTTGGTTTCAAAATCTTTGCTTGCCACTAAATTGTCACTCCTTCCTGCCCCCAATTTAAGAAGGAAAAACTGATCCTTCATTATCAGCTTTTTTAAAAAAATAAATTTCTTTATTTATTTTTGGCTGCATTGGGTCTTCGTTGCTGCGCGTGGGCTTTCTCCAGTTGCGGCGTGCGGGGGCTACTCTTCGTTGTGGTGCATGGGCTTCTCATTGCAGTGTCTTCTCTTGTTGCGGAGCATGGGCTCTAGGCACACGGGCTTCAGTAGTTGTGGCGCACGGGCTTATTTGCTCCATGGCATGTAGGATCTTCCCGGACCAGGGATTGAACCCATGTCCCCTGAGTTGGCAGGCAGATTCTTAACCACTGCACCACCAAGGAAGTCCCTCAAATTTTAACTTTTTTCTTTTGGTTGGTTCCTTGACCCAGTTAAAAGTTAACACCAAAACTTTTAGGCCCTTACCCAGTGCCTAATTGTATTTTAATATTTGATGTGCTTAGAAATGTATGAAGGATTAGTGCTAATTCTGAGCTGATTATCACATTCTGGCATGTCTTATGGCATGTGAACTGTGGCCTTCGGGACATTCTTGAACTTTTCCCTCTAATTATCACTGTGTGGATGTGAATTGATGCTGCCATGCAGGGAGCCTGTCAGGACTTCATTTTTTTGTCATTAAAGGAAAAGATCTAGGAGAAAAAGGATCTGTTTTTTCTGATGATTGGTGGTATTCTGTTGCCCATGAATTGGTTTCCATTTGATTCCATCAAGAGGCCAGTCTCTGCCTGGATTTAATTTTGGTGGCAAGGTCTTCGTTCAAGATTTTGTTTTATGTTGTTTTCTAGTTTTTTGTTTCTTTTTGAATTGAACTTTTTTGGGGGATCATTTTGGATTCACATTCAATTGTAAGAAATGATACAGAGAGATACCATGTGTCCTCCACCCTCTTTCCCCCACTGGTGACACCTTGCAAAATTCAAACAAAATCACAACCAGGATATTGACCTGATAGAGTCACTGGTAGAACAGTTCTATCATAAGGATTCTTCCTGATATAGTTTCATAGCCATACCCAGTTAAGGTATTTTGATTGCAAGGAATAGTCACCTAGGAGAGCTTAAGCAAGGGAAAAAAGGGATTTCTTCCAAGAAGGATTAATATCTGCTCATCATCTCCTATTCTATTTCTTCTCTTTAAATCAGGTGCCTCCGGTGAGGCTGTCAATTACAGACCTTGCTCCCATTGCCATAGAGATTGGTCAGGTGACCCAAGCCCAGCCAATCACCATAAGCCATTTCCCTGCTAACAGGGATTGGTGGTGGGTGGATGGGTGGGTGAGCATATTTCCAATTCTGGTCCAAAGACTTTCTGTGGATTTTTTGATGTGGAGCTGAAGAAAGGGCTTTCCTCTGGGGTTCTGGAGCTAAAATGATGGGGTGTCGTTGCTTGCAGCCTATTTCCTAACATGTGGGACAAACCTGTCTGTCGGAAGAGAACATGAAGCCCACACACGGATATAGGTGTTGGAAAGATGGCAGATGAGTGAGAGATGGATATTATAACTTTGTTCCCTTTCTGGGCCCAGTTGTGCCTGAGGTCAGCTCCTTCTCTCTACTTATGGGTATGTAATTCAGTAACTACTGTCATTTTGCTCAAGATGGTTTGAGTTCTATCACTTTCCACCCAAAGAATGCCATTGAATGCTGAAGGATCCCAGGAAATCTCTTGGACTCAACCACAGCAAGGCTACTTGAAGGTCTGAGGTCAGGAACTCAAAGTAGAAGATGGCCACTCCCCCAGCCTTTGTCACATGACTGTCTCCTAATCCAAAATCAAGATTCCTGGGGTAGAGAATCCATTTGGTCCTGCTTGAGCCTGATGTCTGCCCCTTGTATGATAATTATCAGGGCCACATCCTGCAGACAGGGCTGCCAGCAGCTCACCTTAGAGATGGGAGGTAGTTCTCAGAGAAAGGGAATCAGTATGAAATTATCCTTTTAGAGATGCCAACCCCAATCTTAGGGTGCAGAGATTTTCAATGTTGGCCGTGTATTAAACTCTCCAGGGGAATCTGAAAATACTGATTTGGGGCACCATCCCCAGAGATTCTAGTTTGATTGATCTGAGGTGAGGACCAGGGATTGATGGGGGGGTTTTCTTGAAATCTTTAAAAAAATTTTTATTGAAGTATAGTTAATTTACAATGTTGTGTTAGTTTCTGGTGTAGAGCAAAGTGATTCAGGTATACGTATATATATATATATATAGAGAGATATTATATATTCTTTTTCATATTCTTTTCCATTATAGTTTTTTACAGTATATTGAATATAGTTCCTTGTGCTATACAGTAGGCCCTTTTTGTTTATCTATTTTATTTATAGCAGTTTGTATCTGCTAATCCCAAATTCCTAATTTATCCCTCCCCCCACTTTCCCCTTTGGTAAACATAAGTTTGTTTCCTCTGTCTGTGGTCTGTTTCTGTTTTGTAAATAA
Source organism: Kogia breviceps (assembly GCF_026419965.1). Lineage (NCBI taxonomy): Eukaryota > Metazoa > Chordata > Mammalia > Artiodactyla > Physeteridae > Kogia > Kogia breviceps. The sequence goes on from NC_081323.1 coordinate 60,618,895, forward strand.
GTTCATCTGTATTATTTTTTAGATTCCACAAACAAGTGATATCATATAATATTTGTCTTTCTCTTCCTGACTTACTTCACTTAGTATGATAATCTCTATGTCCCTCCATGTTGCTGCAAATGGCATTATTTCATTCTTTTTTATGGCTGAGTAGTATTCCATTGTATATACGTACCACATCTTCTTTGGCACTGGTGTTTTTAAAAGAACTTCCAAGATGATCCCCAATGTGCAGCCAGGGTTGAGAGTCACTGGTGTAGTGGAATGTATGTAAAGAGGATCCAGTGATAATTTTGGAGCTAACCTGGACCATCTGATAAAGCAACAGGGAGTCAGATTGAGCGCTTTCTGGCTGAATTTTTCTTCTTTCAGTTCACAGGATTAGCACTGTTTATAGATAATCACTATTAAAGAAGGTTAGCTGGTACCTCTGCTGTCTTACAAAACTCTTCTTTCCCATTTATTTTAGCTAACTTGTGGATTTATGTAATTTTCATGTTTCATCAATCTATGATGCTGGAGTCAAAATTTTGGGTAACATCTGTATCCATCTGAAGTTTTTCAGGGCTCAGGGACTGCAGGTTTGAAAATTCTAAGAGCTCATACGAAGAAAAATTTATCCAGGATCAAATACTCCTGAAATGAAAACAAAGGAGGTATTTTCAAGATCAAGTCTCTTTTGTTGGTTCTGACAGTCCCCTTGCAGGTTGTTGTGCTTGGGTGTCCTCACAACATGGTGTCTGGGTTCCTTCAGAGTGAATGAGCCAAGAGAAAGTGAGGAGGCCGCCACAATATCTTTCAAGATCCAGCCTTGTAAGTCATATTCCGTAATTTCTTCAAAGCCCTATTGGTCATCCATGTCAGCCTGTTCAATATGGGATTGGACTGGACAAGGGTATAAATGCCAGGAAGCAAGAAACATTGGGGGCCACTTTGGAGGCTATCATAACCAGGTAAAATAATGCCTGTAAGCTTCTATCTCAGCGTGGCACATAGCAGACACCCAATTCCTTCCTTTAGCCCTTATCTTTATTTAATGACAATTGCTAAATCTCTCATACACAGTCAGAAAGGGCTTCTGACATCATCATTTTCTCTGAGGCTCACAAGTGCAGGAGCTCATCAATCTGGAAAAGTACTCTCTGTTCCGTGGATTCTGTTTTCTTTTCCCCTGTGAGTATCTTCTTAATTCAGAAGACCCATTTACTGATTAACCTTTATTCTCTCACTGAATGGAAGGTAATCTCTCCCCCACGAGGGCTGGCACTCCAAGAGGAGTTTAATTCTGAAAACTCAGGATAAGGAGGAACACAAAGACAAATGTCCTTTATGAGCCCTTGTGGGCCCCACGTTGATTAGAAAAACGTTGTGAAATAATTGCAGAGCTGGAGGAGCCTTAGAGTGAAAGTGGGCTGGTGATAAGGATGTTGTTAAAATCATCCCCTATACAGAACATGGAATACGCCAAGTCTGTGTATAAACAAGGCCTCCAGCTTCCCAATGACTGGAACCCCAAGGTACCAGAGAAGGCATCTTGAATTCAAATTTCACAACAAAGGGTCACTTTAGGTTGATTTTGGTGAGGGAGAGAGAGGCAGACAAGAGGAAGGGAAATTCAAAAGTTGGGAAAAAAAAGAACATCGGAAAAGGACACCATTTACTCATTCAATAAATATTTATCAGGTGTCTACCTGGGCCTCAAGCTGGTTAGGAGCGAGGCACCAAAAGATGGATAGAATTCAGCCACTGCTCTCAGCAAGTGCATCATCTAGATGGGGAAATAGAACAATAAAGTGGTCATGATGATGTGCTGTAGGGACAAGAACACAGAGGTCCACTTTCCAGCCTGAAGATTGGAATGGATTTCCTGGAGGAAGTCATGATGAGTGAGTTGAATTTTAAAACTCAGCGGCAAAGATGAGAAGAAAGAAGTCAGCCCAGATAGAAGGACCAGCCAGGGCTGAGACAAGAGACATGGGCTGTTGGAGACATTCAGGGAGCTTAAGCAAATCAGAGAGGAAGACCATCTGTAACCAAGCAGGACCTCAGGGGCCTTCCAGGACAGATGCCTACATATCCTTGCCTGCCTCTTGTTTATGGAAGAACTTTAGCCTCCTACGCCTTCCCCAAGTTCCAAAGAATAAATTTAATTAGAGAAGCGAGGAAATGCAGAAACAAAGGAAAACAGTCAAGCTAAACATAATAATAATAGTTTAGCCATTAAACAATAGGTAGCTAGTGGGAACCTGCTGTATAGCACAGGGAGCTCAGCTCGGTGCTCTGTGACGACCTAGATGGGTGGGATGGGGGGAGCGGGAGGGAGGTCCAGGAGGGAGGGGACATATGTATACATACAGCTGATTCACTTCATTGTACACCAGAAACTAACACAACATTGCAAAGCAATTTTACTCCAAAAAATAAATAAACAAACAAACAAAGTCAAGCACCTTTAGTTCCTCCTCAAGGACTATAGATAATATTCTGAGCCATGTCTTTTGAGCTGTTTTGCAGATATGGAAACCCCCACCAGGTGTAGGAAGTTAACTGAATACTGCCCACAAGCATGTAGACCCCAGACCGGTTGGAAGCAGAAGGTTGATGATGTTGACTCTTGATTACCTCACCACCAACCAATCAGAAGAATATGCACGAGATGATCACACACCCCATAACCTCCCTCCCTCACTCTGTCTTTAAAAAACTTTCCCTGAATTCCCTGGCAGTCCAGTGGTTAGGACTCAGCGTTTTCACTGCCGTGGCCCAAGTTGGGTCCCTGCTTGGGAAACTAAGATCCCACAAGCTGCATGGTGCAGCCAAAAAAATTAAAAAATAAAATAATATAACAATCTTTCTCTGAAAGCTGTCAGGGAGTTCAGGTTTTTTGAGTACTAGCTGCCTGGACTCCTTGCTTGGTGCCCTGAAATAAATGTTGCATTTTCCTTAATCACAACCTGGTGTCAGTAGATTGACTTTACTGTGTATAGGCGAGCGGATCCAAGTTTGGTTCGGTAATACATCCTCTTACTTTCCAGGAGCTTCCAGTCTCGTGAGAAAGACGGGTGTGGAAATCACGAGTGTGGTCATTGTGTACTCTGTGTTAAGCATATCAATGTCTCTCACTAGGGCAGTATGTGTGCCAAGCGTCTGCAGAGACACTCGTTCATCAGCTGTGCCCTTGTTGCTACTGACTCATTTGGTACCAGCCAGTAACAGACAGGTCATTTGGAGACTGGGCCAAGAGGCACGTGTCTACTCTAAACTACAGTAAACCTCCTACATACGAACAAGTTCTGTTCCGAGAGCGTGTTTGTAAATCCAGTTTGTTCATAAGTCCAACAAAGTTAGCCTAGGTACCCAACTAACACAATCGGCTGTATAGTACTGTACTGTAATAGGTTTATAATACTTTTCATACAAATAATACATAAAAAACATACACAAAGAATAAAGAAAACATTTTAAATCTTACAGTACAGTACCTTGAAAAGTACAGTACAGTACCAGCTATCAATACATCACTGCTGCTTTTACTCTTGTTTCCGGACACCCTGGGCTTGAAATAAAGATACTGTACTACTGTACTCTATACAGTACTATACAGTAAAGTACACAAAAGCACAACCACTTGTAGAGGATGCACGCACATGACAATGTACACCAGACATGTGAACTAACTTATGTGATTGGACAAGTGACGCATGTTTGCATCTTTGAAAGTTCGCAAGTTGAGGGTTCACATGTAGGGGACTTACTGTACTATGTACACTGTTGGGTTCCAGTAGATCCTGAAAAGTGGTAAGTTCCCTGCCTCCTTCTCTGTTTTCTTCCCTCCCTCCCTTTCTTTCTTCCTCCTCTCTCCTCCCCCTTTTCTCCCCTCTTTGCCTTTCTGTCCTTCCTTGCATCCTCTTCATCTCTTTCTTTTAAAACAATAACATCTCTTTACCTGTACTGGTTATTCTGAGTAGGGAACATGGTCCAGAAATGACAGAGGTAGAGACATGAAGTGGAGGATGGGGAGGGATGGGAGAGACACTTCCTAATTTATGAAGGTGTGAGGACAGGGGTTTCCTTTTCCTTCTAGATAAGAAATAACCCCTCCCCTCACCATAAACATCTATCATCTCTATAAATCAATAACTTCTTTAACACAGATTAGACCCTACCTGGAGCTCAGGTAGACACACAGCACTGAGTCCCTTCAGTCTAGAGGGGAACTGTTTTTTCCTTTAAATAACCAAGCAGTGGGTTTCCTTTTCTCTGCTGTCCTAGAGATACAGCCTGTTGCATCCTCTAATCTACTCCTGGCACCAAGGAAACAACTGTGTTTTACTCCTAATAAGAATAATTTAAAGATATTTTATTTATTTATGGCTGCGTTGGGTCTTTGTTGCTGTGCGTGGGCTTTCTCTAGTTGCAGCAAGGGGGGGCTACTCTTTGCGGTGCACGGGCTTCTCATTGCGGTGGCTTCTCTGGTTGCGGAGCATGGTCTCTAGGCTCGAGGGCTTCCATAGTTGTGGCTCGCAGGCTCTAGAGTGCAAGCTCAGTAGTTGTGGTGCATGGGCTTGGTTGCTCTGTGGCATGTGGGATCTTCCCAGACCAGGGATCGAATCTGTGTCCCCTGCATTGGCAGGCGGATTCTTAACCACTGCGCCACCAGGCAAGTCCCTTTAAAGATATTTTTTAAAATATCAGTGATGAAAACAATTTCCCTTTCTCTTACCTTCAGTAGCTAAAACCCTTTTTTTTTCTGTCCAACCAGACTAAATGTGATTGAATTGAGATTTTCCCCTCCTTTCTGTGTTATATTTACACTGTTTAAGCAAAACATTTTGTGTTAAATTGCAGCAAATACAGATACAAAAGGCTTAACAAGCAGACAGACGTGAGAGTAAATGAGTCACCTTTCCGCAGGAGGAAAATGCATGAGTGGTCCATGCTGAGTTTCTAGTATGGAGGCCCTGGGATTGGGGAGATTGCCAGAGGTGAGGCCTCAGGATGCTGTGAAATGCCCAGACCAGCACTTTGGGATGTCTTCTTTCCCCAGCCTCACCTGCCCAGGACACCTGAGAAGCAACTTGCAGGATAGGGAAGGCTCAGGTCATGAGATTTCAGATCCTTTATCCTGTGGCTACAACACGAGAGTAACAACTTGCTGGATAAATATGAGGTATATTCACATGTGTTGATGAACATTTATTGTGTATCAGGCACTGTGCTAGATCCTGGGAGGTAGGGGAAGGAATGTCAAACGTGATGTCAGAAACCTGGATGTCATAACTGGGTCTGAAATTTGCCTTTACTCACATCATGCCCTGTGCTTGGACTGCTGGCCCAACCTCTACCTAACAAGCTTCTGCTAATCTTCAAAACTTCACTTGGCATCCCTTCTTCCCCCAAATCTCCCCTGAGGCCCACTCTGCAGAGTAGATGTACCCTCCTCCTTCCTCTTCCTTTGTTCCATCATGGGACCTAGAATTGGTCTCTCTCTCTCTTACACACACATACACATGCACACACACAGTGCTGTTCACTGTTATTTATTTGCTCCCATGTCAATCTTCCCCACCCTGCCTCCATGGGCTTTTTGAGGACAAGGCTAGTCTCTTATTTATTTCTGTCTCCCTATTTTTAAAACTTAGTTCCTGGGATGTAGCAGGCTCTCAAAAATGTTTGCTAAAGGGATGAATAAAAGTTTAATTCTGGGTTTGTTTTATCTGTTTCTGGATCTTTATGTCCTCAACTGCCCCCAATAAAACTTAAGCCTTAATAATCCTGGGGGGCCCTCTAAGTGGCAACATTCTTTGATTTTACAAAGTGCCAGTTGCCTAAGCACGGTTGTATCCTTGAGTCAATGGAGGGTGTGTTCCATGGCTCCACAAGGATAGGAGATATTTTGTTTCGTTGTGGAGAAAAAAGAAAGAAAAAGAAGGTCTTTTAGGGCAACTTCAGGTTTATGAATGTCTCCCGTGCATGTGCAGTGTCAACCTCATGAGACAGGGGTATGACTCTGGTGGAGATGCTGGTGGCACTGTGGCCTGCATTGCTGGTGCTCCCCAAAGCCAGGCTCTCCTGTCCTTCCTGGACACGTGGAGAACCACATTTCCCAGACCGCTTGGAGTTACCAGGGATCATGCTGCTTGCTGAGTGCTTTAGAGATGGAATGTGCTTCTCTCTCTTTCCCAGCTGTAGCAAATGAGGAGGCCTCACATTCCAGATGGTGAAGCTACTAGCTAGTGGGGCTTCCAACAGCCTGGTGCCTGAGTGACTGTATGCAGCAGAGTCCTGCTAACCCAGGGAAACACGTGGTATGATAGAGAAATAAAATTTTCTAGTGTTAAACCACTGCGATTTGGGTCTGTTTGTTACTGTAGCAAAATCTAACCCATGCTGACTGATAGAGGCATGCAATGGTTTATTGGCACTTTTCCAATAAGCTTGAAAGCCCTGAACTCTACACAGAGGTATTTTTCATGCTGCAGCTAGAGCAGCTCTCAAATGCCTTGATAATCTATCCCTACTTTCCATCAGTCAATGGCTGAAATTAGACAAGGGGGCTTCTGAAAAGGGGCAAGGGAGACGAACCAAGTGAGTTCTGGGGGACATCACCCTTCGAGTCAGTAGTTTTGATCTGTTCCCTGTTAATAAGTTCATAGACCATGATCATTCGAACCAGGCAACTGCTTGATTTCTGAGTGTCTGGGGAGTTACTTCTCCTTTCTGAAAAGGGGGATCATTTTGCTGACAAATGAGTAAATCAGCTGGCCAATAAATAACAGTCCCAGAAAACAAGAGTTGGAGTCTCAGGCCTGGAGCTAAGCTAGGGCCTCAAATGAGAGTCCAAATTGAGTCTGGGCATAAGCATAATCCCGAGAGTCAGGATAGGGAAGCCAGATTCCAGCCTCACCCCTCAGACATTATAGGACCAGGGAAGGAAAGTAAAGCAGCATGGTGTAGCAGCTCTGCACTTGAGTTCAGAGCCAATGACCTCTGTTTGAATCACAGCTCCCCACTTTCTAGCTATTGATTTTAGGGAAGTTGCTTTAAGTCTCTGAACAAAGTTTCCTTAAGAGTAAAACTAATAAAACTGACCTGCTTGGACTATTGAGGGTGTGAAAGAGATGATGTCTTTGGGGCAGGTGGGAATCTCAGGCCAGGAATTGACCATACAGTCATTGTAACCCCTTTCCCTCTCTGGATCTCAGTTGAGTCTCTGTTTCACATGCCTGATCCCGATGGCAGAGCCTCTTCACTTTCCTGGTTCTGATTGACATGTTTATACTGATCTTATCCCAAAGGAAATGATCTGGCTATTTCCAGAGCCAAACCCAGGAAAATGTGGGCTCATAGGCTGCTTCAGAGCCTCAGTCTGGATACCTTTCATGCTGTATTAGTTACCTATTGCTGCATCAAAAATTGTCCCAAATTTATCAGTTACAAAAACCTACACAGTTATTAACTCATGGTTTCTGTGGGTCAGGAATCTGCATGTGGCTTAGCTGGTACTTCCAGCTCAGGGTCTCCCAAGAAGCTGCAATCAAGGTGTCAGCTGGGGCTGCAGAAACCTCTGCTTCCAACCTCATTGACGGAATGTGGGCCTCAAGTTCTTGCTGACTGTTGGTTGGAGGCATCGGTCTTTTGCCATGTGGACCTCTCCATGGGGCTGCTCACGACATGGCAGCTGGCTTCTGAGAGAGAGAGAGAGAGAGAGAGAGCCCAAAACAGAAGCAAGTATTTTTGTAACCTGACCTTGGAAGTGGCATCTCGTTGCTTTTGCCATCTTCTGTTCATGAGACATGAGTCTATAATCCCAATGCACAGTCAAGAGGAGGGGTTTCCACAAGGGCATGACCTCCAAGAGGTAGGAATTATTGGGGGTCATTTTAGGACTTGCTTTTTCCGAACCTTAACCTGGGGAGCAAGATATAGGTCTCTGCTCTCAGTTTCCCAAACCAGTCCTCTTTCTTTTGATCCTATTCCCCTGGGACTGGACCTGGGAAAGCCATGGGGCAGGATTCAAGACCCATTCTCAGAGATACAGCAACATAAAATCTTCCTTGCCTTCCTTCACCCTGACAATCTCCAACTCCTTGAAGGCAGGAAAACTCATTCCGATTGATTATAAATTCTCCTAAATCTATTATTAATGATGTCGTTTCTATGCCCAGAGTCTTTTAAGGGCCTGACTTCTGATACTTAAAACCTAGGATTTTGAAACTCAGAAATGATTCTCTCAAACTCTTGTATCTGCCACGAGATTCAAAATCAGATTCAAAGCAGAGAACAGATTCTTCTCCCCTTCCTGGATTTCCGCTATAACCCCCTTTCCCAAAGCAATGAACATGGCAAGCCTTAGTATCCTGAACTTGCAGACGGACCAACAGAAGTTTGGGGAGGTGGTTGGAAACGTAATTGTTAATACCTGCAAATGTTATTTTGCAAAAAACACATAAAGCACTTGGCACGTTGTCACACGCTCAATTCGTATTAATTCCTTTTCCTCTTTGTCATCTGTGTTGGAAGTCAGGCAGATTCTGAAGGTGAGCAGATAGGGCCATGAAGGGTGGGGGTGAAACTGTAGGGTCTCATGCAGGAACTGGACATTGGACTGGGGTATCCATGGATGGGGGTTTAACTGGTTGCTGGCAGCACAGTGACACTGAACCCTACTGCACGGTGGTGACCAACCTGAGGACACACACTTTATAGACTTCTCTCCTTCACTGTTTCACTATCCTCTGTCCTCTATTCTTGTTCCTTAAGGTCACTTCTCCAAATAAATGGCCTACCTGAAAGCTCTTGTTTCAGAGTTGACTTCCAGGTAGAGTGGGAACTCTGGCTAAGATAGTGTCCGTCCATGGATCAGGTCTTATACGAAGCGTTCTGTGCATAATAACTGTTTTAGCCCATTCAGGTGGCTATAACAAAAATACCATAGACTCAGTGATTTAGAAAGAGCAGAAATTTATTTCTTATGGTTCTGGAGGCTGGGAAGTCTAAGATCAAGGCACCAACAGCTTTGGTGTCTGGTGAGAACCCACTTCCTGATTCACAGATGGCCATCTTCTTACTGTGTCCTCATATGGTGGTAGAAGGTGGTGAGGTAGCTCTCTAGGGTCTCGTTTATAAGGGTGCTGATTTTTTTTATAAGGGCGCTAATCCCATTCATAAGGGCCCCAGCCTCATGATTTATTCCCCTCCCAAAGGCTCCACCTCCAAATATCATCACACTGGGGATTAGGTTTCAATGTATGAATCTGGGGTGGGGGAAGACACAAACCTTCAGCTGATAGCAATAACCCATTCAATTTTCATGATGCCTGATGAAGTAGGTTCTATTATCTCCATTTTACAGATGTGGAAGCAGAGGGTCACAGTAGAAGTGATTCAGGCAAGGTCACACTGCCCGGAAGTGGCAGGATTGGGTTTGAGCCTGGGTCAGTCTAATTCCATAGGCCTTGCTCTGAGTCTGCTTTCCTGTCTGGAATCACATTCCCCACCAGAGCCCAGTGGGTCCCAGTTTGTGTGGGAGGTGTGTCCTCTGGGCTATGGAGGACCCTCTCACCAAGAGTTTCACAAGTGAGCCCTGCCTTTGTCCTGCACCTATGGCCTGCGTCTGCCTCCCCCTACCCCCCCACCCTCCCAGGGGGAACTGATGTTCTAAAACTGCAGACTCAGGCCCATCACCAAGGGCTCTGAGCTTCCCACCCTTCTGAAGTCTGAGTACTTTGAAACTAATTTGAGATTTGTTGGAAGCTGAGAAAAGGGAAAAATACGCTTGACTTGTTTTTTTCCCTTTCTTAAAGAGACTCTAGGGACTTGCCTGGTGGTGCAGTGGTTAAGAATCCTCCTGCCAGCTCAGGGGACATGTTAATATACGATATTTGTTTTTCTCTTTCTGACTTACTTCACTCTGTATGACAGTCTCTAGGTCCATCCGTGTCTCTACAAATGACCCAATTATGTTCCTTTTTATGGCTGAGTAATATTCCATTGTATATATGTACCACATCTTCTTTATCCATTCATCTGTCGATGGGCATTTAGGTTGCTTCCATGACTTGGTTATTGTAAATAGTGCTGCAATGAACATTGGGGTGCATGTGTCTTTTTGAATTATGTTTTTTTTCCTCTGGGTATATGCCCAGTAGTGGGATTGCTGGATTATATGGTAATTCTATTTTTAGTTTTTTAAGAAACCTCCATACTGTTCTCCATAGTGGCTGTATCAATTTACATTCCCACCAACAGTGCAAGAGGGTTCCCTTTTCTCCACACCCTCTCCAGCATTTGTTGTTTGTAGATTTTCTCATGATGCCCATTCTAACTGGTGTGAGGTGATACCTCATTGTAGTTTTGATTTGCATTTCTCTAATAATTAGTGATGTTGATCAGATTTTCATGTGCTTCTTGGCCATCTGTATGTCTTCTTTGGAGAAATGTCTATTTAGGTCTTCTGCCCATTTTTGGACTGGATTGTTTGTTTTTTTTTTAATATTGAGCTACATGAGCTGTTTATATATTTTAGAGATTAATCAGTTGTCCATTGATTCGTTTGCAAATATTTTCTCCCATTCTGAGGGCTGTCTTTTCATCTTGTTTATAGTTTCCTTTGCTGTGCAGAAGATTTGAAGTTTCATTAGGTCCCATTTGTTTATTTTTGTTTTTATTTCCATTACTCTAGGAGGTGGATCAAAAAAGATCTTTCTGTGATTTATGTCAAAGAGTATTCTTCCTATGTTTTCCTCTAAGAGTTTTATAGTGTCCGGTCTTACATTTAGGTCTCCAATCCATTTTGAGTTTATTTTTGTGTATGGTATTAGGAGTGTTCTAATTTCATTTTTTTACATGTAGCTGTCCCGTTTTCCCAGAACCACTTATTGAAGAGACTGTCTTTTCTCCATTGTGTATCCTTGCCTCCTTTGTCATAGATTAGTTGACCATAGGTGCATGGGTTTATCTCTGGGCTTTCTATCTCATTCCATTGATCTATGTTTCTGTTTTTGTGCCAGTACCATATTGTCTTGATTACTGTAACTTTGTAGTAGAGTCTGAAGTCCGGGAGTCTGATTCCTCCCACTCCATTCTTTTCGCTCAAGACTGCTTTGGCTATTCGGGGTCTTTTGTGTCTCCATACAAAGTTTAAGATTTTTTTGTCCTAGTTCCATAAAAAACGCCATTGGTAATTTGATAGGGATTGCATTGAATCTGTAGATCGTTTTGGGTAGTATAGTCATTTTCACAATATTGATTCTTCCAATCCAAGAACATGGTATATCTCTCCATCTGTTGGTATCATCTTTAATTTCTTTCATCAGTGTCTTATAGTTTTCTGCATACAGGTCTTTTGTCTCCCTAGGTAGTAGGTATTTTATTCTTTTCGTTGCAGTGGTAAATGGGAGTGTTTCCTTAATTGCTCTTTCAGATTTTTCATCATTAGTGTATAGGAATGCAAGAGATTTCTGTGCATTAGTTTTGTATCCTTCAACTTTATAAAATTCATTGATTAGCTCTAGTAGTTTTCTGGTGGCATTTTTAGGATTCTCTATGTATAGTATCATGTCATCTGCAAACAGTGACAGTTTTACTTCTTCTTTTCCAATTTGTATTCCTTTTATTTCTTTTTCTTCTCTGATTGCCGTGGCTAGGACTTCCAAAACTATGCTGAATAATAGTGGTGAGAGTGGACATCCTTGTCTTCTTCCTGATCTTAGAGGAAATGCTTTCAGTTTTTCACCATTGAGAATAATATTTGCTGTGGGTTTGTCTTATATGGCCTTTATTATGTTGAGGTAAGTTCCCTCTATGCCCACTTTCTGGAGAGTTTTTATCATAAATGGGTGTTGAATTTTGTCAAAAGCTTTTTCTGCATCTATTGAGATGATCATATGGTTTTTCTCCTTCAGTTTGTTAATATGGTGTATCACATGGATTGATTTGCATATATTGAAGAATCCTTGCAACCCTGGGGTAAATCCCACTTGATCATGGTGTATGATCCTTTTAATGTGTTGTTGGATTCTGTTTGCTGGTATTTTGTTGAGGATTTTTGCATCTATATTCATCAGTGATATTGGTCTGTAATTTTCATTTTTTGTAGTATCTTTGTCTGATTTTGGTATCAGGGTGATGGTGGCCTCATAGAATGAGTTTGGGAGTGTTCCTTCCTCTGCAATTTTTTGGAAGAGTTTGAGAAGGATGGGTGTTAGCTCTTCTTTAAATGTTTGATAGAATTCACCTATGAAGCCATCTGGTCCTGGACTTTTGTGTTTTTTTTTAAGATTTTAAATCACAGTTTCAATTTCATTACTTGTGATTGGTCTGTTCTTATTTTCTATTTCTTCCTGGTTCAGTCTTGGAAGGTTATACCTTTCTAAGAATTTGTCCATTTCTTCCAGGTTGTCCATTTTATTGGCATAGAGTTGCTTGTAGTAGTCTCTTAGGATGCTTTGTATTTCTGTGGTGTCTGTTGTAACTTCTCCTTTTTCATTTCTAATTTTATTGATTTGAGTCCTTTCTCTCTTTTCCTTGATGAGTGTGGCTAATGGTTTATCAATTTTGTTTATCTTCTCAAAGAATCAGCTTTTAGTTTTATTGATCTTTGCTATTGTTTCCTTTGTTTCTATTTCATTTATTTCTGCTCTGATCTTTATGATTTCTTTCCTTCTGCTAACTTTGGGTTTTCTTTGTTCTTCTTTCCCTAGTTCCTTTAGGTGTAAGGTTAGATTGTTTATTTGAGATTTTTCTTGTTTCTTGAGGTAGCCTTGTATAGCTATAAACTTCCCTCTTAGAACTGCTTTTGCTGCACTCCATAGGTTTTGGATCGTCGTGTTTTCATTGTAATATGTGTTTAGGTATTTTTAAATTTCCTCTTTGATTTCTTCAGTGATCTCTTGGCTATTTAGTAACGTATTGTTTAGCCTCCAAGTGTTTGTGTTTTTTTCCCTGTAATTGATTTCTAATCTCATAGCATTGTGGTCAGAAAAGATGCTTGATATGCTTTCAATTTTCTTAAATTTACTGAGGCTTGATTTGTGACCCAAGATGTGATCAATCCTGGAGAATGTTCCATATGCACTTAAGAAGAAAGTGTATTCTGTTGTTTTTGGATGGAATGTCCTATAAATATCAATTAAATCTATCTGGTCTATTGTGTCATTTAAAGCTTCTGTTTCCTTATTTATTTTCATTTTGGATGATCTGTCCATTGGTGTAAGTGAGGCATTAATGTCCCCCACTATTATTGTGTTACTGTCTATTTCCTCTTTTACAGCTGTTAGTAGTTGCCTTATGTATCAAGGTGCTCCTCTGTTGGGTGAATATATATTTATAATTGTTATATTTTCTTCTTGGATTGATCCCTTGATCATTATGTAGTGTCCTTCCTTGTCTCTTGAAACATTCTTTATTTTAAAGTCTATTTTATCGGATATGAGTATTGCTACTCCAGCTTTCTTTTGATTTCCATTTGCATGGAATATCTTTTTTCATCCCCTCACTTTCAGTCTGTATGTGTCCCTAGGTCTGAAGTGGGTCTCTTGTAGACAGCATATATATGGATCTTGTTTTTGTATCTGTTCAGCAAGCCTGTGTCTTTCGGTTGGAGCATTTAATCCTTTCATGTTTAGGGTAATTATCGATATGTATGTTCCTATGACCATTTTCTTAATTATTTTGGATTTGTTTTTGTAGGTCCTTTTCTTCTCTTGTGTTTCCCACTTAGAGAAGTTCCTTTAGCATTTGTTGTAGAGCTGGTTTGGTGGTGTTGAATTCTCTTAGCTTTTGCTTGTCTGTAAAGCTTTTGATTTCTCCATCGAATCTGAATGAGATCCTTGCCGGGTAGAGTAATCTTGGTTGTAGCTTCTTCCCTTTCATCACTTTAAGTATATCATGCCACTCTCTTCTGACTTATAGAGTTTCTGCTGAGAAATCAGCTGTTAACCTTATGGGAGTTCCCTTGTATGTTATTTGTCATTTTTTCCTTGCTGCTTTCAAAAGTTTTTCTTTGTCTTTAATTTTTGCCAATTTGATTACTATGGGTCTCAGCATGTTTCTCCTTGGGTTTATCCTGTATGGGACTCACTGTGCTTCCTGGACTTGGGTGGCTATTTCCTTTCCCATGTCAGGGAAATTTTCAACTATAATGTCTTCAAATATTTTCTTGTTTCCTTTCTCTCTCTCTTCTCCTTCTGGGACCCCTATAATGCGAATGTTGTTGCATTTAATGTTGTCCCAGAGGTCTCTTAGGCTGTCTTCATTTCTTTTCATTCTTTTTTCTTTATTCTGTTCTGCAGCAGTAAATTCCACCATTCTGTCTTCCAGGTCACTTATTCGTTCTTCTGCATCAGTTATTCTGCTATTGATTCCTTCTAGTGTAGTTTTCATTTCAGGTATTGTATTGTTCATCTCTGTTTGTTTGTTCTTTAATTCTTCTAGGTCTTTGTTAAACATTTCTTGCATCTTCTCAATCTTTGCCTCCATTCTTTTTCTGAGGTCCTGGATCATCTTCACTATCATTATTCTGAATTATTTTTCTGGAAGGTTGCCTATCTCCACTTCATTTAGTTGTTTTTCTGGGATTTTATCTTGTTCCTTCATCTGGGACATAGCCTTCTGCCTTTTCATCTTGTCTATCTTTCTGTGAATGTGGTTTTTGATCCACAGGCTGCAGGATTGTAGTTCTTCTTGCTTCTGCTGTCTGCCCTCTGGTGGATGAGGCTATCTAAGAGGCTTATGTAGGTTTCCTGATGGGAGGGACTGGTGGTGGGTAGAGCTGACTGTTGCTCTGGTGGGCAGAGCTCAATAAAACTTTAATCTGCTTGACTGCTGATGGGTGGGGCTGAGTTCCCTCCCTGTTAGTTGTTTGGCCTGAGGCAACCCAACACTGGAGCCTACCTGGGCTCTTTGGTGGGGCTAATGACAGACTCTGGGAGGGCTCACGCCAAGGAATGCTTCCCAGAACTTCTGCTGCCAGTGTCCTTGTCCCCACGGTGAGCCACAGCCACCCACCCCACCCCACCCCCCACTGCAGGAGACCCTCCAACACTAGCAGGTAGGTCTGGTTCAGTCTCCTATGGGGTCACTGCTCCTTCCCCTGGGTCCCGATGCACACACTACTTTGTGTGTACCCTCCAAGAGTGGAGTCTCTGTTTCCCCCAGTCGTGTCGAAGTCCTGCAATCAAATCCCACTAGGCCTCAAAGTCTGATTCTCTAGGAGTTCCTCCTCCTGTTGCCAGACCCCCAGATTGGGAAGCCTGCTGTGGGGCTCAGAACCTTCACTCCAGTGGGTGGACTTCTGGGGTATAAGTGTTCTCCAGTCTGTGAGTCACCCACACAGCAGTTATGGGATTTGATTTTACTGTGATTGTGCCCCTCCTACCGTCTCATTGTGGCTTCTCCTTTGTCTTTGGATGTGGGGTATCTCTTTTGGTGAGTTCCAGTGTCTTCCTGTCGATGATTATCCAGCAGCTAGTTGTGATTCTCGTGTTCTCACAAGAGCGAGTGAGAGCATGTCCTTCTACTCTGCCATCTTGGTTCCAGTCTCTCCAAAGCAGACTTTTTTACAGCAGCTGCTTTTCCAGAAAGGGATGATGCAATGCGGACAGCTGATCTGAACCCTGGGAGGGGTGAGGGGTGCTCTGGTCCCAGAGCAGCAGTGTCTACAGAGACCTCAATGCACAGTGTGGTCTGTAGACCAGCGACCTCTGAATGCCCTTGGAGCTTGTTAGAAATGCAAGATCTCCTGAGGGCCCCAGTCAGTCGTGCCGTATCAGAATCTGCATTTTAACAAGGCCCCAGGGTGACTTGAATGCACAAAAACCTTTGAGAAGTGCTGAGTAGAGAGGCTAAACCAGTAGCCTCTGACCACGCTCCAATCCCATGCTTTGAGTCCTCCAAGGAGCTGAGACTATCAATGAATTTTGTGACACAGGTGAAGAATACTGTGTGCTGTTCCCCATTTTCTCCCCTTGTTTTGACCTCATGTGCATTTTTACACACACACCCATGTGGCAATTCTTGCAACATTAATTTTCTGCAACAAAGTGTTTCATGGAGCAAATTCCATTAAGCCATTTTAATCCAGGGTTTAATTTTCTCTACGGCTCAACTAAAACGTTTCCATTTTTCCCCATCAAATATTTATTTATCATAACATTATTTTCATGGGATCAATTACTTTCTGTTTACGTTTTACAACAAGCATGTGATTCTTCCATCTTTTTCCTTATACTGACTTTCTGTTGCTGATAACTTCTGCTGCTTTAAGGTTTTTGTTTGTTTGTTTCCTTCTTTTATGGCCTTTCTATCCAGTTCAAATCTCCTGGGTCAAATTTTGCAGATCTAAATTGTATCAAGAATACTTTTCTTCTGTCAACTTTCAGCCCGTTACAAATTCTAGTGTGTGTCATTTCAGTCCTATTAGTTTTACTTGCGGCTGGTTATATTCTACCAGTACTCTATGGCAGAAATAATCACCGGGATGCAAGTAAGGGAAGGATTTCTATCTTTTTAATCACCCCCATCCCAACCCGGCCTTGTCTTCAGGACCTAGGACAGTGCCTGGGACATAGTAGGTTCTCCACAAACATTTGTACGTAGAATGAATAAAAGTCACTAACAGTTGAACCAAAGACTGATGGTTTGTGTTTGTCTGATTGTGTCTGATCGGAACAGTGAGCAACTTTAGGGGACAGAGACAGGTGGAGGCAAGTGGGAAGGGGAGGAGAAAAGGGAAGATGGAGAGAGTATGAACATACATGCACACACACACACATGTATAGGCACAAACACACATGTGCACACCGATATACATATGTACAGAGACACACATGGTATACACACACGTCAAACATATATAGGCATGCACATGTGTGTGTACACAGACATGCATATGCACACGCCCATATATACACACAGCCACACATGTATGCACACAGATGTGCATATGCACACAATGCAATACTCATGCATGCACATAGCCACATATATACACACATGTTTGTACACACATGCACATGAATGCACATACAAACACAGACAGGTACATACATAAACACATACACAGATGCTCACATGTACACGTAGAGTTTACTGGCATATTGACTGATAAACTCTTTACTGCAGAGTAGAGTAAAATGTCTCTGGTGCTAGAATAAGGAAATAAAAATGGCAGGATCAAAACAGCACACTCCTCTTTGGCGTGTTGGTGTCCCCATTTTACAATCAGTACTTAATTAAATGCATATTGAGGTGAACTGAACATTGGAAAGCCAGCTGCTGCCTCGGTGTGAATTTATTAAAAATGGTACTTGGTCTTCTCTCTGGGTCAGAGTGTGTGAAAATCACGGGGTATTGAAGATGAATAGTGCTGGGTTCTCCTTCTCAAAATCTCCAGTCTGGTGGGGGAGGTGGAGGTGGAAGCCAAGCAATTAAAATGCAGCGTGATAGCTCTGTGTGGAAAATTCCTTGGAGCCGTGGGAGCTCGGGGGTGGGGGGGATGATGGAGTTTAGTGGGAGCTGTTAAGGTCTGAGCCATCAGACATTTGTGCTGGATTCCTTTTGGCATGTTAGCTAACTAATTATAAAATAATTATAATGAACACTTCAGCGGAAGGGAAGGGGTTGAAAGGCAGAAGAGAGCTGGAAATAAGGTTGGAAGATGTGCAGTTAGAGACCTGGGTTGCCCAGTCAACCTGGACGAAGGTGGAGGGGGGGGGGGCAGCTGCATTGTCCTTGACCTGAGCATCCCGACCTATAAAACAGGGAATAAGAAACAACTACTTCCTAGGTTTGCTTCCTCAGGCTAGGTGAGAAAATGGGTCCAAAAGAGCTCTGGAAACCACCCACCGCTAGCAAGCTGGAGGTTTTCTTATTCAGAACAGGCTGCAAATATCTGGGGTTTGTTCTTCGATTAGACAGTGTCTATTGCAATAACTGTATGCAACAAACATGCTCCAAATCTTGGTAGTTTACTATCTCAAATATTATTTTTCTCACTCTGTAGAAAAATAGTAGGTAGGTCAGTAGGTCACTTGGGTTTGGCGAATGGAGGCTGGATTTGGCTGAGCCTGCCTCCAGACTGGAGACTCTGCACATCTCCATGTGCTCCTTGACCAGTAGCCACCTGGAATTTTAATCCAACTTGTGCTGGCAGAGGCGGAAGAGGGCAAGCCCACTTTTAAATATTTTTAAAGTCCAGCTACCCATTTGCCATTGCCAATCACATGATCGAGGGAGGGGGAAACTGGGAACACTGATCTAATCTGCTGCAGCCCTTGGGGCAAGACTAGTGATGGTCAGGTGCCAGAGGATGATAGACTGGGTGCCAATTCCTGGCATTTCCCTTCCCTTTCCTAGCATGAGACTTGGGGTAAGTCAACCTCTCTGAGCCTCAGGTTGCTCATCTGTAAAATGGGCATAATAAGAGTCCCCATCTCCCCTGAGGTGAGGATTGCCTGATTTATTATTTTTTATCTTTTAAATATTTTTTAAATATTATTTTTATTATTATTATTACAGCCTTGTAAACTGGTCCCCTAGATTTGACCTTACACCTCCCCACCATCTCTTCTCTCCATGTCAGCTAGAGTCATCCTTTAACTACAAAAGTCATCCAGAAAGAAACCTCGTGTCCATTTAGGCAGATTAGTGGTTAACAGGAACTGGATGGGAGAGAGGAAACAGGAAGTGACTGTTAATAAGCATAATATTTCTTTCTGGGCTAAAGGAAGTATTCTAAAATGGATTGTGATGAAGGTCACACAATTCTGTAACTATACGGTCTCTCTGCCCAGAATCTTCTTCCTCCAGATATTTGCCCCTCACCTCAGGTCTTTCCTTCCTGAACACCCCACTTAAACTTGCACTCCACCCTGCCGTTCCCTCTCTCCTGATACATTTTCTCTAGTATTTGGAACAACCTGACATGTTTCATATTTTGGTTGTGCACTTTCTTTATTATCCGCTCCTTTCTTCTCCTCTTCCCCATTCCTGAAATACACCAGGAGAATATAAACTTCCCAAAGGCAGGGATATTTGTCTGTGTTGTTCATGGCTGCCTCTGCAGATGGTACCTGGCACATAGCAAGCCCTCCATAAATATGGATGATGTAAACGATATAATGCTTATTAAGTGCTCAAGACCTGGCATGTATGAGTGGTGTAATCAGTGTTCGCTTTTATTATCACTACTTATTTCAAATGAGCTCCTTAATTGCCAAATTTTCTGTCTGAAGTGACTCTGAGTTTGAGTCAAATATTTTCCCCCTGGGAGTCCTTGCTGGCACACACGTGTGGGTACAGATCCTGCTGCGTCTGTAGAGGCCACATTTCAGTCCCAGGCTCTTTCCTGCCGGGCAGAGAGAGCCATGACATTTATAAATCTCCGGGCTCTTAGTCCCCTGCTGACCCTCAGAGAGCAGCAGTGCTTTGTTGCTAAAGACATTGCCCCGCTTTGAACAAACGAATGAAGAAACATCTGGGCATCCATCTCTGGGCTGTGACGTCACGTCCATTATCAGGAAGAGGAGATGGCGGCTCCGGGATGGGGATTGACTTGCCCCGTGTCACCTGCCTGGGGAGGGTGAAACCACACACGTCCTTGGGGTCCTGGTCCTCGCTCTGCATTCCTGAGTTTTGGAACAGATCTGTTGGTTTCGAGGACTTTTCCTTACGTTGAGCTACACTTTGTAACTCCTTTGTGTAAATCCTGCATGTTCTCACTACCAACTGGTCTCTCCTCCATGTCAATCTTTTAAAGAGAATGCCCCGGCTCTGTTAGAGCAATTCTCACGGAATTGGGCCCAGAAGTCCCCGTTAGCATGCAAACGGGCTACTGTGGATTGTGTTCTGGTTGTGATTCAATGGTGCGCAGGGTGGAGAATTAAGACAAGTCCCTTCCTAGTCAGACATCATTGAATGGGGCTCTCATGGCAACAGATGGGCTTGCTGGGATTGGGCAGGTCTGGGATGGGGGGCCCGATGTGGGGTGTGGTTGATCCTGAAAGTCAAACGTGGCACTTTAAAGGCTCCCCAAAGCCCATCCAAAGCTCACAGAAGCTTGGGGAGCCATGGAGAATGGTTAGGGAGCCATTGACTGAAACCACCCGCCTTGGCCATGCATGATGATAAACACTTGCATGAGTTGTCTCCCAACAGGAGGTCCCAATAATGAACATGGTGCTGCCACCAAACACTAACTGGGAGAATTTGGGAGGGGCTGAAAGGAGGGGTGAGACATCAGCCCATAGTTTGTCTTGTAAAATTAACCCAGAAGAATTCAGGAGCGGCCCAAAGGAGGAGGGAGGAGATGACATGTCCTCGCAACCTCCCAGAAGCCCTCATGTTGGAATCCATCTTGGCTGAGAGATGCACACATACGTGTGTCCACCAGGAAGCACCCTGAGTCAGACCAAATATGGGCCGAGCGAGATGATTGGCCAGAGACAACCCAGAAACTAACCCCATCACCATAAAACCTGAGACCTTGAGCCAGGTGGCAGAGCAGTTCTCCTGGGTTCCCTTACCTTGCTGCTCTCTGCCTGGGCGCCCCTTCCCAATAAAGTCTTCTGCTTTGTCAGTCCATGTGTCTCCTTGGACAATTCATTTCCGAGTGTTAGACGAGAGCCCACTCTTGCGCCCTAGAAGGGGTCCCCCTTCCTGCAACACACGGACACCAAATGGTGGCCTCTGGAAGCTGTTTGCAAACCCACCATTTATGGAAGCACTGAAGGCAAGTGACTTGTCCATTTGGTGATTATGCTTGGCAGGACATAAAGCAACCAGAAAGCTGCCAGATCCAACCAAACTGTTGCAAATGCATTTGCTTCTAGTGCTTGAATTAAAGAGCAAACCCTGAACTGGGATGAGGGAGCTACATTGGGGCAGACCACAGACTTTGAACCGACAGTCCTGTTTGTCTGAAGCCTCTCCGTCAGCAATTCTTGGCAGGAAGGGAGTTCATTTATCTTCAGTTCAGCAAAATTTACTGAGTACCGACAATGGGCTAGGGGTCCAGAATTGAAAAAGCTAGATTCTTGCCCTCCAGAAATTTATAGCCCAAGACAACATAAATACTTCCCTGAGCAACACTTGCCAACGCCAAGTGTGGAAACCAGGTAGCAGACAGAATGGTATAAGATTATGTATATGTATATGTATGTATAAGGACACTCCCTAAAGAATTTATGAATATGACATTTTTTAGTTACTACTTTTTTTGTTTTTGTCCCCTTGCTTTTTTTCTTTATCAAAGTATTATTCACATACCATAGAAGGTACCCATTTTAAATGTATC